>NW_027362765.1:505904782-506588949 GCF_046119375.1 Phyllobates terribilis | reverse complement strand
TTAGACACCAAAACTGAAGAAAAAGAAGAAACTTGCTGAAAAAGAGAGTTCTCCTGAAGCAGATGAGCAAATTGATGAAGAGCAAGAAGATACCGAAGCTCCTAAAGTAAAGAAATCAAAGAAGAAAAAGCAAAAATATGAGCAGGAAGACTTAGAAAAAGAAAACACAGCAGAATCTGAGCCACAGATTAATGGCGAAAAGGTAACATTACATTCCATGAATCCATAATGTGAAAATAGCCTCTTCAGAGAGGAAGAGGACAGGGGCTCCACAGCCTCTTATTATAGGTAACAATCCTAAAAGTCAATACAGAGGACAGGAAGCCAAACCAGAACTTTGCAGGCACGGATTTTAAGGCGTTTGAAAGGGTCTGACCGGTGGTCTAAGCGGTAAAGTTTATCCTTGAGGGGTGAGCGCCAAGCTGCCAAATGGATACTTATAGGCCATGCAATGAATCTGGATTATGTAACTGTCCATAATATTTAATCTTTTCCTGAATCTGTCATTACTGATGGAGTATGTTCCTTACACATTTATGATTCTTGTTCAGATTCTGTCAGGACTTAAATGTACTGTAGATTCCAAAGCTCATTCCTGATTTTTTTTTTTTTTTTTTTTTTCACAGCTGGTGCAAGTGAGCAAGCTATTTTACAGTACAGACCAAAAGTTTGGACACCTTCTCATTTAAAGATTTTTCTGTGTTTTCATGACTTTGAAAATTGTACATTCACACTGAAGGCATCAAAACTATGAATTAACACATGTGGAATTATATACTTAACAAAAAAGTGTGAAACAACTTAAAATTTGTTTTATATTCTAGGTTCTTCAAAGTAGCCACCTTTTGCTTTGATGACTGCTTTGCACACTCTTGGCATTCTCTTGATGAGCTTCAAGAGGTAGTCACCAGAAATGGTTTTCACTTCACAGGTGTGCCCTGTCAGGTTTAATAAGTGGGATTTCTTGCCTTATAAATGGGGTTGGGACCATCAGTTGTGTTGTGCAGAAGCCTGGTGGATACACAGCTGATAGTCCTGCTGAATAGACTGTTAGCTGCTTTTTTCTTGCCATAATACAAATTCTAAGTAAAAAAAAAAAAACGAGTGGCCATCATTACTTTAAGAAATGAAGGTCAGTCAGTCTGAAAAATTGGGCAAACTTTGAAAGTGTCCCCAAGTGCAGTTACAAAAACCATCAAGCGCTACAAAGAAACTGGCTCACATGAGGAATGCCCCAGGAAAGGAAGACCAAGAGTCACCTCTGCTTCTGAGGATAAGTTTATCCGAGTCACCAGCCTCAGAAATCGCAGGTTAACAGCAGCTCAGATTAGAGACCAGGTCAATGCCACACAGAGTTCTAGCAGCAGACACATCTCTTTAACAACTGTTAAGAGGAGACTTTGTGCAGCAGGCCTTCATGGTAAAATAGCTGCTAGGAAACTACTGCTAAGGACAGGCAACAAGCAGAAGAGACTTGATTGGGCTAAAGAACACAAGGAATGGACATTACACCAGTGGAAATCTGTGCTTTGGTCTGATGAGTCCAAATTTGAGATCTTTGGTTCCAAACACCGTGTCTTTGTGTGACGCAGAAAAGGTGAACGGATGGACTCTACATGCCTGGTTCCCACCGTGAAGCATGGAGGAGGAGGTGTTATGGTGTGGGGGTGCTTTGCTGGTGACACTGTTGGGGATTTATTCAAAATTGAAGGCATACTGAACCAGCATGGCTACCACAGCATCTTGCAGCGGCATGCTATTCCATCCGGTTTGCATGTAGTTGGACCATCATTTATTTTTCAACAGGACAATGACCCCAAACACACCTCCAGGCTGTGTAAGGGCTATTTGACCAAGAAGGAGAGTGATGGGGTGCTACGCCAGATGACCTCGCCTCCACAGCCACCAGACCTGAACCCAATCGAGATGGTTTGGGGTGAGCTGGGCCGCAGAGTGAAGGCAAAAGGGCCAACAAGTGCTAAGCATCTCTGGGAACTCCTTCAAGATTGTTGGAAGACCATTTCCGGTGACTACCTCTTGAAGCTCATCAAGAGAATGCCAAGAGTGTGCAAAGCAGTCGTCAAAGCAAAAGGTGGCTACTTTGAAGAACCTAGAATATAAGACATATTTTCAGTTGTTTCACACTTTTTTGTTAAGTATATAATTCCACATGTGTTAATTCATAGTTTTGATGCCTTCAGTGTGAATGTACAATTTTCATAGTCATGAAAATACAGAAAAATCTTTAAATGAGAAGGTGTGTCCAAACTTTTGGTCTGTCTGGCTGGCCGGCCAAGGGAAAGCAGACAGCTGTGAGTTGCCGGATAAGCTCAACAGAGCTTATTAAATATTTGATGGCTATCGCTCATCACCTATGTACCTCATAGCTACATATCTCTATCTTTGCACATCTTTAACACCAAAACTTGGATTTCTGTTCTGCATGCTATTCCGGCACACGTGCAGCTCGCATTTCATCTGCGCTGCCAAGAAAAAAAAAAAGGACAGGTTTACGGGTTTTGCACACGGTCCGTGTGAAAATACTGCCATGTGCGCAGCACCGTAGATTAAAATGGGTGTGCACACAAGGACACGTGAAGGGGGCCTTAAGCTATATTGACTGGGGTAATCCATGTGGGAATCTGCTGCCACATTAGCAATCAGGATTTCAGTATAGCAGTTCTTTGAAATACACTCTTCAGATTTTCCATAAGTGAAACCCACCTATTTAACACTTTCCTGAGTTTGCGCTCTGTTACTTGTAGCAGGTAAGATTTGTAACTGACTATTCTTTCTTTTTTTTTTTCCCCATAATGTGTACCTATGTTAGAGTGGTAAACCAGCAAAAGCAAAGAAAACTCCTAAGATCGAGAATGGGAAATTGGAAACTGCAAATGACAGTGCTCCGAAGGCAAAGAAAATGAAATTGGACGCTGAGGCAGAAGAGGAGGAAACCAAATCAGACGATGAGGTATTGTCTGTCATAAAAAAAAACAACTTAAGATCCTGCTTAAAGAGAACCTGTCATGTCCCAAAAAAACGCTATTAACCTGCAGATATGTTGTTCAGCTGCAGGTTAATAGCGTTCTAAAACCGTGCGGTCGCTGCCCTGAAACACTGAGGAAATTACTTTTAGTCCTCTGGCTTTCAGTCAGAGGCGTGGATTACGTCACCGCTCAGTACATGGTTAACAGTGGTTGTAACGAACAGCTGACTTTGCACTGCTGAGCTGTCTGTAAGTCAGTACCACGGCGTTGATACAGCTGCCTCTCACTGTGTACTGATCTGTAACTGAAGTTGTGCCAGTCGCGCCTCTACTGAAAGCCAGAGGAGTAAGGATAATTTCTTACAATTTAGAACGCTATTAATCTGCAGATAGTGAGTTTTAATGTGACAGATTCCATTTAAGGTTGTCAGCCCTTATTGTGGGAAAACACTTTTATATTGGATGTTGCCTGGGGATTCAAAAATAAGCTAAATAATTTGGATGTACATTACATTGCTGCTATGAGGTACAGTGGGGAAAAAAAGTATTTAGTCAGCCACCAATTGTGCAAGTTCTCCCACTTAAAAAGATGAGGCCTGTAATTGACATTATAGGTAGACCTCAACTATGAGAGACAATATGAGAAAACAAATTCTAAAAATCACATT
Source organism: Phyllobates terribilis (assembly GCF_046119375.1). Classification (NCBI taxonomy): domain Eukaryota; kingdom Metazoa; phylum Chordata; class Amphibia; order Anura; family Dendrobatidae; genus Phyllobates; species Phyllobates terribilis. Next base: position 506,585,295 of record NW_027362765.1, on the reverse strand, counting down.
GTCTGATTTGGAAAGAAATTGTTTTTCAAATTTTGGTGGAAAATAAGTATTTGTTCACCTATAAAAGTTCATCTCAATACTTTGTTATATATCCTTTGTGGGAATGACATAGGTCAAACTTTTTCAGTAATTCTTCAAGGTTGGCACACACTGTTGCTGGTATGTTGGCCCATTCCTCCATGCAGATCTCCTCTAGAGCAGTGATGTTTTGGGGCTGTCGCTGGGCAACACGGACTTTCAGCTCCCTCCCAAATGTTTTCTATAGGGTTTAGATCTGGAGACTGGCTAGGCCACTCCAGGACCTTGAAATGCTTCTTATAAAGCCACTCCTTCGTTGCCCTGGCGGTGTGCTTGGGATCATTGTCATGCTGAAAGACCCAGCCTCTTCATCTTCAATGCCCTTGCTGATGGAAGGAGGTTTGCACTCAAAATCTCACGATACATGGCCCCATTCATTCTTTCATGTACATGGATCACTCATCCTGGTCCCTTGGCAGAGAAACAGCCCCAAAGCATGATGTTGCTACCCCCATGCTTCACAGTAGGTATGTTGTTCTTCAGATGCAACTCTGCATTCTTTCTCCTCCGAACACGCCGAGTTGTGTTTCTACCAAACAGTTTTACTTTGGTTTCATCTGACCATATGACATTCTCCCAATACTCTTCTGTATCCTCCAAATGCTCTCTAGCAAACTTCAGACTTGCCCGGACATGTAATGGCTTATGCAGGGGGACACGTCTGGCACTGTAGGATCTGAGTCCCTGGTGGCATGGTGTGTTACTGATGGTAGCCTGCGTAACATTGGTCCCAGCTCTCTTCAGGTCATTTACTAGGTCCCCCAGTGTGGTTCTGGGATTTTTGCTCACCGTTCTTGAGATCATTTTGACCCCACGGGGTGAGATCTTGTGTGGAGCCCCAGATCGAGGGAGATTATCAGTGAGTGGTTTTGTATGTCTTCCATTTTCTAATTATTGCTCCCACAGTTGATTTCTTCACACCAAGCTGCTTGCCTATTGCAGATTCAGTCTTCCCAGCCTGGTGCAGGGCTACAATTTTCTTTCTGGTGTTCTTCGACAGCTCTTTGGTCTTCACCATAGTGGAGTTTGGAGTGTGACTGAGGTTGCGGACAGGTGTCTTTTATATTGATAACAAGTTCAAACATGTGCCAGTACTACAGGTAATGAGTGGAGGACAGAGGAGCCTCTTCAATAAGAAGTTACAGGTCTGTGAGAGCCAGAAATCTTGCTTGTTTGTAGGTGACCAAATACTTATTTCTCTATCGTTTCATTGGGGGACACAGGACCATGGTGTATGCTGCTGTCGCTAGGAGGTTGACACTAGGCAAAAAAGGGAAAATGGCTCCTCCTCCGCAGTATGCACCCACCTACAGGCACCGAGCTCACCAGTTTAAGCTTAGTGTCTGTAGGAGGTAGACCTGGATCTTCTCAGATCCAACCCTGTTGTGTTTATTAATCCTTGTTTTTTCTCTTTCAGATATAGCTATTCGGGCTAACAGGGGACACTGCATCCCCTGTTAACCCACAAGCGACCGAGAGAGCAATGTGGCTACCCCCACATCGCCCCCACTCGGACCCGCCGGGCAGGACTTATCCCCTGCCACCTTAGGGTGTCTCAGGGTGATTTCGGTGGCCAGTCCTAGCCTGTTCCCCACCCCAGCCCCCTCCTCGGAGCGGCCTGGGAGGGAGACGGTGGTCCCTGTGGGTGACCTTCCCCCAGTTTTCTGAGGTTGACACCGTCTCCTGCACTGTCCAGGACCGGACAGTGCGGGAAGGAGGAAAAGCCAGGATCCCCCCCCCCTCCCTATCCAGGAAGGCATCCTGAGACCATCCTCAGAAGGAGAAAGGGAGAGACTATTCCCGGACCCGCTAAGACAGGTACTCCCTGTCTCACAGCTATAGGTCCCACTCCCCCGGCGTTACCTGCCCTTCTCCCCCCTCCCCCTCTCACCAAACATGGCGCTTAACAGCGCTTCCCTGGGCCACTTCCTCCTTCTTCTTCACTTATGCGCGGCAAATCTGCCGCACTATCCTCCGTCGGGGGGGGGGGCGTGTCCGGTGGGCGGTCCCGCTCCGACGGCTATATGCCCCCTTCTATTTGACCAACCAGGGCCGAGGAGCATAATGACGCTTCCGTCACGCCCTCGAGCCTTCCGCAGACCTATCAACGAGGGCCTTTCAAGCCCGCCCCCCTTCCCATCTGCCTATCGGAGCCTCGTCGCGCTCCGTCATCAACGCAGCGTCCTCTGCTCCTCCCACTACACCGACGCCATCGCTCTGCCGCACGCAGCTCCCTACTCCGTCGGCACCTACTGTAACCCCCTCCAGCCTCACCTTCGGAGCCTTTCAGGGGGACACGGGACCGCTTCTCTGCAGGATCAGGTAGGCTCTGTCCTGACACGACCCCCACCTTTTCCTGCCCACAGCGCCCTCCTCTGCAGTATCCCTGGTCAGGCACATATGCCCAAACCCAGGGAGCTCTGTCTGTCCCTCTCACATTGTCACATACTACGCCTGTGCTCTTTGCGGTACTAAGTGGCCCGCAGGTCTCACTACGGCCTTCTGCTTGACCTGCAAACCTCCCGCCATGCTTGCACCCCAAGATCCCCCCCCCCCCGCCGCTCAGGACGAGGTAACCCCCTCCCCTCCGGAGTGGGCTGTTGCTATGTCACAGTCTGTCTCTGACCTCACCAAGGTTTCTCAATCTCTGGTGCAGGTCTTAGAACGCTTGCCAGAACGTTTGCCTATGTTATCCACGGCCACCAGCGCTCCGAACATCCCCACAGACGATTCGCAGGCACCCCTGCCCCCTCCTCACAGGGGCAGACTGACGGCATGTTCTCAGAAACGGACTCACACAAGCTCATCCTCCAGCTCTCCAGACTCCAAGATGCTCCCTGCGTCTCACACCTCTTTCCCGGAGGTCGCCCCAGGATCTAACTCTGCTTCAGATTCAGACTCTGGTTCTGACACAGACCAGTATTCCAAAATCCAGGATATCATAGACAGCCTTATAACTGCTGTCAATCAGACTCTGCATGTTACAGAAGACGAGAGCCCTTCCCGAGACTACTCCGTTTCCTTCAAAAAGATTAAGCGTCCTGCACGCACTTTTTCTACCCATGCAGAATTTGACAGTGTTTTTCAAAGGCAGTGGGAGCATCCAGAAAAGTGCTTTACAGGAAAGAAACAGTTAAACGTCCTATACCCCTTTAACCATGACCTTGTCAGCAAATGGACGGAGTCCCCATCTGTGGACCCTTCCGTCTCTCGCCTTTCCGCCAAGACGGTACTGTCTCTTCCGGACGGTTCCTCCATTAAGGATACCATGGATAGACAGGTTGAGGCCCTCACTAAGTCAGCCTTTGAGGCTGCGGGCACCTCCCTTTGCCCTTCCTTCGCCTCAACTTGGGTATCAAAAGCGGTGTCCGCATGGGTCAAACAGCTCAGACAGGGCATCCTAGCAGGGGCCTCCCTGGACGATCTGGCCGACTTAGCTGATCAGATCGGCCACGCTGGAAAATATCTACTAACGGCGTCCCTCGACTCCGCTGCATGCTCAGCCCGGGTTTCCAGTAATCTTGTTGCCTTACGTAGAATTCTTTGGCTTAAAGCCTGGAACGCCGACCCGGCTTCCAAAAGATCTCTAACTAGTCTTCCTTTTCAAGGTTCCAGGCTGTTTGGATCCAAGCTAGACCAGATCATCTCTGATGCTACTGGCGGTAAAAGCACCTCTCTCCCCCAGCCCAGACCCAAATGCCCTTTTCCTAGGAGATTCCCCCTTCAGTTCCGGCCCTTTCGTCATTTCGCTCAACCAAACCCCTCCTCTCAACCGGACCGTACTCCAGCACAGCGGGACAGTCGTAAGCCCTCCTTTAGGCCCACGCCTAACTGGCGCCCAAAGAGTCGCTCCTCCAAGTCCTCTGGATCACGATCACGATCCAACAGGTTTTCCTCAGCATGATGGGTCACTCCCACCTGGGACTTCTCCCAGGGCCGTCTCCTTCTGTTCAGATTCTTGGCTCTTGGCAATAGAAGATGCCTGGGTCAAAGAAATTGTTACTTCCGGCTACAAAATAGAGTTCAACTCCAGCCCACCCCCACGTTTTCTCAGGTCCCGCCCCCCGCAACCATCTCTGCTCCCCGGTTTCCTTCAAGCCATCACCTACCTTCTGCGCTCAGGAGCCATAGTCCCGGTTCCCTTTCAGGAAAGGTTTTCCGGTTTTTACTCAAATCTCTTCGTCGTCCCAAAAAAAAGGACGGCTCACTGCGTCCGATTCTGGACCTCAAACAGCTAAACCGACATGTATGCATCCGACAGTTCAGGATGGAGTCCCTCAGGTCGGTAATAGCCTCGATGGAAACCGAGGAATATCTATGTTCTGTGGACATTCAGGATGCATACCTTCACATCCCAATCTGCGCGTCACATCAGAAGTTCCTTCGCTTTTCCTTCAGGAACGCGCATTACCAATTCACTGCCCTCCCCTTCGGCCTCGCCACAGCCCCGAGGGTTTTCACGAAGGTGATGGCGACAGTTATGGCCATTCTTCGAACAAGGGGAATTGTAATCATCCCCTACCTCGACGACCTGTTGATCAAAGGCCCCACGTTCAGGGACTGTCTCCACAGTCTCCAGATCACCTTGAACACACTCTCCCGGTTAGGCTGGCTGATCAACACGGACAAATCCTCCCTGGTCCCATCCCAACGCTTAACCTTCCTAGAGATGCAGTTTGACACGACCCGTGCCCGGGTCCTCCTTCCGAGGGAAAAGATAAACTCTCTACGACAAGGAATCCACATCCTCTCTGACCCAAGTCCACACTCCCTTCGCCTATGCATGAGTGTCCTGGGAAAGATGGTAGCAGCCATGGAGGTAGTTCCGTTTGCCCAGTTCCATACCCGGCCTCTTCAACTAGCCCTTCTCTCAGCTTGGGACAAGAATCCGTCATCTCTAGATCGATGCATCAAGTTACCTCGTCAAGTAAGACGGTCGCTTAGCTGGTGGTCCCGTCCTTCTTCCTTCAGACCCTGGAGATCATTCCTTCCGCTTCGCTGGCAGGTGGTCACGACCGATGCCAGTCTCATCGGTTGGGGGGCAGTTTTTTGACAACACACGGTCCAGGGCCGGTGGAGTCCCCACGAAGTCTCCCTTCCCATCAACATTCTGGAGATAAGGGCGATTTACCTGGCGTTGCGTCACTGGCAGAAGATCCTGGCAGGGTTCCCAGTCCGTGTACAATCGGACAATGCCACGGCCGTGGCATACATAAACCATCAGGGAGGAACGTGCAGCAAGCCCGTTTTAAAAGAGGTGGCAAGAATGCTACTTTGGGCCGAGAAGACTGTCCCGGCAATCTCAGCAGTCCACATTCCAGGGGTCGACAATTGGGCGGCCGACTTCCTCAGTTGGCAGGGCCTCGCCTCATGAGAATGGTCTCTCCATCCCGAGGTGTTTCACCAAATCTGCTTACGGTGGGGCACGCCGGACGTAGACCTCATGGCGTCCCGGTTAAACCACAAGGTTCCGTCATTTGTAGCTCGGTCCCGCAATCCGCTAGCAATCGCCCAGGACGTGCTAGTCATATCATGGTCACAGTTCCAACTGCCCTATCTCTTTCCACCTCTACCTTTGATCCCTCGAGTCATCAAAAAGGTCAAGACAGAGGGAGTACCAGTTCTCCTAGTAGCCCCAGATTGGCCCAGACGCGTCTGGTACGCAGATCTGGTAAATCTGCTTGTAGACTCCCCCTGGAGACTACCAGACCGTCCGGACCTCCTCTCTCAGGGTCCTATTCTTCATCAGAGTTCTCGTTTTCTGAATTTAATGGTATGGCCGTTGAGGCCATGGTGTTGAAGACTGCGGGCTTTACTGACCATGTCATTCAGACCCTAATTAACGCCAGAAAACCCGCTACCTCGCGCATATACCACAGAACTTGGAGAGCCTTTCTTCATCACTGCGAACAGGAGCAGCTGACTCCTATGTCTTTTTCTTTGCCAGTCATTTTGGCTTTTCTTCAGTCTGGCCTAGAGGTGGGACTCTCTCTCAGCACTCTCAAAGGCCAAGTTTCGGCCTTGTCCATTTTATTCCAACGTAACTTAGCTTGCCGTCCTCAGGTCAAGACGTTTCTACAAGGGGTGGCCCACCTGGCGCCCCCCTAGCGCCCTCCAGTGGAACCATGGGACCTTAATATGGTCCTAAGCATCCTACAACAGCCTCCGTTTGAACCCTTTCAGGACATTCCAGCCTCTCTCCTTTCCTGGAAGGTGGCCTTTCTGGTGGCTGTTACCTCTATTAGAAGGGTTGCAGAACTCGCAGCCCTCTTGTCGGTCGCCTTTTCTGGTATTCCATCAAGACAAAGTAGTGCTCAGGCCGGTGCCTTCCTTTTTGCCAAAGGTGGTTTCCGCTTTTCACATTAATGAGGACATTGTTTTGCCTTTCTTTTGCCCTGCTCCAGTGCATCCACGGGAGAAGTCTCTGCACAAACTGGACCTGGTCAGAGCTCTACGTGTGTACCTTTCTAGAACGGCCTCCCTTCGGTGCTCGGATGCCCTTTTTGTCATCCCTGAGGGGCATCGCTAGGGTCTCCCTGCTTCCAAGTCAACCATCGCCCGTTGGATACGTTCGACCATCTTGGAGGCACATCGCATCTCGGGCAAACCTCCCCCTCCTGGAGTAAGGGCTCACTCCACCAGGGCGGTGGGGGCCTCTTGGGCGGTTCGCCATCAGGCTTCAGCCTCTCAAATCTGCAAGGCCGCAACGTGGTCTTCACTCCACACCTTTTCAAGATTTTACAAGGTCCACACTTATTCTTCGGCTGATGCCAGTCTTGGACGGAAGGTCCTGCAGGCGGCAGTTGCCGCAGTCTGACCTAGTCTGTGACTATCTTCTGTTCTCCCACACAGGGGACTGCTTTGGGACGTCCCATGGTCCTGTGTCCCCCCCCCCAATAAAGCGATAGAGGGATTTTTGGTACTGACCGTAAAATCTTTCTTGGAGCCTTCATTGGGGGACACGGCACCCTCCCTGTTTTTGGACATATGTCCAGTTGGCCCTGTTGGGCATCTCATTTAGTTTTCGCGGTTGTGCCCCTTTGGGCATTACATAGTTGGTTTTTATTGTGCTTCTCCTACTGCTCTAGCCACTAACTGGTGAGCTTGGTGCCTGTAGGTGGGTGCATACTGCGGAGGAGGAGATATTTTCCTTTTTTTGCCTAGTGTCAACCTCCTAGCGACAGCAGCATACACCATGGTCCTGTGTCCCCCAATGAAGGCTCCAAGAAAGATTTTACGGTGAGTACCAACAATCCCTCTTTTCCTCCAAAATTTGAAAAAATTTCTTTCCAAATCAGACAATGTGATTTTCAGGATTTGCTTTCTCATTCTGTCTCTCATAGTTGAGGTCTACCTATGATGTCAATTACAGGCCTCTCATCTTTTTGTGGGAGAACTTGCACAATTGGTGGCTGACTAAATACTTTGTTTCCCCCGCTGTATATAAAGGCTGGCAGAGGCCACTAGAGCTGGCCAGGATTCAATGATCACTAACAGTTTCCGAGTCGTCCAAAGTGATCAGACATTTATCCACCGTTTAAGTAGCAGGGAGCAGATTGGCGTAGTCGCTGATGTAGTAATGCCCACTGCGCCCTGCTCAGCACATTCGTGCTGTATGTATGGCATCAATCAAGGAGCAATGGGTGTGATTATTAACTACTGCAGCAGATTATTGCCGCTGCTGCAATAAGGTATTTACATGCACTGTACCAGCATGGGTTTAAGGAAAATCCTCACGACAGGTGAGACTCCGTGGGAAAAGTGTTCATTGTGACATTCAATATATATATAAAAATAATTATACACATTCATATTTTTAATTTTTTACAGGAGACAGCCTTGGAGAAAATAGAAGGCGACTTTTCTAAATTTCCTATTAGTCAAGAAACCATTACAAATCTGAAAGGTAAAACTCTTGTTTATTGGCTTGGCTGTATTCACACGTCTGTTGCTTACCAGCTAATACAGTAGTAATATTTGAATCCCTATAGGTTCCTTCTTTCACTTGAAGGAGGAGAAAAAGATCATAGGCTTATAAATATGACGGCTTGTTTATTGCAGAGCGAGTTGTAGTTGTGAATGACATAATTTAATTTTACCATATAATGTACTGAAAAAATGATGCACTTGAATTTTTGTCCAAATTTGGGGAAAAAAAATTCAATTCTACCATTTCTTTTTTTTTTTTTTTTTTTTTTTTATTTGCGGCGCTCATTGTGTGGTAAAATTGCCCAGGTAATGTGATTCTGCAAGTCAGTACAAATACCCATTTTGTCCAATTATATTTTTATCTTTTAGTCTACAATATATAGGGAAAATCGTGGCTCTCAAAAAGAGCTCAGCCTGACTGCCATGGTGAACCATTGGTCCCCTACAATATTGTTGTGGGGGCCAATGTGTGCTTGCACCAGCAATGACAATATTTAAATGCTGCTGTCAGAAATTGGTAGCTTTTAAATGGTTAATCTGCTGTGATGGAAGTAAGCTCTGGTCACTGCCATTACAATATACAGCAACGGGGATTGTAGAAATAACTACACAAAAGTAAATATAAATACAAGCAGGTGTAGTGCTATAGGAACTTTAAAACTTAACGTTTATTACCATTAAATAAAATATGTGCAAAATGCAAGGACCTAAAAACACAGTTTGACTGTCTGTGATATAGAATAGCCAAAAGAACTTCCATATATTGTTACTTCCAGAGATATAAATATGTCATATAAGCATATTGTATCTCTAACACAAACCAAGGAAAAAATGGCAAATAAGAAATTGTGGAGCCCGCGGTACACTATATCAACTTATTGTACCCCAAAAAAGGAGAACATGAAAACACTCGCCCTGAGATATGGGAACATGAAAACACTCACCCTACCAGTGGTGACCATTTAACTTTGTTATGTATAGAAATGGAACATCCTCACCAATTTTGATATCTGTTCCTGCTCTGACTTCAGAGGGGGCTCCATATGATGGAGGTGAACCGAAACTCATGAGGTCACCAACCAAATACCGCTCCCCAGATGCCGCTCCCGACGCGTTTCTTAGCCTTAGCTATTCATCAGGGGAAAAGGGAAGAGGACATGCGGTATGCACGCTGCCCAAAATCGCGCAGCTTATTCACCAGACAGCGCTACTTAACGTTCTAATAGATCCTATTTTAAATCCTAGTCGCGCTCTGTTCATAATCGTGTCACTTCCGGTTCCGGTCACCTGACATCCGGTATGTGGAACGCAGATGCCGGCCGTGACACGCAAGCGTCACTTCCGGTGTGCGTGTCATAGACATGATGAAATCGCACACAACGGAGCGACGGCCAGGGGGCACGCAGGATCGCCAATTGACATCCTACATTGGATGGCACCATAGAAAAACTCCCATCCATAAGTACCCCAGACCGGGGCAAGTGTCCAGAGCATATAGTAGCCGACACTCATCCAGGCTACTCATCCAGGCCGACACTCATCCAGGCACATACCATATGTACCGCGGTATATATAACCGCGTCCATTCTGCCCCAGTGGTAAAAAGGCTGAAAATACTTCATAGGTCCAGAAACGCACAGTGAAGCTATGGCCCGGCCCCTAGAGCGCACTTGAGACCCAAATAAAAAATTATGATGAAAAAAATGTAAAGGTAAAAATGAAAATATGAATATGTGACAAAAACAAAAATATGAAATGAAGGGGGGTATGAAGAGATGCGAGGGAGCATGAAGGGTAAATGGGGAGGGACCGCACCTCACAAAAATGAAGAGCTAGAGAGATTCATGTGGGGGGCAAAGGGACCTATGAAAGCCCTATTAAGCAGCTAGAGTAATATCCCTACCTGACAGTGGAGGTTGGCACCCTATAAACCTGCGCAAATGGCGCCCCCCACTCCTCGACGGCTGTCCCTACACTCCTCTCCCTAATTCACCCTACATTATAGGAATGGCCTGTATGACAGCTGCTCATTAAGGCCGTAGGGAGCCACTGTCCGCAGTCTAAAGATCCACTTCGTCTCTCTTTGCAGGATCAGTTTGTCCCAGTCGCCCCCTCTTGGTGGGGCCGTAACTTTGTCAATTCCCATGAAACGTATTATATCCCTACTGTTCGGGTGTATGTTGTTCACATGTTTCGCCAGGGGGGTATCTCTTTTCAGGACAATATCCCTTTGGTGCTCCCCTACTCTTCTTCTCAATTCTCTCCTTGTTTTCCCCACATATTCCATTCCGCAGACACATTTAGCCATATAGATAATTCCTTTGGATCTACAATTAATGAAATGTTTGACAACAAATGTTTTTCCAGTGACATTACTTGTGAAGTCTTTCCCTTGCGTGATAACTTTACATGATACGCATCCACTGCATCTAAAACAGCCGATTATGGGACTTTTCAAACTTTTGTTCCCCATATGGCCCATATAGTGACTGTGGACCAATCTGTCCCTAAGGGATCTACCCTTTTTATAGGTAATCATAGGTCTTGAATCGACCACGTCACCAATATCCTCGTCCATTAGTAAAATCGGCCAATGTTTTTGTAGTATCCTACGGACTGTATATGACTGATTGGTGAAAGTAGTGATGAGTCTGCAGAAAGTGTTGTCCTTATCCACATTTGGGGATGGGTGTAACAAGGAGGAGCGGTCCCTAACCAGAGTTCCCCCATAGGCCTCAGCTATCACCTTCTTTGGATAACCCCTCTCATAGAATCTTTGACAAAGATCGATGGCCTGGGCTCTAAAACTGGCATCGTCCGAGCAGTTCCTCCGGACCCTCATGAATTGCCCCTTCGGTATGCCCCTCTTAAGCGGGACTGGATGGTTGCTTTCCCACCTGAGGAGAGAGTTCGAGGCGGTTGTTTTCCTATATGTACTGGTCTCTATCCCTCCATCCTTCCCTATCCGTATCAAAATGTCCAGGAAGGGCAACTCGTGGGGGTCAAACTCAAAAGTGAAATGCAGGTTAAGGTCATTATGATTAAGCCTTTCCACGAGGTTTCCAAAGGATGTTTTATCCCCTTTCCACAGAACTAGGACGTCGTCGATATATCGAACCCATAACAAGATATTTTCACCACCTACAATGGGGATGTCTCCAAACACCACGGTTTCCTCCCACCAACCCAGGTACAAATTGGCATACAATGGGGCAACAGGGCTCCCCATCGCAGTACCCCTGAGTTGGTGGAAGTACTTCCCACCGAAGAGGAACACATTTTTTGTCAAGCAAAACTGAAGGGCCTTCATCACAAAGTGATTGTGTCGCTCAAATTGTTTGCCTCTCCCCATAAGGAAAAAGCGTATCGCCTCCAAACCCCTATCATGGGGTATTGAGGAGTATAGTGACTCAACATCGATGCTAGCTAGAGTCACGTCTTTATCAACTGTCATACCTTCTAGTTTGCGAAGCAGGTCATTGGTGTCACCGATAAATGAGTTCAAGCTTAAGACAAAGGGTTTAAGTACCTTCTCCAAATATATTCCCAGATTTTGGGTTAGATTGTTTATTCCCGATATTATGGGTCGTCCCTTCAGTGGGTTCAGGCCCTTATGTACCTTTGGAAGACTATAGAAGGTGGACATAACTGGATGGGTTGGACAGATAAAATCTCTCTCCTGTTTATTTAAGGTCCCATCCCTCATAGCCTCATTTGCCAATTCCTCCAATTCTTGAGAGAATCTCCTCGTGGGGTCCGCCTTTAATGTGCTATAACACTCCTTAACATTTAGTATTACACTGCACATCAAATAGTACTTGCTGGTATCCATGATCACCACGTTACCCCCTTTATCTGAAGGTTTTATGGTGATCTGTTCATCATTTTCTAGTGACCTCAATGCCTGCATCTCACAACGAGTGAAATTGTGTCTAAACCGTCTGGAATCATTTTCAAGGTCCCTCAAGTCTTTAGTCACCATGTTCAAAAATACATCAATGGGACTCAAATCACTCTGTGGAGGTGGCATTTTGGTACTCTTCAGTTTCAGATTGGTGAATGGACCATTACCCTCAAGGTTTGGATCAACATCACCGAGGTGAAAAAGGGTTCTAATGTCAGGTAGGAGTTCTTCACGAACCCCCAATTCCGCGCATGCCTGTTTATCAATCTTAATGTAGTGCTTGTGCCACTTCAACTTGCGCACAAACAAATTTACGTCCTTTATAACCTCAAAGGAATTATAATCTTGCTCTAGCTGCTTAATAGGGCTTTCATAGGTCCCTTTGCCCCCCACATGAATCTCTCTAGCTCTTCATTTTTGTGAGGCGCAGTCCCTCCCCATTTACCCTTCATGCTCCCTCGCATCTCTTCATACCCCCCTTCCTTTCATATTTTTGTTTTTGTCACATATTCATATTTTCATTTTTACCTTTACATTTTTTTCATCATAATTTTTTATTTGGGTCTCAAGTGCGCTCTAGGGGCCGGGCCATAGCTTCACTGTGCGGTTCTGGACCTATGAAGTATTTTCAGCCTTTTTACCACTGGGGCAGAATGGACGCGGTTATATATACCGCGGTACATATGGTATGTGCCTGGATGAGTGTCGGCCTGGATGAGTAGCCTGGATGAGTGTCGGCTACTATATGCTCTGGACACTTGCCCCGGTCTGGGGTACTTATGGATGGGAGTTTTTCTATGGTGCCATCCAATGTAGGATGTCAATTGGCGATCCTGCGTGCCCCCTGGCCGTCGCTCCGTTGTGTGCGATTTCATCATGTCTATGACACGCACACCGGAAGTGACGCTTGCGTGTCACGGCCGGCATCTGCGTTCCACATACCGGATGTCAGGTGACCGGAACCGGAAGTGACACGATTATGAACAGAGCGCGACTAGGATTTAAAATAGGATCTATTAGAACGTTAAGTAGCGCTGTCTGGTGAATAAGCTGCGCGATTTTGGGCAGCGTGCATACCGCATGTCCTCTTCCCTTTTCCCCTGATGAATAGCTAAGGCTAAGAAACGCGTCGGGAGCGGCATCTGGGGAGCGGTATTTGGTTGGTGACCTCATGAGTTTCGGTTCACCTCCATCATATGGAGCCCCCTCTGAAGTCAGAGCAGGAACAGATATCAAAATTGGTGAGGATGTTCCATTTCTATACATAACAAAGTTAAATGGTCACCACTGGTAGGGTGAGTGTTTTCATGTTCCCATATCTCAGGGCGAGTGTTTTCATGTTCTCCTTTTTTGGGGTACAATAAGTTGATATAGTGTACCGCGGGCTCCACTATTTCTTATTTGCCATTTTTTCCTTGGTTTGTGTTAGAGATACAATATGCTTATATGACATATATTTATATCTCTGGAAGTAACAATATATGGAAGTTCTTTTGGCTATTCTATATCACAGACAGTCAAACTGTGTGTTTTTAGGTCCTTGCATTTTGCACATATTTTATTTAATGGTAATAAACGTTAAGTTTTAACTCACTGCCATTACAGTCAGATGATGTCTGTGTGACACAGACTGAATTTGCCTGGTATAAAGCTGACTCTGCTCCTGAGTCGAATTCACTTTTAATCAACCCATGATGAAAATGTACATCATGGGCTGTTAAATGGTTAATTTGTCGGTTTGAGCTTTCTTACACAGAACTTGTATGTAACACTGGAGCTGTAGGAACTCCAGCCTTTTTGTATCATCAGTTATTGTAAATGGGGTTTTGTTAAACTATTTTATTAATATCCCCCCCGCAAACCTGCTTGTGTACTTGTAGAATTAACTTGTTACTCAGCAGTAGGGTAAAGATTTGTAGTAATCTCATTCCATTTGTCTTGTTTTCCAGCTAAAGGAGTCGCTTACCTGTTTCCTATCCAGTCCAAAACCTTCCATACAGCTTACAGTGGTAAGGATGTCGTAGTCCAGGCTCGCACTGGTACTGGCAAAACCTTGTCCTTTGCAATCCCTGTGATCGAGAGACTAATTCAAGATAAAAACCCATTAATGCAAGGACGATCACCCCGGGTAAGACTTGTCTTGTATGGATCTGTTCTCACATGCAGCTAGGAATCGTTTGGATGCTTTGTATATGAATCAAATTTTTGGTCTAGAATCTGGTAGCAATTCTGCTTGGATGTTCAATTAGTGGATTAAAATAATGAATAACAAAGGGTTGTAGACCCTTAACCCCATTTTCTAGATCAGATTATATTAATTTTGCGAGAGAAGAGTCTCCATAGGGGAAAAATGGTTGAAATAATTCTGAAAGAATTTGGGTGATTTATGTAGTGGATTTCACATTGTTGTATCCATCTCTTCTCTATGTAATAGTCTTTCTAGAGGAGACATGCCAGCTCTCTGACCCTTGTGTTTATGCAAGTGTATGTATGTGATTGTCAATAAGAATTTTCTTCGACTGAAATTCCCAAATTTTTACAATAAATTGAATTTGATAACAGAAACATTTGTTGACTTAAAATGACTTCTTTCGCAGGTGCTTATTCTTACACCCACAAGAGAACTTGCTATTCAGATAACAAATGAAATTCGCAGCATCTCTAAAAAGCTGAAAACGTGTTGTTTCTATGGAGGAACGCCATACCAGCAGCAAGGTAAGATTGTGTCCTGCAAAGACGGAGCATTGATGTGTTCAGTTCTAGTTCCTATTCGGGTGATTGCTGGTTCATAATGCAAAAGTCTTGGAGGATCATGTCCGAAAAATGTAAATATGTGATCACTTTTTATACTCCCTTTCTACACAGCATTTGCTATAAAAACCGGGATTGATATTTTGGTCGGCACCCCTGGTCGTATTAGAGATCTTATCCAGAACTTCAAGCTGGATCTCACTGTTCTGAAACATGTGGTGTTAGATGAAGTCGACATGATGTTTGACATGGGCTTTTCTGAACAAGTGGAAGAGATCCTAACTGTCCGCTATAAATCTGGTAGGTGAAAATAATTGAAGATTTTTAGCACAGGTGATAAAATTGTAGGTTGGCGGTCTGCTGCAATACATTTATAAGTGATATAGGGAAGCACACAAAGTTTAATCTAAGCACAAGGGTACAATACTGGAATTGTACTCAGTAAAATGCTTTTTTTTTCTCTGTATTTTGAAGATCCAAGTGAGAATCCACAGACTCTTCTTTTCTCTGCAACCTGCCCCAACTGGATGTATGATGTTTCTAAGAAGTACATGAGACGAGAGTATGAGAAAATTGATCTTGTAGGACACCGCAGTCAGAGGGCTGCTATAACCGTGGAGGTGAGTTTTGGGCATGTTATTTATACTTCTTGTATATGGGATCTGATTGCATATCCATGGTTTTGTTTCAGAAATTTGATATTAAGAAAAGTTTATATGTTCTAACCACTTTTCCTAAAGTGGACCTGCAACAATCAGTTAAACACAATCCTCCAAAGCATGAGCCTGTTGGTTGCAGTTTTTTTTTCTTTACTATGACTTAAAGGGTAATTCCAATTTCAGCCATTCCTGGAGGCTGCCCACTTACTCTTCCCCATCTTCTCTCTATCAACTTCCTCTCCCTCACATTCCTTTTTTGACTACTACCATGTTTCCTCAAAAATAAAACAGGTCTTATTTTTTTGGTCCAAAAGATGGATTATGGCTAATTTTGAGGGAATGTGGTGTTTATTTTTTTTACCCATAAACCATAATCCACGTTTAGTCTTGACCGAAAAAAAAAATCAACATGTATTTGGATATAATCATGTCGTCACACACTGCGTATACACATGTATATACACACTGCTCATATGACACATACCAGCCTGTCTCCTCTTAAAGCGAACCTGTCAGCAGGATTTTGTAAACTACAGGCAGTGTCATGTTGGGGCTGCTGCACTGATTAATTATACCTGAGGTGAAGAAATCCATCTTGTGTAATCAGTGTTTGCAGTTTTGAGTTAATGAGATTCTCATGCTCCAGGGTGGGACTGTAGGCTGGGTCTTATCCTGGTGCTCTAGCCCAGATCAGAAAGAAAAGACCTGCCCACAGGCCGCCCCAAAGCACAAGTATGTTACTCATCATACAGACAGCCAGAGACAGACAGGCGCCGCCTTTAGGCAGGTGTTTTCTTGCTGATCTGGCCTACTTACTGTGTTCCTCTTGTCCTCTGTTCTAATGCATCAAATTTTTTTTTTTTTTCTTTAACTGTTTATGGTTTTACCTCCCATTTGGCTTCTCTGTTCCTGCTTATCAAACTGATTAGCTTTTTGTTTGCAGAGGTTGTATAAACTGCAGGAGGAGTTTCCGAAACCTATATTAATGTGTCCATCCCCAAACTTCATGATGGGTACTCCCGAAAAACAATTCCCGGGTTCCCCTTTTTTTTATTTTTAAATCGAGCAGTCAACTGGAATGCCCTCGTGGGAGAAGTTTCTGCAGTATTGTCAGTCAGTGGTGCAGCTGCGCTACTTCCCTACCAGGGCTGTGGTACAGTAGTACAATGCAGGATGTGCTATAAATGTTTTCATAAGAATTTGGGAAAGTTATGAAATGTCCTATAAATGTCTGTCCTATTCCTGATCTAAGGGTCTCGGCTTTTAGTTGAGATGAATCTGTGCTGCACTTCATGTACATGCTCAGTAGTGAGGCCGTGCTGAGGAGTAGGAGGTTTGGCTTACCGACTCCACAGCCCTGTTTCCTACAGTACCGCACCGATCAGAGCAGGAGGAGGCTGAGGGACCGCTCTAATCTGGTGCAAAACTTGATTCAGAGAAACCATTATTAGATTCATGAATTGGGCTGCTGAATACATTTTATTTTCTAAACTTTCTCATTAAAGAGCAGTCTTACTTCTCTACTGCATTTTGAGATTGTGACTTTTTTTTATGCAGCATTTGGCCATTGAGTGTGGCAGATACCAGAAAGAAGTAGTCCTCGGTGATATCATTCAGGTATACAGTGGAAGCCATGGCAAAACCATTGTCTTCTGTGACTCCAAGTTGGAAGCTCATGAGTTGTCAACAAATTGCGGCTCATTAAAACAGGTTAGCATGGCTGATATTTAGAATATACTAAAAGTGGACTATAAAGATGAGCAAAGAGCCTTAAATTTTTTTACCATTTATTTTCAGTCTGCCAAAGCATTACACGGGGATCTCCAGCAAAAGGAGCGTGAAGTCATCATGAAAGGCTTTAGAAATGGATCTTTTAATATTTTAATTGCCACCAATGTCGCTGCCCGTGGCCTGGACATTCCAGAAGTTGATCTTGTTGTGTTATACTCCGCACCAAAGGTGAGTGGTGTTACTTGTGCGGTTGGCGTTTATAGTTTAGTAGGGGGGCAGTCAGAAAAGATTGAGTGTTATCTCATGCAACTGTACATATCGACCCCGCAGGAAGCTGACGCTTATGTTCACCGATCAGGACGTACAGGCAGAGCGGGACGCACAGGAATCTGCATTTCGCTTTATGAACCCAGAGACAGATATTACTTGCAAAATGTTGAGAGAAGTACGGTATGTAAAAGTAAATCATTGCTCTTTTTACACAGAGTGCACAGATGACTTTTAGTAAGATAATTGGTGACTATACTAAACCCTTTTCCTTAAGCTTCAACATTGATTGATTTGGACTCTTAAAAATCCCAATTTACTGAGATGTCTAGTGTCTACAGCGCTCACCCTGATAATTAGTATGTGAATTGAAATGTAATGCTATTTGTCTTCCTGTAGGGAATCACCTTCAAGAGAGTTGCAGCCCCAACCGTATTGAATGTCGCCAAGTCATCCAGCGCTGATGCTATCAAGTAAGTTATATATAATTTTTCACATAACCCTTATGACTGCTATTAATAGTTTGTACAATTGACCAAGTACTGCGACTCAGTGAACATCATTATTATAGCGCCATTTAGTCTGTGGAGCTTTACATGTGAAAAGGGGTATACATAATAAAAAAAAAACAAAGTACAATAATCTTAAACAATAAAAGTCAGCGACTGGTACAGGAGGAGTGAGGACTAGCCCATGAGGGTGCACAAACAGTCTACAAGGGATGGGTGAGGGTACAGTAGGTGAGGGTAGAGCTGGTCGTGCAGCAGTATGGTGGAGCAGTGGTTACTGCAGGTTGTAGGCTTGTCGGAAGAGGTGGGTCTTCAGGTTCCTTCTGAAGGTTTCCACGGTAGGCGAGAGTGATATGTTGGGGTAGAGCGCTCCAGAGAAGGGACGCACGGGAGAAATCTTGTATGCAGTTGTGGGAAGAGGAGATAAGAGGGGAGTAGAGAAGGAGATCTTGTGAGGATCGGAGGTTGCATCAGGTAAGTACCGGGAGACTAGGTCACAAATGTATGGAGGAGACAAGTTGTGGATGGCTTTGTATGCCACTCTGGGAGTGTTATTTAGGTGCAAAATGGTGATCTCTTGACAGGCATTTGAGGTGACTGGTGTGCAGATTGATCTCTTGGTATAGGAGATATGACTCTAGGGTGTACATTTTGGTCAAAATAAAATATAAAAAATATATAATTCATTTGCTATTTTACAAGAGGATAAATGACCATTTAGCTTTTGTTGCAGCTAGATAACTCTTGTATCCTCCCCACCTTCCTCCAGGTCATTGGACTCTGTTCCAGCTGATGTTATTGAGCATTTTAAACCTTATGCTGAAGAGCTAATTGAGAAGAAGGGAGCCCTGGATGCGCTGGCTGCAGCATTGGCTCATATTTCTGGTGCCTCATCTCTGAAGCAGCGATCACTTCTTAACTTGGAGCCGGTGAGAAACTTTGCTTTAAAGAAGTACTCCCCCCCCCCCCCCCCCCCCCCCTCCCTCAATCAAAGTTTTTATTCTCTTATTATATTGCAGTCATCATATTATACAGCTCACATGATCAATAACAGACTAGCTGAATCCTTCTAAGCTCTATGTAGAAACAGGAAATCTCTTCTCTGCATGAGTCATCCCCCACCCCCTCTTTAACTCCTGACTCGGCTGCCCTGCATTCCCCACCCTACCAGGGACTTTGCAGTAATGTAGAATTGTAGTTCTAATGATGACTCATGCAGGGATTAACACATCCTATTTCTACATAGAGCTTAGAAGGATTCAGCTAGTCTTGTTTCAATCATGTGATGTCAAAGACCTAATGGAAGAGAGAAGAATTAGCCAGGTAGAAAGGCAAAATGAGCAATTGTAAGTACACTGTGCCTTATGATTACTGCAATATATTAAGAGGATAAAAGCTTTAATGGGAGGAGGAGTGCCTCTTTGTTAAATTCAACCTGTGGCACTTGAAGACTTGGCTGCATGAACGAGTGCTACCTTTTGTTTTATTATATGGCAAAAATTCTCTGCAAGGCTACAGTACTAACCACTGAGCCACCATGATGTGGATTTTTTTCAGCCTGCAGTCACAAACTGGCTGATGGAACTTCAGTGGTTTCTGTCAGAATTTTGGTGCTTAGTCGTCTTCTACTTTCAGAGAGAATCCTGAAAATGCATTTACAGAGATATTAAGGATATGTGCACACATCTTTTTCAAGTGGATCAGCTCCAAAAACCACCTGAAACACACAAAAGCATGAATATATGCTTTTATGTATAAAAACGTCATGCTGGTCACGTGTCCAGTTTTTGCACATCTTTTTACCAAAGGCGCCAAGTGGTTAATAGAAGTGAGCTGACCATTCTTCACGTGCAAGTGTTTTTGCTTGAAAAAAACTGCTAGCTGTTTCGCCATTGTTGAAATGAAGTTAGTAGCGAAAACGTTAAAGTTCTGCTGGTGGTTGCCAGGTTCACCTGCTTGAACAAGATGGTGTGTACACGTACCCTTTAAACCTTGAATTGCTTGTATACCAACCAAACATCTTTGAAATGGCCCTAATTCTACCGCATGTTCATACTTTTTTTTTTTTTTTTTTATTATTATTAGGGCTTTGTTACAGTGGTATTGGAGAGTTCAGTCGCCATCCACAACCTTTCCTATGTCTGGCGTTCAATTAAAGAACAAATGGGAGAAGACATTGATTCAAAGATACACAGAATGTGCCCTCTGAAGAACTTGATGGTAGGTTATACAATGTAAAGGAGGGCATGTGTTAGGAAAGTGTGAGCCAAACCCTAGTCAATGGAGTTCTACACGCACAACAGTTGCATCACTGAAAATCATTGCAATCTTATCCTTTGCTATACAGAACACATGAAATCTTTTTGGTAATGAGCTATTGTCTCTCTTCCATCAGGGGGTGTGTTTTGATGTTCAGCCAGAAACTCTTAAGGAAATGCAAGTAAGTAAATGATATTTCTCTTAAAATATTGTGATAGCCACAAACTTGTCTGATCCCGTGTTGGTTGGAAAATGTAATTCAGCTCTATACTAAACATTACAAATCTGAAGTTGCCCAGTATTGGTCTTTTGAATGCATTAAGGTAATTGAGTGTTCATTTCTGTTAGGACGCCTGGAACAGTTCTAGACGCTGGAAGCTTTCGGTCGCTACAGAATTACCTGAACTTCAAGAATCACGAAGAGACACAGAGGGCCCACGTGGCAGAGGTTTTGGAGGCAGAGGAAGAGGAGGACGATCTTTTGACCGTAGACGTGGTGGCAACAACAGGAATTCATTCCAAAGAGGAGGAAACAGACGTGGAGGTGGCTTTAGAAGACGCTAGAGGACTTCATCACTTTTTAACAAAGTTCTTTTTTTTTTTTTTAACTTATTCTCTCGAGGACCAGTACTGCTGAGTTTTACAGGACATAAGTTAATAATCCTGCCACATCTTTTCTATGCCATGTAGAGCTGTGTACTCCTGCCCTTTAATAAAAATGCTTTATTGGAATACATCTGTTTGTGTTCTTGTATTTAGGAGATGTGTGTCTGTGTACTATAGCCCAATTCATCATTTTGTCATTTTCTTATTTCACAAAATTAATCAAAATGCAGAATTCTTCTGTTTATTATTTTTTTTCTGTTCATTTTGCACAAGCTTTTTAAAACGTGACGCTGGTCTTCAAAGTGTGCATAAAAATACTCTGGGGTTTAGTGAAAAACATCTTACAAAGTAACAAATGATGAATCAAATGAAAATATCTAGAATTGGCTATCCATACCCACATTTGATGAACAAAGAAGAAAGATCCTAGTTACTTACTGGTAATAGGATTTTACAGAGCCCATGACAGCACCACTTGAGAGAGGGTATCTGCCCACCAAAGACAGAAACCTACTGAATAAAAAGGCGGTACCTCTCTTCCACATCAGTTTTTGTTTCAGAGCATGAGAGGGCCTCCGAAAAATAGGTTAGTACTAGTGTTGAGCGAGCATGCTCGACACTGCTCTATACTCGCCTGAGCATCTCGCTTCTTCGGGATGTTCGGCGAGCACCGAGCTTTTTCGGGTTACTCAGGCGGGAGCTCGGGTCTCCGCCCTGCATGTTTGGTGCTCTTTACAGAGCCAATGAACATGCAGGGATTGCCAGCCAGTCACTGTAATGCAGCCATGTTGGTTGTGGACATTACAGTGATTGGCTGGCCGCACAGCTTCACCTCGAGTATTTAAAACCGGGCGCCGCCATCTTGGACAGTCGCTCAGGATCAGATAGTGTAGGTCAAGTGCTGCTGAGCTAGGGAGAGATTTATACTGCAAAATAGGTAGTGTAGGGTCTCTAAAGCCTGCAAAATCAAACGAACAGTTCTTCTGAGGACTAATATCCATCCCAGATATCAGGCAGGCAAGCTGTATAGGAGACGCAGTGGTTATACCAACAAACACTGCATTACAGTCCTGTGTGCTGCTTCTCAAATTGCTAGACTAAATCCTCTTTCCTCAGAATGTACAAATATCCGTCATATTAACCTTTTGGTATCTCCTCCTCCACCCCCCCCCCCCCCTCCCCCCCAAAAAAAAATGGAGTGTGTCTGTGAGTGTTCAGACACAAATCTATCTGTTTAAGAGAGTCTGGTTTCGGCCAGATAACTAGCACTGTGGTTTTGCAGTTCCACGGTTCCAATCTCTGTATTCACTTTTTTGCCTTTTTTACATTAAAAAAAACAGTTCGAGTGTCTCGCTGACTGTTCAGACACAAATATATCTGTTTAAAAGATTCTGGTGTAGGCCAGAGGAATAGAACTGTGGTTTTCCTCTTCCACGGTTCTAATCTTTTTATTCCCCTTTTGCCATTGATAGTGTGAGCTATTTTGCTTCATTTACAATGGGCAAGGCGCGTGGCAAGGGACGTGGAACTGGACATTCTGGTGATGGTGCGTGCAGAGGACGGGGCCGTGGCCAAGGTGAAAATGTGCCACAACCAACAGCCACATCTTCTCGCTTCCGGTTCTTGACCGAATTACTAGGGAAGCACACAACAGCACCACTATTGCCAACTGATCAGTGTGAACAGGTTATTAATTGGATAGCAGATAATACTTCCAGTTACCTGGGCACCACCACCTCCGGTCTGTCTGCCACACGGTCAAGTCTTAGTAGCCGTGAGTCTCTACCGCATACTCCTCCTCACCCTGATGCTCCTTCCTCCCACCATGCCGAGTATCGTCAGACAGCAACTGATCCCACAGTTTGACACTCTGAAGAGCTGTTCACTGGTCCATTTCCATATTTGGGCCCCTCGCCTGCTCTGCTTGAAGTGGTGGAAGAGGAGATCCTATGTAGCAATGGCCAAATATTTGAACAGCCACGGCCACAGGAAGGCGACGCTGGCAATTTGTCACAAGAGATGGACTATGACGAGACACAATTGCCACGAAGTGAGGAGGAGGACCGTGGTGCAGAAGTGGAAGAGGAGGAGGTGGTGGATGATCTAGTAACTGACCCAACGTGGCAGGAGGACATGCAGAGCGAGGCCAGCAGCACACGGGGAGGGAGGCAGAGTACCCCCAACAGGCAGGAAGAAGCAGTGTGGTGGCCACAGACAGAAGGCGGGCAACCATTCCCCGTAACACCAACACGAGGGACGCTGCCAGTACAACCGGTAGGTCTTCCAGAGTCTGGAATTTTTTTAAAGACTCTGCTGATAACCCCAAAAAGGCCATTTGTACCACCTGCCAGGCCAGCATCAGCAGGGGTGACAAAACTACCAGCCTGACCACCACCAGCATGATCAGGCACATGTCAGCAAAGCACCCGACTTTGTGGGGCGAAACCCAGGGTCCACGACCAGTGTCAGTGGGTGTCCCCACTGCTTCTTCCGCTGTTGTGCGTGTAAGAGAACCCCCTGTTGTGCGTGCAAGGCAATCTCCTGTCCATACTGCATGCAAACATGCCCCCGCCTCTCAGTCTTCACTTGTCATGGCAGTTTCTCAAGAAACAGCAACAACATCCACGTCCCACCGCAGCGTTCAATTGTCCATATCCCAGACCTTTGAATGAAAGCGCAAATTCGCAGCCAACGCCCCACAGGCCACAGTCCTAAATTCGCACATTTCACGACTGCTTGCATTGGAAATGCTGCCTTTTAGGCTGGTGGAGACTAAATCCTTCTGCAACCTTATGGCGGTGGCCGTCCCTCGGTACACGGTCCCCAGCCGACACTATTTTGCCCGGTGTTCCATCCCCGCACTACACAAGCACGTGTCCCAAAACATCGGCCGTGCCCTCAACAACGCAGTTACTGGGAGAGTCCACCTGACAATGGACATGTGGACAAGTGCTTGTGGCCAGGGGTGGTACATCTCCCTGACGGCACACTGGTTAAACATAGTGGAAGCTGGGACCCATTCGGACCTTGGGATGGAACACATCCTCCCCACACCGAGGATTGCGGGCCCTATGTCAGTCAGAGTTGCCCCCACAGTGTACAGCTCCTGCGCATCATCATCCTCCTCCTCATGTTCAGCCTCCATCTCAGATATCACCACATCAGTTACAAGCTGGAAGCACTGCAGTACTGCCTCAGCCAAGCGGCAACAGGCTGTGCTGAAACTCATAAGCTTAGGTGATAAACCTCACACTGATTGTGAGTTGTGGACAGCTGTGAAAGAGCAGGCAGATCTGTGGCTGAGACCGCTGAACCTACATCCAGGCATGGTCGTGTGTGACAATGGGCGTAACCTGGTGGAGGCTCTGAGGCGAGGCGAGATCACATACGTACCATGCCTGGCTCATGTGCTTAACCTCGTGGTTCAGCGGTTTCTTAACTCATACCCCGAGTTGCCAGATCTGCTCGTCAAAGTACGCCGCCTGTCAGCTAATTTTCGGAAGTCTGCTACAGCTTCCGCCGCCCTTGCTGTGTTGCAGCAGCGTTTGCAGCTTCCGGCACACCAACTGGTGTGTGATGTCCCCACACATTGGAACTCTACCCTCCACATGTTGCAAAGGATTTATGAGCAGAAGAGAGCAGTTGTAGAGTACCAGCTGCAACAAGGCCGTTGATATTCAGGTCAGACTCCACACATAAGACCTCAGGAGTGGACCTGGATGTCTGACATATGTACCATCCTGACAAACTTTGAGGAGTCCACCAAGATGGTAAGTGGCGATGACGCCATCATTAGCGTCAGCATCCCACTTGTCTATCTTTTGCAACGCTCTCTGCAGAGAAATAAAGAGGAGGCATTGCAGCCAGAGTATGATGAGGTGGATCAAGAAGCCGTAGCGGGCGATTACACACAGCCCAGCCTCATCTCATCCCAACATGCATTGCGGGACAATGAGGGAGAGGAGGAGGAGGAAGAACAGGAGCTGGTATCATGCGCTGTAGACGGTAGTACCTGTGCAACTGTCATACCGTCAGTTCAGCGTGGGTGGCCTGAGGACGGGGGAGGAGGAGGAGAGCATGGTCAGTCGTCATCTTGGTGAGGACACGGAAGTCTTGCCCGTTACCAGTCTGGCACGCATGGCTGACTTTATGTTACGTTGCCTTAACTGTGACCCTCGCGTTGTCAAAATGTTGGGTGACAGTCATTACTGGTTGGTAACTCTTTTAGACCCCCGCTACAAGGAGAACTTTCACTCTCTTATTCCTGAGGTGGAGAGGTCTACAAAAATGGGACAGTACCAGAAGGCCCTTGCTGCAGAACTGTTAAAAAAATTCCCATCTGAACACGCTAGCGGCAGAGGTCACAGTTCGTTGCCCAACCAAGGCGTATAGGCGAGAGAGACGCAACTCCAATCCAGCAGAGGCAGGGGAACACTGTCAACGTTCTGGCACAGTTTTCTGAGACCTGCCCAGCTTACAGGCCCTGAGGCGCGGGGTACTCTCACAAGGAGTGGAAAGTTTCAAAAGATGGTGAGGGAGTACCTCGCCGACCGTACCAGCGTCCTCCGTGATTCCTCTGTGCCTTTTAATTATTGGGTATCCAAGCTGGACATTTGGAATGAACTCGCTCTGTACGCCTTGGAGGTCCTGGCCTGCCCTGCCGCTAGCGTTTTATCAGAGCGTGTTTTTAGTGCCGCTGAGGGAATTATAACTGATAAGCACACTCGCCTGTCAACTGACTGCTGACAAGCTGACCCTTATCAAAATGAACAAGGGCTGGATTGGGCCAGACTTCTCATCACCACCAAATGACAGCAGAGTAACATAAAGTCAAATCCACTGTGTTATTTCGGGAGGTGTATTCCCATGCACCGCTTCACACCCACACATGGGTATACGCTTCCTCCTTTCGGCTGTTTTTTGCTCTTCTCCTCAGCCTCCACCACCACTATACCACCAGGGTGACCGTGGTCCGTGTTGCCAGCATTGCAAGTTCCTCCATCCTAATTTTTGGCAGCTTTTGCTTGGAAGGCATAGGCAAAGACTATGGGAGACCCACTCCCCAATAATGGGAATAATGTTTTTAATATGCTTTACTGCATGGCTCTTGTAAGGGGCATTAAAATCGTCTTGTTAAGCTACTGTGACCTCCACGTCTCTTCCAAGGGTCATTGATATTGTCTTTTTATCCCACTGGGACTCCACGTCTCTTCCACGGGGCATTGATATTGTCTTTTTATTCCAATGTGACCTCCACTTCTCTTCCAAGCGGCATTAAAACCGTCTTGTTAAACCACTCTGAACTCCACGTCTCTTCCACGGGGCATTAAAATCGTCTTGTTAAGCTACTGCGACCTCCACCACTCTTCCAAGGGGCATTGATCTTGTCTTTTTATTCCACTGCGAACTCCACCACTCTTCCAAGGGGCATTGATAGTCTTTTTATTCCACTGGGACCTCCATGTCTCTTCCAAGGGGCATTAAAACCGTCTTGTTAAACCACTCTGAACTCCACGTCTCTTCCAAGGGGCATTAAAATCGTCTTGTTAAGCTGTGGCCTCCACGTCTCTGCCAAGAGTCATTGATATTGTCTTTTTATTTCACTGGGACCTCCACCACTCTTCCAAGGGGCATTGATATTGTCTTTTTATTCCACTGCGACCTCCACCACTCTTCCAAGGGGCATTGATAGTCTTTTTATTCCATTGGGACCTCCACGTCTCTTCCAAGGGGCATTAAAACCGTCTTATTAAACCACTCTGAACTCCACGTCTCTTCCAAGGGGCATTAAAACCGTCTTGTTAAACCACTCTGAACTCCACAGCTCTTCCAAGGGGCATTGAAATGTTTTTAATTACCTCTAACCTCCATGACTCTTCCAACGGGCATTGCATTTCCTCCTAATTTTAGTCAGCTTTTGCTTTTCAATGCATAGGCGAACACTAAGGGAGACCCACTCCCCAATAATGGGTAGAAGGTTTTAAGTACGCTGTAATCCACGTCTGTTTCAAGGGGCATTGCAGTTCCTCATAATTTTTGGAAAGCCTTCCATTCACTGCTTAGGCCAACAGTGTACAGGAGACCCAGTTGCTATAAATGGAAAAAACGGTTTAGTTAAGGCCCTCTGACCTCCATGTCATTTCCAAGGGGCATTGGAGTGCCTCAAAATTTTTGGTAGGCATTGCACTCACTGTATGCCCTATAACTGTATAGCCGAACAGCTCATTTTGGTACAGAAACATATCCTACAAGACATGTGTGGTTGACTGGCCTGATATTGATGTGAATGGTCCCTGTTCCTCCTGCTCTTTCTCCTTTGCCACCACCTCATCCATCATTCATCGCCTGAAGCTTTGTTTTAACGGGAGTCATAGAACTGGGATAGTAGCAGGAAAACATCCAGCAATCCTCGGAGGAGGTAGGATATGCGCCAAAACGCTGACCACCTCAGGCCTAGCCGCTACTACATACATGCGCTTGCATTCCAAGGAATAGAAAGCTAAGGAGATGGATGGCCTCATGATCATGAATAATTTGCTCTTTGTGTAGGAGGCCGACCACTGCTGCTGTCTACCTTCTGAACTTTGTGTTGAAGCCTGATTGCCCTAGGACCCGCAATCCTCTATGTCTGGAGGACGTGTTGCATGCCAGTGTCCAACAATATCCCGCCTTCCACAATATTAACCCAGTCTGAAGGCGTCAGTGAGAGGGACCATCCATGGCCACGTTCACTTGTCCACGTGTTTGTGGTTAGGCTGTCCTTCCCACTAAATGCACTGGGGAGGGCACAGGTAATGTTTTGGTATGCGCGCTTGTGTATAAGGCGCACCAGGACAAATAGGGGCGGCTGGGGACCGTTTATGGACACAAGGCCACCCCCAAGCGGCTGGGGACCGTGTGTGGGCACGCTGGGAACCGAGTATGGACACTTGGCCGCCCCCTGGTGGCTGGGGACCAAGCGTGGACACCAGGCTGCCGGGCGGCTGGGGACTGAGTATGGATACCAGGCCGCCGACGCAGACATGACGTGGTGGCCAGATTCCGCCTCCACATGCCTAAAAGGCCCAATTTCAAGTGCAAGCAAGCAGTATGGTATTGCAGCCTGGGGGCGGGTGGGTGGCAGGCTGCATACTTGCGCTTGCATTGCAAGGAATGGGGGAGGTACAATTGAACAATGCCCTGGGACAAGGACTTGCACGGGGATAGTTGCAAGTCTGCATCTTCTGATGCGTCAAGGATCACTTCTGATGGGCACACTTTTGGGCAGTGACCTGGGTGTCAGATGCTTCCAGGGGTCTTCCCCATGCTGTTCCCATGTCTTTTCAGCACTGTATGCATGTGTCACACAGCACATGGCCAGATAAGGTTGTAAAATGTTAAAATGACATTTCCCGGTGAATGCATTTGTCACGGTTGAAAGCAATACTAAAGTGCAAAAACGCATAAAAAATGCTACTTGTGAACATAGACCAGGGTGTGGAGGAGTATTTTTGTTTTTGGTTATTTATTTTACCTTATACACAAGTCTTTACCCTGGAAAGGAAGTTCCTTAACATATTTCACAGGAAAACCGTTTCACTTTCGTTTTTGAACGTTTTATTGTGAGCCCGTAAAAGTGTCTTAATACCTCTGACCACGTTGTTGACAGCAGTGAACTGGGTGTCAGAAATGCTTCCTGTGGCGATCCCCATGCTGTCCCCATGTCATTTGAGCACTGTCACTATCGTTTTGGGCACTTTTTAGGCTTTCTACAGACTGCTGGGGGTGCCGCCGCAAAAATGCTCTGGTCTCCCATAGACTAACATTGGGCTAGTTGCTCGGGTCGAGCACCCAAGTATCACGGTGAGCCCGGCCCGAGCACCCGAGCATTTTAGTGCTCGATCAACACTAGTTAGTACACAACTACCACCTAAACATTTCTTAATAAAAACACCCTAAGAAGTGCACACCATAAGTGATAGAGGGGAGGGAATTAATAGGGTGCTGTCATGGGCTCTGTAAAATCCCGTAAGTAACTAGGATCTTTTCCCCTTCTCCCATGACAGCACCACCTGAGAGATTTATAGAGATCAGTCCAGAGGGAGGGATCACCGCTTGCAACACCTTCCTCCCAAAGGACAGATCAGTAGACGAGGAAAGGTCAAGATGGTAATGCTTGTAAAATGTAGCGGGGGATGACCAAGTTGCCGCCTTACATATGATGTCGATGGGCACATCCGCCTTTTCAGCCCAGGAAGCAGCTGCAGCCCTGGTGGAGTGGGCCTTCAGGTTCTCTGGAACTGGCAGATTGCTAGAAGAGTATGCTAAGCCAATGGTGTCCCTGACCCACCTAGCTATGGTCCCCCTTGTAACCTTAAGCCCTTTCCTAGCCCCCTGAAATGAGATGAATAAGGCGTCACTTTTCCTCCAGGCCTTCGTCACCTCCAAATACTGGACTAATACCCTCTTAACATCTAAAGTGTGAAGCCTTTGTTCGTCAGAATCTCTAGGGTCAGGATAGAAGGAAGGGAGAGTAATTACTTGTGTCCTATGGAATTTGGAGGCTACTTTTGGAAGATAGGCCGGGTCTGGTCTTAAGATTACTCTATCCATACACACCCGAGTGAACGGATGGTTTACTGACAGTGCGTGCAGATCACTAACCCTACAAGCTGACGTTAGAGCTACCAGCATGGCTGTTTTTAAGGTGAGAATTTTCTCCGAAACTTTCTCTAAGGGCTCAAAGGGAGGCTTGGTTAGCACCTCTATAACCAGGTTAAGGTCCCAAGGAGGCATCCTTGGAGTAGGAATGGGTCTAGATCTACTGCAAGATTTAATGAATCTGATGATCCACCTATTTGCTGCCAAGTCGCAATTATATAGTGCCCCCAGAGCTGATACTTGTACCTTAAGGGTACTGGTGGCTAACCCCCATGTTTAAGCCTTTCTGAAGGAATTCCAGGATGGCCCCAATAGGAACCCTCCCTTTGTCGGACTGACCCGAGGTAGACAGAAATTTAGCCCAGGTTCTGCCATAGATCCTAGTAGTCACCGGCTTCCTAGTCGCCAGTAGAGTAGTAACTAGACCTGGAGAAAACCCCTCCTGTGTTAGTAGTGACCTTTCAAAATCCAGGCCGTCAAATGCAGGCCTGATCTTTGGGGATGGAAGACTGGGCCCTGCCTGAAGAGATCTGGGGTGTCCGGAAGGACCCATGGTTCCACTTGAGACATTCTCTTCATCCAAGTGAACCATGGTCTCTTGGGCCACAACGGGGCGATCAATATAACCCTCGCCTGTTCTTCTCGGATCTTCCTTAGGATAGTAGGGATCAGCATAAGAGGGGGAAAGGCATAGGCCAGTGTAAGGCTATGTGCCCACGATGCAGAAATGCTCAGTATTTTTTTCTGAGCGTTTCTGCATCTCCCTTGCAGAAAAAACACATGCGGATTGTACATGCGTTTTTCCTGCCAGGGACATGCGGATGTGAAGCGTTCTTTACATGCATTTCCGCATGCGGGTTGACAAGCGCTTTCCAAGCGATTTTAGCATCACTTGGAAAGTGCTTGTCAACTTGGTCACACTATATAAATCCATGCAAAAGGCATGGATTTATATACTGTGACAAAGAATGGTATAAAATAAAAAATAAATCTATACTTACCTTCTGATGGCCCCCGCAGTCTTGCTTCGCTCTGTCCTGGCTGCCGGCAGCTCGCGGTACACTACACTGAAGGACCTGCCGTCACATGACTATGACGTCAGCGCAGGTCCTTCAGTCCACCGCGAGTTGCCGGCAAGTGAAGACAAGGAGAGCGGGGGCCATCAGAAGGTAAATATAACATTTATTTTTTTATTTTATTCTTTTTTTCACAGGTTCTATTGTACCCGGGTCCGGAGGAGAGTCTCCTGTCCTCCACACCCAGGTACCATCCGCACATTGGAACGCATGGATTCCGCATGTACAGATGCAGTGATGCGGAATCCATGCGTTCCAATGCAAGTCAATGACGGCGAAAACGCAGCGCTTACGCAAAATAATTGGTAGTGCTGCGTTTTTTTCCGCAATGATAATCCGCAGCGGAAATTTCCGCAGCATGTGCACAGCACATGCGGATTATCATTGGGGAACATGGCAGGCTTTCTACCATGCATTTTTAAGCGTTTCTGCAGCGTTTTTGCCGCTGCGGAAACGCTTAAACGCATCGTGGGCACACAGCCTAAAGTCCCTAGCAATTTGCAGCACGTCCACTGCAAACGGCTTCTCAGGGAGCAAAAGATTTTGGTTTTCCGATTGCGTTTGTTTGCAAACAGACCTATCTGAGGTTGTCCCCATCGGCCGACAATCTGCTGGACTCAATTCCCATTCTTCTTGTTTCAAGATGTGTCGACTTAGAAAATCGGCTCTTACGTTCTCATCTCCTCTTATATGCAGCGCCGAGAGCATGAATAGATGACTCTCTGCAAAATGAAGGATCTAATCCGCTACTAACATCAGAGGAAGGGATCTTGCACTCCTCTGACGATTGATATAGGCTACTGTGGTTCGGTTGTCCGACATTATCCGGATGTATTGACCCTGAAGAAGAGAACTGAACTCTACTACCACGTTTCTGACTGCCAACAGCTCCCTCATGTTGGAGGAGAGACCCGTCTCGCTGTCTGACCAGAGGCCATGTATTGAATGATCTCTCAGGTGAGCTCCCCAGCCTTCTGCGCTTGCATCTGTCGTAATCGTATCTGACACCTGGAAAGACCAAGGGACCCCCAGAGATAGATTTACTGGATTCATCCACCAATCCAGCGAGTTGATTACTAAACTTGAAAGGGATATTCTTCCATCCAGGCGACCTCTGAGCCGTTTGTCTGCTGTCAGGATCTCCTGCTGTAGACGTCTGGAATGGAACTGGGCCAACTGAACTGCTGGGATACAAGATGTCATCGTACCCAATAGAGAAATTGCATTTCTCAAGGTCATGGATGGATTGCTGATTACGCGTGATATGAGGGAACTGATCTTCAATTTCTTGTCCTCTGGCAGAAGACAAGTCTGGTTTTCTGAGTCCAAAATGAGACCCAGGAATGATTGAACCTTTTTTGGTTCTAGTCTCGATTTTTCTAAATTTAAAATCCAACCCAGGCCATTTAGACTGGCCATGACTTCCGCCAGAGCCAGTGCGCAGAGTTGTTTTGATCTGCCCACCACTAAAAAATCGTCCAGATAAGGGATGACTAGGATATCCTTCTCCCTTAGATGCGCTGTGACTTCCAGGATAATCTTTGTGAAAACCCTTGGAGCCATGGAGATGCCAAAGAGAAAAGAGCTGCAAACTGAAAATGCTATATGTGCTTGCCGAACTGTACAGCTACCCTCAGAAACTGTTGGTGTGCAGGAAAAATTGGGACGTGGTAGTAACCATCCTTCAAATCGAGGACGCACATATGACACTCTGGATACAACATTTTTATGGCCGATTTTATTGACTCCATCTTGAATGGCCTGTAAATTAAATGGTCGTTCAGCTTCTTCAAGTTAACAATAGTTCTGAAGGAGCCATCCGGCTTCTTTATTAGGAAGAGAGTTGAGTAAAACCCTCTCCCTTGCTCGGGTACTGGTGTTTCTACTAAAACCCCCTTCACAACCAGAGTGAGTACTTCCTTACGGTCTCTCTGGGAATGGTTTTGAACTCCAACTTCAGCCCCCTCCCGATTATCCCTAAAATCGAGGCGCTGGACGAGATTTTTTCCCAGGCGGGAAGTAAGTGGGACAACCTTCCTCCTACCTGGGGAGGTCCGTCACTTAGGGGCTTTCTTATTCTCGGAGGATGGACCCCCGAACATGAAGCCTCTGCTATTCGGCTTCCTGTCTCTCCAACTACCTTGGTCTCTGGAAAACTTGCTCCGATTATATTTCCTCTTCCGAAAGGAGCTCTTATATCGGGGAACAGATACAGTAGGAAACCCATGTTTCTTGTCTGCGGCCTTATCCAGGATGTCATCCAAGGCCTTCCCGAAAAGAAAGTCCCCTTCACATGGGATTGAGCAGAGTTTAGATTTTGACTGCACATCCCCTGGCCAGTTCTTGAGCCATAATGCCCTACGGGCTGCATTAGAATGATTTGCTGACCTGGCAGCCAGCCTAACTGAATCTGCCAATGCATCCGCAAGGAAAGCAGCTGACGCGCCCCCTGGGCCGTGGGGATACCCGGAGCCGGGCCTGTAGACGCTGGGGGTTGTAGTCACCGTGGCGGTGACCCGGTCCGTGACCCAGGGCGGTCAAACCAGGGTAGTCTATGTGTCTCTGTTATATATAGTCCGACTGCGCCACCTGTGGAATGCGGTTATTGGGAACCGCCGCTGCGGAGCAGTCCACTGAAGCTGATGGTATGTGCAGCAAGGTGATGTAACTCCCCACAGGAAGAGCGGAGCTTCAGGGCAGCGTGTATGGATGATGGTGGTGATAGTGCCTGGATCAGTAATAATAACACGGAGTCTCTGCAGTGCAGTCCTAGGGTCTTTACTGGTGGTAATTATATAGGCCCCAACGGGAGTACTTGCTAGGGATGAGGGCCTGGTCAGTCCGGGAGCAATCCTAGAATTCCCCTGGCCAGGTGGAGTTGTAGGCCTGTCGTTCTGACTGTACTCTTAGGCTATCCCGCTTATAGTCGTGTTGTAGCCCACGTCCCTGAGTGTGACGTGCTGTGCTCACCCGTATGGCTGGCGACTCGGATCCCGTGTATTCCTCGCTCCTCTGAGGCGGTACTGGTCCTTTCGTGTGGCTGAGCCTCCAGGCTTCTGTTGGGCCAGGAGACCTGCAATCCCCTACCCTGCGGTATCTGCTGCTGGGCCTGAAGGGTCCCACAGCCTCGGACTTCGGTGTCCGGTCCTCTGTATGCTATCCAGGACGAGCTATCTCAGCTCCAGTCCCTGGCTTCTTACTCCTGTGTCCTCAACTCGACTACAGCCCTGTCTGAGCTAACCCCGCCTCCAGATCCAGTTATATAGGGCAGGATACTCCCCTTTCTGGTCTGGAGCAGGAGGTGTTGCATGTCGTGTGTTCCTGACCAGGAAACTCCTGTTTTGCTCCCAGACATGGTATTACTACCACTGTGGCAACCAGACCCTCTGGGGTGCCACACAGCCGCCCCCTGCAAAAGAGGAAGACCCGACAGAATTTTCTCTCTAGAGACATTCCCTTTGATCTGGTCTCTAACTGCTGTAGCCAGATCATCATAGACCTGGCGGAGCAGGTGGCCGCCACTGCCGGTTTCAGAGCCCCTGCTGAGGACTCCCAGGCCTGTTTTAGAAAAGACTCCACCTTTTTATCGAGCGGATCTTTGAGGGCCCCCAAATCCTCAAAGGGCAGTGTGGATCTTTTCGAGGACTTCGAGATGGCCACATCAATTTTAGGGGTTTTGTCCCACTTAGCTGCATCTTCCTCTTCAAAAGGGTATCTCCGCTTAGAAGAAGAAGGCAGCTGGCCTTTCCTCTCTGATTTTTTCCACTCCTTATCTATAAGAGTCTTGATCCTCTCTTTAACTGGAAATGTGCGTTTCCTCTTCTGATCTAAGCCCCCGAACATGACGTCCTGAACTGTTCTGGGAGCTTTGGCATCGGCAATACCCATAGTCACTCTAATAGCCTTGACTAATCTTTCAGTATTGTCCACCGAAAAACATGGCCCACCCCCTCCATCATCATCGAAGACTCTGATGAAGACGATGACCAGAGGTCAGAGAGGGAAGGATATTCCCTCGCGAAACGGGACTCTACTGATTCCTATGAGTCCGAGGAAACCCATTTCTGCTCCCTCCTCTTACAAAAGGTCAAGTTCTTTAAGGAATCCCTGACCTCCGTCTGAATTAAGGTTTTTAAATCCATAGAAAAGCTAGGGGACTCCTCCGCTATAGTTTTCTGGATACAATCAGAGCAAAGGTTCTTAGCGTAGGAGCTGGGAAGGATAACTTTACATAATGCACACTCTTTATTCTTATTCTTAGAACTACTCTTTTTAGGTTCCTAACAACCAGAAAGAAATGAAAAGAGAAAAAAACAGAGAAGAGCACATTACTAAGGTGAACTTCCACGAAGATCACTCACCACACTGCCGTTCAGACTAGGGTACCGGAGACGGTGGTTGCCGTTCACATGAATGCGCCCATCTGGTGGAGGTGGATTCACGATATTTCTTCTGACCGGTTCTGCCGGCACTTGTACGACCCCCACTGCTGTGGCTCTGATGATGGGAAGACTCCCGTTGCTCCGGTTGTCTCACATTTTGCTTAAGCTGTTTACGCTGTTTAGGCGCCTGTGGCTGCTGCTGTTCCTCCTGTTGCGGTGGTGACAGCTGCTGCCCAGGTGACTGCGGCTCCTCACTCATGATGACGGGATGCAGACACCGCCATCTTGACTGCTTCCCATCTTTTTAAAGCATAAGGGGGCCCCTCCCCTTCCGGCAGCAGCGTACTCTCTCTTTCTCTATTTTAATTTTATTTTTTCCTTTACTTCCTTCTTTTTTTCCTTTTTTTTTTTTTCCTTAATTATTTTTTACTAAAATATACATAATATT
The DNA here is from genome assembly GCF_046119375.1 of Phyllobates terribilis. Lineage (NCBI taxonomy): Eukaryota > Metazoa > Chordata > Amphibia > Anura > Dendrobatidae > Phyllobates > Phyllobates terribilis. The sequence continues at coordinate 506,550,056 of NW_027362765.1, read as the reverse complement.
TTTTGTTTTTCCTCCCTGCCAGCTGGTGCGCTACGCCGCAGGATCCCTCCTGCGCGTGCGCAGACCCAGCGGCTCCCGGCGTGCTTGCAAATGGGGACGTGCCCTGGTAATCGCACCCCGCGCAAGTGTGGCGCCCCTGGGGGTTCGGTTGCCACAGGGTTACTGCATCTCTTTAATGAGGTGTGGTATCTCTTCTTCAAGGTAAGGATGGTGTATCTGTCAGGACCCCACCTCTGCATCCAACAGATGGGGGAACTAAAGTAAGGGGGAACCTAGTAGTGGGTGAGGGTGGAGGACGCACACTTAGGTTACACAAAAAAAAAAATCATATTTAATAGCCAGCCATCTTGGGCTTATGGTCTTTGATTGTGATCTTCATCACTGAACGTGGCTTTCTGTGTGAACCTGCAGTGGATGGGGACACGGTCCTCGTACTCTGGCCTTGAGTCGAGGAGCGAGCAAGAGTTAACGGCTGTCTCTACCCGGTCAAGGTCCTTACCCAAGAAGGCCTGGAGGGGAGCGGAGGAGTAAAAGCTCTGCAGGCAAAAGGATCCCAGGGGGATGCAGACGGAGCGGTATACACCACCTGTCCTCGCTATTCTGGCCTAGTCAGAGGGATTCCTGCTGCAAGAGGGGTACCGGCCCCAGAAATCTGACTTTGTTACTCTATGTCTCAGTCGGAGAATCCCAGAGGCTCAGTGGATCCCACCGGGTAACGGACGGAGCGGAGTCGCCGCCCGTACCCTTGTTCTGTGCATAGTCCAGAGGGAGACCTTGTCTTAGTACATGCACCACATACGGACAGGAGAGGACCTAGTGGGAAAGTCTAGGAACACTCTGGTGCGGGGTCCTGACCAAAGCACCTGAACTACCCGGAGGTTGTCGGACCCCCGGTCCTGGTGGCCGCAGCGCGCCGTGAGGAGCAGGGAGAAGCCTTGCAGCTGTGCATTCTACCGTGAGTAAAGCTTGGAAGACTACCCCTATGGCCTCCAGTTTCTTATTGCAACGTGGCACCGTACGACACCGCGCCACATCTTCCACTACAACTCCCATCCTCCTGTCTCCTCTGCCCTGAGGCCCTGCTCCGCCTGTGGGGAGTAGTACCATCTGCTGCTGCCACTACATCCCACCTCAGAGGACTGAACGCAGCGTTGGTGGAGAATCACCAGAAACCACAGGTGGCGTAGTCGACACAACCACTCGATTAATACCAACTCTGAAAGCCCATTACACCCTTTTAATGTGACGGCCCTGGGCACGGAACGGGTCCAGGCCACTGCTACAACCCACCAAACATCTGACCCGACCGAGTAACCCCACTTCCCAGGGTGAGGGCTGTGAGCGTCACACACACAAGCGCAGACCCGGGCTTCCGGCGCACTCGTGCCAGGGCGCGACACGACCCCGCACATGCGCAGCACGGACTTCCGGCGCGCTACGTTACTGGGCGCGACATGACCCTGCACACAACCGTGCGTGCGCAGTCCCGGCCGCAGGACCCGTCGCACGCGGGAGAGGACCCTGGAAGGCGCCCCCCCCCCGCACGCAGACCCAGGCACCAGAAAGATGGGGCTGGGAACAGAGGTCCCATCTGCTGCTTCTTCACGGCCTCCAGGCCGCATCGATCCCGGGATCCACACTCCAGATCCCACAAACAGGTAGGCGAGGCACCACCTAGAGAAGCTCCCATCAAGGACAGGAACCAAAACTGATGCGGAAGAGAGGTACTGCCTTTTTATTCAGTAGATTCCTGTTCTTGGTGGGCGGATACCCCCTCTCAGGTGGTGCTGTCATGGGAGAAGGGGAAAAAATGGCAAATGGCTTAAAGACGCAAAACGGATGATGAACCAAGTGGGAAATAAAATGGCAATACTGTGAATCTGCCCCTATGTGTGTACATAAAAGATGAATATCCAGAAATCTTCTTGGCAGATAGTTTGCGCGTACACATTGGCATTAGAAAAGCTAAGACATGATTTCTTTATTTTTTCTTTTTTTAATTTCTTGTCCATTCGTTCTGGTAGTTACCCTTGGGCACTTGTGTGCTAATTGATTATGTATTAAAGAGCAGGTACAAAGTAATGAGATCAACCTATAAAGGCTGTGAGTCTTAGAATAAGATATAGCTTTTATTGAGCCATTTTAGAAGACAACTCCAATCCATACATAGAGGTCTGCGGTTGGTGTCAGACCGCATCTCCTGCATTGTGGCTGCCTCCAGGTGTCACCTGGACTGTCCAGGTCACAGATGTGGGAGGAGATGGGAGACTTTTTTTTTTTTTTTTTGAAGCCCACAGCATAGCTTCAAGCTCCAGTTTTTCCCAGTTTCTGCCCACACTGCTCAGTGTGTGTGCGCTCACAAGAGGTACCAGGGAGAGGTGAGAATTGGGCAGTGGTGATTGCAGCCTGACATCAGTAGTACAATACAGGTTGCAGATCACCACTCAATGCTGTGTTCAGAGCACAGCAGAGAAATCACTCTGCTGTGCTCTGAACAGACACCGCTCTGCTATAAATTTGTAAACTGACATAGGAGAGCTGTATATGTAATGCCACCATGGTGACTATGTGGGGGCCGTTATACTGTATGCAACACCTCCGGCTGCTGCAGCAATAAGTCCACAGCCTCCATCACCGAATTATATCCAGCAGTCTGGCAAATGAAGATTGATGGGGCTATCAAAATGGTTCCACCACCCTCTTCCTTAACAAAACGACTGTGCAGCCTTATAAACCCCTCTCCTCCAGCCAAATGGCACTCTCCTCTTTGTCACCCCATAAACCCATCCTTTTATTTTTAACCTTTTTCCTGCCTCACATCCCTGGCTCACAATATTCCAGCTTTAACCCTGTCAAGTCAGCCTCCTTTTTAAAGCCAGGGGCCCAGTACGGCCTCTCTCTTTAATATCAAAGCTGTAGATATATTATCATCTTTATGATTCATTAGGGTTTTCCAATTTGTCTGCAAAAAATTTCTATCTGTGACTTTTGGCTAAGTTATCCAAATAGAATAAAAAATATCAAATTGGCAACACTGATTTAGTTTCAGCTTGTTATAAGTCATGCATCTACTGTGAAAAATGCCTTGTTACATCATCTTTAACATTTGGAATCCTGTGTAAATTGATCACCATAAAATTCTATAATGCATTAGGCCAAGGTAAATGAATCAATTAGAGCACAATTATTTCTGAAAAATGGAAAACTGTGACACTGGAAATAATTGTTTCTTATACCAGTGCCAATTTCTAATATTAACCCTTTCGCAAACCTTGGGTTTTGTCGTTTTTGCTTTTTCGTTTTTTGCTCCCCTTGTTCCCAGAGCCATAGCGTTTTTATTTTTTTGTCAATATGGCCGTGTGAGGGCTTATTTTTTGCGAGACGAGTTGTAGTTTTCAACTCCATTACTAGTTTTACCATATCGTGTACGGTAAAACGGGGAAAAACTTCCAAGTGCGGTAAAATTGCAAAAAAAGTGCAATACAACAGTTGTTTTTTTTTTTTTTTTTTTTTTACCACGTTCACTGAATGCTAAAACTGACCTGCCATTCTTATTCTCCAGGTCATTACGAGTTCGTAGACACCAAACATGTATAGGTTCTTTTATATTTAAGTGGTGAAAAAAAATTCCAAAATTTGGTAAAAAAAAATAGCACCATTTTCCGAGACCTGTAGCGTCTCCATTTTTCGTGATCTGGGGCTGGGTGAGGGATAATTTTTTGCGCGCCGGGCTGATGTTTTTATTAATAACATTTTGGGGTAGATCCGATGTTTTGATCGCCCGTTATTGCATTTTATTGCAATTTTGCGGCGACCAAAAAACGTAATTCTGGCGTTTAGAATTTTTTTCTCGTTACACCGTTTACCGATCGGATTAATTCTTTTTTTATATTGATAGATGGGGCGATTCTGAACGCGGCGATACCAAATATGTCTATGTAGGTTTTTTTTTTTTATATTTTATTTTGAATGGGGTGAAAGGGGGGTGATTTAAACTTTTATTTTTTTTTTTTATATTTTTAAAAACTTTTTTTTTCACTTACTGCATGCTTCAATAGTCTCCATAGGAGACTAGAAGCAGCAGTTGTCTGATCGTCTCTGCTACATACAGGGGACGAGCAGATCCCCTGCATGCAGCAGAAATGGTCCTGTGCTATGAGCGCCGACCACTAGGTGGCGCTCATAGCGACCAGATCATGACGACCACAGGCGTCTGCTGCAGACCCTGAGTTGTCATGCCCACCCATCGGTGACCCGCGATCACGTGACGGGGTCGCCGATGGGCGGGGCTTATGACGCGCAACCCGGAAGTGCGCGTTAAATGCCGCTGTCGGAGATTGACAGCGGCATTTAACATGTTAACAGCCGCGGGTGGATCGCGATTCCACCAGCGGCTTTTGCGGGCACATGTCAGCTGTAAGAATCAGCTGACATGTGCTCGGTTCAGTGAGGGCTCAGCGCAGCAGCCCTCACTGAACGGGGGGTACGCAAATGTGCGTACTAAGACGTCATGGGTTGGAAAGGGGTTAAAGATGGTAGTGCAATGTATGCTTATAAAATGGCAGTAGGTCGTAGCTGTATGTAGTCACTCTCAAATCAGGAGAGCAATCAGCCAGTCCGAGACTGCGATGCGATCCTCACACGAGCAATACAGTCGTCTGACTGCACCCTTAGGTTTTTGAGTTTTTTAAAAATAGATTTGGCATCCAAGTTGATGCCACTCAAGATGTAGTCCAAGCAACAGTTGTCTTACGGTATGTGAAAAATGAAGAGATTCAGGAACGACTCATCTGTTTTTCCAGTTAAAGATGCATCTGGTTGAGGATTTAATGAACATTTTAACAACACTTGTGATTCTTTCTATTTTTGATGTTAGCAGCCCGGTTTCAAAATATTTGCAGACAAATGGCCTTGACTGTATGGTAGCATAGACAATGATTGAAAATGCGATTGGTCAACTTAACAAAATAAAGTGCGAATATATTTAAGAAAATGCTACACAGTTTGCATTAAAAATGAATGATCTAATATCGAGTAGTGATATAATTTCATTCCTGGAGATTGAAACAGAGATTCTAGTGAGAAGAGGTGCCAGAAAGAAAAGAATGGCAGATGACAGCTCAGTTGATGAATGTCCAGCTGATGAAACACAACATTTTCGTATGGAAGTTTGCAGGCCAATTTTTATAAAATTTTAGTAAGCTTCACAAAGATTTTCTGAAAATAAACTGTTGATGACTGATACTCAATTTTTTGGAAATATTAAAAATAACCCTAACCAACTCAAGGAGGGCACCTTAACAAGTATATCAGAATTCGCAAAAGTTAATAATGATGAGTCTCTTACTAGTGAACTCACAAGTTTTGCAAATCTCTTTCCTAAGATAACAGGACATTTGGATGAACCAGAAAAACCAACTGCATCTACAGAAGAAGATGGAGTAGATGAGGATGAATGGGGTCAGGGATGGACATACAGAGGGTGCAGCTGCACAGGGACCCGGAAGGAGAGGGGGCCTGATCAGCTTCTGCAACATCTTGCCTATCATAGATCCAGCAACATCATCAACAATTAGGAGAAAAAGGGGGTCTCAGTCCAACTGTCACTTGGGGTACTTGAGTCATTTGCAGACAGATGGGGGAGGGCTGCTCTGCAAAAGACACTGGATGGGACCTCCGTCCTTTCCTCTCAGTGTTGATGCTACTGCTGGATCTATAAGTTAGGAAACAGCATAGCAGAGAAGAAGTTGCTCACTCTGAGCCTGACAGTCATATGATTCCCTCTCTGCTTCTTCTGCACAGCCTACAGGGGGGAGAGGAGGAGGTTGTCCTGTGTGCTGTGTATAGAAGTCTTCACAGTCCTTTCAGCTCAATCCGTGTGAGGGGAGTAAGAAGAGGGGACTGTTATTGCACAGATCGTCATGAGTGGAGTGTGAAGGTGTCTATCTACACATGCCATGCAGAAGGAGCAGAGAGGGAATTGTGAGGCAGGAAGAGACAATTGTGCTTAGTGGCTCAGCGTGTACATTGCCCACAGCCTCTGTAGTCAGGAGATGCCCCTTATAAAGTAACACACACTGCACACTCTGAGGTCTCAACTCCGGTCAGCCAACCACAGACTCAGCTTTAGGCCACAGCCCCACTATCAGTATTTGGTCAGTATTTGGTCAGTATTTTTTCTCAGGAGCGGGAGCCAAAACCAAGTGAAGAACAATCAGAGAAAAGGTATAATAAAAACAAGTCACCAATTCTGCATTTATCACCCACTCCTGGTTTTGGATCCCACACCTGAGAAAAAATACTGACCGAATACTGACATAATACTGATAGTGAGGCCGTGGCCTAATGAGCACATCTATGATGGGCTTTCATCGGATGAAGAACAAGTGTCTTGTTTGCCCTGGAGTTATATCCTGGAGCAGGAGACTGCAGAAGAAGACAGTGGACTAGTCTGATCAGAAGAGCCAGTCATGTTCGCACATTGCAGACAGGTTCTGTATGCATAGCAAAGGAGCACAATGGAGGCCGGTACACTAGCCTGGTTTTCTAAAATTTAAAAACACAAAAATTCAAATAACCCTCTTTTCCTCCATTAAAAAAAGATATATATATACACTGGACCGTGCTGGAGAGTGAATGCCTGGAGGGGCGTAACTAGGTATTCACCCGATCCGACCAGGGTCGCACGACGGCATACGACGCCAGTGCACCAAGGAGGAACCGAGCAGAGGGACCAGGTGCTACTCCAGGACAGACCCCGGACACGGCTGTTGACCCACACAGGGGAATACAGGAACAGACTGGTTAGGCTGGCACACAGACTGGTGGGAATAGGCAGGCACGAATGGTATGCAGGCAGGGGGGTACAGGCAAGCACGGCTAGAGTGCAGACAGGAAGGCACTAGCAGGTAGGAACACAGGCGGGATAGGACCCAGTACACACTGGGACTCTGGAACAGAACCACAGATGTGGCGGACAAACACAGCAGAGTGAGGCCGCCCAGAGAGGTGAGCAAGAGCAGGGCAGGACGAGACCGCCCGGAGCGGTGAGCAAGAGCAGGGCAGGACGAGACCGCCTGGAGCGGTGAGCAAGAGCAGGGCAGGACGAGACCGCCTGGAGCGGTGAGCAAGAGCAGAGCAGGACGAGACCGCCTGGAGCTGTGAGCGAGACCGCCTGGAGCGGTGAGCAAGAGCAGAGCAGGACGAGACCGCCTGGAGCGGTGAGCAAGAGCAGAGCAGGACGAGACCGCCTGGAGCGGTGAGCAAGAGCAGAGCAGGACGAGACCGCCTGGAGCGGTGAGCAAGAGCAGAGCAGGACGAGACCGCCTGGAGCGGTGAGCAAGAGCAGAGCAGGACGAGACCGCCAGGAGCGGTGAGCAAAGGGTCAGAGCTGAGCGAGAATGCCAGAGCAGTGAGCAAGGAGTCAGAGCAAGACTGCCGGAGCAGTGAGCAAAAGGATAAGAGCGGAGCGAGACTGCCGGAGCAGTGAGCAAAAGGGTCAGAGCGGAGCAAGGCTGCCGGAGCAGTGAGCAAAAGGGTCAGAGCGGAGCAAGGCTGCCGGAGCAGTGAGCAAGGAGTCAGAGCAGGACAGACAGGGCTCTTTTCACACGGAACAGACAGGAAGGGAAAGGCAGAGCCAGATACCCACAAGGAACTTGTAGTGAAGTAGCGAGTGGACCACAAACACACAAACGGGAGTACAGAGACAACAAGCAGGAGTTAGGTACGAGTTCAGACTCTGCAGAAAAAGGAAAGGAACGGACATAGAGGCAAAACAGGTAAAGGATAGGAGAGAGTTCAGACTGGAACTGAGTGTACGGAAGAGACCGACACTGCAGCGGGATACAGGAGCGGGTCTGGGAATACGGCCCCCAGAGAGGCGGGACGAACAGGCAAGGAGCGTGTTCAGACAGGACAGACAAGATACAGGAGCGGGTCTAGGTAATCGGCCCCTAGAAGGCGGGAGGAACAGGCTAGGAGCGTGTTCAGACAGGACAGACAAGATACAGGAGCGTGTCTAGGTAATCGGCCCCTAGAAGGCGGGAGGAACAGGCTAGGAGCGTGTTCAGACAGGACAGACAAGATACAGGAGCAGGTCTAGGTAATCGGCCCCTAGAAGGCGGGAGGAACAGGCTAGGAGCGTGTTCAGACAGGCCTGGAAATACAGCCTCCAGGACAGGCAGACAAGAGAAACACAGAACGGGACCTGCAAGCACACACTGAATGAAGCACAATGCTCAGGCAGGGATTGATTGGAGCAGCTGTGTTATATACCAGGTGACAGACAGCAATAGGCTGAGGACGCACAAGGGGTGTGACCCACAGCAGGTACAAAAAGCAGGAAGTGATCGGGCGCCGCCCTTAAGCAGCAGAAACAGACACAAACAGACAGCATGGAGGGAAGCCAGAGAGACATTCTGGACTGGAGATCAAGTGCGCGCTCTTGCACAGTGGGAGATGGACCACTATGCAAGGTCGCCGCCAGGTATGTTACAGTACCCCCCCCCTTACGCCCCCTCTTCTTCAGGCCTGCCAGAATCGTCCGCAGGGAATTCGAGGGCCAATCCTTCACTTCAAGGAGATCACTTCCACTGTCCACAGGAAAAACTGGTCTCATCTGGTTAGCTAGGATGCTACCTCCTATCCAGCCATCCTCAGCAACAGACGAAACGGGTGGAGTACCAGGAACAGCACACAAGGAAGTCTCTCTCCACATATTTTCAGGTGGCACCCCAGAGGGTACAGGAGACAACTGGAAGTCCTCCACCGGGTTGGAGGGGAGCAGAGACTTGGGGGTAATCTCTGCTTCGAGGTACATCTTGTCAAATTCACAGGAAGAAATAGACGGGTTATCAGGTACAGGATGAGGAAAAGTCACTGTCTCTTTGTTATCTGGTGGTACCCCGGAGGATTCAGGAAACAACTGGAGGTCCTCCGCCGGGTCAGAAGAGTGCAGAGGCTCGGAGAAAACATCTGCTTCAGAGTACACTAGGTCGGACTCACTGGACGAAGCAGGCGAGGTATCGGGTACCGAGTATAGGAAAGTCTCTGTCCATTCACCACCAGGTGGCACCCCGAAGGGTTCTGGAGACAACTGGAGGTCCTCCGCCTGGTCAGTGGGGTGTAGAGACTCGGGAGTAACCTCTGCTTCAGAGTACACTAGGTCAGACTCACTGGATGAAGCAAGCGAGGTATCAGATCCAGGATATAGGAAAGTCTCTGTCCATTCACCACCAGGTGGCACCCCGAAGGGTTCTGGAGACAACTGGAGGTCCTCCGCCTGATCGGAGGGGTGTAGAGACTCGGGAGTAACCTCTGCTTCAGAGTACACTAGGTTGGACTCACTGGACGAAGCGAGCGAGGTATCAGGTACAGAGTATAGGAGAGTCTCTGTCCTTTCGCTACCAGGTAGCACCCCGAAGGGTTCTGGAGACAACTGGAGGTCCTCCGCCTGGTCGGAGGGGTGTAGAGACTCATGAGTAACCTCTGCTTCAGAGTACACTAGGTTGGACTCACTGGACGAAGCGAGCGAGGTATCAGGTACAGAGTATAGGAGAGTCTCAGTCCTTTCGCTACCAGGTAGCACCCCGAAGGGTTCTGGAGACAACTGGAGGTCCTCCGCCTGGTCGGAGGGGTGTAGAGACTCAGGGGTGACTACCACTTTGGGGTACCCATTGTCAGGCTCACAGGACGGAGCGGACAAAGTATTGAGTACCAGGTGTAGAGAAGTCTCTCTCCATTTGTCATCGAGAGGTATCCCGGAGGATTCAGGAGGCAGCTGGGGGTCCTCCGCCAAGTAGTAGAGGTGCACAGACTCTGAGGTAATCACAGCTTGGGAGCAACCTTGGACATGCACACCGGTTAAAGTGGGTGAAGCATCTGATGCCGGGTGCAGGAAGTTCTCCTGTGTGGAGTCTGGATGGGCAGTAGTCTCTTCGGGCAGGAGAACTGGTGCACTGCCCACGGACATTACCCGTTGGGGCTTCTCCGGGATACAGGGAGATGAAGCTTCAGTAGGGACTTCAAGGTTGGGGTCAGGAGGTCTCAGGGAGGACAGACCCTGGCATGACGGCTTGCCTCTACGTCTAGCATGACTGGACTGCCTCTTGAGGTTGGGAGAAGTATTCCGGAGAGCGTAGTCACCCTGTGAGGATTCTGGGTGGGCAGTAGTCTCATTGGGCTGGAGGACTATTGCGCTACCCACACACATTACCCATCGGGGCTGCTCCGGGATATTGGGAAGTGAAGCTTCAGCAGGAGCCTCCGGGTTAGGATCATCGAAGACCATTAGAAAGGCCACCAGGAAGGCCATTATGTCCAGGACGATAGGATCCTGTGTTTCCCATAGGGGGTTGATCCAATTCAAGGCATCACCCGCTAGGTTAGACATAATGAATGCCACCTTAACCCGATCGGTGGGAAAACATAGAGGGTAGAACTTGAAGTGTAGCATGCATTGCTCCACAAATGCACGACTTTGTCTTGGATCCCCATAGTAACGTGGCGGATCCGCAGGAACGAGAGCAGATAGATCCATCTGGACGGATGCGTAATTCGCCTGGAACTCAGCTAGAGAAAAAAAAATTGTATTTATTTATTTTTAATGAATGTATTCGCTGGAAAACGTCTCAGAGAGCGAAGGCCGTGGGGCTCAACGGGAACCATGGCCTGAGCATGCTGTAATGCACACGCCCGGGCTGAGCGACGTGTGCGTGTGATTCCACTGGACCGTGCCGGAGAGTGAATGCCTGGAGGGGCGTAACTAGGTATTCACCCGATCCGACCAGGGTCGCACGACGGCATACGACGCCAGTGCACCAAGGAGGAACCGAGCAGAGGGACCAGGTGCTACTCCAGGACAGACCCCGGACACGGCTGTTGACCCACACAGGGGAATACAGGAACAGACTGGTTAGGCTGGCACACAGACTGGTGGGAATAGGCAGGCACGACTGGTATGCAGGCAGGCGGGTATGCAGGCAGGGGGGTACAGGCAAGCACGGCTAGAGTGCAGACAGGAAGGCACTAGCAGGTAGGAACACAGGCGGGATAGGACCCAGTACACACTGGGACTCTGGAACAGAACCACAGATTTGGCGGACAAACACAGCAGAGTGAGGCCGCCCAGAGAGGTGAGCGAGAGCAGGGCAGGACGAGACCGCCCGGAGCGGTGAGCAAGAGCAGGGCAGGACGAGACCGCCCGGAGCGGTGAGCAAGAGCAGGGCAGGACGAGACCGCCTGGAGCGGTGAGCAAGAGCAGGGAAGGACGAGACCGCCTGGAGCGGTGAGCAAGAGCAGGGCAGGACGAGACCGCCTGGAGCGGTGAGCAAGAACAGAGCAGGACGAGACCGCCTGGAGCGGTGAGCAAGAACAGAGCAGGACGAGACCGCCTGGAGCGGTGAGCGAGACCGCCTGGAGCGGTGAGCAAGAGCAGAGCAGGACGAGACCGCCTGGAGCGGTGAGCAAGAGCAGAGCAGGACGAGATCGCCTGGAGCGGTGAGCAAGAGCAGAGCAGGACGAGACCGCCTGGAGCGGTGAGCAAGAGCAGAGCAGGACGAGACCGCCAGGAGCGGTGAGCAAAGGGTCAGAGCTGAGCGAGAATGCCGGAGCAGTGAGCAAGGAGTCAGAGCAAGACTGCCGGAGCAGTGAGCAAAAGGATAAGAGCGGAGCGAGACTGCCGGAGCAGTGAGCAAAAGGGTCAGAGCGGAGCAAGGCTGCCGGAGCAGTGAGCAAAAGGGTCAGAGCGGAGCAAGGCTGCCGGAGCAGTGAGCAAGGAGTCAGAGCAGGATGGACAGGGCTCTGTTCACACGGAACAGACAGGAAGGGAAAGGCAGAGCCAGATACCCACAAGGAACTTGCAGTGAAGTAGCGAGTGGACCACAAACACACAAACGGGAGTACAGAGACAACAAGCAGGAGTTAGGTACGAGTTCAGACTCTGCAGAAAAAGGAAAGGAACGGACATAGAGGCAAAACAGGTAAAGGATAGGAGAGAGTTCAGACTGGAACTGAGTGTACGGAAGAGACCGACACTGCAGCGGGATACAGGAGCGGGTCTAGGTAATCGGCCCCTAGAAGGCGGAAGGAACAGGCTAGGAGCGTGTTCAGACAGGACAGACAAGATACAGGAGCGGGTCTAGGTAATCGGCCCCTAGAAGGCGGGAGGAACAGGCTAGGAGCGTGTTCAGACAGGACAGACAAGATACAGGAGCAGGTCTAGGTAATCGGCCCCTAGAAGGCAGGAGGAACAGGCTAGGAGCGTGTTCAGACAGGCCTGGAAATACAGCCTCCAGGACAGGCAGACAAGAGAAACACAGAACGGGACCTGGCACCTTCAGAGTGCAAGCACACACTGAATGAAGCACAATGCTCAGGTAGGGATTGATTGGAGCAGCTGGGTTATATACCAGGTGACAGACAGCAATAGGCTGAGGACGCACAAGGGGTGTGACCCACAGCAGGTACAAAAAGCAGGAAGTGATCGGGCGCCGCCCTTAAGCAGCAGAAACAGACACAAACAGACAGCATGGAGGGAAGCCAGAGAGACATTCTGGACTGGAGATCAAGTGCGCGCTCTTGCACAGTGGGAGATGGACCACTATGCAAGGTCGCCGCCAGGTATGTTACAATATATATATATATATATATATATATATATATATATATATATATATATATATATATATATATACACAGGGTGGTCCAAAAGTAGGTGGACAGAAAGTGTAATAAGGTTATGAAGGGGGAGATTTATCAAACACTAAATTGCAGCCGCCTGTCTGGATCATCCTCCAATAAACCATGAATTAGATGTGGACAATAAGCTTGCCACCCAATAGATTTCAGGATTCGCATGATAGAAGCTCGTGAAATTCCCAATTCCAAAGAGGCTCTTCAGGTGGACTTTTTTGGACTCTGAACAAATGTTTCAGCAACAAGTTGTTTATTATCTTCTGTACAGACTGTTTTGGGTCGACCAGTTTTTGCAGCATTAAGGATTGAGCCAGTGGCATTGAATTTGTCACGAATGCGGTAAATGGTGTGTCTCTTTGGGGCTTGAGTACCAAATGTTTCAACCCAGTTTGCTCTAACGGTTTCAGCATTTTCAGATTTCCAATACTCTGTTAAAATCCATTTTCTTGGATCTGTATTTAAATTATTTGCCATTATGTGTTATCTGAAAAGAAAACAGATTTGGGGGAGATCTATCTGTGAAAACTAAATCTGTGAAACTGGCTCAGTTGCCCTTAGCAACCAATCAGATTCCATCTTTCATTTTCCAAAGAGTCTGTGAGGAATGAAAAGTGGAATCTGATTGGTTGCTAAGGGCAACTGAGCCAGTTTCACTTTACACCATGTTTGATAAATCTCCTCCTTCATAACCTTATTACACTTTCTGTCCACCTACTTTTGGACCACCCTATATATATATATATATATATATATATATATATATATATATATATATATATATATATATATATATACAGTACAGACCAAAAGTTTGGACACACCTTCTCATTTAAAGATTTTTCTGTATGTTCATGACTATGAAAGAGAATGCCAAGAGTGTGCAAAGCAGTCATCAAAGCAAAAGGTGGCCACTTTGAAGAACCTAGAATATAAGACATATTTTCAGTTGTTTCACACTTTTTTGTTAAGTGTATAATTCCACATGTGTTAATTCATAGTTTTGATGCCTTCAGTGTGAATGTACAATTTTCATAGTCATGAAAATACAGAAAAATCTTTAACCCCTTAATTACCGGGGACGTATTAGTACGCATATTTGCGTACTGCCCGTTCAGTGAGGGCTGCTGCGCTGAGCCCTCACTGAACGGAGCACATGTCAGCTGATTCTTACAGCTGACATGTGCCCGCAACAGCCGCGGGTAGAATCGCGATCCACCCGCGGCTGTTAACATGTTAAATGCCGCTGTCAATCTCTGACAGCAGCATTTAACGTGCGCTTCCGGGTAGCGCGTCATAAGCCCCGCCCACCGGTGACCCCGTCACGTGATCGCGGGTCACCGATGGGTGGGCATGACAACCCAGGGTCTGCAGCAGACGCCTGTGGTTGTCATGATCTTGTCGCTATGAGCGCCACCTAGTGGTCGGCGCTCATAGCACAGGACCATTTCTGCTGCATGCAGGGAACCTGCTCGTCCCCTGTATGTAGCAGAGGCGATCGGATAGTTGCTGCTTCTAGTCTCCTATGGAGACTATAGAAGCATGCAAAAAGTTAAAAAAAGTTTTTAAAAATATAAAAAAAAATAAAAAAATATAAAAGTTTAAATCACCCCCTTTTTGCCCCATTCAAAATAAAATAATAAAAAATAAACCCCACATACACATATTTGGTATCGCCGCGTTCAGAATCACCTGATCTATCAATATAAGAAAAGAATTAATCCGATCGCTAAACGGCGTAACGAGAAAAAAATTCTAAACGCCAGAATTACGTTTTTTGGTCGCCGCAAAATTGCAATAAAATGCAATAACGGGCGATCAAAACATCAAATCTACCCCAAATGTTATCAATAAAAATGTCAGCCTGGTGCGCAAAAAATAAGCCATCAACCAGCCCCAGATCACGAAAAATGGAGACGCTACGGGTCTTAGAAAATGGCGCTTTTTTTTTTTTTTTACCAAATTTTGGAATTTTTTTTCACCACTTAAATATAAAAGAACCTATACATTTTTGGTGTCTATGAACTCGTAATGACCTGTAGAATAAGAAGGGCAGGTCAGTTTTAGCATTCAGTGAACGTGGTAAAGAAAAAAATAAAAAACAACTGTGGTATTGCACTTTTTTTGCAATTTTACCGCACTTGAAATTTTTTTCCCGTTTTCCCGTACAGAATATGGTAAAACTAGTAATGGCGTTGAAAAGTACAACTCGTCCCGCAAAAAATAAGCCCTCACATGGCCATATTGACCAAAAAATAAAAACGCTATGGCTCTGGGAACAAGGGGAGCAAAAACGAAAATGCAAAAACGGAAAATGCTCCGGGGCTTATGAGAAGGTGTGTCCAAACTTTTGGTCTGTACTGTACACTGCTCAAAAAAATAAAGGGAATACTTAAACAACAGAATATAACTCCAAGCAAATAAAACTTCTGTGGAATCAAACTGTCCACTTAGCGAGCAACACTGATTGACAATCAATTTCACATGCTGTTGTGCAAATGGAATAGACAATAGATGGAAATTATTGGCAATTATCAAGACACACTCAATAAAGGAGTGGTTCTGCAGGTGGGGACCACAGACCACATCTCAGTACCAATGCTTTCTGGCTGATGTTTTGGTCACTTTTGAAAGCTGGTTGTGCTTTCACACTGGTGGTAGCATGAGATGGACTCTACAACCCACAGAAGTTGCTCAGGTAGTGGAGCTCATCCAGGATGGCACATCAATGCGAGCTGTGGCAAGAAGGTTTGCTGTGTCTGTCAGCGTAGTGTCCAGAGGCTGGAGGCGCTACCAGGAGACAGGCCAGTACACCAGGAGACATGGAGGAGGTCATAGGAGGGTAACAACCCAGCAGCAGGACCGCTACCTCCACCTTTGTGCAAGGAGGAACAGGAGGAGCACTGCCAGAGCCCTGCAAAATGACCTCCAGCAGGCCACAAATGTGCATGTGGCTGCACAAACGGTTAGAAACCGACTCCATGAGGGTGCTATGAGGGCCCGACGTCCACAGATGGGGGTTGTGCTCACAGCCCAACACCGTGCAGGACATCTGGGACATCATGTCTCGCTTGATCCACCAACGTCACATTGCACCACAGACTGTCCAGGAGTTGGCGGATGCTTTAGTCCAGGTCTGGGAGGAGATCCCACAGGAGACCATCCGCAGCCTCATCAGGAGCATGCCCAGGCGTTGTAGGAAGGTCATACAGGCACGTGGAGACCACACACAATACTGAGCCTCATTTTGACTTGTTTTAAGGACATTACATCAAAGTTGGATCAGCCTGAACTGTGTTTTTCCACTTTAATTTTGGGGGTGACTCCAAATCCAGGCCTCCATTGGTTAATAAATTTGATTTCCATTGATGATTTTTATGTGATTTTGTTGTCAGCACATTCAACTTTGTACAGAACAAAGTATTCAATGAGAATATTTCATTCATTCAGATCTAGGATGTGTTATTTGAATGTTCCCTTTATTTTTTTGAGCAGTGTACACATATATATACACACACACACACTACCATTCAAAAGTTTGGGGTCATTTAGAAATTTCATTATTTTTAAAAGAAAAGCACATTTTTTTTCAATGAAGCTAACATTAAATGAATCAGAATGAATCAGAAATACACTCTATACATTGTTAATGTGGTAAATGACTATTCTAGCTGCAAACATCTTGTTTTTATTGCAATATCTACATAGGTGTATAGAGGCCCATTTCCAACAACCACCACTCCAGTGTTTTAATGGTACATTGTGTTTGCTACCTGTATAAGAAGGCTAATGGATGTTTATTAAACCCTAGAAAACCCTTGCACAAGTATGTTAGCCCAGCTGAAAATGGTTTGGCTGATTTGAGAAGTTATAAAATTAACCTTCCTTTGAGCTAGTTGAGAATCTGGAGCATTACATTTGTTGTTCTATGAAACTCTCAAAATGGGCAGAAAAAGAGAACTTTCATGTGAAACTCGACAGTCTATTCTTGTTCTTAGAAATGAAGGCTATTCCATGCGAGAAGTTGTCAAGAAACTGAAGATTTCCTACAACGGTGTGTACTACTCCCTTCAGAGGAGAGCACAAACAGGCTCTAACCAGAGTAGAAAGAGAAGTGGGAGGCCCCGCTGCACAACTGAGCAACAAGACAAGTACATTAGAGTCTCTAGTTTGAGAAATCGACGCCTCGCAGCTCCTCAACTTTCAGCTTCATTAAATAGTACACGCAAAACGCCAGTGTCAATGTCTACAGTGAAGAGGTGACTCCGGGATGCTGGTCTTCAGGGCAAAGTGGCAAAGAAAAAGCCATATCTGAGACTGGCTAATAAAGGAAAAGATTAATATGGGCAAAAGAACACAGACATTGGACAGAGGAAGATTGGAAAAAAGTTTTATGGACAGACAAATCAAAGTTTGAGGTGTTTGGATCACACAGAAGAACATTTGTGAGATGCAGAACAACTGAAAAGATGCTGGAAGAGTGCCTGACGCCATCTGTCAAGCATGGTGGAGGTAATGTGATAGTCTGGGGTCGCTTTGGTGCTGGAAAAGTGGGAGATTTGTACAAGGCAAATTGGATTTTGAATAAGGAAGGTTATCACTCCATTTTGCAATGCCAAGCCATACCCTGTGGACAGCGCTTGATTGGAGCCAATTTCATCCTACAACAGGACAATGACCCAAAGCACACCTCCAAATTATGCATGAACTATTTAGGGAAGAAGCAGGCAGTTGGTATTCTATCTGTAATGGAGTGGCCAGCGCAGTCACCAGATCTCAACCCCATTGAGCTGTTGTGGGAGCAGCTTGACTGTATGGTATGCAAAAAGTGCCCATCAAGCCAATCCAGCTTGTGGGAGGGGCTTCAGGAAGCATGGGGGGAAATTTCTCAAGATTACCTCAGCAAATTAACAGCTAGAATGCCAAAGGTCTGCAATGCTGTAATTGCTGCAAAGGGAGCATTCTTTGACAAAAGCAAAGTTTGAAGGAGAAAATTATTCTTTCAAATAAAAATCATTATTTCTAACCTTGTCAATGTCTGGACTATATTTTCTATTAATTTTGCAACTCATTTGATAAATAAAAGTATGAGTTTTCATGGAAAACAGAAAATTGTCTGGGTGACCCCAAACTTTTGGACGGTAGTGTACAGTATATAAATATACAGTTATATGAAAAAGTTTGGGCACCCCTATTAATCTTAAGCTTAATGTTTTATAAAAATTGGTGTTTTTGCAACAGCTATTTCAGTTTGATATATGTAATAACTGTTGGACACAGTAATGTTTCTGCCTTGAAATAAGGTTTATTGTACTAACAGAAAATGTGCAATCTGCATTCAAACTAAATTTGACAGGTGCATAAGTATGGGCACCCTTATCATTTTCTTGTTTTAAATACTCCTACCTACTTTTTACTGACTTACTAAAGCACTTTTTTTGGTTTTGTAACCTCATTGAGCTTTGAACTTCATAGCCAGGTGTATGCAATCATGAGAAAAGCTACTTAAAGTGGCCACTTGCAAGTTGTTCTCCTGTTTGAATCTCCTCTGAAGAGTGGCATCATGGGCTCCTAAAAACAACTGTCAAATGATCTGAAAACAAAGATTATTCAACATAGTTGTTCAGGGGAAGGATACAAAAAGCTGTCTCAGAGATTTAACCTGTCAGTTTCCACTGTGAGGAACATAGTAAGGAAATGGAAAAACACAGGGACAGTTCTTGTTAAGGCCAGAAGTGGCAGGCCAAGAAAAACATCAGAAAGGCAGAGAAGAAGAATGGTGAGATCAGTCAAGGACAATCCTCAGACCACCTCCAGAGAGCTGCAGCATCAACTTGCTGCAGATGGTGTCACTGTGCATTGGTCAACTATACAACGCACTTTGCACAAGGAGAAGCTGTATGGGAGAGTGATGCGAAAGAAGCCGTTTCTGCAAGCACACCACAAACAGAGTCGGCTGAGGTATGCAAAAGCACATTTGGAGAAGCCAATTTCTTTTTGGAAGAAGGTCATGTGGACTGATGAAACCAAGATTGAGTTGTTTGGTCATACAAAAAGGCGTTATGCATGGTGGCAAAAAAACACAGCATTCCAAGAAAAACACTTGCTACCCACAGTAAAATTTGGTGGAGGTTCCATCATGCTTTGGGGCTGTGTGGCCAATGCCGGCACCGGGAATCTTGTTAAAGTTGAGGGACGCATGGATTCCACTCAGTATCAGCAGATTCTTGACAATAATGTTCAAGAATCAGTGATAAAGTTGAAGTTACGCAGGGGATGGATCTTTCAGCAAGACAATGATCCAAAACACCGCTCCAAATCTACTCAGGCATTCATGCAGAGGAACAATTACAATGTTCTGGAATGGCCATCCCAGTCCCCAGACCTGAATATCATTGAACATCTGTGGGATCATTTGAAGAGGGCTGTCCATGCTCGGCGACCATCAAACTTAACTGAACTGGAATTGTTTTGTAAAGAGGAATGGTCAAAAATACCTTCATCCAGGATCCAGGAACTCATTAAAAGCTACAGGAATCGACTAGAGGCTGTTATTTTTGCAAAAGGAGGATCTACTAAATATTAATGTCACTTTTCTGGTGAGGTGCCCATACTTATGCACCTGTCACATTTTGTTTGAATGCAGATTGCACATTTTCTGTTAGTACAATAAACCTCATTTCAAGGCAGAAACATTACTGTGTCCAACAGTTATTACATATATCAAACTGAAATAGCTGTTGCAAAAACACCAATTTTTATAAAACATTAAGCTTAAGATTAATAGGGGTGCCCAAACTTTTTCATATAACTGTATATACACACACACACACTATATATATATATATATATATATATATATATATATATATATAATGATAATGCTGATCTGTTAAAATAAGAAAAAATGTCGGCAGAAAACGCTGTAAAGAGAAAAAATAATGTAAAATTTTTTGGGGTCACAACAGATCCCAAAGAAAATGCACTAAAAAGCAATCAAACCATCTTGTTCAATAATAGTATCAATAGAATCGTCATCTTGCCAACAAAAAATATAGGTAAATATAGGAAGAGAGGAAGGATTGGTAAGGGTCGCCACGCTGTGTGATACATCCATCACGGTTGGAAATTCACTGGAGGGTGCAGATCCTGCTGGTGAATACAGCTGAAGTAAGAAAGAAGGAGGGATTTGATCCAGCACATCCATCCCAGTGATAAAAATATTTTTATTAGGAAAACATTAAAAAGTATTAAAAGCAAAGCTTGACGCACTAGGCACCTTTAGTCATAGGATGTCATACTGAATCAGATTAACTGGGTTTTATATAAATAGCGAGAACCAATCACACAACACAGAGACTCTAAAAACATTGCTTGCAAAATACTGAAAAAAAAACAAAACATGACAATGGTTATCAAATGTAACCATTCTGAGTATAATAATTAGTAGATATAAAATAAGTCATTTTTGTAGTTCATGCCCTTGAGATATTTTGTGTCTATTTGTAGAATCCAAAAGGCTTCCTGCAAGGCTAGTTGTTGTTGCCAATTACCTTCTCGAATTGAGGAGTTACGGTAACTTTTTCTATGCCAAAAAAAGAGAAATGTGACATATCTCCCTTGTGTACGGTGGTGAAAGGTTTCACTGCATCTGTATATATACTGTTGTTATTATTGTTATTGATGATGTGTTCCACAATTTTTTTTTAACATTTTCTTGTTGTGTAGCGTATATGATGTAAATTACACGTAAAGCATTCAATAAAATAAGCTGTATGGTTAGAATCGCAATTGATAACAAAACTAATAGTGAATTCAATGCCCTGTGGAAGAAGAATATATTTTTCTTATTTGTGGCAAAGTCACAGACATTGCTTCTACTGCTGCCACATTTGTAAAAGCACCTGCATGAAAGCCAAGAGTACATTGGCTGCGTTTGGTTTATCATGCTGGGGGACAAAATATTGCCAAGTGGCCGACTCTTCCTGGCTACACATCTGCAGCCATTGCCCATAATTTTCCGCAAGGTATTATCCTGATTGACAATGGGTAGGGATTTTGAAATTATTTTATTGATTTCACTGAATTCTCGGCTATATGCTGTAGAAAAAGTGACAGGGAGGATAGGATCAAGTGAATCAAATGTCTTTTTTCTCAATATAATAAATTGTAATGTGATTTTTTATGTGTATCCTTGAATGCTTTTTTAACATTTAATCTATTATATCCTCTGTTGGCAAGTCTATTACTTCTAATAGCACCTTCCGTGAGGAAGATGCTATCACTACAACAGATGGGTCTAGCCTGTGTGAACTTGCCATATGGAATCGCATGAATTGTATGGCGGGGATGAGAACTAGAGGATAATAGGTCAGTATTATCGCAGTGTCCTTCCTATAAAGCAATCTATCTACCTTGTGAGTAATGGAATCACCCAATAGCATAACATCAAGGAAAGAAATGTAGTTAGATGGATGATTAAATGTGAAGCGTAGGTAACACTCATTGTAATTTAAAAAAAAGTAGAAAATCTGAAACCCTAGATACATCATTTTTCCATACTAGGAGGAGATCATCCACACATCTTCCGTACCATATAATATGGGGAAAGAAAAGATTACTGTCAGAAAGAAAAGAAAAACTCTTCCCATTAAGACATGAACACAATCACTAAAGTTGGAGAGAACTTCAATCCCATGGGGGCACCTAGTATCTGTAAAAAAATTTTTTTATCAAACATAAATAATGATATTCTAGTGACAAAAGGATAAATTGTTTCAAGCCCAGGGAATAAGAACTTTATTTGTATAGATGGTATTGTATAGCCGTCTTGGCCAATGTATGTGGAACTGAAGAATAACGATTAATAAAATCCAATGTGACAAAGGAAATTTCTGGTTGTCAATGAAAAGAATCATACGCCTTCAATACAGAAGAGGTGGCACAAAGGTTCCCAGGAGTTCCGACGACTAAAGGCTCGAGGATGACTAGTCATTCACTTAGGTTCTTGTTTAGCGATCCTATGCCTGAGATTATAGGGGGCAAAAGGGTTGGGAAAATACCCTTATGGGTTTTTGGTAGCCCATGAAAAACGGGAATAGTAGGGTGGTCCGGTAAAAGCCATCTTTGTAACTTATAATTTATTGCACTCAAATATACCCCCTCAGGGGTATTTTTGTTGGATTGGCATATTGTAAGGTTGAGATTGTGTTGTAAATAAGTGATTGCTGCAGTAATTTGAGCAAAAAACAATTCAGAGCAAATCAGCAATTTACAATACAATCGCAACCTTACAATACGTGAATCCGATAAAGTAGGCTGTGTGGTCGTGATGGATACATCATTATACTGTAAATGGCCTGCACTGTTATGTGACACCAATACTTATAGACCTCTATATTCTGACCCCACTCATTCTTTCCAAAATATACTTTCTAAATGTCTGCATGAGGGGGTATTTTTGGGTGCAATAAAATATAAGTTACAAAGATGGCTTTTACCGGACTATGCGTTATTGATGAGCCTACCAAAAACCCATATGGGTATTTTCCCAGCCCTTTGCGCCCTATAATCTCAGGCATAGGATCGCTAAACGAGAAGCTGTGCAAATGGCTGGATGAACACCTCCAGCCTTTAGTCGGCAGAACTCCTGGATACCTTTGTGACACCTTTTCTGTATAGAAGGTGTATGATTCTTTTCATTGGCAACCAAATTTTCCATTGTCACATTGGATGTCATTAATCTTTATTCTTCAATTCCTCATGCATTGGCCAAGATGGGGATACAACACCATCTATACAAATACAGTTCTTATTCCCTGGGTTGAAACAATTTATTCTTTTGTCACTAGAATATCTGTTAAGTCATAATTTATTTATGTTTGATGAAATTTTTTTTTACAAATACTAGGTGTCCCATGGGATTGAAGTTCTCTCCAACTTTAGGGATTGTGTACGAGTACATGTCTTGGTGGGAAGAGTTTTATTTTTCTGACAGTAATCCTTTATTTCCCTATATTATGTGGTGCGGAAGATATGTGGATGATCTTCTGCTCGTATGGAAGGGTGATGTATCTAGAGTTTCAGATTTTCAACTTTTTTTAAATTTCAATGAGTGTAACCTATGCTTCACATTTAATCATCC
Source organism: Phyllobates terribilis (assembly GCF_046119375.1). NCBI lineage: Eukaryota > Metazoa > Chordata > Amphibia > Anura > Dendrobatidae > Phyllobates > Phyllobates terribilis. Next base: position 506,527,222 of record NW_027362765.1, on the reverse strand, counting down.
GTCTAACCACATTTCTTTCCTTGATGTTATACTTCCAGGTAATTCCATCACTCACAAGGTAGATAAATCGCTTTATAGGAAGGACACTGCGATAATACTGTCCTATTATCCTCTAGTTCTCATGCCCGCCATATAATTCATGTCATTCCATACAGCGAGTTTACACTGGCTAGACCCATCTGTTCTAGTAATAGCATCTTCCTCACACAAGGTGCTATTAGAAGTAATCGACTTGTAGACAAAGGATATAATAGATTAAATGTTAAAAAGTGTTCAATGATACACAGAAAAAAATCATGATACAATTTATTATATTGAGAAAAAAGACATATTAATTCACTCGATCCTATCCTCTCTGTCACTTTTTCTACAGCATATAGCAGAGAATTCAGTGAAATCAAGAAAATCATTTCAAAATCCCTACCCATTGTCAATCAGGATAATACCTTGCGGAACATTATGGGCAATGGCTGCAGATGTGTAGCCAGGAAGAGTCGGCCACTTGGCAATATTTTGTCCCCCAGCATGATAAACCAAACGCAGCCAATGAACTATTGGCTTTCATGCAGGTGCTTTTACAAATGTGGCAGCAGTAGAAGCAATGTCTGTGACTTTTCCACAAATAAGAAAAATCTTTTCTTCTTCCACAGGGCATTGAAGTCACTATTAGTTCTTTTATCAATTGCAATTCTAACCACACAGTTTATTGTATTGAATGCTTTACGTGTAATTTACATTATATAGGCTGCATAACAAGAAAATAAAAAAAGAATTGTGGAACACATCACCAATAACAATAATGACAACAGTACATATTCAGGTGCAGTGAAACATTTCACCACCGTACACAAGGAAGATATGTCACATTACTCGTTTTTTGGCATAGAAAATCTTAACTCCTCAATTTGGGGTAGTAATAGGCAATAACAACTAGCCTTGCGGGAAGCCTTTTGGATTTTACAATTAGACACAAAATATCTCAAGGGCATGAACTACAAAAATGACTTATTTTATATCTACTAATTATTATACTCAGGATGGTTATATTGTGTATTGAATCGATAACAATTGTCGTGTTTGTTTTTTTGCAGTATTTTTCAAGCAATGTTTAGAGTCAATGTGTTGTGTGTCAGTGATTGGTTCCTGCTATATATATAAAACCCTTTTAGTCTAATTCAGTAAGACACCCTATGACTACAGGTGCCTAGTGCGCTAGAAACACGTCAAGCATTGCTTTTAATACTTTTTAATGTTTTTCTAATAAAATTTTTTTTTTTTATCACCGGGACAGATGTGCCAGGTCACATCCCTCCTCCTTCTTGATAGGTAAACATAGATAAGAAAGAATAAACATAGGTAAGATAGTACAGGTATAGATAACAAATGATAAGTATAGGTAAGACAGTATAAGTATAGGTAGGAAAGAATAAGTATAGGCATGAAGAAAGGATAATTATAGGTAAAAAAGAATGTGTGGGTAAGAAAAGATAAGTATATTTAAAATTTAATAAAAATAATAAAAAAGGATAAGTTTAGGTAAGTAAGGATAAGCATAGATAAAGAATAAGTATAGGTAAGTATTAGTAAGAAAGTATAAGTACAGGTAAATATAGGTAAGAAAGGATAAATGTAGATAAAAAAGGATAAGTATAGGTATGAAAGAATAAGCATAGGTAAATATAGCTAAAAAAGGGTAAGCATGTTGTACATGTGATAGGGCTAACATCATCAGCTATTGCTCTTTATCCCAAGCATAGTCTCTTTCCACTAAAGTCCCTGCATATCACAAATCATGTAGAGGACGGTCATATTCCATAGTCACTGTACTTACCACGCAGTAGCACCAAACCATGCACCATTCCAGTAGCCCCCAGCCCATCAGATGTGGAAAGGTAGACCTGGTGCTAGAGGATGTAATGGGAATATAATACATTATGCCCCAAGAGATGAATAGGGAGGATATAGATGGAAAAAGGAGGTGTCATTGACCTTACATAACAAGGAGGTATAGTGGCAGAATAAAGATGGTGGAAACGCAATGCCAAAATGTAAAGTTATAGCTGTAGTAAGCTGAACTGGCACCACGGCATATTCTATGGACACAAATGTCGAAGATGTCAAAATACCTTAAAAGTGGATCTGTTAGCAGCTTTCACATTACGCACTGAAAAACTTATTATGTCTCCTAAATCTTATGAGACTGGTGCATTTACCATGAAAGTCAATATGAAAATGGCCGTCTAATTCCCCAATTTTACGTGTGCAGTTAGACCTAGACTCATAAAAAAAATCATTTTCAAATTAAGCAGGAAAACTTTAATAAAGGATGGTACAGCTTTTCTTAACGGGATTTTCAAGGTCTAAAATAATCTATTCAGATTGTATATTGAGATTTGGTGACAGATCCACTTTATCTACTTTTATTTACTCCTTTTCCAAATATATTTATGTAAAATCTTATGTCAACACTTCTAAAAAAAAGTTATAAAAGCAACTACTAAAAACTCCATAAAACAAAATATTGTAGAATCACTTTTTGTGGAATCCAAAATAGGAGAACTAGGAAGGCTTTACTTTTGTTGACCATTATGTATCCTACCCCCTGAATAATATCCCATCTACTGTGAGATGGAGAAATAAAACAAGGCCTTACCTTACTATGGCTCGCTATGGACACGTTCCTGACAGTTTGACAGCTGCACACATTATTTTTTCTGATGGTTAGTGGTATCTGGAGGTTTGGTCCATGGTGGGTGTTATATATAAGATGGGAACATAGAAGAAATGTTAGAAATGTCTTATGGAAATAGTGCACAGATCATTTGTATAATAAAAAATAGAAAAAAAATACACTAATTACACTCTTCAACATTGAAATTGTTACACCAATATGGAAAAATCGTGGAATTATTGAAATCACAGGATGGATAGTAGCAAAACTTCAAAACATCTTGATTTATTCAGTATCAAGTATGAGTGGCAAGCTAGAATTAAGACTAGAGGGGTCCAGCTATCATACATTATGCCGCCCAACACCATAACCCAAGGAGTATAACCAGTGTGATTTTCCTTTGAGAAGGCCTCTTCATTGACCTCTCGCCACTACTCTCATAGGCTAAGATGTCATGAGTCCTGCCTTTTTCTTGGAAGTAGTGATAGCCAGAAATTGGACTAAAGCCCATGTGGGCAACGTCAGAAAAATAATAATCTAGAAAACTATGGGGAAAAGCAGGAATAAAATAAAAAAGTAAACACTGACCACTTTTGACCTAGTGACAAGTCCTCATTAAACAGTAGGTAATTTTCTGATGACACATTTCCTTTAACTGCCTAATTGAAATCTAGCAGCTTATCCTAGCAGTACAGGAGAAAATATTCATCTGGATCATTTGAATCAGAATCGTCTGAAAGAATTTCCTTGGCAGAAGATGAATCTGAAGATAGATTTGCCAGAGGGGATTTGAAGAGAGATTTTTTTTAACTTTCTCTTCCTTTTCCTACTCAGAACATGCAGCTCGTACATCAGGAGGAAAATAAAAATATTGTTTAAATAATTTGCAAATGATTAAAAAAAAGCAGCAAAACCTCCTAACTTATACAAAGAAGTTTAGTAAAGCAAACTTTTGCCATGTTGATAAAAACACAATAGAGGGTATAAAATATAGATTTTAGAACCAGAATATATAGCTAGAAATAAGCAAAACCACCCACACACAAATACCTAGAGAATAGGTACAGTGTATACAGGGCTGGACTGGCCATCTGGCAAATGCCAGAAGGGCATGTCTAGTCGTGGGCCACCTTGTCTGCTACATTGTTATCAGAATCTGCATCCTCAAGACGCACATACTGTTAAAAGTTGTGACGGAGCACAAAGTCACTGGCTCCATCACTTACCCCAGTAGGCCGCGGGTGTCCACTCTGATTGCGACCTGCTGGTGGCCAGCGCCAAGCAGGGGACATTGGCGGTGCAATGACGTCACTGCATCGCGCCGCCAGCATCCACTGGAGAATGGATAGAAGAGAGAGATGCTGCAGAGGATGAGGTGTCTGGATTAGGTGAGTATAGGAATTTTTTTATTTTTGGGGAGATGTGGGGGACCATCACACTATATTTGGCACTGTGAGTTGGACCATCATAGTATTTTTATTATTATTATAGTGCCATTTATTCCATGGCGCTTTACATGTGAAAAGGGTTATACATAATAAAAAACAAGTACAATAATCTTAAACAATACAGGTGACCGACTGGTACAGGAGGAGAGAGCACCCTGCCAGCAAGGGCTCACAGTCTACAAGGGATGGGTGAGGATATAGTAGGTGAGGGTACAGCTAGTCGTGCAGTGGTATGGTGAAGCGATGGTTACTGCAGATTGTAAGCTTGTCGGAAGAGGTTGGTCTTCAGGTTCCTTTTGAAGGTTTCCACGGTAGGCGAGAGTCTGGATATGTAGGGGAAGAGTTTCAGAGTAGGGGGGGATGCACGGGAGAAATCTTTTAAGCAATTGAGGGAAGAGGAGATAAGAGGGGAGTAGAATAGGAGCTCTTGTGAGGATCGGAGGTTGCGTTCAGGTAACTAGTACAGGGAGACTAAGTCACAGATGTATGGTGGAGACAGGTTTTGGATGGCTTTGTATGCCATGGTTAGGGTTTTCAACTGGAGTCTCTGGGCAATGGGGGACCAGTGAAGGAATTGACAGAGAGGAGAGGACGGGGAAAAGCGGAGGGACAGGTGGATAGGTCGGGCAGCAGAGTTCAGGATAGATTGGAGGAATTTGAGAGTGTTAGAGGGGAGGCCACAGAGTAGGAGTCGAGGCGGGAGATGATCAGGGCATGCACAGACACAGATTCTTAATTAAGGAATGTACTGATCCAGGAAATATTTTTAAGTTGGAGTTGGCAGGAAGTGGAAAGGGCTTGAATATGTGGTTTGAAGGATAGACCAGTCAAGGGTTACCCCGAGGCAGCGAGCTTGCAGGACTGGGGAGAGTGGGCAGCCATTGACTTTGATGGATAGGTTTGTTGGGGGGGTTGAGTGAGGTGGGGGAAAGAAAAATTGAACTGAGAAAAAAGATGAAATAGCGGACAGACATTGTGGGATTCTGGTTAGTAAGGAGGTGATATCGGGTCCAGAGAGGTAGATCTGTATGTCATAAGCACAGAGGTGATACTGAAAACCGTTGGACTCTATGAGCTGTCCCAGGCCAATGATGGTACCCCAACAGCCCCCCATTAGTAAGATGTTTCACCTCATAGCTCCCTATATAGTATGGTGGTAGTATAGTACCTGTTATGATCGGCAACATAAACTAAGGAAAGATAGGGGAAAGCTGTCCCTACAGTAAGACTAAGCTGAATCCCTACGATGTAGCGGGCTGCCTGTTCCTTGTGAACAGACCCGCCGTAGTCCTCGGCTAGTCTGAACGAAGACCTATAGAATTAATGGAGGGGTCCCTAAGTGAACTAAGGACTGGGACAAAAATGGGACACCTCCTAAACAGAAGCTGTTGCAGAGCACAAAAGACAAACTGACAAAAAGTACTAGAGGTCCCAGAGGACCAAGCGAACTAGACAGAGATAGGCACCGAAGCACCTGGCTAGAGAGACAATCAAACAACACTGAAGTTGAGCAAGGCCAGAAGGGCGGAGCTGGAATATATAGGCAGATGGTCACGTGACCGCAAAACACAAGATAGAAAAAGCTAACAGGAGGGTTCTAACAGTACCCCCTCTTTTATGAGGATCCTCCGGATCCTCCAGGCCCAGGCCTATCCGGAAACCTCCTGTGGAAAGCTTTAACAAGCCTAGGAGCAGAGACATCATCCGTCCTTACCCAGGAGTTGTCTTCGGGACGGAAACCCTCCCAGGAGACAAGATACTGTAATCTCCCTCTATGCCATCTAGAATTCATATTCGCCGTCTTCCACCACAGGAGGAACTGTGACAGTGGCGTCCCTATCAGATACGTCAGCCTTTTTCAACAAGGAAACATGAAACACAAGATTAATCTTCCAGGAAGTAGGGACATCCAACCTAACAACAGACGGGTTAACAACCTGAAGCACTTTAAATGAACCCACAAACTTAGGACCCAGTTTTTTAGAGGGAATCCTCAACAGCAGGTTCTTCGAGGACAACCAAACCCTGTCACCCACAGTAAACCAAACCTCTTTACTATTCCTGTCAAAATACATCTTGGACTTTTTGTTAGCCTCTTGAAGGTTACAACGTACATTAGTCCAAACTCTCTCCAAATCACCGGAAAAATTCTCCTCCTCCGGCACCGCCGACCCCAATTTGGAAAACGAACCAAAAGACGGATGTCTCCCAGTACAACAAAAAAAAGGAGAACACGCAGCAGAGGAGGATGTATGATTGTCAAGAGCAAATTCTGCGAGAGGCAGAAACTCCGACCACACCTCTTGATTGTCCGCCACAAAACAATGCAAAAAACTGTTCAACATCCTGGTTCTTTCTTTCAGTCTGTCCATTAGACTCAGGATGATAACAACTTAATGAATGGAACCAAATGACACATCTAACTAAAACGGTCCATGACCACCCAGATGACAGTAAAACCCTCAGACACAGGAAGATCAGTAATAAAATCCAATGTGAGATGCATCCAAGGCGCACTAGGAACCTCCAGAGCGCAAAGCAACCCCGCAGCAGGAGTATGTGAAGCCTTTGACCTAGAACACACAGTACACTGACGCACCCACTTGATGACTTCCTACTGCCATCCAGGCCACCAAAAACTGCGACTGATCAGTCTCTTAGTCTCCAAAATTCCTGGATGACCTGCCAACAGAGACTCATGACACTCCACAAACAAATCTGTCCTAAAGGCTCTAGGCAAGAACAACCTCCCATGGGGAGTGTTAGATGGAGCATCATCTTGAGCTTTCAGAATCCCATTCTCCAAAAAGGAGTCCAAAGCCGCCACCACAACTCCTTTCTGTAAAATGCTCTCCATCTCCTCGGCACCGACCATAGGAGAGAAGCTGCAAGATAAAGCATCAGCTTTAACATTCTTAGTACCAGGGATATAGGTAACAGAAAAATGAAACCGAGAAAAAAAAAGTGCCCACCTAGCTTGACGGGCATTCAAGCGGTTGGCAGCATCCAGATAGATCAAATTATTATGATCTGTGAAAACCTGAATAGGAAATCTAGCGCCTTCCAAAAAATGACGCCAATGTTCAAACGCGAGTTTAATAGCCAGCAACTCCCGATTTCCAACATCATAATTCAGTTTGGTTTCCGAAAATTTTTTCGAAAAGAAGGCACAAGGATGTACTCCACCCTTGTTCTCCTGAGACAAAACTGCTCCGACCCCCACCGATGAAGCATCGACCGTGACCAAAAAAGGCTTGGTCTTATCAGGCTGCATAAGGATAGGGGCGGAACTGAGCCTCTCTTTGAGATACTCAAACGCTTCAATGGCCTCAGTAGTCCACTGGACCGTATTCGCACCTTTCCTGGTGAGATCGGTTAAAGGTTTAACAATTACAGAAAAATTCTTAATGAATTTCCTGTAATAATTTGCAAAACCCAAAAATCTCTGTATAGATTTCAAACCAATAGGCCTAGGCCATTCCTGCACAGCCTGAACCTTCACAGGGTCCATCTCAAAGCCCTCGCTGGAGACAAAGTAGCCCAGAAAACTAATTTTCTGCACAGCGAACTCACATTTCTCCAGTTTAGCAAAGAGTGAATTATCACCCAATAACTGCAAAAATTCACGTACACTCTGCCAATGGGACTCCAGATCTGGTGAATAAATCAAAATGTCATCCAAATACACAACCACATTCTTACCAATCAAATTTCTCAGGATGTCATTAATAAGGTTATGAAAAAATGCAGGTGCATTGGTAAGACCAAAAGGCATCACCAGATTCTCAAAATGACCTACCGGAGTGTTAAAAGCAGTTTTCCATTCATCACCCTCCTTCACACGTAACAAATTGTATGCCCCCCGGAGATCAATTTTGGAGAACCACTTGGCTCCCACTAACTGGTTAAACAAGTCAGGAATTAACGGTAATGGGTAGGAATTGCGTACGGTAATCTTATTAATTTCATGAAAATCCAGACATGGACATAAACCCCCGTCCTTTTTTTTAACAAAGAAGAATCCACCTGCCACAGGCGACTTAGAAGGTCTAATGTGACAAGCAGCCAGGCTAGTCTCTATGTACTCCTCCAAAGCCTTTCTTTCAGGGATAGTTAGATTAAACAAGCCACTTTTGGGAAGGGTAGCTCCAGGAACAAACTCAATGGCCCAATCATAATCTCTAAGAGGAGGTAAAACTTGCGACTCCTCCTCCGAAAAAACCCTCCAAAAATCTTGAATAGGTACAGGTAATTCCCCTTTTTCCACAGCCGCAATGCGACCATTACAACCTTTATCATAGCACTTGGGACTCCAAGACTTAATCACATTAGTAGACCAGTCTAATAAAGGATTGTGCAGATTTAACCAAGGCAATCCTAGAACAACTGGAGAGGGCAAATTATCCAAAACAACCAAGTCCAAAATTTCTTGGTGAACTCCATTGATAGTGAGGGAAAATGCAGCAGTCTTGTGAGTAATACATTTCAAAGGAGTGTTATCAATTGCAACCACAGAAATAGGTGATGACAAAGGTTTGGATTTCAATTTAAGGTCTTCCAAAAACCCTTTATCAATCACATTAAGTGTTGAACCACAATCCTCAAATACCTGAAATTCAACCAAATCTCCCTGCAGAGTAGTACTCCCAGAAAGAAATACTCCTGCAGAGCGTAAACACGCTATACGGGCGTAATTGACCTTTTTTTTTTCTTTACTTAAACGACGCTCACAATACTTAATCAAATGATCAGCCTTACCACAATAAAGACATAAACCCTCCGTGAATCTCCGGTCTCTTTCCTGAGAGCGGAATGACATTGCCCCCACCTCCATTGGTTCTCCGCTGTCAGAGCAGATTTTCTGGGAACTAGGACCCGACGTTACAGGAGTTTTTACATCATTCACCCTGGACCTCAGTCTCCTGTCCACACGAACAGCTAACTGCACAGCTTCCTGCAGAGTCTCAGGTGCAGGGAATGCAATTAGCAAATCCTTAACCCTTTCACTCAGACCAGCAATAAATAAACATCTCAGCGCAGAATCATTCCATTTAACTTCTGAGGCCCATCTCCTGAAGTGTGTGCAATAATTTTCAACATCATCAGACCCCTGATTCAAACGTCTAAGTTCTGATTCAGCAGATGAGATTCGATCAGGATCGTCATATAATAGCCCCATAGCAGAAAAAAATTCTTCAACAGAACTTAAACACGGATCATTAGGCTGGAGAGAAAAGACCTAACCCTGTGGTTCTTTGCGCAAAAGTGACATAATAAAACCAATGCGCTGTGATTCATTCCCAGAGGATCTTGGTCTCAAACGAAAATATAACAAAAAATCTTGCCTTTTACCATAAAAAACATCAGGCAGTCCTACCTTGGGTTCGACAAAATGCGCTCCAGGACAGCTACTCACATGTTGATGAAGCTCGGCCACCTCCAGAGACAATCCCTGCAGGCATTGAGCCAACTCCTGGACGGAAACCATACTGATCCCCGAATTTCTTTCCTTTTAGTTTTTTTTTGGGCTGGACTTACTGTTATGATCTGCAACATAAACTAAGGAAAGATAGGGGAAAGCTGTCCCTACAGTAAGACTAAGCTGAATCCCTACGATGTAGTGGGCTGCCTGTTCCTTGTGAACAGACCAGCCTTAGTCCTCGGCTAGTCTGAACGAAGACCTATAGAGTTAACGGAGGGGTCCCTAAATGAACTAAGGACTGGGACAAAAATGGGACACCTCCTTAACAGAAGCTGTAGCAGAGCACAAAAGACAAACTGACAAAAAGTACTAGAGGTCCCAGAGGACCAAGCGAACTAGACAGAGATAGGCACCGAAGCACCTGGCTAGAGAGACAGTCAAACAACACTGAAGTCCAGCAAGGCCAGAAGGGCGGAGCTGGAATATATAAGCAGATGGTCACGTGACCGCAAAACACAAGATAGAAAAAACTAACAGGAGGGTTCTAACAGTACCATAGTAGATAAGGGGCTGTGGGATGGACCACCATAATATATAGTGTACTGTTGAGGGAACCATTATACTACATAGGGGACTCTTGGGAGGACCATCATACTACAGTGGTGGCCAAAAGTATTGGCACCCCTGCAATTCTGTCAGATAATACTCAGTTTCTTCCTGAAAATGATTGCAATCACAAATTCTTTGGTATTATTATCTTCATTTTGTCTTCAATGAAAAAGCACAAAAAGAATTGTCCTAAAGCCAAATTGGATACAATTCCACACCAAACCTAAAAAAGGGGGTGGACAAAAGTATTGGCACTCGACCTCTGTCGTGTGTCCTTGTGTGTACCACATTGAGCATGGAGAAAAGAAAGAAGACCAAAGAACTGTCTGAGGACTTGAGAAACCAAATTGTGAGTAAGCATGAGCAATCTCAACGCTACAAGTCCATCTCCAAAGACCTGAATGTTCCTGTGTCTTCCGTATGGGGGACTGTGAGGTGGATCGTCATAAAATATAGGGGGCTATGAGGTGACCCATCATACTATATGGGGGATCAGTTGGGGGTACCATCATACTATATAGGGGCTGTGAGGTGTTCCATCATAATATATAAGGAGCTGTGAGGTGTACCATCATACTATATGGGGAAGGTATTGAGGGGACCATCATACTACATAGGGGGCTGGTGGAGGGACCATCATACTATATAGGGGGCTGTGAGTTGGACCCTCAAGCTGCATAGGGGGCTGTGATATGGACCATTATACTATATAGGGGGCTATGAGGGGAAACATCATACTATATGGGGGGGTTGGGGGGGCACCATTATACCATATAGAGGCTGTGAGGTGTACAATCATAATATATAATGAGCTGTGCGGTGTACCATATTATATGGGGTGGGATGTTAGGGTGAATATCTTACTATATAGGGGGCTGTTTGAGGGACCATCATACTATATGGGGAGCTGTAAGGTGGACCATCATACTATATAGGGGGCTGTGATGTGGACCATAATGCTATAAAGGGGACTTTTGGGGGCCATTATACAGTATTGGGGCTATCATTCTGTGTGGGTTGGCTGTGGGGTGACCATTTTACTGTGTAGGGTGATTGTGGTGGACAAAATACTGTGTGGGGGTCTATGGGGAACACTGTACTATGTTGAGTGCTGTGGTGACCATCATACTGTATGGGACGGTTATGGGTGACATCATACTGTTTGGGGTTTGTGGGGTCATTATACTGTACAGGGGGCTCTGGTGGACATCACACTTTATATAGGGGCCTGTGGTGGACATCATACTGTGCGGGGGTCTGTGGTGCTTCTCATGCTATATACTGGGGGCTGTGGTGGATACCATACCGTATGGGAGGCTGTGGTAACAATCTTACTGTGTGGGGTGATGTGGGTCATCATACGTTCTGTAAGGTTTGTGGGGCAATCATACCTTGTGGGGACAAAATACTCCACGGGGGTCATGAAAGGGGTATCATAGTGAGTGAGACCACTTAGGGGCTTCAGTAGGGGCGAAATAACTGTCTTAAGTGCTGCAATACATTTCCTTCTCCGTTTTGTAAAATGTTGCTCTTCTTTGACTGTGACATGATAGGACTTTTTCTATGGGGCACCTGTTAATTCTATGTACACCCCTGCCCAGGAGCATTATTACAATGAAGAAGCACTAAGGGTCATTATTATAGGGAGACACAAATGGGGGATTGTTATCATTTTAGGGGAAGCAAGGAGTCATTATTATTATGAATATAAGGAAGCACAGGGGATATTTTTATTATTATAAGTAGGTACAGGGTCATTATTATAAGAGGTCAAGGGGAGCATTATTAAAGGAGGCACAGGCAATTTATTATAAGGTATCACAAGTTGTGGTTTGTGTAGAGGTGGTAGAGTGTGAAGAGGGTCCTGGAAAATCAGTAAAGTGAAGATGTCTGTATGTTACTGTGGCACCCCAGGGGTCTGGTTTTCCACAGTAACAGCAATGTTATGTCTGAGAGCAGGTGGGAGGTCTCTTGGTCAGGGATCCTATGCATGCCACACCTCCTGCCCAGTCCTGGGAGGGGAAGAACTTCCCCTATATAAACCTAGGGCTGAGGCAGGGTGAGTGAGTAGAGAAGAAGCAGAGAAAAGAAGCAAATATAGGAAGAAACAACAGGAGCTCTGTGGGAGCAGTGTTACAAGGAGTCAGGGGCTGGCAGCTGCAGAGCTCGCCCTGACTGAGAAGTTATCACCGGACCCGGAGTCCGAGGCTGTGGGGACTAACTCCTATCCAGCAGCAGAAACCGACCGGCAGGGGATTGCAGGTCCTCTGGCCCAGAAACCCGAAGGCCCCGAGTCACCGGCCATACGGGTGAGCACCACACGGTACACTCAGGGACGTGGGCTACTTATACCCGCCTCTAGCAAGGTAGCCAGAAGAGTATCGTTAGTTTGGGAGGCCTACAACTCCGCCTGGCCAGGGGAGATCCCATCTGCTCAAGGACTTACCAGGCCCCAATCGCTAGCCAGTACTCCGGGAGGGTCTATCTTTGTCACCAGTAAAGACCCTGAACTACACAGTACCGTCTCCGAGTGGTTCCTGCTACCCCCATCATCCACGTCGGCTGCCCTGAGGCCATACCCCTCCCGTTGGGGGTTATACTATCACGCTGCACAATCCTACCACCGGCTTCAGCGGTCTGCCCTGCAGCAGCAGCTCCCTGGCTGCACTCAACGGGTGGCGTAGTCGTCCAACATCTACCGCTAAAACAGCGCCACTTAGTCTGACTCCCTGGGCACGGACCGGATCACCGCCACGAGACTACAACCCTCAACAGATCCGGCTCCGGGTAAGCTCCCGCGTGCGCAACGCAGCGCGACACAGGCCCAGGGGCGCGTCAACTTTTGGCGTAGTCGGCAGGATTTCGTGCCCGCAACCACCGGGTACTGCGTGCCTGAAAACTTACCCGTGGTGAAGATTCCCGCCATCCGGCGCCATCTTCCGCTTTCTTCCCGCCATCGGTGGAGTTTTCCCGCCATCCGGCGCCATCTTCGGCCTTCTTCCCGCCATCCGTGGAGTTTTCCCGCCATTGGACGCCATCTTGAGGACGCGGCGCGGGAAGAAGAGGGGCGTGGACTCCGAAAACGCGCGAGAACTGAAGCCCCGCCTCACGTCCGGACGTTGCGTAAGGTCCTGGAAGGAGCCCAGCAGATGCCGACGTCACAGGAGCGCGACGGAAGGTCCTCAACCCTGACGATCCACTGCGGAGCCGCGGCCTACGGAAGAGGATCATCGCAAGGTAGGCCACGGTCCACTAGGGGGGAGAAGGATGTCGGATACGGAGGAGAGCTTCACCGCTCCAACCCCCGCCAGCGCCACCGCTGTTGCGGTCATGCCTTTCACCATGCCCTATATCCCGGGGGCAGCCTGGCTACCCCAGTATTCAGGGGAGTCACATACCCTGCAGGACTTTAGAGAAAAACTGGATAGCCTCTTCCAGGTGTACCCCCTCACAGAAGAGCAAAAAGTAAGCATCCTGGTGGCCCAATTAACCGGGGCAGCCAAAAGGGAGGTAAAGTCCTGGCCACCTGGGGGGAGGACTGTCGCAGGGATACTAACCCGGCTGAGGGACACCTTTGATACCCGCACCCCAGCCGAGATCAAGCTTAGATTCTACGGGTGCAAACAGCGGGCACATGAGAGTATAAGGGACTATGCCCTGAACCTACAAGAGGCCCTGAGAGCCATTAAGCAGACCGACCCTGACGGCGTGGGAGACGAGGACAGGCTGTTAACTGAACAATTTATAGAGGGTTTATATTGCAATGCCCACCGAACCCAGTTGCGGGCAATGGCCTTACAGGACCCTCATCTGGGATTTGCACAGTTCAAGGACAGAGCCATCCGGGTGCTCCGAGAACCGGCACCAGGTGGCGTTGTGACCCACAGACGCCCCACTACCACCTACCACCAGGAGGCGGCGCCCTTGTCGGCAGGGCCTGTGGGAGCTGATGCGCAGGCTTTGAACAATGACTCGGCTCCAGACCTGCACCATCAGGTCCAAGAGCTAGCTAAAAGCGTTGCTGCGCTAACCCGAACTGTGCAGTCTTTACAGGTTTCCACTCCAGGGAAGATCCAGCTGGCATCCGGACCGGAGGACATCCCGTGGCGTCGACCAAGGAGGACCCCACCGGCCAGAGGAAGACCCAGCGACCGATACAACGAGGACGGACGACCCATCTGCCGCCGCTGTAATCAACCCGGACATATGGCAAGGTACTGTCCTTTAAACTGGCACAACCTAGGGTAGAGGGCCAACCCCTAGGAAAAAGATCATCAGGCCCATCGAACTGGCGCGACAAATATGTGGGAGGACGTCCAGTCTTGCCTGTGGTAATGGATGGCATTCCTATGAGTGCCCTACTGGACACCGGGTCACAGGTCACCACCATCCCGTACGTGCTCTTCAAGCAGTACTGGAATGACTCGGATATTACCCGCTACCCTGACGACGACTTGAGTATCATCGCCAGCAATGGTCAGCCCGTGCCACAGATCGGATTTAAAGAAGTGACCATTAAAATTGGTAGAGTTGAACTGGCAGCACAGGGACTGATCATTGTAGACATTGACAAACACGAGAGTCACCCAAAGATAACTCTAGGAACTAATGTAATTGAAAATTGTCTTGCAGAGGTGATTTTCCTTTTACAGCAGGTTGCCAAGAACGCCAGCTCCGGCGAGCAGCGAGTGCTCCAAAAAGAGATCCGGGCACTGATGCGACGGCAACAGGTGGAACTCTCCGGCGGTGAGATTGGTAGCGTGAGAATGTGTGACCCTTTCCCTATTGCCATGCCCCCAAAAAGTGAAATGATGATTTGGTGCCGGGCAGCTATTGGTCTGAGAGGTAGAGATTACCAGGCAATGGTAGAACCAGTTTACTCAGACAGTAGGCCCACCATCTTGACAGCACGGGGGGTGGTTAATGTACGCCATGGGAGGGTGCCCGTTCGCATAATCAATATCGGGAAGAGGGAAGTGTACCTGCCCCGGTATGCCACGCTAGCCAAATTATATACCATTAATCAAAATGCTATACAATCTGTGGAACCCTTGCCTCCATCTCACCCGGAGGAAGGTAACGGCTCTAAGAAAACAATGGAGGACTGGTGTCAGCAACTACATTTGGGTACTGACTCCACTCCCTCACATCAGAAACAGGGAGTCTATCGGGTGGTTCAAGAGTACGAGAGAGTGTTTAGTAAACACCCGTTAGACTTCGGGCGAGTCAAGGGGGTAGAACACCACATCCCCACGGGAGACCATCCTCCCATAAAAGAGAGGTATCGACCCGTACCCCCTGCACACTACCAACACGCCAAGGGGATGCTTAGAGACATGAAGGAGGCTGGGGTGATCAGGGATAGCTGTAGCCCCTGGGCAGCTCCACTAGTCTTAGTCAAAAAGAAAGACAACACCATGAGGATGTGTGTAGATTACCGGAAAATCAACCGTATCACACACAAGGATGCGTACCCCTTACCAAGGATAGAGGAGTCTTTGGCTGCTTTAAGATCTGCTAACTTCTTCTCTACCTTGGATCTCACTAGTGGGTACTGGCAGGTTCCTGTAGCAGAGGCGGACCAGGAGAAGACCGCATTCACCACCCCGATGGGACTTAGCGAGTTTACCTGCATGCCGTTCGGACTCTGCAACGCACCAGGAACCTTCCAACGATTAATGGAGTGCTGTCTGGGCCATAGAAACTTCGAGACGGTCCTGTTGTACCTGGACGATGTCATCGTATATTCTAAGACTTATGAGGACCACCTGAAACACCTGGCGGAAGTGTTCGAAGCTCTGGCAAGCTACGGCCTAAAGGTGAAACCCTCCAAGTGTCACCTCCTGAAACCAAAGGTGCAGTACCTGGGACACGTGGTGAGCGCTGACGGAGTGGCTCCCGACCCTGATAAGATCACCGCAATTAAGGAATGGCCAAGTCCCTCCAGTGTAAAGGAAGTGCGGCAGTTCCTCGGGTTGGTAGGCTACTACCGCAGGTTCATCCCCGGTTTCACCAAAAAGGCAGCTCCTATGCAGGACCTCCTGATAGGCCAGTCCCGGAAGGCCAAGAACCAGAAGCCGCCCTTCAGATGGGAGAAGTTGGAAGAGGAGTCCTTCCGCCAGCTGAAGATGGCCCTCACGGGGGATGAAATCCTGGCGTACCCGGATTACAGCCAGCCCTTTATCCTCTACACCGACGCAAGTAACATCGGACTAGGAGCCGTGCTGTCCCAGATCCAGCAGGGGAAAGAACGAGTAATCGCTTACGCCAGCCGAAAACTGCGACCCACCAAGAGAAACCCTGAGAACTACAGCTCATTTAAGCTAGAGTTCCTGGCAGTGGTGTGGGCAGTCACCGAACGCTTTAAGCACTACCTCGCTTCTTCCCGGTTCGTCGTGTACACGGATAACAACCCGTTGACACACCTGGACACGGCAAGACTCGGTGCCCTAGAGCAGAGATGGATGGCCCGCCTGTCCAACTACGAGTTCACCATCAAATACCGGGCAGGACGCTCCAATATCAACGCGGACGCCCTGTCCAGGATGCCAAACCTACCGGACGTAGGAGAAGATCCAGAGGGACTGGAAGAAGTCGAACTCCCCGCATTCCACCGGCATGGGACTATCCAGTATTCCCACCGGGTAAGGAGTAAGCAAGCCGCTACGTTTAACCCCTTGCCTCACTACAACTGGTAGGAAACGCAAGACAGTGACCCTGCCGTCCGACTGGTGAAGGAGATGCTGACTCGGCCAGAGGCTCGCCTTGACCCAGACGCTCCGGAGGAAGCCAAGCAACTGTGGGCTGAGAAGAGTCGACTGTTCCTTTACAAGGGGAAGTTGTGCCGCAGAATGGTTAACTCCCGGACGCATGAACTAATCTGGCAAGTAGTGGTGCCACGAAGAGACGCAGCCATGGTGATGGAGGCATACCACGACGGGGCTGGACACTTCGGATGGAAGAAGCTGGAGTTCCTGCTGCGCGAGCGGTTCCACTGGGTAGGCATGAGGGGAACCATCGAGAGGTGGTGCAGAGACTGTGGCCCGTGCAACCTAAGAAGGAAGGACCGTGCCAGTCAGAAGACTCCCCTGCAGTCCATCGTCACCCGGCAGCCGTTGGAACTGGTAGCCTTGGATCATGTAAAACTGACCCCAAGCAGAAGTGGCTACGTCTACGCACTAACCATCGTGGATCACTACTCCCGGTTCTTGGTTGTCGTCCCCGTCAAGGACTTAACAGCTCGAACAGCAGCTAGAGCCTTCCAGCAGCATTTCTGCCATCCACACGGGTACCCGGACCAAGTGTTGACAGACCAGGGACCTGCCTTTGAAGCGGAGGTCTTCCAAGAATTCTGCACTCTGTATGGCTGCCGGAAGATAAGGACGACACCCTATCATCCACAAACTAATGGACTTTGTGAGAAAATGAACCAGGTGGTAATGGATCTTCTGAAAACGTTGCCCCTGGAAGAACGCAGTCTGTGGCCTGAGAAGCTGCCCGATCTGGTGGACCTATACAACCACATCCCGGTAGGTTCCACCAACTGTACCCCGGCTTACCTAATGAGGGCGAGACCTGGTAAGTTACCTGTTGACCTGGAAATGGGAGTCCTGACACCCGAGGACACTTCACCAGAAGCAGACTGGGACACAGAGAGGCAGCAGCAGTACCGGAGAGTACAGGAGAGCGTGGAGCGAAGTCTCTGTCAGGCTAGGGAAAGACAAGAGAAAACTTACAACCAGTATGCTCCCGCTGTTCCCCTGGTACCCGGAGAGCAGGTCTTGAAGAGAAAAAGACGGCTCCACAAGTTGGACGACCAGTGGGAGAAGGACCCGTACACCGTACTGCCCTCAAGCCACGACAACCCGAAGGTCTGTACCATCAGTAAAGAAGGAGGGGAGACCACAGCCATTGTATCCCGGGATCACCTGAAGAAGTGTCCTGAACAGCTACGGAACCCTGAAGAGGAACAAGAAGACCATCGACCCGTAGAGGAAAGGGAAGATATGGTTAGTACTGTGCTCGGAGACTTCCCTCAGTCTTGGACTCAAGTCAATGGTGCAGTTGTGGTACCCGTACTCACCTTCCTCCAACCAGCATCCCAAGCACCTACGGAGCAACAGGTAGAGCTGGAAGAACAGCCGGTCCAGGAGGCAGAAGACCCCACACCAGCAGACCAGGAGGATCAACCCTCTGCTTGCAGTGAGCCTGCCATATCCCTAGTGAGCCAAAGGGCCCGTAGACCGCTGCCCAGTTTACCCTTAACAGCTCCTACACCCTGTAGTTCAGGGCCAGACAGTCAGCTCCGTAGGTCCACTAGGGCCACTAGGGGCCAGTTACCCGCACGTTGGAGGATTTGAAGTGTATAAATTGTTTTATTTGTGGTTACCTGTTTATTGTTGCTTGTGTATAATTATGTGTTTCTAGTTATTTTTAGGAGTCCTTGGTGGATTTACCGGGAATCCTTTGTACATAGTTGGAGCGTAACCCAGGACGGACTAAAGACTGTTAAGGACTCGGGGCAGGACAGACCCCTACCTGGTTACGTCTCCCTGTTTTGGTGAAATGGACACCTTGCTTTCTTCAAAGACTGCACCCGGTTACGGACATGCCGTGACCACCTTTATGTGTTTCTTTATTGTTATTGTTATATCTTGTTATGTTTTTCTAAAATATGTTTAGTCCCGGAGTACTAAATTTCACTAGGGGGGAATGTGGCACCCCAGGGGTCTGGTTTTCCACAGTAACAGCAATGTTATGTCTGAGAGCAGGTGGGAGGTCTCTTGGTCAGGGATCCTATGCATGCCACACCTCCTGCCCAGTCCTGGGAGGGGAAGAACTTCCCCTATATAAACCTAGGGCTGAGGCAGGGTGAGTGAGTAGAGAAGAAGCAGAGAAAAGAAGCAAATATAGGAAGAAACAACAGGAGCTCTGTGGGAGCAGTGTTACAAGGAGTCAGGGGCTGGCAGCTGCAGAGCTCGCCCTGACTGAGAAGTTATCACCGGACCCGGAGTCCGAGGCTGTGGGGACTAACTCCTATCCAGCAGCAGAAACCGACCGGCAGGGGATTTCAGGTCCTCTGGCCCAGAAACCCGAAGGCCCAGAGTCACCGGCCATACGGGTGAGCACCACACGGTACACTCAGGGACGTGGGCTACTTATACCCGCCTCTAGCAAGGTAGCCAGAAGAGTATCGTTAGTTTGGGAGGCCTACAACTCCGCCTGGCCAGGGGAGATCCCATCTGCTCAAGGACTGACCAGGCCCCAATCGCTAGCCAGTACTCCGGGAGGGTCTATCTTTGTCACCAGTAAAGACCCTGAACTACACAGTACCGTCTCCGAGTGGTTCCTGCTACCCCCATCATCCACGTCGGCTGCCCTGAGGCCATACCCCTCCCGTTGGGGGTTATACTATCACGCTGCACAATCCTACCACTGGCCTCAGCGGTCTGCCCTGCAGCAGCAGCTCCCTGGCTGCACTCAACGGGTGGTGTAGTCGTCCAACATCTACCGCTAAAACAGCGCCACTTAGTCTGACTCCCTGGGCACGGACCGGATCACCGCCACGAGTCTACAACCCTCAACAGATCCGGCTCCGGGTAAGCTCCCGCGTGCGCAACGCAGCGCGACACAGGCCCAGGGGCGCGTCATTACATTTTGCAGGGACGAGTTATGGATGGAAGAAGAGGTCATGGTGGTCTGGACCGAATGCAAAGGAAAAGGGAAAATGAATGACAACAATCAGCGAGAACGTCACTGATGAGAACCTGCACAATACACACATATATGGTCTGCAGAGCACTTGTGTAAAACTGATATTACTATTTATATGGCTTCTGTGTGGTGGTAATATCAGTCTTAGTACAGTATTTTTGGTTAAAGTAGTTGTCCAAGCTTGAAGTTAAAGTCTGCAGTGACTCTATGAGCTTGTGCATGTGAGGATTCTCCATTGCTGGCTCTGGGAGTTGGTGGTCATGTGCAGTGTCGTAACTTGAACAGCATGGGCCCTATAGGAAAAGCTCTAATGGGGTCCTTAATTATTGCAGGTCTTTAAAAGCATTGGTCTTTTCATATAAGCCAATGGGACTTTTGGGGTACCCCTAGGCTCCAGGGCCCGGGTGCGATTGCAACCCTCACATCTGGAGTTACGTCCCTGATCATGTGACTGCAAGTATGCGATTTGCATATTTCCATTTTTGCATACTTGTGGTCACATGGCGGCCGCATCTAATGCCGGCACCAGAGAATCCCTACAGTGTGCGCTATGAGGATTCAGAGTCTGAAGTTACGTAGACTTTCACCTCAACCCCTTTAACGATCAGTATGGTGGTATTATCAATATTGTACAACCCCTGGTAAAAATTATGGCATCACCGGGCTCGGAGGATGTTCATTCAGTTGTTTATTGTTGTTGAAAAAAGCAGATCACAGACAGGGCACAAAACTAAACTGATTTCAAATGGCAACTTTATGGCTTTAAGAAACACTAAAAGTAACCAAGAAAAAAAATGTGGTACTCAGTAAGGGTAATTTTTTTCAGACTAAGCAGAGGGAAAAAATTATGGAATCACTCAATTCTGAGGAAAAAATTATGGAATCACCCTGTAAATTTTCATTTACAAAACTAACACCTGCATCAAATTAGATCTGCTCGTTAGTCTGCATCTAAAAAGGAGTGATCACACCTTGGTTCGCTGTTGAACCAAGTGGACTGACCTGAATCATGGCTCCAACACGAGAGATGTCATTTGAAACAAAGGAGAGGATTATCAAACTCTTAAAAGAAGGTAAATCATCACGCAATGTTGCAAAAGATGTTGGTTGTTCACAGTCAGCTGTGTCTAAAATCTGGACCAAATACAAACAACATGGGAAGGTTGCTAAAGGCAAACATACTGGTAGACCAAGGAAGACATCAAAGCGTCAAGACCGGAAACTTAAAGCAATATGTCTCCAAAACAGGAAATGCACAACAAAACAAATGAGGAACGAATGGGAGGAAACTGGAGTCAGTGTCTGTGACCGAACTGTAAGAAACCACCTAAAGGAAATGGGATTTACAAACAGAAAAGCTAAACAAAAGCCATCATTAACACCTAAACAGAAAAAAACAAGTTTACAATGGGTTAAGGAACAGCAATCGTAGACTGTGGATGACTGGATGAAAATCATATTCAGAGATGAATCGCAAATCTGCATTGGGCAAGGTGATGATGCTGGAACTTTTGTTTGGTGCCGTTCCAATGAGATTTATAAAGATGACTGCATGAAGAGAACATGCACATTTCTACAGTCATTGATGATATGGGGCTGCATGTCAGGTAAAGGCACTGGGGAGATGGCTGTCATTACATCTTCAATAAATGCCCAAGTTTACATTGATATTTTGGACTGTTTTCTTATCCCATCAATTGAAATGATGTTTGGGGATGATGACATCATTTTTCAAGATGATAATGCATCCTGCCATAGAGCAAAAACTGTGAAAACATTCCTTGAAAGAAGACACATAAGGTCAATGTCATGGCCTGCAAATAATCCGGATCTCAATCCAATTGAAAATCTTTGGTGGAAGTTGAAGAAAATGGTCCATGACAAGGCTCCAACCTGCAAAGCTGATCTGGCAACAGCATTCAGAGAAAGTTGGAGCCAGATTGATGAAGAGTACGGTTTGTCACTCACTAAGTCCATGCCTCAGAGACTGCAAGCTGTTATTAAAGCCAGAGGTGGTGCAACAAAATACTAGTGGTGTATTGGAGTGTTCTTTTGTGTGTTTGTTTTTCATGATTCCATAATTTTTACCTCAGAATTGAGTGATTCCATATTTTTTTCCCTCTGCTTGGTCTGAAAAAAATTACCCTTACTGAGTACCACATTTTTTTTCTTGATTTCTTTTAGTGTTTCTTAAAGCCCTAAAGTTGCCATTTGAAATGACTTTAGTTTTGTGTCATGTCTGTGATCTGCTTTTTTTCAACAACATTAAACAACTGAATGAACATCCTCCGAGCCTGGTGATTCCATAATTTTTGCCAGGAGTTGTATATGCTGATAATATTTGATTTGATTATGGTTTGCTGGTATTTGTCTGTAATATTGCAGTATTATTACTTTGATATTATAATTATTTAATCTTATATAGCAATATTATTGGTATTATTAGAAATATTGATCTTGTAGTAAATCTTGATTTCCTCCAGGCACAGTAATATTGGTAATATATCCCCATCTGGTGCTCAGGGGAGGGGACAGATTGGGCCTGTGTGAGTTCAAGTGCCAAGGCTGAATTTCAGTCCCAGTCCAGCGCTGAGTGTATTTATAGAAACACTTGTCCTACTAAGCCCTATAATGACCAGAAGAGGGCAGTATATACAGATATACAGTAAGGCTAAAGCACAATGATCTGAGATCAGTAGAAGGCAGCAGGTTTCAGTGAGTGTCATAGACTACAGCTCAGTACAGGATCTCCCATGATGGAGAATACCTTAACAGACAGAGCGGTATAGTGTTCCGGCAGAGGGGTACAGCGTTCCGGCAGAGGGGTACAGTGTTATTGACATCATGAGCAGTGTACCAGAGCTGAGAACCAGCACCCCACAACTGAACAGAACATGGCCTTAGGACAATTTGTACCAAAAGGGTACACGGCATCATCAGGGGAAGGGACACAAACACTAATCCCTGTTTGTGTCCCTTCCCCTGATGACGCTTTGTAAACGGTGAAACATGTAGGGGGGGGACTTATTTTAATAAACTATTAAAACTATGGCACCCGGGATGCCATTGATTTAGGAATAGCAGCAAGTTTTGCTCAATATAAAGTGTTAAATTAGCAAAACAATTTTAATAGGTTTATTTCTACACCCTCCTTTATGTATATTTAATAAAAGTTAAGTTTTAGGTCCTGTTACGGAGGGATATTTAGTGTGGGTTCTCCCCTTTTGGTATGTATTGTAGAATCCCTCCCAGGACTGTATGTACCACACTGGGTTTTCTCTTTAGGAAAATTTGCCAAGCTTTGAGGGAGAGTAAATTGCTCCCTTGTATAAAACATTAGGAGCAGGAGACTTAGGCTGTGTGCACACGTTAATTATTTGCAGCAGAAATTTCTGCATCTCTTGGCAGGAAAAAAGCAGCATAAAATAAGCGCGTTTTTTACATGTGTTTTTGTTGCATTTTTGTTGCATATTTTTCCCCACTCATTAGTATGGGAGAAATTTGAAGCAAAAACGCTGAAAGAATTGACATGCTACAGATCTGCACCAAATCTGCAAGGAAAAATAAACATGGTGTGCATGAAACTACAGGGCTATCATTCACTTTTAATTTGCATAAAAACACAGCAAAAACGCAACGTGTGAACGTAGTGTGGCACCCCAGGGGTCTGGTTTCCACAGTAACGGCAATGTTATGTCTGAGAGCAGGTGGGAGGTCTCTTGGTCAGGAATCCTATGCATGCCACACCTCCTGCCCAGTCCTGGGAGGGGAAGAACTTCCCCTATATAAACCTGGGGCTGAGGCAGGGTTAGAGAGTTCAGAGGGAGAGTTCAGCCAGGAGGGCTGACAGGGAGCTGTGGCTCCGGCTGGGCCCAGCTCCTGGGCCATGCCAGAAGTAGAGACAGAGAAGAGAAGCAGCTATGGGAAGAAACAACAGGAGCTCTGTGGGAGCAGTGTTACAAGGAGTCAGGGGCTGGCAGCTGCAGAGCTCGCCCTGACTGAGAAGATTTCTTACCGGACCCAGAGTCCGAGGCTGTGGGGACTAACTCCTACCCAGCAGCAGAATCCGTCAGGCAGGGGATTTCAGGTCCTCTGGCCAAGAAACCCGAAGGCACGGTCACACGCATGGGACCAGCACCGCCATCGTGGAGCGGAAGCTACTAGAAGGCCCCGAGTCACCGGCCATACGGGTGAGCACCACACGGTACACTCAGGGACATGGGCTACTTATACCCGCCTCTAGCAAGGTAGCCAGAAGAGTACAGTTAGTTTGGGAGGCCTACAACTCCGCCTGGCCAGGGGAGATCCCATCTGCTCAAGGACTGACCAGGCCCCAATTGCTAGCCAGTACTCCGGGAGGGTCTATCGTTGTCACCAGTAAAGACCCTGAACTACACCGTACCGTCTCTGAGTGGTTCCTGCTACCCCCATCATCCACGTCGGCTGCCCTGAGGCCATACCCCTCCCGTTGGGGGTTATACTATCACGCTGCACAATCCTACCACTGGCCTCAGCGGTCTGCCCTGCAGCGGCAGCTCCTTCGCTGCATTCAACAGGTGGCGTAGTCGTCCAACATCTACCGCTAATACAGCGCCACTTAGTCTGACTCCCTGGGCACGGACCGGGTCACCGCCACGAGACTACAACCCTCAACAGATCCGGCTCCGGGTAAGCTCCCGCGTGCGCAACGCTGCGCGACACAGGCCCAGGGGTGCGTCAACTTTTGGCGTAGTCGGCAGGATTTCGTGCCCGCAACCACCGGGTACTGCGTGCCTGAAAAAGACTGTTCAAACTTACCTGTGGTGAAGATTCCCGCCATCCGGCGCCATCTTCCGCTTCCTTCCCGCCATCGGTGGAGTTTTCCCGCCATCCGGCGCCATCTTCGGCCTTCTTCCCGCCATACGTGGAGTTTTCCCGCCATTGGACGCCATCTTGAGGACGCCGCGCGGGAAGAAGAGGGGCGTGGACTCCGAAAGCGCGCGAGAACTGAAGCCCCGCCTCACGTCCGGACGTTGCGTAAGGTCCTGGAAGGAGCCCAGCAGACGCCGACGTCACAGGAGCGTGACGGAAGGTCCTCAACCCTGACGATCCACTGCGGAGCCGCGGCCTACGGAAGAGGATCATCGCAAGGTAGGCCACGGTCCACTAGGGGGGAGAAGGATGTCGGATACGGAGGAGAGCTTCACCGCTTCAACCCCCGCCAGCGCCACCGCTGTTGCGGTCATGCCTTTCACCATGCCCTATATCCCGGGGGCAGCCTGGCTACCCCAGTACTCAGGGGAGTCACATACCCTGCATGACTTTAGAGAAAAGCTGGATAGCCTCTTCCAGGTGTACCCCCTCACAGAGGAGCAAAAAGTGAGCATCCTGGTGGCCCAATTAACCGGGGCAGCCCAAAGGGAGGTAAAGTCCTGGCCACCTGGGAGGAGGACTGTCGCAGAGATACTAACCCAGCTAACCGAGGAGGAGCTGCAGTACTACCAATACGAGGAAAGCCAAGAGGACCCGGACGGGTCTGAGGACTACCCTCAGGAGGGAGCACAAAGAGGACATAGCTACTGAAGGGAAGTAGCGTGAATAAAGAGCTGTAAATAGTTACCCGTAAGGGTACAAGGACTGCTGCTAATTAAAATATGGTCCCCGTTGGGATTAGTGAATTGTTCCCCATGTGCCCCTATCTTAAACCAGGCTGAGGACTGTGAGCAGCCATTCCTTATCCCCACTGGCCGAGGACTGAGAGCGGCCATATCCTGTAAATAATTATGTGTTTCTAGTAATTTATGGGAGTCTTTGGTGGATTTACCGGGAATCCTTTGTACATGGTTGGAGCGTAACCCAGGAATGGACTAAAGACTGTTGAGGACTCGGGGCAGGACAGACCCCTACCTGGTTACGTCTCCCTGTTTTGGTGAAATGGACACCTTTGTTTTCTTCAAAGACTGCACCCGGTTGCGGACACGCCGTAACCATCTTTATGTGTTTTTCTTATTGTATTATTATTGTTTATACCTTGTTATGTTTTTCTAAAAATATGTTTAGTCCCGGAGTACTAAATTTCACTAGGGGGGAATGTGGCACCCCAGGGGTCTGGTTTCCACAGTAACGGCAATGTTATGTCTGAGAGCAGGTGGGAGGTCTCTTGGTCAGGAATCCTATGCATGCCACACCTCCTGCCCAGTCCTGGGAGGGGAAGAACTTCCCCTATATAAACCTGGGGCTGAGGCAGGGTTAGAGAGTTCAGAGGGAGAGTTCAGCCAGGAAGGCTGACAGGGAGCTGTGGCTCCGGCTGGGCCCAGCTCCTGGGCCATGCCAGAAGTAGAGACAGAGAAGAGAAGCAGCTATGGGAAGAAACAACAGGAGCTCTGTGGGAGCAGTGTTACAAGGAGTCAGGGGCTGGCAGCTGCAGAGCTCGCCCTGACTGAGAAGATTTCTTACCGGACCCAGAGTCCGAGGCTGTGAGGACTAACTCCTACCCAGCAGCAGAATCCGTCAGGCAGGGAATTTCAGGTCCTCTGGCCAAGAAACCCGAAGGCACGGTCACACGCATGGGACCAGCACCGCCATCGTGGAGCGGAAGCTACTAGAAGGCCCCGAGTCACCGGCCATACGGGTGAGCACCACACGGTACACTCAGGGACGTGGGCTACTTATACCCGCCTCTAGCAAGGTAGCCAGAAGAGTACAGTTAGTTTGGGAGGCCTACAACTCCGCCTGGCCAGGGGAGATCCCATCTGCTCAAGGACTGACCAGGCCCCAATCGCTAGCCAGTACTCCGGGAGGGTCTATCGTTGTCACCAGTAAAGACCCTGAACTACACCGTACCGTCTCTGAGTGGTTCCTGCTACCCCCATCATCCACGTCGGCTGCCCTGAGGCCATACCCCTCCCGTTGGGGGTTAGACTATCACGCTGCACAATCCTACCACCGGCCTCAGCGGTCTGCCCTGCAGCGGCAGCTCCTTCGCTGCATTCAACGGGTGGCGTAGTCGTCCAACATCTACCGCTAATACAGCGCCACTTAGTCTGACTCCCTGGGCACGGACCGGGTCACCGCCACGAGACTACAACCCTCAACAGATCCGGCTCCGGGTAAGCTTCCGCGTGCGCAACGCTGCGCGACACAGGCCCAGGGGTGCGTCAGTAGCCTTAAAAGGTCTTTCTCAACTTGTATCTTCAGGAGTGCACTGCTCCCTAACTTCCGGCTTCCTGGTTGCCGGGGGGGGTGGTGTGCTCCTGAAGGTTTACAGTTCAGACCAGCATGGTCCCGTTACTGGTCCAAATTGAGCGCTCTTCTGGGATGCTAGCACAGATAGATCTGCCTCTGCATCATGGGAGTAACGCAGGGTCCAGATCCTACAGCTTTAAAGCATACAGCCTGCTTGTGGCCTCACACTCCTTACCTAAGTAATTGGTCACTCTTAGGGTGCAGTCAGACGGCCATATAAATCGAACCGAGATCGGAAAGCAGAGCACAGACTGGCCGGTGGATCTCCCGACCCAAACATGACAGCTCCATGGAAACACATGAAGCTGTTAGGCTTGGGTCGGCCAACCGCTGGCCAGTCCGTGCACTGTGTTCTGATCTCGGTCTGTTTGACTGTTACCCGGGTGGCAGATAACCGAGGCAACGAGCTGTAAACTGTGAAAGAAAAAATCCTTCCGTTCTTGAGAATTTAAAGGACATTTAAAAAGAGTTAAATTGTAAAGTAGTTTGATTTTATAAACACTTCACAACTTTATCCATTTAAGAACTTTAGACAGCTTCTTTACGACAGCTATACAACATATATTCAGGAGAGGCGTCATCTAGCTCCATCTTCAGACTGAGGAACAGAGAACGCTCAGTCTGGAAGTATACATTTAGGCTGTGTGCCCACGATGTGGAAACGCATTAAAAACGCTTACGTTGTCTGCCATGTTTCCCAATGATAATCCGCCTGTGCTGTGCACATGCTGCGGAAATTTCCGCTGCAAATTATCATTGCGGAAAAATCCTCAGCACAGCCATTATTTTTGCGGAATCGCGGCGTAAATCGCCGCTATTGACTTGCATTGAATCGCTTAATATCCGCATGTATACATGTAGGCATGCTGATGTTATGCGGTTCAATGTGCGGATGGTACCCGGGTCTGGAGAAGAGGAGACTCTCATCCGACCTGGGTACCATTAGTAAAAAAAATGAAAATGTTAAAAATAAAAAAATACATTATACTGATGGTCCCGGGGCCTGTCACATGACTAAATTACGTAACCGAAGGTCCTTTTACACCACCGCTGGACGCCGAGGACAAAGCACGCCACCAGAGAAGGAGATCGGGGCTGCTGGAGAGTTAAGTATAATGTATTTTTTTATTTTTAGCATTTTAATTCTTTTTTTTACTTTTGATTGTGCATTTAAAGCAGCATAAGTTGGTCACACACTATAAATCCATGCTGTTTGCATGGGTTTATATAGTGTGACCAACTTGTCAAGCACTTTCCAAGTGATGCTCAAAATCGCTTGGAAAAGCGCTTGACAAAACGCATGCGGAAATGCATGTGAAGAACGCTTCTCCCTGGCAGAAAAAACACATGTAAAATCCACATGCGTTTTTTCTGCCAGGGAGATGCAAAAACGCTCAGGAAAAATCTGCATCAATTCTGCATTGTGGGCACATAGCCTTACAGGAAAGTTTTCCCCCAGGAAAAAGCTATTTTTTTCCAGGACCTATAAAATAAAAAAATAAAATGCATTCCTCCGATTCATTAGGACTGGTGGTTTACAAGTCAGTCTTAATGAAAAGTTTCCGCTGGAGTAACATGTGCCAAATTCATCTGTCAAATCTTACAACTTTGTCTGCAGGGGTTGATGTACTTTTCTGGTGTGATTTACACCACTTTTGTGCACAAATTATGATGAATGTGACGGGTGGGCTTTGACACAACCCATTTCACCCCAACTCTGCTTATTTTGGCAGTGGTGGCCAGGAATGGTGTAAAAATGACAAAATATTGTGACATTTCAAGGAGATTTAAGCCAGAAAACTGGTGAATACTCATTGATGAATAGAAGCCACATTGTCTCTTTCCTCGAGTGTGAGCTATATACTGTCCTACATCATCAGATAATTGAATTACACTATCATCTGTATGCAATCTGTATTTCTGACATTTACAACTGTACAGCATCTAAAATTTACAAAACCAAATACAGTTTCCTATTGTTATGGCTCACCAAGTGACAGGAGTGGGGTGGGTCAGGGGCATATGCACCCTGGGCTGGTCACCTAACAAGAGTTCAGGGCCAGGGCTGCCACCAGGAATTTCAGGGTCCAGTTTTCAGACCACCTTAAGACGCCGCCCAGGCACCACCCCAGCCCTGCCTCCACCGCACAAACCTTCCACAGTTCCACCGCCCAATCTTGGAAAAACTCCAAATCTGCACCACGTCCTCCTCAATCACACATTAACAGTTCACATTGAACACCATATCACATACATAGCCAGCAGCTTTTTTTTTGGCCAAAAGATTTTTTTAGCCTGCCACCATGACAATGAGACTCTTTTGGCCGGGCCCTACTCTAACGTTTTTTTTAAAAAAATCTTAAAATACCCAATAATCTTTTCAGGTATATTTTTCTTTTTCTTTAAGGGAATGTGTCATATACATTTTTTTAAAATGATCAATAATATCACATACAAGGGACAAATACTGTCACACCATGACCAGACCACATATTACCACCACATAGTGACCAATAATACCACATACAAGGGACAAATACCACCATGCCATGACCAGGCCGCATAGTGACTGAATACTACAATACTGATCATTAATAAAAAAAACAATACTAAGATTACCATAAGTGTCATTATACACAGTAGCTCTGTATATAGTATACAGTGTATAGTGTCAGTGTACAGGTCATAGTGACTCACCAGTGACATTATAGACAGGAGCTTTGTATATAGTGTCAGTGTACAGGTAATACAGGGATCACAGGTGACATTATATACAGGAGCTCTGTATGTACTATATAGGCAACACACTGACTCACAAGTGACGTCTCTAGTCGAAGATATTCATCTTCACTTTGCTTCTTTATCCATTTCAGACCTCCATCACTTCTTCCAGGAAGGACTCATCTCTGCAGAAAATAACACATTTATCTAGAGCACCGCTTCCAGAGAACATTCCCCAACTTCTATACTACGTCAGAAGAAAAAAAGCGACAGGGTTGCCCTGCACAGTAACAGGACACCCCCTACTAAAAATAGTATCCTCAAAAATAAAATACATCACAGGAACAATAATATCCCTTAATTAGCCCCTACAGTAATAATGTCCTACATCGTGGCACCTTCCTGTAATAACGTCCCCCATCCTGGCCTACACGCGTCTCATTCCTAGCCGCCATCTGTCTCCATCCTGCTCCCATGTCCTCCCATCATGCCCTCATGTGTCTCCATCCTGCCTCCATATGTTCTCACATTCTGGCCCCATAGGTCTCCATCCTGCATCCCTATATGTCCTCCTAAACTGGCGCCATACGTTCCCATCCTGCTCCCCCCCAAGTCTCCATCATGCCCCCCCACACGTCTCCATCTTGCCACCCCACACGTCTCCATCCTGCCCTCCCATATGTCTTCATCCTGCCCCCTATATTTCTCCATATTGCAGATTTCAGTACAAAAAAAAAAGTTTCTCCTTTCCTGGTCGTGGTCCAGCGGCATCCTCTTCCTCAACCATTTGAGGCGCAGAGCATGACAGTGACGTCATACGTGTTAGAACCCTCCTGTTTGTTTTTTCCATCTTGTGTTTTGTGGTCACGTGACCATCTGCCTTTATATTCCAGCTCCGCCCTTTTGTCTGTGCTGGACTTCAGTGTTTTACTGTTTCTCTAGCCAGGTGATTCTGTGCCTTTCTCTGTCAGTTCGTTTTGTCCTTCTGGGACCTCTAGTACTTTTTTCAGTTTGTCTTTTTGTGTTCTGCAACAACTTCTGTTTAGGAGGTGTCCCATTTTGTCCCAGTCCTTAGTTCTTTTAGGGACCCCTCCCCTTATGCTATAGGTCTTCGTTCAGACTAGCCGAGGACTAAGGCGGGTCTGTTCGCTAGGAACAGGCAGCCCGCTACATTGTAGGGATTCAGCTTAGTTTTACTGTAGGGACAGTTTCCCCTTATCTTTACTTAGTTCATGTTGCAGATAATAACAGTAAGTCCAGCCCCAAAAAAAAAACTAAAAGGAAAGAAATTCGGGGATCAGTATGGTTTCCGTCCAGGAGTTGGCTCAACGCCTGCAGGGATTGTCTCTGGAGGTAGCCAAGTTCCAGCAACACGTGAGTAGCTGTTCTGAAGTGCATTTTGTGGAACCCAAGGTTGGACTGCCTGATTTTTTTTTATGGTAAACAGCAAGATTTTTTTTCCTTTAAAAATGCTTGTTTGTTATATTTTCGTTTGAGACCAAGGTCCTCTGGGAATGAATCACAGCGCATTGGTTTAATTATGTCACTTTTGCGCAAAGAACCACAGGGTGGGCCTTTTCTCTCCAACCTAATGATCCATGTTTAAGGTCTGTAGAAGAATTTTTTTCTGCTATGGGGCTATTATATGACGACCCTGATCGAATCTCATCTGCTGAGGCAGAACTCAGGCGTTTGAATCAGGGGTCAGGTGATGTTGAAAATTATTGCACACACTTCAGAAGATGGGCTTCAGAAGTTAAATGGAATGATCCAGCTCTGAAATGTCTATTTCTTGCTTGTCTGAGTGAAAGGGTTAAGGATTTGCTAATTGCATTCCCCGCACCTGAGACTCTGCAGGATGCCATGCAATTAGCTGTTCGTGTGGATAGGTCGTGTGCCAGGTCCTAGTCCCCAGAAAATCTGCTCTGACGACAGAGAACCAATGGAGGTTGGGGCGAATTCGCTCCCCTCTCAGGAATGAGACCGGAGGTTCGCCGACGGATTGTGTCTTTATTGTGGTAAAGCTGACCATTTGATTAAGTATTGTGAGCTTCGTTTAACCCCTTAATAACATCTGACGTACTAATACGCGTCTGTGCCCTGGGACTTAAGAGCCAGACCCGTATTAGTACGTCATCGCGATCGCGCGCGCACACAGGCTGTGCGGGCGCGATCGCCGCCGGGTGTCAGCTGATTGTCACAGCTGACACCCGGTACTATGTGCAGGGAGCGGTCACGCACCGCTCCCAGCACATTAACCCCCGTGATGCTGCGATCGAAGTCGATCGCGGCATTGCGGGGGCAAGGGGAGGTGATCGGCGATACTCACCTCCTCTTCCGGCTTCCAGCGCAGTCTGCAAAGGCTTCCCGGGTGTTGCCATGACGACCCGATGTCGTCATGACAACATCCGGGTCACCAGAGAGCAGGAAGATTGCTTGGACATGCGCAGTGCATCTCCAAGCAATCTTCACACTGTGCACTTCTGACAGCCTTCATGGCATAGGGATGGTGCTCCATTCTTGTGCCATGCAGGCGATCAGAAAAAAAAAAGTGAAAGTCCCAGAGTGGGACAAAGTAATAAAGTGTATAAACTGTGTGAAAGTGGAAAAAAAAAAAAAAAAAAAATGTGCAAAAATATTATAAAAAAATAAAAAAAATAATACACCAAAAATAAAAATATAATGTACCCATCAATAAATATTATTATAAAAAAAATAAAAAAAAAACAATAAAAGTACACATATTTGGTATCGCCGCGTCCGGAACAACCTGACCTATAAAACTGTCCCACTAGTTAACCCCTTCAGTGAACACGGTAAAAAAAAAAACCAAGCAAAAAACAATGCTTTATCACCATACCGCCAAACAAAAAGTGGAATAACACGCGATCAAAAAGACGCATATAAATAAAAATGATACCGCTGAAAACGTCATCTCGTCCCGCAAAAAACAAGCCGCCATATAGCTCCATCAGCCGAAAAATAAAAAAGTTATAGCTCTCAGAATAAAGCGATACTAAAAAATATTTTTTTCTATAAAATAGCTTTTATTGTGTATAAGCGCCAAAACATAGAAAAATGATACAAATGTGGTACCGCTGTAAACGTACTGACCCGAAGAGTAAAGCTGCCTCATCAATTTTACCACACGCGGAACAGAATAAAAAAAAAAAAAAAAAAGCAATTCCTGAATTGTTGGTTTTTGTTTATTCTGCCTCCCAAAAATCGGAATAGAAAGCGATCAAAAAATGTCACGTGCCTGAAACTGGCACCAATAACAACGTCAAGTCATCCCGCAAAAAATGAGCCGTCACATGACTGTCTGCCAAAATCTGGAAAAATTATAGCTCTCAAAATATGGCGATGCAAAAACTAGATTTTACAAAAAATGCGTCTTTTAGTGTGTGACAGCTGTCAGTCATAAAAACCCCATATGATTCTGGCATTGCTGTAATCACACCGACCCGAAGAATAAAGTCGTCTAATCACTTATACCGCACAAGGAACGGCGTCAAAAATAAACTCTTGAGTTAGGATTGGGCTAGGGTTAGGGCTGGGTTTGGGGCTAGGGTTGTGCTGGGGCTAGGGTTGTGCTGGGGCTAGGGTTGTGCTGGGGCTAGGGTTGTGCTGGGGCTAGGGTTGTGCTGGGGCTAGGGTTGTGCTAGGGTTAGGGCTGGGGTTGGGATTTTTTTCAAAAGTAAGAAAAAAAGATGACGATATGGCGACTAGTGTTGAGAGCAAGTGCTCGCTACTTGAGTTTGCATCGGGTGCTCTGGTATGCATTTAGTATCGTGGGTATTTGAGTGACATGCTCGAGTCTCTGCCCCATATGCTTCGCGGCCAAAAAACTTTACGGGGATTGCCTGCCATGCACGAGCGATCCCCGCATGTTTTTTTTTGGGTGTCTAATAACCGTGAAACATGCAGAGCAGGGACTCGAGCATGTCACTCGAGCACACGCTGTACATGGTGCATACCTGAGTACCCGATGCAAACTCAAGTAGCGAGCACTTGCGCTCAAGAATAATGAAAACTTATTCAATATGATGACCTAATGTAAACAAATAATGTGCCGTACCTCTGGGTTCAAAATGTTCACTATACACCTTAATAAAATCTTTGAGGGGTATAGTTTCCAAAATGGGGACACTTGTGGGGGAGCTCCACTGTTTAGGCACATCACGGGCTCTCCAAACGCGACATGGTGTCCGCTAACAAATTGAATGGAAAATCGGCTCAAATTGTTAGCGGACGCCATGTTGCGTTTGAAGAGCCCCTGTGTGCCCAAACATTGGAGCTCCCCCACAAGTGACCCCATTTTGGAAACTAGACCCCCCAAGGCACCTATCTAGATGCATAGTGAGCACTTAGAACCCCCAGGTGCTTCACAAATTGATTCGTAAAAATGAAAAAGTGAAAATAAAACACTTTTTCATTTTTATGAATCAATTTGTGAAGCACCTGGGGTTCCAAGTGCTCACTATGAATCTAGATAGGTGCCTTGGGGGGTCTAGTTTCCAAAATGGGGTCACTTGTGGGGGAGCTCCAATGTTTGGGCACACAGGGACTCTCTAAATGCAACATGGTATCCGCTAACAAATTGAATGGAAAATCGGCTCAAATTGTTAGCGGACACCACATTGCGTTTGGAGAGCCCCTCTGTGCCCAAACTTTGGAGCTCCCCCACAAGTGACCCCATTTTGGAAACTAGACCCCCCAAGGCACCTTTCTAGATGCATAGTGAGCACTTGGAACCCCCAGGTGCTTCACAAATTGATTCGTAAAAATGAAAAAGTGAAAAAAAAAAACACTTTTTCATTTTTATGAATCAATTTGTGAAGCACCTGGGGTTCCAAGTGCTCACTATGAATCTAGATAGGTGCCTTGGGGGGTCTAGTTTCCAAAATGGGGTCACTTGTGGGGGAGCTCCAATGTTTGGGCACACAGGGACTCTCCAAATGCAACATGATATCCGCTAACAAATTGTCGGCTCAAATTGTTAGCGGATATCATGTTGCATTTGGAGAGTCCCTGTGTGCCCAAACATTGGAGCTCCTCCACAAGTGACCCCATTTTGGAAACTAGACCCCCCAAGGCACCTATCTAGATGCATAGTGAGCACTTGGAACCCCTAGGTGCTTCACAAATTAATTCGTAAAAATGAAAAAGTGTTTTTTTTTTTCACTTTTTCATTATTACGAATCAATTTGTGAAGCACCTGGGGGTTCCAAGTGCTCACTATGCATCTAGAAAGGTGCCTTGGGGGGTCTAGTTTCCAAAATGGGGTCACTTGTGGGGGAGCTCCAAAGTTTGGGCACAGAGGGGCTCTCCAAACGCAATGTGGCGTCCGCTAACAATTTGAGCCGATTTTCCATTCAATTTGTTAGCGGATACCATGTTGCATTTAGAGAGTCCCTGTGTGCCCAAACATTGGAGCTCCCCCACAAGTGACCCCAATTTGGAAACTAGACCCCCCAAGGCACCTATCTAGATGCATAGTGAGCACTTGGAACCCCTAGGTGCTTCACAAATTGATTCGTAAAAATGAAAAAGTGTTTTTTTTTTCACTTTTTCATTATTACGAATCAATTTGTGAAGCACCTGGGGGTTCCAAGTGCTCACTATGCATCTAGAAAGGTGCCTTGGGGGGTCTAGTTTCCAAAATGGGGTCACTTGTGGGGGAGCTCCAAAGTTTGGGCACAGAGAAGCTCTCCAAACGCAATGTGGTGTCCGCTAACAATTTGAGCCGATTTTCCATTCAATTTGTTAGCGGATACCATGTTGCATTTAGAGAGTCCCTGTGTGCCCAAACATTGGAGCTCTCCCACAAATGACCCCATTTTGGAAACTAGACCCCCCAAGGCACCTATCTAGATGCATAGTGAGCAGTTGGAACCCCAAGGTGCTTCACAAATTGATTCATAAAAATGAAAAAGTGTTTTTTTTTCACTTTTTCATTGTTACGAATCAATTTGTGAAGCACCTGGGGGTTCCAAGTGCTCACTATGCATCTAGATAGGTGCCTTGGGGGGTCTAGTTTCCAAAATGGGGTCACTTGTGGGGGAGCTCCAATGTTTGGGCACACAGCAGCTCTCCAAACGCAACATGGTGTCGCTAACAATTTGAGCCAATTTTGCGTTAAATTTGTTAGCGGACACCATGTTGCATTTAGAGAGCTGCTGTGTGCCCAAATATTGGAGCTCCCCCACAAGTGACCCCATTTTGGAAACTAGACCACCCAAGG
This sequence comes from Phyllobates terribilis, assembly GCF_046119375.1. Lineage (NCBI taxonomy): Eukaryota > Metazoa > Chordata > Amphibia > Anura > Dendrobatidae > Phyllobates > Phyllobates terribilis. Next base: position 506,491,169 of record NW_027362765.1, on the reverse strand, counting down.
CACCTTTCTAGATGCATAGTGAGCACTTGGAACCCTCAGGTGCTTCACAAATTGATTCATACAAATGAAAAAGTGTTTTTTTTTTTCACTTTTTCATTGTTACGAATCAATTTGTGAAGCACCTGGGGGTTCCAAGTGCTCACTATGCATCTAGATAGGTGCCTTGGGGGGTCTAGTTTCCAAAATGGGGTCACTTGTGGGGGAGCTCCAATGTTTGGGCACACAGGGACTCTCTAAATGCAACATGGTGTCCTCTAACAAATTTAACGGAAAATCGGCTCAAATTGTTAGCGACACCATGTTGCGTTTGGAGAGCCGCTGTGTGCCCAAATATTGGAGCTCCCCCACAAGTGACCCCATTTTGGAAACTAGACCCCCCAAGGCACCTATCTAGATGCATTGTGAGCACTTGGAACCCTCAGGTGCTTCACAAATTGATTCATAAAAATGAAAAAGTGTTTTTTTTTTTCACTTTTTCATTGTTACGAATCAATTTGTGAAGCACCTGGGGGTTCCAAGTGCTCACTATGCATCTAGAAAGGTGCCTTGGGGGGTCTAGTTTCCAAAATGGGGTCACTTGTGGGGGAGCTCCAAAGTTTGGGCACACATGGGCTCTCCAAACACAACATGGCGTCCGCTAATTATTCAAGCAAATTTTACAATCAAAAAGTCAAATAGCGCTCCTTCCCTTCCGAGCCCTGCCGTGCGCCCAAACAGTATTTTTTCCCCAAATATTGGGTATCTGCGTGCCTAGGGGAAATTGCACAACAAATTTTGGGGTCCATTTTTTCTTGTTACCCCTGTGAAAATAAAAAAAATTGGGTCTAAATTAACATTTTTGTGAAAAAAGTTAAATGTTCATTTTTTTCTTCCACATTCAAAAAATTCCTGTGAAGCACCTGAAGGGTTAATAAAGTTCTTGAATGTGGTTTTGAGCACCTTGAGGGGTGCAGTTTTTAGAATGGTGTCACTTTTGGGTATTTTCTGTCATAAAGACCTCTCAAAGTGACTTCAAATGTGATGTGGTCCATAAAAAAATGGTTTTGTAAATTTTGTTGGAAAAATGAGAAATCGCTGGTCAACTTTTAACCCTTATAGCTCCCTAACAAAAAAAAATTTTGGTTCCAAAATTGTGCTGATGTAAAGTAGACATGTGGGAAATGTTATTTATTAACTCTTTTGTGTGACATATCGCTCTGATTTCAGGGCTTAAAAATTCAAATTTTGAAAATTGCAAAATTTTCAAAATTTTCGCCAAATTTCCGTTTTTTTCACAAATAAACGCAAGTGATATCGAAGAAATTTTTCCACAATCATGAAGTACAATATGTCACGAAAAAACAATCTCAGAATCAGGGGGATCCGTTGAAGCGTTCGAGAGTAATTACCTCATAAAGTGACAGTGGTCAGAATTGTAAAAATTGGCCCGGTCATTAACGTGCAAACCACCCGCGGGGCTTAAGGGGTTAAGTGAAGAAAAAAAAAAAGATCAGTTACGCCCGTATAGCTTGTTTACGCTCTGCAGGAGTATTTCTTTCTGGGAGTACTACATGGCAGGAAAATTTGATTGAATTTCAGGTATTTGTGGATTGTGGTTCAACACTTATTGTGATTGATAAAGGGTTTTTGGAAAACCTTAAGTTGAAATCCAAACCTTTGTCATCACCTATTTCTGTGATTGCAATTGATAACACTCCCTTGAAATGTATTACTCACAAGGTTTCTGCATTTCCCCTCACTATCAATGGAGTTCACCAAGAAATTTTGGACTTGGTTGTATTAGATAATTTACCCTCTCAGGTCCTTCTAGGATTGGCTTGGTTAAAACTGCACAATACTTTGCTGGACTGGCCTACTAATGTGATTAAGTCTTGGAGTCCGAAGTGCTATGATAAATGTTGTAATGGTCGCATTCCGGCTGTGGAAAAAGGGGTGTTACCTGTACCTATTCAAGATTTTTGGAGGGTTTTTTCAGAGGAGGAGTCGCAAGTTTTACCTCCTCATAGGGACGATGATTGCGCCATTGAGTTTGTTCCTGGAGCTACTCTTCCCAAGAGTCGCTTGTTTAATCTGACTATCCCTAAAAGAATGGCCTTGGAGGAGTACATACAGACTAGCCTGGCTGCTGGTCACATTAGACCTTCTAAGTAGCCTGTGGCAGTTGGATTTTTCTTTGTTAAAAAAAAAGGACGGGGGTTTACGTCCATGTCTGGATTTTCGTGAAATTAATAAGATTACCGCACGCAATTCCGACCCATTGCCGTTAATTCCTGACTTGTTTAACCAGTTGGTGGGGGCTAAGTGGTTCTCTAAAATTGATCTCCGGGGGGCATACAATTTGTTACGTGTGAAGGAGGGTGATGAATGGAAAACTGCTTTTAACACTCCGGTAGGTCATTTTGAGAATCTGGTGATGCCTTTTGGTCTTACCAATGCACCTGCATTTTTTCAGAACCTTATTAATGACATCCTGAGAAATTTGATTGGTAAGAATGTGGTTGTGTATTTGGATGACATTTTGATTTATTCACCAGATCTAGAGTCCCATTGGCAGAGTGCACGTGAAGTTTTGCAGTTATTGAGTGATAATTCACTCTTTGCTAAGCTGGAGAAATGTGAGTTCGCTGTGCAGAAAATTAGTTTTTTGGGCTTCATTGTCTCCAGCGAGGGCTTTGAGATGGACCCGGTGAAGGTTCAGGCTGTGCTGGAATGGCCTAGGCCTATTGGTTTGAAATCTATACAGAGATTTTTGGGTTTTGCCAATTATTACAGGAAATTCATTAAGAATTTTTCTGTAATTGTTAAGCCTCTGACCGATCTCACCAGGAAAGGTGCGAATATGGTCCAGTGGACTACTGAGGCCATTGAAGCGTTTGAGTATCTCAAAGAGAGGTTCAGTTCTGCCCCTATCTGTCACGGGTGTGTCGCCACGAAGATCGTCACGAGTACACAGCCTGACTTCTCGCAGCTGACTTGTTGGTGCTTTGTGTTTTTCGGCAGTGAGGGAGTTAATTCTCTCTCTCTCTGTGCTAGACGAGGTCCAGCCTCGCCCAGCTGCAATCAATACTGCTGTAGTGAGACTCCTTCAAATGCCTGCTGGTCTGTTTGGGAAGTGTCGGTGAAAGCATTTCATTCAGACTAACAGAGCGGATCGTGGTGTTTGGAGTTTCTGAGATAAGTGTATTTGGAGTGTTTTTTCCCTTCCTCGCTTTATCATTTATCTCCTTTCCTGTTGGTGTTCCCTCTGTTGTAGTTGTGTAGTTGTTGTATGCAAGGTGGTTTTGGTTTTTCCCTTGTACTGTCTCGTTCGTCTAAGTACTGTGTGTGGGCATATTATTACTTGTCCCCTTTTGTTGTGATCGGGGTCCTTCTCAGGACTAGATTACTTAGGTGCAGGGATCCTCAGGAGGTAGGGGTTACGCTGGCGGCCTGGACCTCTGTACCTTTAACAGTACCTCCAGGTTGAGGGACTAGTCAGGGCCCCAGCTTAGGGTCAGCTTAGGCCCCCTACCTCCAGTATACAGAGACAGCGTGACATTTTCACCGACCCACTTAGTTTTTCTCCAGCTACCATGGATCCAGTAGCCGGTCTAGCTCGGCAGTTGCAGAGTTTGTCCATGGAGCTGGCGGACGTTAGGTCCAAGGTTTTGCATCCTCAGGAGCAAGCCGGACCAGAACCTAAAGTAGCTCTCCCTGACAGGTTCACTGGGGGGCGGGACAAGTTTTTTGTTTTCCGGGAGGCATGCAAGTTGTACTTTCGGCTGCGGCCTCGGTCATCGGGGAGTGAAGAACAAAGGGTGGGAATTGTCATCTCACTCCTACAAGGGGACCCACAATCTTGGGCGTTCTCTCTTCCCCCGGGCTCCCCGGCTCTCCAGTCAGTGGATAGGTTTTTCGCTGCTCTGGGACTCGTATATGATGACCCAGATCGGATCTCCCTTGCTGAGTCTAAGTTACGTAGGATCCAGCAGGGAGATCGTCCGGCGGAGGAATTCTGTTCGGAGTTCCGTAGGTGGGCCACGGACACCCAGTGGAATGACCCGGCTCTTAGGAGCCAGTTTTGTCATGGTTTATCCGACAAATTACAGGATGTGTTGGCACAGTATGACTCTCCCGCGTCACTGGAAGCCGCTATGGCCCTTGCTATTCGCGTTGACAGACGGCTTCGGGAGAGGTGCGGGATAACTCTACCCCCTGTGATGACTCCACCTCCTACAAGGTCCCCTCATATGGTGGTTCCCCTGGTCAGTCCAGAGGAGCCTATGCAATTAGGAGGGACATCATTTCGGGGGAGGGGACCGGTGGTGCGCCATAAGACAGGAAGGTGTTTCTTCTGCGGGAGAAAGGGACATTTTATTGGGGGGTGTCCATCCCGTCCCTTGCAGAGTGAAGAGTCGTCGGAAAACTGTTGATCCCAGGTTGTGTGGTGGACGGCAATCTGGGAGTAGGTATTTCGTCCCTAGGTTCGTCTCAGTTTCTCGTACCGGCGGAGGTGGTGGTGGGTACGAGAACTGAGAGGATATCTGTTCTTCTGGATAGTGGGGCTGGGACTAATCTGGTTGATGCTCGGTTTGCCCGGGTTCAAGGTATGCGATTGAGTGAGTTGGCTAAACCCATCCCCATATTCTCGATCGATGCCAGGCCTCTCGGTCAGGGAAGTTTTTTGCAAGCTGTGCATGACGTAAAACTTCAAGTGGGGGCGATACATAAAGAACTGTTGTCTTGCTACGTGTTGGAGGGTCTTCCCACTCCTATAGTGTTGGGCCTTCATTGGTTAGCTAAGCATAACCCGGTTATTAATTGGCAAACCAGAGAGATAAGCCAATGGAGTAAATTCTGTAATAAAAACTGCATGAACACGGTCATCGGTGCGGTTTCTCCTTGGGTCTTACCTCCATTTCTGGCGGACTTTGAGGATGTATTCTCGGAGAAAGGGTGTCAGGAACTACCTCCTCATCGCGAGTATGACTGTTCTGTAAAACTGCTCCCTGAGGCCAAGTTACCTAAAGCTAGGTTGTATAACCTTTCTGGTCCTGAGAGGCAGGCCATGAAGGATTATATTTCAGAAAGTCTGGCTAAGGGGCATATTAGACCTTCATCTTCACCGGTGGCTGCGGGGTTCTTCTTTGTTAAGAAGAAAGATGGAGGCCTACGCCCTTGCCTGGATTTCCGTGAACTTAATCGGATTACGGTCCGAGATCCGTATAAGCTCCCACTTATTCCCGATCTCTTTAATCAGATCGTGGGCGCCAAATGGTTCTCTAAGTTGGATCTCAGGGGGGCGTACAATCTGATTAGGATGAAGGAGGGGGATGAGTGGAAGACGGCGTTTAACACTCCGGAGGGGCATTATGAGAACCTTGTCATGCCATTCGGTTTGACTAATGCCCCGGCGGTGTTCCAACACTTTGTTAATGACATTTTTCGCCGCCTGGTGGGACAGTTTGTTGTCATATATCTGGATGATATCTTAATTTACTCGCCGGATCTGGTGTCTCATCAGGAGCACGTTAGGCAGGTGTTACAGATCTTGCGGGATAATAAACTGTATGCCAAATGGGAAAGTGTGTGTTCGCCGTACAGGAACTCCAGTTTTTAGGCTTCCTGGTTTCAGCGTCCGGTTTTCGTATGGACCCTGGGAAAGTGCGGGCAGTTCTTGAGTGGGATCGGCCAGAGAATCTTAAGGCACTACAACGTTTCCTGGGGTTTGCTAATTATTACCGGAAGTTCATTCGTAATTTCTCGTCCATGGTTAAGCCTCTCACAGACATGACTAAAAAGGGGACGGATTTTTCTAGGTGGTCTGACAAGGCTTGTCAAGCATTCTCCTCCTTGAAAAAATGTTTTGCCTCGGCACCCATACTCATTCAACCTGATGCGTCACAGCCATTCATTGTAGAGGTAGACGCTTCCGAGGTAGGGGTGGGAGCAGTATTGTCACAGGGTTCGTCCCCTGGTAAGTGGCATCCGTGCGCCTTTTTCTCTAAAAAATTGTCGTCCGCTGAGAGGAATTACGATGTCGGCAATAGGGAACTCTTGGCCATTAAGTTAGCTTTTGAGGAGTGGCGCCATTTTTTGGAGGGGGCAGTCCATCCGGTCACCGTCATCACCGATCACAAGAACCTGCTATATCTGGAGTCCGCGAAACGTCTGAATCCCAGACAAGCTAGGTGGTCATTGTTTTTTACCAGGTTTAATTTTGTCGTTACATATCGTCCTGGGTCAAAAAATGTAAAGGCGGATGCCTTATCTCGTAGTTTCCCTGGGGCCGGGAATACGGACGACCCGATTCCTATCCTTCAGGAGGGGGTGGTGGTTTCGGCAGTATGCTCTGAGCTAGAGGAGGAGGTATTGGAGGCTCAGGGGGACGCCCCTGTTGGACCTCCGGGGAGACTGTTTGTTCCAGATCAGTTGCGACAAAAGGTGATCGAGGCACACCATAACTCAGTTTTTGCAGGACACCCGGGGAGTAAAGCAACTGTGGATCTCCTCTCGCGTCGGTTTTGGTGGCCTAACTTACATAAGGAGGTGGTAACTTTTGTCGCGTCCTGTGGGGTTTGTGCGCGCTCTAAGACCTCACATACCCGTCCGTCTGGGGCCCTCTTACCTTTGAAGATCCCGGAGCGTCCTTGGACTCATCTGTCTATGGACTTTATTACGGACCTCCCTCCGTCTTCGGGTAAAACGGTCATACTCGTTGTAGTGGACAGGTTCAGCAAGATGGCACATTTTATCGCTCTTCCGGCTCTCCCTAATGCTAAAACTCTTGCGCAGGTGTTCATTGGGGAGATTGTGAGGCTTCACGGGGTACCCTCCGAGGTGGTGTCTGATCGGGGGTCTCAGTTTGTGTCCAAGTTCTGGAAGGCGTTTTGTGCACGGCGGGGGATGCATTTGTCATTCTCATCGGCTTTTCATCCTCAGACCAATGGTCAGACGGAACGTATGAACCAGAGCTTGGAGACATATCTCCGGTGTTTTGTGTCAGAGAACCAGGAGGACTGGGCTTCTTTCTTACCTCTGGCAGAGTTTGCTCTTAATAATAGGCGGAGCGAGTCCACTGGTAAGTCCCCGTTTTTTGGGGCATATGGTTTTCACCCCCAGTTTTGTACTTTCAGTAGGGTGGGCTCTTCGGGGGTTCTTGAGGAGGAACGATTTTCCTCATCACTCGCTTCAGTATGGAGAGGGGTGCTGAAGAATCTGAATACTATGGGGAACCGATACAAACGTATGGCTGATAGGAGGAGAGTGTCTGGTCCGGACCTAAGTGTGAACGATCGGGTATGGTTGTCTACCAGGAATATTAAACTTAAGGTTCCCTCCTGGAAACTGGGTCCCAGGTTCATCGGGCCGTACAGAATCAGTTCTATTATTAATCCGGTGGCATTCAGTCTTGACCTCCCCCCTACGTTTAAAATTCACAACGTGTTCCACAGATCGTTGCTTAAGAGGTATGTGGCGCCGGTGGTACCGTCACCTTTACCTCCCCCTCCAGTGGTGGTCAATGGTAACTTGGAGTTCCAGGTATCGAGGGTCATCGATTCACGCTTTAATCGCCGGTCCCTTCAGTACCTGGTTCATTGGAAAGGGTATGGTCCTGAGGAGAGGATGTGGGTTCCTGCGTCGGATATTAACGCAGACCGATTAGTTCGGGCCTTCCACACGACTCACCCGGATAAACCTGGCCCTGAGGGTCCGGAGGCCCCTCGTAGAAGGGGAGGTACTGTCACGGGTGTGTCGCCACGAAGATCGTCACGAGTACACAGCCTGACTTCTCGCAGCTGACTTGTTGGTGCTTTGTGTTTTTCGGCAGTGAGGGAGTTAATTCTCTCTCTCTCTGTGCTAGACGAGGTCCAGCCTCGCCCAGCTGCAATCAATACTGCTGTAGTGAGACTCCTTCAAATGCCTGCTGGTCTGTTTGGGAAGTGTCGGTGAAAGCATTTCATTCAGACTAACAGAGCGGATCGTGGTGTTTGGAGTTTCTGAGATAAGTGTATTTGGAGTGTTTTTTCCCTTCCTCGCTTTATCATTTATCTCCTTTCCTGTTGGTGTTCCCTCTGTTGTAGTTGTGTAGTTGTTGTATGCAAGGTGGTTTTGGTTTTTCCCTTGTACTGTCTCGTTCGTCTAAGTACTGTGTGTGGGCATATTATTACTTGTCCCCTTTTGTTGTGATCGGGGTCCTTCTCAGGACTAGATTACTTAGGTGCAGGGATCCTCAGGAGGTAGGGGTTACGCTGGCGGCCTGGACCTCTGTACCTTTAACAGTACCTCCAGGTTGAGGGACTAGTCAGGGCCCCAGCTTAGGGTCAGCTTAGGCCCCCTACCTCCAGTATACAGAGACAGCGTGACACTATCCTTATGCAGCCTGATGAGACCAAGCCTTTTTTGGTCGAGGTCGATGCTTCATCGGTGGGGGTCGGAGCAGTTTTGTCTCAGGAGAACAAGGATGGAGTACATCCTTGTGCCTGCTTTTCGAAAAAAATTTTGGAAACCAAACTGAATTATGATGTTGGAATCGGAAGTTGCTGGCTTTTAAACTCGCGTTTGAACATTGACGTAATTTTTTGGAAGGCGCTAGATTTCCTATTCAGGTTTTCACAGATCATAAGAATTTGATCTATCTGGATGCTGCCAAGCGCTTGAATGCCCGTCAAGTTAGGTGGGCACTTTTTTCTTCTCGGTTTCATTTTTCTGTTACCTGTACTATCGCTGGTACTAAGAATGTTAAAGCCGATGCTTTATCTCGCAGCTTCTCTCCTACGGTCGGTGCCGAGGAGGAGGCGAGCATTTTACAGAAAGGAGTTGTGGTGGCGGCTTTGGACTCCGTTTTGGAGAATGGGATTCTGAAAGCTCAAGATGATGCTCCATCTAACACTCCCCATGGGAGGTTGTTCGTGCCTAGAGCCTTTGTCGGGGTCGTAGCGACATTCCACTCGTCCTCCAGTCACTCCAAATTAAGGCTATGAGCATGGGTCAACCATTCAAAGAATGAGTCAGACAACAAGCTGGTTCAAACTCAGAGCATGCTCAGAAGGCTACTGGCAAGCCACGATCTCAGCAATGTTCTGTCTTTATTTCCGCATGCACAAACTTAAATACACTACATAATGGGGAGGGGAAAGGGAGTGTTCGGGGCGGGGTAAGCCATAAATGGATTGTTCGGGGCGGGGTAAGCCATAAATGTCTAGTATCCGGCCACTCCTGATTGGTCCACGTCTCCTTAACTCAGTCTCTGGGCAGACAACCGTCAGTTGATGTTTTGGTTTCATTTCTCTGAAACAGGTGCTTGGCTGATACTGGCGCCATCTTAGCATAAGTTTCGATCTAAGTAACACGTAGCAAGGAAAGCTTATTGTTATAGGACACAAAATGGTGGTTAGTACATAAGCAAAGCGTATAAAAGTATAAAAGTGGAGAAAATATATATTCTTTCTTACCCTGACATTCCCCCCTAAACACTAAGCTTTCCCTTGCTTCGGGGCCTTTGAGACTGTCCATGTGTGGGGAGAGGGGAGGTGGATTTCTTCACCCAATCATCTTAGAAGCTGCCCCCTTATGGGACGCCCCCAAACAATTGAGCCCTACCCTAAATGACACATGGAGTTCTCCCAACTGACCCTAAACTAGATCTCTCAATTGGACTGTGTCATGGGGGGTTGGAACAGCATTGTTTATAGCTTTCCTGTATAAGGGGACTATGCAGCATACCATGTCATTCCTGCGCAATTCACTATGTCACAGTAATCAAATCGATACGTCTGGATTTTTGCGTGAGTATCTACCCAGAATGTGGTAGCTGTCCACCCTGGGACAGACAGTAAGCATATGGAAAGGATATAGAAGAAGGTAGTCATCTTTTATAGGCTCGTTTTGTCTCTCTTGCAGTGGGAGGCGTGAATCCAGGTGCTCTTGCCCTCAAGCTTCAGAGCTGTAGGAGTAGTCAGGATCACAGTGTAGGGGCCCTCAAATCTGGGTTGGAGACAGTCTCTCCGGACAAACTTCTTTACGTACACCAGGTCGCCTGGGGTGAAATCATGTACCGCATCACCTGTGGATTCTGGGAGAGAAGCAGACACTGCAGAGCGGGTGTTAGTCAATTCTTTAGACAGAGCAATCACAAATTTTACTACACTATCATGTGTTTCAGACAACTCTTGGGGCCTAATTTCTCCTATTTTAGGTGGGGTCCCAAACAAAATTTCATAGGGAGTTAGCCCATGTTTAGCTTGTGGGGTGTGTCTGATATGATACAATACTATAGGGAGTAAGTCGGGCCAGGGGAGGGGATGATCTTGGGTCATTTTCAAGAGCTGGGTCTTGAGTGTGGAATTCATCCTTTCCACTTTGCCTGAACTGGCAGGATGGTATGGAGTGTGGAGGCCCAAATCTGTTCCCAACATGTTCCAAAGTTCTTTGTAGATATTTGCTGTGAAAGCTGGTCCTTGATCCGATTCTATGACTTGGGGAACTCCAAATCTGCAGGCAATTTCAGTGATCAGTTTCTTGACTGTGACTTTAGCAGTCATGTTGACAACCGGGTAGGCCTCGGGCCAGGCTGAGAACATATCCACGGCTACCAAAACGTACTCATATTTTCCTGCTTTAGGCATTTGGATATGGTCGACTTGTATTCTCTGCCAAGGGTAGTCTGGTTTAGCCAGGTGTTGGAGAGGGACCCGTGCCGTACACGTTGGGTTGCAGGTAGCGCAGACAGAGCAGGATTTTGAGTATGCAGTCACAGTGGAAGAGATTCCGGGTGCAAAGTACAGTTTTCTTGATACATACCAAGGCTTGATTCTTTCCTCTGTGTGTAGGCCCGTGAGCCCATGCTGCCACGGCTGAGTACATGCGCCTGGGCAAGCAAGGTTTTCCGTCCACTTGATAAAGAGCTGAGTCGATCTTTAAATCTTTGCGACCTGCCAGCACGGCTCCTGCCGCTTTCCATTGCTTGACTTCTTCAGTGGGGGTCTTCCTTTGTTCCTCACACAATTTTTCTTCAGGCATCCTGACCCCCCTGGATTCCACTCGTGTCTCCGCTGGACTTGTATGGTCTTCCGCCGGCTGTTCTTTGGCTCTTGCTCTAGTGAGCGCCACAGCTACGGTTTGCAGGGTCTCCCCCATCTCTTCTTCCTTTTCCTGCCACTTTGATGACACATTCTCCACTGCTGCAGTCTTGGCTGCTTGGTCAACTAGGTGGTTGCCCCTGGCTTCCCTGGAATCTAGTCTTCCATGAGCCTTGACCTTGATAACAGCAACCTGAATGGGTAGTTCCAGGGCCTTCATTAGGCTTCTTGTGCAGACATGTATGGTGGTAGAGCTTCAGCCTTCAGAACTGTTAGGTCTGTTGTGACAGCATATCCCGTGTGGAACTTCCCTTGAGGGTCTGCGAAACGGGATCCATCAGTCCATAGGTGCATGGCAGGGTGTGCGAGCGGATGTGCCACCATATTCTCTGGAGCAGAAGTCTCTTCCTGCAAAATTTTTATACAATCATGAGGTTCCACCAATGGACCTTCACCCTGTTCGTCTTCCCCCCTAGAAGGTGGAAGCAAAGTGGCAGGGTTGGACAGTCTCTGAGAAGGTGATTAGGGCTACTACATTCCCAACACAGTATGCGTCCTTCAGAATCACGAGATTGTCTCCTGTCTCTAGGTGGCCCCCTGTCATTTCTTCTGTCTTATTTTCTATATGTGGGAGGAGTATCATCACCTGTGCCTTTAACCATTACCCACTTGATTCCATGTTGGTTGCCAGGGGTGGGTAGCTTTCTTGAGCTTGATATACCATGGCAGGAGCGGCTTTCTTCTTTGGCTTAGTATCCTTTTCCATTTTTAGCATGGCTTTTTGGAAAGCTTTGACAATGTCCACTGCGTCGTTAAAAGAAGAAGAACGAATCTCGGGGCGTACCCTCAGAACGTCATCTCTGAGAGCGTCTTGTAGGCCATCTACTAGGGCCTGAACCAACAGGGCGGCCTGCGTCTTGACGTGAGGACTGTATCCGAGATCCTCAAAATGCATGCGGAGTCTTGCAGCATATCTTTCCACAGATTCATCAGGGTCTTGTTGAACATCTTGTACAAACCCAGCTTGATCTGACAAGCGATTCTGAGCCCAGGCTTTTAACTGTTTCATGTATTCTAGGCCGGATTCATACGTACTAAGGGGTCCTGCTTTTGTGGAATCCATGGCCTTTTGAAAGCTCTCCGTTTTCGGCTAAGTGAGCCTGGCATTCTGCAGCCAGAGTAGAACCAGCAGCAAGGGCAATTTTACGAGCCAATCCTCCAGCATGGCTCATAGGGTGTTTGCAGGGTTGATTATGGCCCCCACCCGAAGTGTAAGGATGTCACCATAGCCTATTGACAGAGTGACGGGGCGTCCTGATGGGTCTACTAGGTTCCGGGAGCGGCAGGGGTCCCAGACTTCTGAGGGGCTGGGGGGTGGTGCTCTTTCAGCAGTTGCTTGGAGCAAGGGCCGGAGTATGGGTAATGAATGTGGGGTGGAGGATGCCATAGGAGACGTATGGGGTAAAGGGAGGGGCGCTGGAGTATCTTGAGCCCATCCCTCATCTGGCTCCGTATCGTCTTGAGTAACAGTATGTTGGCGGAGGGAGAGCAGTCTGGCCTGAAATTCTGGGGAGTTGAGGAGGATATCCCCAGGGTTATGGGCGACCCCCATGGGGAACAGAGGGAGCGCCTCAGCATCGTGGACTGGAGCAGAGGGTATCGCATTAGTTTCAGATGGGTGCTCTGGGACTGCGGGCTTTTCCACCCGTGCTGGCGGCTGGTAATAAACACCGGACGGATCTAGTAGTGGATATAGGCCGGATTGGGGTTTCCCGGGCCTCCCACAACAAGTACAAGGTGTAGTAAGATGGCCGTTGGAGGGAGGAGTTGGAGTGGGAGTGGGATTGTTCTTGAGGGCAGGCTGGGCATCGTGCCATGGGCGGCCCCCCCCCACAGACACAGCAGAACTTCTCCCAGGGCGGGTTCTGCTCTCAGCACATACGACACGTCCATCCTTCCGATGATTTAGCGTCGGCGCCATTATAGGGTGGTGGCTGAGGGCTCGGTGTAGTGACAGGCATCAACGGGGTTACGACCAATTTAGGGTCACATAACAAATCACATTCTGCAGCTTTCATGTATCCGAACAAAGGCTCGGCATTCTCTGTTCCCCCCTGCACCATCTACTCTAAGATGTGTCTGAGCCTGGTGCAGGTGTCCTTCATCACTCAACTTCCCTTATTTTGTAGAACGCATTCCTTCTACACTGTAGGCTGAAGTCTGCCCGTACTGGGTAGTCTTATCATTTAATACAGATTCCTAACATTCTTAACAGCCTCCTTGCTTTCCCGTGACTCTAGTAGCTGGATAACTCCCACTGCACCATCCGGCAATTTGTGAAGCCTTTCAGATTTGAACATACGCAACATTTTCTTATAGAATGCAATGATCTGTCGCGACTCAGATCACTGGTGCAGTCCACAGGTCGCCACTCCTCAGTGTAGAGCACACCTCAATACACTGATGAGATAGAGAGACACCTCAATCTATCTCCTTCCCTAACCTTGAATGGCGACTTTACAGTGCGACTCACCACGGCACCCTGATTACAGGTCACCACCCGTCAGTGTAGAGCACACCTCAATACACTGATGAGATAGAGAGACGCCTCAATCTATCTCCTTTCCTAACCTTGACTTTACAGCAGTCTCTGTGGTAGACGAAGAGCACTCCTCAATTCGTCACAGATTCTTTCTTCCTTACACTACAATTCAAGGATGGCTTGGAATCGTCTATCAGTCACGGGAGGCAGCTATCTAAGAAAAGTACAGTGACCGGGGGAGGAGGAGGTGGTGTGCACACGAGCACGCGCAGGCATGCGACGTCACTCGGTCTCACAGTTGCTGGTACGGGACGTGGCGCGGGACGCCCAAGGTCTCACCACTCGACCGGTCACCCACCCAGATCCAAACTGATAATCCCACAGGAACCGCTGCGGCTGACACACAGGCAAGTGAAACATATAAAATATATCTCAACTTACCGTGTTCAATGGAGGTTGATCAGGCCTCAAATTCAGCCGCCGCGGTCACCACCAGGGAAGTCAGCAATATCGGTCCGAGAGGGCGGCGTACCGCTAGCCACGCCCCACGTTGGGCGCCATTTGTCGGGGTCGTAGCGACATTCCACTCGTCCTCCAGTCACTCCAAATTAAGGCTATGAGCATGGGTCACCATTCAAAGAATGAGTCAGACAACAAGCTGGTTCAAACTCAGAGCATGCTCAGAAGGCTACTGGCAAGCCACGATCTCAGCAATGTTCTGTCTTTATTTCCGCATGCACAAACTTAAATACACTACATAATGGGGAGGGGAAAGGGAGTGTTCGGGCGGGGTAAACCATAAATGGATTGTTCGGGGCGGGGTAAGCCATAAATGTCTAGTATCCGGCCACTCCTGATTGGTCCACGTCTCCTTAACTCAGTCACTGGGCAGACAACCGTCAGTTGATGTTTTGGTTTCATTTCTCTGAAACAGGTGCTTGGCTGATACTGGTGCCATCTTAGCATAAGTTTCGATCTAAGTAACACGTAGCAAGGAAAGCTTATTGTTATAGGACACAAAATGGTGGTTAGTACATAAGCAAAGCGTATAAAAGTATAAAAGTGGAGAAAATATATATTCTTTCTTACCCTGACACCTTTAGGAGAGATTTGTTTGTGGAGTGTCATGAGTCTCGGTTGGCAGGTCATCCAGAAATTTCGGAGACTAAGACTTATCAGTCGCAGTTTTTGGTAGCCTGGATGGCAGAAGGAAGTCATCAAGTGGGTGCATCAATGTACTGTGTGTGCTAGGTCAAAGGCTTCACATACTCATGCTGCGGGGTTGCTTTGCCCTCTGGAGGTTCCTAGTGCACCTTGGACGCATCTCACAATGGATTTTATTACTGATCTTCCTGTGTCCGAGGGTTTTATTGTCATCTGGGTGGTCATGGACTGTTTTAGTAAGATGTGTGATTTGGTTTCATTCATTAAGTTGCCCTGCGCCAAGACACTCGCTAAGGCGTTTGTTAAGGAGATTGTCAAGCTCCATGGCGTTCGCACGGATATTGTTTCTGATAGAGGACCGCAGTTTGTGGCTCGCTTTTGGCGCGCTTTTTGTGACAGGTTGGGAGTCCATTTGTCATGTTCGTCTGAGTATCATCCTGAGTCTAATGGACACACTGAAAGAAAGAACCAGGATGTTGAACAGTTTTTGCGTTGTTTTGTGGCGGGCAATCAAGAGGTGTGGTCTGAGTATCTGCCTCTCGGAGAATTTGCTCCTAACAATCATACATCCTCCTCTGCTGGGTGTTCTTTTTTTTGTTGTACTGGCAGACATCCGTCTTTTGGTTCGTTCTGCAAATTGGGGTCGGCGGTGCCGGAGGAGAATTTTTACGGTGATTTGGAGAGAGTTTGGACTAATGTACATTGCAACCTGCAAGAGGCTAACAAGTCGTCCAAGAAGTATTTGACAGGAAACGTAAGGAGGTTTTGTTTACTGTGGGTGACATGGTTTGGTTGTCCTCAAAGAACCTGCGGTTGAGGATTCCCTCTAAAAAATTGGGCCCTAAGTTTGTGGGTCCATTTAAAGTGCTTCAGGTTGTTAACCCATCTGCTGTTAAGTTGGATGTCCCTACTTCCTGGAAGATTAATCCTGTGTTTCATATTTCCTTGTTGAAAAAGGCTGATGTATCAGATAGGGATGGCACTGTCACAGTTCCTCCTGTGGTGGAAGACGGCGAATATGAAATTTCTCGTATCTTGAACTCTAGATGGCATAGAGGGAGATTACAGTATCTTGTCTCCTGGAAGGATTTCGGTCCCGAAGACAACTCCTGGGTAAGGACGGATGATGTCTCTGCTCCTAGGCTTGTTAAAGCTTTCCACAAGAGGTTTCCGGATAGGCCTGGAGGATCCTCATAAAAGAGGGGGTACTGTTAGAACCCCCCTGTTTGTTTTTTTCCATCTTGTGTTTTGTGGTCACATGACCATCTGCCTTTATATTCCAGCTCCGCCCTTTTGGCTGTGCTGGACTTCAGTGTTTTACTGTTTCTCTAGCCAGGTGCTTCTGTGCCTTTCTCCGTCAGTTCGTTTTGTCCTTCTGGGACCTCTAGTACTTTTTTGTCTGTTTGTCTTTTTGTGTTCTGCAACAACTTCTCTGTTTAGGAGGTGTCCCATTTTTGTCCCAGTCTTAGTTCTTTTAGGGACCCCTTCCCTTATGCTATAGGTCTTCGTTCAGACTAGCCGAGGACTAAGGCGGGTCTGTTCGCTAGGAACAGGCAGCCCACTACATCGTAGGGATTCAGCTTAGTTTTACTGTTGGGACAGTTTACCCTAATCTTTCCTTAGTTCATGTTGCAGATAGTAACAATACACCGGCGACGTGCGCGTCGATGTCAGCTGCCAGTCTCTGATAGGAGTCGCCAGCCAATTGCAGTGCAGAAAGCGGGTCCTGCACGGCAATGGATTTCCTTGGACGCACGTTCAGTTACTGCAACAGCAGAATCCTGCCCCTGGGGCCCGGTGAACAGGCAGGGCTCCCCTCTTTTTGCTTCTGTTCACTGGGCCACATACGCCAGTAAGGGCAGTAATGCTCTGATGGTGGCCCTGAACACAGCAGCCACCGGGTGCTTTAAAGGCACTGTACAGTTAAATCACTGGCAGCCGCGGTTTGTCTTAGATCGGGATGCAGCCGCATGTGATTTAAGGGTACAGACAGTGTTGTTAATTCGTCAGAGTCATTATCCCATACCTCGAGTGTCAGTGTTATTATCCTGTATCCCGGGTGCCAGCGTCAATATCATTATTCCATACCCAGACTGCCAGCATCATTATCCTGTATCCAAAGTGTCGCGTCATTATCCTGTATCCCGAGTGCCAGTGTCAATGTTCTGTACCCCAAGTGTCAGCGTCATCCTGTACCCCGAGTGCCAGCATCAATGTTCTGTACCCCGAGTGCCAGCGTCAATGTTCTGTACCCAGAGTGCCAGCGTCATTATCCTGTATCCAGAATGTCAGTGTCACTATCCTGTACCCCGAGTGCCAGAGTCAATGTTTTGTACCCCAAGTGCCAGCATCATTATTTTGTACGCTGAGTGCCAGACTCATTATCCTGTATCCCGAGTGCCAACATCCTTATCTTAGGCTATATGTGAATACATTACAGGTAGGGCTCTATATGAGATGATACTACAGGAGGGGCCTCAATATAAATTTATGCAAAACAAAAGTGTGATGAGCCTATAGAATGGCGGTCATGTGACCGTAAGTATGAGATATGCATACTACAGGCCACAATCCGATTAGATGGGCGTAGCCTTGCACTAATGCAAGTGTAATGAGCGAGGACGGAAACAGTCTAGTCAGATTGTGGCAAGGAGTATGCATATTGCATACTTGTGGTCACATCACCGGCGCTTACAACAAAGAATCCTCATTGCGCACAGCGCGCACTATGTGAAGATTTACAAGTCTACAGTCACAGAGTGTCTACAGACTTGTAGCTTTACACCGGACAACTTCTTTAACCTCGCTGTCAGATTTTGCACTGTTGTTCCATAGAGTTGAATGCTATACAATACCTTGCATCACCACTGCATCAGTGTGCAAGCTGATTTAAAGGGAAGGTGCCATCAAAACATTTTTTTTCAACAATTGAAAAAATGTAACACATTAATGTTTTAATTTTTTTTAGTATTTGTTTTTAATTAAATAAAATATGAAAAATAATTTAAAAAGGTTTGGTATTTCCACTTTTAAACACTAGGGAGAGCAGCTGCTGAAATTTGCCATGAAAACCTAGTGTACAACTAGCTCACATTACGACTGCAGTAAAGCAGTGGTGTAATGTGTCCCTGCTCTGTCTACGTCTGTGGGAGCAGTGGTGTAATGTGTGACCCCACTCTGACCATTTCTATGTGAGCAGTGGTGTAATGTGTCCCTGCTCTGCCTACGTCTGTGGGAGCAGTGGTGTAATGTGTGACCCCGCTCCATCCACTACATTACTACTCCCATAGAAGTAGTTAGAGCAGGGTCTCACATTATGTCACTAGTCCCATAGAAGTGAACAGAGCGGGGTCACACATTACACCACTGCTCCCATACAAGTGGACAGAGCTGGGTAACGCATTACAACACTGCTCCAATACAAGTGGACGAAGCGGGGTCACACATTACACCACTGCTCCCATAGAAGTGGACAGAGTGGGGTCACGCATTACACTACTGGTCCCATAGAAGTGGACAGAGCAGGGTCACGCATTACAACACTCCTCCAATAGAAGTGGACAGAGCTGGGTAACGCATTACAACACTGCTCCAATAGAAGTGGACGGAGCAGGGTCACACATTACACCACTGCTCCCATAGAAGTGGACAGAGCGGGGTCACGCATTACACCACTGCTCCCATAGAAGTGGACAGAGAGGAGTCATGCATTACACTACTGGTCCCATAGAAGTGGACAGAGCAGGGTCACGCATTACAACACTGCTCCAATAGAAGTGGACAGAGCTGGATAACGCATCACAACACTGCTCCAATAGGAGTGGACAGAGCTGAGTAACGCATCACAACACTGCTCCAATAGAAGTGGACAGAGCTGGGTAACGCATCACAACACTGCTCCAATAGAAGTGGACGGAGCAGGGTCACACATTACACCACTGCTCCCATAGAAGTGGACGGAGAGGGGTCACACATTAGATCACTGCTCCCATAGAAGTGGACGGAGCAGGGTCACACATTACAACACTGCTCCCATAGAAGTGGACGGAGTGGTGTCTCACATTACACCACTGCTCCTATAGAAGTAAACAGAGCAAGGTCACACATTACACCACAGCTCCCATAGAAGTGGACAGAGCGGGGTCACACATTACACCACTGCTCTGTCTACTTCTATGGGAGCAGTGGTGTAATGTGTGACCCTGCTCTCTCTACTGCTATGGGTGCAGTGGTATAATGTGTGACCTTGCTCTGTTCACTTCTATGGGAACAGAAGTGTAATGAGTGACCTCGCTTCATCCAATTCTATGGGAGCAGTGGTGTAATGTGTGATCCCACTCTGTCCACTAAATTACTACTCCCATAGAAGTGGGCAGAGCAGGGTCACACATTAATCACCCTCCTACCCAAAAAAAAAATATTCAGCAGGGTCACAGAAGAGCACATCTCATAACTTTGCAGCCCTTACAAAGTAATTTTCGTCCTATTCAACCCCCTAGATTCCCCATATAGTTTTATGGGCCCCACATTGCCTTCCATATAGTACAAGTGCCCCACATAGTGCTTCATACAGTATAATGGGCCCCACATAGTGCTCGATACAGTATAATGGGCCCCACATAGTCCTCCATACAGTATAATGGCTCCACATAGTCCTCCATACAGTATAATGGGTCCCACATTGCCTTCCATATAGTACAAGGGCCCCACATAGTGCTCCATACAGTATAATGGGCCCCACATAGTGCTCCATACAGTATAATGGGCCCCACATAGTGCTCCATACAGTATAATGGGCCCCACATAGTGCTCCATACAGTATAATGGGCCCCACATAGTGCTCCATACAGTATAATGGGCCCCACATAGTGCTCCATACAGTATAATGGGCCCCACATAGTGCTCCATACAGTATAATGGGCCCCACATAGTGCTCCATACAGTATAATGGGCCACACATAGTGCTCCATACAGTATAATGGGCCACACATAGTGCTCCATACAGTATAATGGGCCACACATAGTCCTCCATACAGTATAATGGCCCCACATAGTCCTCCATACAGTATAATGGGTCCCACATTGCCTTCCATATAGTACAAGTGCCCCACATAGTGCTCCATACAGTATAATGGGCCCCACATAGTGCTCCATACAGTATAATGGGCCCCACATAGTGCTCCATACAGTATAATGGGCCCCACATAGTCCTCCATACAGTATAATGGGCCACACAGTCCTCCATACAGTATAATGGGCCCCACATAGTCCTCCATACAGTATAATGGGCCCCACATAGTCCTCCATACAGTATAATGGTCCCACATAGTCCTCCATACAGTATAATGGCCCCACATAGTGCTCCATACAGAATAATGGGCCTCACATAGTCCTCCATACAGAATAATGGGCCCCACATAGTCCTCCATACAGAATAATGGGCCCCATAGTCCTCCATACAGAATAATGGGCCCCATAGTCCTCCATACAGAATAATGGTCCCACATAGTCCTCCATACAGAATAATGGTCCTAAATAGTCCTCCATACAGTATAATGGGCCCCACATAGTCCTCCATACAGAATAATAGCCCCACATAGTCCTCCATACAGTATAATGGTCCTAAATAGTCCTCCATACAGAATAATGGCTCCACATAGTCCTCCATACAGTATAATGGGCCCCACATAGTACTCCATACAGAATAATGGTCCAACATAGTCCTCCATACAGAATAATAGCCCCACATAGTCCTCCATACAGAATAATAGCCCCACATAGCTAAAGAGGTTATCCAGCCTTTCAAAATTAATAACTTCTCCTCAGGACAAACCATTAACACTCAGCCATTAGATTGGTGAAGTTCTGACTATCCACACTCACTCCAGTCAGCTATTTAAAGAGCCTGCGGTGCTTATGGAAGTGCTGTGGCCTCTCCACTATTTAACCCCCCTTCAGCTCTATAGAAATACTAAAATGGGACAGTGTCAATTTATGTACCACAAGTAGCCTTCTTAGCCCATGTTTACACTATCAGTATTTGGTCCGTGTTTTCCCTCAGGATTTGGATGTGTTTCTATTATACTTTTCCTCTACTGCACTCCTGGTTTTGCCTTATAGTGATTGTAAGAACGATGCTATCTAGCCTGGGCCATCAGGAGCCTGGAATGTTTCAAGATATCCCAGTGGTTTTGAGATAGTTTTTTTCGTGGCAGATTATACTTTATGATATTGCTAAATAGGTCGATTTATTTTGTGTTTATTAATGAAAATATCAGAAATGTGCCAAAAATTTCAAAA
The DNA here is from genome assembly GCF_046119375.1 of Phyllobates terribilis. NCBI lineage: Eukaryota > Metazoa > Chordata > Amphibia > Anura > Dendrobatidae > Phyllobates > Phyllobates terribilis. The sequence goes on along the minus strand of NW_027362765.1, from coordinate 506,470,103 downwards.
CATTTGCAGTTTTCAAACTTTGAATGTTTTTGTCTTTAATCCAGACAGTCACACAACACAAAATAGTTAATAAATAGCATTCCCCTCAGGTCTGCCTTACATCAGCACCATTTGTCATATGCCCTTTTATTTTGTTAGCATTTTAGACGGTTTAATAATTTGGCAGCAAGTTTTCATTTTTTTTCAAGGAAATTTACAAACTTATTTTTTAGGGACCTAATCAATTTTGAAGTGACTTTGGAGGTCCTATTTATTGGAAAAACCCCAAAAAGTAATACAATTTTAAAAACTGCACCCCTAGATGTATTCAAAACTGCTTTTGGGTAATTTATTTAACCCTTCAGGTGCTTTTCAGGAATTAACACAATGTAGAATGACAGAAATGAAAAATTGTATTACCACTAAAACTCTGCTAACATCTGAACAGGCCACTATAGCCAGCAGATCCTAAAGTCATTACTTGATCTCAGGGTGCAGATGGGGTTAAAGAGGGAGCCCCAATGCTGTTAACCATCTAGATTCTGCTGCCATAATTGTTAGCAGAATCAAGGGGGTTAAACGGCCATGGTTGGTGACAACTCTGATCGTGACTGATGCAGCAGGGAATCAGCGATCAAGTACAGCAGACAGCTGCTGCATCCTCACCCACCCATAAGGGGGTGCTATTCTTTTATATGTCAGGTCAGTAAAAAGGCGTATTGGTGGTCATTAGGGGGTTACAGCAGTAAAATTGCAAAGAGATTGTAATGGGGTGGACATATCATTGGGGCAGCCCCTTTAAGTAAAAAAGAAAAAGGATCAGGCGTTAGAATTTAATTTGGATCAGCAGGTCAGACGCTTATCTTTTGGGGAAAGAGTTTATAGAGTCTTATATACACAGCTGGTCGGCCAGTCCTGTCGAAATTGCCAGGTTCAGCTAAAGGAAACATTCAGGTTACAGTGATTACAGTGATTCTCATCTGTGCGCTGCTCATTTTAATAAGTCATTAAAGTTATTTAATGGAAATAATCAGACGTTTGTTTTTTAATAGATCCGGGTCTTTTTTTTGCCCCTTTTTGTGCTTTAGAATCAGCCATGTAGTGTATGAGGGCGTATTAAAATCCAACGGCGCACCGAAGCCCTTTGTGTCCGATAAAACGGAAACTGTCATCTAAATTTTTTCTAAAGTTAATGGCACCATTAAAGGGGCTGTCCAGTGAAAATAAGTTATGACTTATCCACAGGTCAGATGATAACTTGCTCACTGGTGGGTGTCCCACCGCTCTGGGATCAGCACTAATCAACAGGATGGGAGATTATCCCCAACGGGACACTTTTATAATAGTTACAAAATGGAGCGGCAGGTCGGACGCGTGACCACCGCTCGGCTGGTCGGACGCGTCACCACCGCTCGGCAGGTCGGACGCGTCACCACCGCTCGGCAGGTCGGACACGTCACCACCGCTCGGACGCGTCACCACCGCTCGGCAGGTCGGACGCGTCACCACCGCTCGGCAGGTCAGACGCGTCACCACCGCTCGGCAGGTCGGACGCGTGATCACCGCTCGGCAGGTCGGACAGGTGACCACCGCTCGGCAGGTCGGACAGGTGACCACCGCTCGGCAGGTCGGACAGGTGACCACCGCTCGGCAGGTCGGACAGGTGACCACCGCTCGGCAGGTCGGACAGGTGACCACCGCTCGGCAGGTAGGACAGGTGACCACCGCTCGGCAGGTAGGACAGGTGACCACCGCTCGGCAGGTCGGACAGGTGACCACCGCTCGGCAGGTCGGACGCGTCACCACCGCTCGGCAGGTCGGATGCGTCACCACCGCTCGGCAGGTCGGACGCGTGGCAACCGCTCGGCAGGTCGGACAGGTGACCACCGCTCGGCAGGTCGGACGCGTCACCGCCGCTCGGCAGGTCGGACGCGTCACCGCCGCTCGGTGACCGCCGCTCGGACAGGTGACCGCCGCTCGGCAGGTCGGACGCTTGAACAATGCTCAGCAACACCATAGCTAATTAATGGTAAAAGCCTCCGCTGTGCCGGGGTCAGATCCCAATAATCAAATTAGCCTGTGAATAAGTGACCTTGGTTTTTTGAACAACCCCTTTAAGCCTCTGATAGTGACTGCTTAACCCCTGCTATGCCGAGCTGACATTTCCCTGCAGCATAGATGTGCCAGGCGCACTGGCTAGTTTATCTTACAGGGGGCGATCAGCGCTATGCCTGGACTGGGAGGACTCGTATTGTAGGTCACTGTGCACACACACTGCCGGGTGAGGGACAGCGCAATACTAGAAAGAAATCCACCATTCCCCTGCCCGTCTTCCGGGACATTACACGCTCCGTCACTGTAGCGGTCGCACCGGATGTTGTTAGCAGAACTCGTATGCGGCCCTAAAGTTGTGTCGCAAAGCCGCCTCCCTGCCGTATTCCGCAGACGTCGCTTGTGAGCAGCAGCACCATGGCTGACAGCTGGCAGGCTGCGTGTGATGCCTACCAGCGGGCGATCACGGCCTCCGAGGTCGAGTCCAAGATTGATCCGGAGAATGAGCCGTATCGCTCCAAGTACCGCGCCCGGGAATTACTGCGGGAGGTGCGGGCGCTTCTGGCTCCGGGGGCGGAGGAGGAGAGCGCGGGGCAGGGCGGCTCACAGGGGGTTGAGGAGGACCGGGGTCGGCTGCAGGCTGCGCGGCTGGCGGTCATTGAGTTCCGATTGGGCGTGAATCACACGGAGACGGAGGAGATGTCCGCGGGAGAGGAGCACCTGGTGAAGGCGGTGCGGGTGCTGGAGCGCTGCCGCATGGCGCACGACTGCGTCTCCATCTACATCCAGGCGCAGGTGGGTGACAAGGAGGCGAGACTGGGGGCTGGAGCACCTGCTAGAAACGCGTCTGCAGAGGGGGAAAGGTTGAACTCTAAATCCGGGTTAGTAAAGCCAGAATATTTATAAGAAAACTTCTCCAAACTCCCTGTTTATTATATCTGCCCCGCTCATGTCTGAGGCTGACCCTGCACTTAATGCCCCGTTCACACTGGTTTCTGCAGTGCGTTTGGGTGATTGAATCCTCCCCTAAAAATTCAGCTTCCTGCCATACTTCTGTGCTTCTCTGAGCAAGACATATTGCGGAATTTAATTTCCTTTGTGTTATTGCACTCTATGGCCTTTAGGGGGATTCAGCATGAAACACAGTGTAATCAGGGCCTTAGGTTGTGGACTGAAGCTAAAGTTATACCTCCACTGTACACTTTAAAGGGTAACTACATTTATTTCTTTTTTAAATATTGCTCAGTCTTTGCAAAATCCTGACCTTTTGTACTGCACTCTATTACCTTTTCCCTGGAGCTCCTTGCTGAAAGTTCTGTTTGCTCTGCCTTGTTCGTGCACAGGAGTAGCTGTTTTGAACTCCAGGTCCAGAGAATATCTGTACTCCTTGGTGAGCGTCTCTGCTCCCCCTGCCCCGTCTTCAGACAGTGTGTAAATAGTGTCAAGCACGGGGGAGGGGAGCAGAGACTCTCACCAAGGAGTGCAGATATTCTCTGGACCTGGAGTTCAAAACCTCTACTCCTGTGCACGAACAAGGCAGCGCAAGGAGCTCGAGAGAAAAGGAAGCAAGAACAGGTGAAAAGTACAGTACAAAGGGTCATAACCTTGTAAAGACCGAGCAATAATGAAATAATAATCACAGAAATATAATCTGAAAAATATATATTTATATTAAATATAGTGACTCTATATCTGGATACAGAGGGCCACTGTAAAAAGTGTGCCCAGGCATCCATACCGAGTCTGACCACTGATGGGGCCTATACCTCAGTGCCCACACACTGTGCCTAGCTGTAGATGGCTTTGTTCGGAGGACAGCTGCTGTCCCCTGTACACATGCTCGCTCAGTTTCACCTAGTGTGCACGTGTTTTCAATAGGGAAAAGTAGTAGGATGCGGCAGACAACGGATCTCCATGGGGACAATCGGGATGTTGAATAATACAATGTCTGATCCATCTTTTCCCTGATATTATCTGTCAGGGCAGAGGATGGACGCGCTGTGTACATTAGGTGGAGAGGGTTTATCTATCATTAATGTGTATTGTGTCTTACATGGAGGGAGAGTATGGCTGGGTGAGAGAGGCGAGGACGACGTGCTGCGAATTACTGACTCTGCTCATGAGCTGATTCTCCATGGACTACATAAGAAAACAACGGCCTTCACCTACGCCCTGCTGTCCCATTCAGCTGACAGCACTGCGGGACTATATAGTTTATCTCTTTATAGGCGTCGTGTAAATGGCTCTCATTTAAAGATGACCAGTCTGATAAGGGATGGACTTTAAATAATGAAACGATTGACTACATACCCCCCATTATCATCGCAGCACCATATGATGGCTTTACCTGATGTTGGCACACTTCTGTGAATAGCTGATACATTGTGGGGAAGGGGGGGGGGGGGGGGCAATTCCTACGCAGTCAGTGTCTGGCTTATAAAGCTGATGTTCATATACCCTGTTGGGTCTTGCTGTACTTCACCAGAACTTTCCAACAGAGAGCTTGCATGTCCCTGCATTACATTAGTATTTTTTTTTTTCTTTAGAACAATCTCGGGATTCTTTGGGCGGACAGAGGAGAGATCATCATAGCTCAGACTTACTTGGAGTCTGCGGAGTCCTTGTACTGTCAGTATATGAAAAATGTAAGTAATGCCGTAATGATCGTTCTCTAAACAGGCAACAATAGAGTTCTGGATACAGACATGGAGTGGAGGTGCAGCGTCCCCGCAGGAGCCACACAGGTACTCCTCTCCCCAGTGTAGTGTTGCCTGGCAAAGGTTTTCAGCTCTTCTGAATCCACATTCTGAACAGAAGAAAATATTCTGGAGGAAAAGCTTCTAATTTCTTACTTGTTTTTGCTCAAAAATTTACATTTTTTTTCTTTTTTTGTGTTCTACACCACTCATCAGTTATTTTTTTTTTGTTGCAATGGGGCATAGCCAACTGTAGCCCAGCAGTTTTACTATCACTTTACTTACCCCAGGGTTAGGGTTACGGTTATGATTAGGGCTAGGGTTTTGTTACAGTTGTTTTGGGATTTTTTCAAAAGTAAAGAAAAATTGATGACGATATGGCGACTAGTGTTGAGCGCAATACTAACCCTAACTACTTGAGTTTGCATCAGGTGCTCGGTTATGCACCAAGTTTCGCGGGTGCGCGAGTGACATGTTCGAGTCCCCGTCCTGCATGTTTCGCGGTTGTTATACAGCAAAAAAAAACATGCGGGGATTGCCTGCCATACACGAGCGATCCCCGTATGTCTTTTTTTGGGTGTCTAATAACCGTGAAACATGCGGGGCGGGGACTTGAGCATGTCACTCGAGCATGCGCAATACATGGTGCATACCTGAGTACCCGATGCAAACTCAAATAGTGAGCACTTGCGCTCAAGACTAATGACAGCTTATTCAATATGATGACCTAATGTTATCAAATTCTGTGTAGTACCTCTGGGTTCAAAATGTTCACTATACCCCTTGATAAAATCCTTGAGGGGTGTAGTTTCCAAAATGGTGTCACTTGTGGGGGGTTTCCACTGTTTAGGCACATCAGGGGCTCCACAAACGCAACATGGCGTCCGCTAATTATTCAAGCAAATTTTACATTCAGAAAGTCAAATGGCGCTCCTTCCCTACTGAACCCTGCCGTGCGCCCTAACAGTGGTTTTCTTCCGCATATGGGGTATCTGCTTACTCAGGAGAAATTGCACAACAAATGGTATGGTGCAATTTCTCCTGTTACCCTTATGAAAATGCAAAATTTGAGGCTGAAAAACATTTGTGTGGGAAAAATGTGAAAATGGTATTTTTACAGCTCAATGTTCTAAACTTCTCTGAAGCACCTGGGGGGTTCAAGTGCTCACCACACATCTAGATAAGTTCCCTGAGGGGTCTAGTTTCCAAAATGGTGTCACTTGTGGGGGGTTTCCACTGTTTAGGCTCATCAGGGGCTTTCCAAACGCAACATGGCGTCTGGTAATTATTCAAGCAAATTTTACATTCAAAAAGTCAAATGGCGCTCCTTCCCTTCCGAACCCTGCCGTGCGCCCAAACAGTGGTTTTCCCCCACATATAGGGTGTTGGTGTGCTCAGGAGAAATTGCACAATAAATTCTGTGGCCCATTTTCCTTGTTACTCTTGATAAAATTAAAAATTTGGGGCCTGAAGTAAAATTTGTTGAAAAAAAGTTAATGTTCATTTTTTTCCTTCCACGTTGCTTCAGTTCCTGTGAAGCACTTGAAGGGTTAATAAACTTATTGAATGTGCACTTTGAGGGGTGCAGTTTTTAGAATGGTGTCACTTTTGGGTATTTTCTGTCATAAGGCCCCTCAAAGTTACTTCAAATGTGATGTGGTCCCTAAAAAAAAATGGTTTTGTAAATTTTGTTGGAAAAATGAGAAATCGCTAGTTAAATTTTAACCCTTATAGCAATTCCAAAATTGTGCTGATGTAAAGTAGACATGTGGGCAATGTTATTTATTAACTATTTTGTGTGACATATCTCTCTGATTTAGGGGCATAAAAGTTTGAAAATTGCAAAATTTTCTAATTTTTTTTGTCAAATTTCGTTTTTTTCACAAATAAACGCAAGTGATATCGAAGAAATTTTACAAATATCATGAAGTATAATATGTCACGAAAAACAATCTCAGAATCAGCGGGATCCGTTGAAGCGTTCCAGAGTAATTACCTCATAAAGTGACAGTGGTCAGAATTGTCCTGGTCATTAAGTACATAATTTGCTCTGTCCTTAAGGGGTTAAATGAAGTAGCTCCACTTGTAAAATAAAACACATCTTATATTATGTAATACATTATATTCTTATATTGTTATACCAAGTGAACCCTGTAGCCAATCAGTGGCCGCTATTTGACTGCTGCATGCTCACTTTTTCCGCTTGTCCAAGGTTCCTCTGAAGCACATATGTCAAACTCTGGCCCGCGGGCCAAATCTGGCCCTCAGGTTGAATTGTATTTGGCCCTCAGCGTCGGGGGCTATGTGGGGCCCATTTTACTGTATGGAGGGCTATGTGGGGCCCATTTTACTGTATGGAGGGCTATGTGGGGCCCATTTTACTGTATGGAGGGCTATGTGGGGATCACAGTTGGGGCATCATACTGTGATGGTCACCAGACTTTTCTGTGGGGTTCATTAGGGTCATCATACTGTGGAGGAATTCACTGCGGGGGTATGATAATTGGCATCCTACTTTATCATCTGTATTTATTAATTCAAGTTTGTTTTTATCCTTTATTACGTATTTAAATTAGGCCATTGGGCCATATGCTTTTTACTGCTCTTACATAACATATTATTCCAGTATGCCCCATTTGTGATTATGTGCTAATTTTATTCTAAGATCTATTAATTGAAATGTACTTTGTTCATGAGACAAGCCCTTTAAGTTTGTTTCCATTATGTTTGATGATAAGGAAAAACTTCCTCTATTGTAGACATAGTCCTTCATTCAGTAAAATGGGCCCCACATAGCCCTCCATACAGTAAAATGAGCCAATTTTACTGTATGGAGGGCTGTGTGGGGCCCATTTTTTTTTTTTCTTTATTTAGTGATTTTTTTATTGGGGGGGGGGGGGTGAGATTATATTTTGGTGGCTAAACAAAAAAAAAATTTGTAAAAGAAATAAATTAACTTGTGTCACCAATTACTGTAAATTGGGCTATTTGAAATGTTGTGTTTTGCATGAGGAGCTGCAGTTTTTACTTGTACGTCTTGGGATACATATTACATTTTGATCTTTGATTATAGTGAAATTAGCAACCTTCTATGAAGCCCATTGGCGTGACATTAAATTCCTAATATATATATTCCATTCTGCAATATCAGTGTCACCACTATTGGAGGCAGATACGTATGGGAAAAAAGTGCTTGGTGCATAAAATAGTAATTCATAAAAAGTTATTTGGATTGATAATGAAAATGATATATAACACCATATGCAAATATCCAATAAAGTGCAATAATAAGTATAAATAAAGTGACCGCAAAGTGCGAAAGGAGTTCTACATATAATATGCTGCGAAATATGGTATAAATGATTGTCTCCCTTATAAGCATGTAATGGATGAGCCCTTCCTGATGTGTCCACATAAGAGACCACCCAGAAATAGTAAACATAGACTGTATCAAACAAAACACATCTCCTCAGATGTTTGCCCCGACGTGCGTTTCACCATAGCTTCATCAGGGGGCAGATCTGGTATGTGTTATTTTAATTGATTTATTAATGACCAACAAATAAGTTCAGAATGTTTTTTCTTCTTTGTCTCCTACCAGATTGGGAAGCCTCCGACTGATCCTGATGAGCACTTCACACTTGAGGAGCAAACAGTCACTGAGCAGGAGAGAGCAAAGAGGTCGGTGCTACAGTACATCACCCCCCATCTTGCTTCTTAGTAACAGATTTTGCCTAAAACTTTGACTTTCCTGTTACAGGTTTGAGAGGGTCTATACACACACACTGTACTACCTGGCGCAAGTGTACAAACACCTGAAGCAGGACGAAAAAGCCGCCCAGTACTGCCATACTACCCTGCAGAGGCAACTGGAATATGATGGCTACAGCCCAGTGGAGTGGGCAATCAACGCCGCTACTTTATCACAGTACTATCTGGGAAAGGTACCACAGCGGCCTTAACACAGTGGAAAAATGTCAATATTAATGTATTATCTGGAGAAGGTGACAGTCCGGCATTGCTGTCATATATCATAGTATAAGAAGTTATAAGGCTTTTACACTACGGCAGTACCATTCTGGAAAGGTGTCCCTACTGCCTTACTATCAGTGCATTGGGGGAAAAGGATCAATGCTGACACATTATCCCAGTATTATGTAAGAAGGGTATTAGTACTGTAATGGCCTAGTAGCACTATCTGAAAAGCACTGTTAGTGTAGTAACACTGATTTCTATCTGTAAAAGTTACTATCACTTCATATTATCAGTTCTTTTGGAAAAAGTATTAACCCCTTCACCATGGCCATCTTTTTTTCAGTTTAATTTTTTTTGCTCCCCTTAATCCAAGAGCCACAACTTTTTTTTATATATATATTTCTGTCAATATAGTCTTTATGAGAGCTTGGATGAAATATACTGATGAATGACACCATTGATTTTACCATATAGTTTGCTGGAGAACAGGGAAAAAAATTCCAAGTGCTGTGAAATTGCAAAAAAAGGTTCAATTTCACAATTGCTTTTCAGAAATTTGCATGAAAATTAAGTTTTTGCGTTGCCATTTTCCGAGACCTGTAGCTCTTACACTTTTCGGGATCTTGGGCTGGGGATGGCTTATTTTTTGTGCACTGAGCTGAAGTTTTTACTGATAGCATTTTTGGTTAGATACGATGATTTGATTGCTTTTTATTGCAATGCTGCAAAGGCCAAAAAAACGTAACTCTGGCATTTTGTTTTTTTCTCGTTACACCGTTTATCAATTTGATTAATTTACTTTATATTTTGATCAGACATTTCTGAACGCAGCGATACCAATTGTGTTGAGTTCTTTTTAATTGTTTTATTTTCAATGGGGAAAAAGGGGAAGAATTGAACTTCTGTGGGTTGTTGTTTTTTTTTTTATATTTTTGAAAACTTATTTTGGCACTTTTCACTGTACTTAATATTCCCCTTAGGAGACTTGAAGCTGAGATCGTCCGATCGCCTGGGCTATACATGCGTAGCAGTGGTTCAGCCCTGCTATGCGTAGCAGTGGTTCAGCCCTGCTATGCGTAGCAGTGGTTCAGCCCTGCTATGCGTAGCAGTGGTTCAGCCCTGCTATGCGTAGCAAAAATGACGATCTCCTATGAACGCTGAACACAAGCTGGCACTCACAGGAGGATCGTCACGACAGGCACTGGGGTCATCTGCAGACCCCTGGCTGTCACGACAACCCATCGGCTCCCCGTGATCACGTGACAGGGGTGTCAATTGGCGGCCGGAATGAAGCACTTCAGGCTGGGGTGTGTTAAATTCTGCTGTCAGAGATTGACAGTGGGATTTAACTGGTTAACAGCCACGTTTGGCTGTTAGAGGCAGATGATGACTGATTAAATCAGCTGTCATGTGCAGGGAGAGAAGCAGGCTCAGCACCGGAGCCTGCATCAGGCAGGGACATGACATACAATGTAAATATACGTCATATGCTGTGAAGGGGTTAAGGCTGCTACTCTATAAGGCTGTGTGCCCACGATGCGTTTTTTAAGCGTTTCCGCAGCGGCAATTCTGCTGCAGAAACGCTTAAAAAACGCATGGTAGAAGGCCTGCCATGTTCCCCAATGATAATCCGCATGTGCTGTGCACATGCTGCGGAAATTTCCGCTGCGGATTATCATTGCGGAAAAAAACGCAGCACTGCCAATTATTTTGCGGAAGTGCTGCGTTTTCGCCGCCATTGACTTGCATTAGAACGCGCCAATTCCGCAAGACTGCATCTGTACTTGCGTAATTGGCGCGTTCTAATGTGCGGATGGTACCCGGGTGTGGAGGAGAGGAGAGTCTCATCCACACCCAGGTACCATTAAAAAAGCTGTAAAAAAGAATAAAATAAAAAATAAATATATACTTACCTTCTGGCGGCCCGCGCTGCGCTCCTCCTTGCTTCCCGGCATGGAATGAAGGACCTGCGCTGACATCAGAGTCATGTGACGGGTCACACGACGCTGACTTTGGCAGGTCTTTCACTCTATCGCTGCCGGCAGCCGGGACCGAACGAAGCAAGACAGCGCGGGCCATCGAAGGGTAAGTATATATTTATTTTTTTATTTTTTGACATTCTCTCGGGTCACACTATATAAATCCATGCCGGTTGCATGGATTTATATAGTGTGACCAAGTTGTCAAGCACTTTCCAAGTGATGCTAAAATCGCTTGGAAAGCGCTTGTCAACCCGCATGCGGAAATGCACGTGAAGAACGCTTCACATCCGCATGTCCCTGGCAGGAAAACGCATGTACATTCCGCATGTACAATCCCCATGCGTTTTTTTTCTGCCAGGGAGATGCAGAAACGCTCAGGAAAAAATCCGGAGCATTGCTGCATCGTGGGCACATAGCTTTACTGTACTTTTTGAGGACATTTTCAGTGTTACTATACTATTACAGTGCTAAGCGCTATCAGTGCTTCTACACTTTAACAGTACCCTGCAAAAAAAGTTATCAGTGTTCCTAGAGTATAATCTGCCAAAGGTATCACTGCTAATACATTACAGTTCTGAAAAAGTAATCGGTAATGCATTAATATAGCATATCGTGATCTGATCATTGCTGCTACTGCCGCAGTAATGTCAGAGAAAGGGATCAGTGCTACTAATGTGCCATCAGCGCTGAGGCTGCAAAGATGGGCTCATGAGACTCGCGGACATTTCGTACTAATACCTTGACACACGGACATCTGAATTCGGCCTTATCACGCTGTCACAGTGGTATGTGGGGAAGATGTCGCAGAACTGCCAGAGGTTGGTCCTGTCATACTGGATCTATTCTGCGCTACTTTTCATTGTGATCTGTAAAAGTTCCAAGTGATAAAGATATAATTCTTTAGATATTCTCCACACACAAGTCTTGTCCGTGTCCCAGTAAACTTTCTGGGCTTTGCTAAGGAGCAAAAATAAACTTTTTCAGGTTGTCAGAATCTTTTTACTGTACAAGGCGCTGGTAAGTACAATCGCAGAAAGGTCCTGGTGCAGGTGGTCCTGCTCTGAGGTTCTCACTATCACCATCAAGTTATTGTTTCCCAGGTCTCTTTATTTTCCTCAGATTGTTTTATATCCTGACTTTCTCTTACTTTTCTCTCCTTATTGATAGCAATGTTACATGGAGGCCAGACACTGCCTTGCTGCATCCACTGTCATTTTCAGCAAAGCCGGACAAATACCTTTCCCTGAAGCCGCAAAAGAAAGTAAGTGAACCATAAAAGACATGTATTGTTAGTGACCTCCTCCTCCAGATCTTAGTGACTCTTTCAGATCTAGAGTCTGTTCTAGAATTAGATTAGAATCGTCATCCATCGTTGCCTTGAACCAAAAACACGGTTGTGTGAACTTGACCTGAGTGCCGTCCATGAGAAAACTGACTGTTCAGATGAGTGGATCTGCACATGAAGAAAAAAAACGCACATGCACTAGTTTTTTTTTTCTTGTGTGTTGATGAGACTTGCCCAATTAAGACTATGGGTGCGCAAAAAAAAATCGGATCGTATGCCAATCAACTGTTTAGCATTCGATTTTTACAGATACTTTGCAGTTGTTAACATAGGAAACTATATTTATTCTTGTAAATTTTAACCACTTTGTGACTTTTGACATACATGTATGTCAAATGTCTTGTGCCTGACTTTGCCCTCCATCTGACTCTAAATCCAGGCCTCCATTGGTTAATAAATTAGATTTCCATTGATGATTTTTGTGTGATTTTGTTGTCAGCACATTCAACTTTGTACAGAACAAAGTATTCAATGAGAATATTTCATTCACTCAGATCTAGGATGTGTTATTTGGGTGTTCCCTTTATTTTTTTGAGCAGTGTATCTACCTTAACCCTCCGTCACATACAATAGGCCTGACAGGCACATCTCTTTTATTTGGCGGGAGTTTTGAAATGTTTGTATTTCAGAGTTATTCGTTTTATGTTAAGTAAATGTTTTTTTTTTTGCACCTGATTATGTGTAGTCTCTTTTATTACATCCCTATGAAGGTCACTGATCACTTTTAGAGTACTGACATTGCAAACATTAGATATTATAGGTATTTTTCTAGCCTGCGCCTGACAGTCACATTGTATGTGAACTTGTTAGAACCGATATTGTATGTGACGGAGGGTTAAAATGGTATCAATAAAAACATCAGCTCAAGGCGCAAAAAATAAGCCCTCACACATCTCCATATTCCGAAAATTTAAAACGTGTCAGAACATGACGACAAAAGCAAAATTTGTTTCTTGCAAATTTCCCAAGAATTTTTCACCACTTACATAAAAAAAACAAAAAAAAAACGCTATACATGTTTGGTATCTGTGTACTCGTACTGAACTGGGGAATCCTATTACCTGGTCAGTTTTACCATGTAGCAAACATGGTAAATAAACCCAAAAATAATTGTGAAATTGCACTATTTTTGCAATTTTGATACACTGGCTATGTGGCTCACCATTTTTTTTTTTTTTTCTGAATGAAATTGGACGATTTTTTTCATACTCTTTTTAAGAACGTGGCCATAAAGCGAGAAGCTGAGGGCAGTAATATTGTAGTAAAACTGTTGGCGCTGGTAATATTAATGCTCGTTTTACATTGTGTTTTTGCAGTGTACATTTACCAGATGCATAAGGAAATGTTCTGCGTACGTTAAATCTTACATGTCTGAGGATTGGGTCTGTCTTTTTGCTGTGTGGAATAGAGCAGCCAGCAGTGCTTTTCCATACAGTGGCAGGCAGTAAAAGAATATGTATACCGTACGGTTTTATTTATTTTTATATTCTAGCATTGTGAGACATCCGTTCCAGCCTTTTGGGGCTCATGTACATGTTCCTACGACCCCCTGCTTTATGAGGTCTGATAGTGCACCCTTCTTTTACATAACTACTGACCATTTTCTTTTTGACTTTTGAAGCCGATGAATCGGAACAGGAGCGTCTGGATCATCTAAGACAAAACAAGGCCGAAATAGCCCGATGCTGGGTGAAATATTGTCTCAATTTATTGGCAGACGCTCGTAAAAAGTTGGAGGTAAGGTGTTTTTTTTGTTGTTTTATTTATTGAATCATCAGTGATTACTAGCTTAAGAACAGTAGACAGGTACAGTTGCAGAATATGCCTTATCCACAAAAAACATAAAACGATCATGCATATACACTGTTCATAGGAGTGACTTTCAAATCCCAATAACACCCCCCAGCCAACACACCCCACCCTTTATTATGCCGGATTGAATATTGAATACCTCAATCTGTCTCTGAGTGAAAACAGAATCGTATAAAGTGTTTTAATAAACACACCAGCACTAATAAGTTGAAGCTTACTTCCAACGCCAATACTTCAGATATATATCATTTTCTTCATTAGGATTGTATTGTTTAATCCCCAAACTATTTGATCAATCAAGGGAGGGCTTCTTGCTAGCCAGTGTTTGGCAATAGTCTTCTTTACATGGTAGAATATTTTGGCTATGGCTAACTGCCCTAGAGAAGATCCTCCGATCTCTAGACCCAGGATGCATGACTTAGGATTAATGGAAATTGGAGTGCTAAAGACCTCACTAATTAGTCTTCCGAAATTCTCCCATAGCTCACCCAAATGAGAATGTGACCAAAACATATGGATCAAACCTGCTCCCTTTTCCCTACAACAGGGACCACAATCGTCAGCTCTAAGAACCATCCCATATAGTGCTTTTGGGGTTCTATAGACTCTATGAATCAATAAAAGTTGTGACCTCCTCTGGGCTGTGATGATCGATATCTGGCTTGTTGAGTCCAAGATGTCCTCCTATTCTGCCATTGATATATGTCCCACATCTCTCTCCCACCCATTTTTGACTGCGGTCAGAAGATCACTCAGAATTCTTGGTGACAGAGTTATACATCAAGGAGATAGTTTTACCCCTCACAATATAGTCTAGTATCCCGTTGACTGAGACGGAGAGATCAGAAACCGTTTCCTGTGCTCTTACCGCATTCCTTAATTGTAGATATCTGAAAAATTCCAAATGACTCAAGTTGAATTCATGTTTTAGTTTAAAGGAGTAAAAAATTACCATTCCAATACATTGATACAAATACCTCAGGCCTTGTTGTTTCCACTCCCCAACCCCTTCCAAATGTAGCAGTTCCCTCAAGCAAGGGTTATTCCATAGAGGGGTATACTTAGAGCAGGGATGTCAAACTCAAACACACAGCGGGCCAAAATGAAAAGCATGAACAAATTTGCGGCCCAACCAGTATACAGAATAATGGGCCCCACATAGTCCTCCATACAGTATAATGAGCCTCACATACTGGTAATTTCCCCCAAGCACTCACTTTATTTCTAGCTTTGATCACCAGGGAATTCAGATTTAGAGGGATATAATCATTAGTCTGTTTTGTAATATAGATAACAAGATATTTAAACTTCTGCATTATTGGAATGTTTAATATACTCTCCGACCACACTATATCTCTTGCATCTAAGGGAAGTGTCACAGATTTTGACCAGTCTATTGAGCGCTCCGAAAAGGTCCCATACTGACCTATTATCTTTGTGATAGGAAGGGAAGTACTAAAACAGTAACATCCTCAGCGTATAATGTGATCCTTTCTTCCTTGTTACCATACGTAGCACCCTCTAGTCCGGGATGTTTTTTAATAAGGCACGCCAATGAAATGTCAAGAAATGTCATGAGCTGACTTTTTACACCAGTGATTTCTATTAGAAGACCCCGCTGGTATTGTGGAGCTCTTTAGAACAAACCCTTTGGTCACACATGTTGGTAAAGACAGGCTGCATGGTGAGGGGCCATATATTATACCTCTGTGGAAATGGGAGTGAATGATCTGAATTCAGTGAGGTCTTTCCAATACTTTTGTCCATAAAGTGAATATTTAAGGTGTCAATTTAATTAATCTATTCGACAATTTTGCATAAGAAGCTGAACCCCAGTATTATGGCAGTATCTGAATCACTCACCTTAGATATGGGAGCATCCTAAGGACAACCTGGAGGACTGAAGGGGGAGGAATGTAGGGGGGCTTGCATTACTAGCTGGCACTGGATGGGCACAAAGCTTTTTCTGCTAATTTGCTTTTTGGAAATTGCAATCAAGGACAAGAGTGCATGTAAAAAAGCTTAAACAGGCCGCATGTGGGCATACCTCAGGTATTGTCTTAAAAATGGCAGCACCAGTGATCACATATCAAAAGGCAAAGTGCATGATCCTCCTGTTTAATGTCACAATATCAAGAGTTAGAATGACTGGAATGGGAGTAAGCTGTATATTCATGTATTACTTTCTTGGCCGTCCCATCATTCAGGAACATTTTTTATGCGGAGCAATATGAAGATATTATCAAGGCTGTGGAGTTGGTAAGCCAAACCTCCGACTCCTCAATTTCCACAACACCGACTCCACAACTGCGACTGCCTAATACATGGCTCATGTTTAAGTGATAAATTTACTGTAGCACAGATTCAGGTCCGCTAAAAGTCTAGACCCTTAGATCAGGAATAGGACAGACATTTATAGGACATTTCATAACTTTCCCAAATCCTTATGAAAAAAATATTCCCCACAAACTGCATTGAACTACTGTACCCAATTTATTATATATTTTAGGAGTCTGAGTCGGTCCATTTTATACCGACTCCTACTCCACCAAAATGAGCTACGACTCCAACTCCACAGCCCTGCTTACTATACACTCCTATTTTACTATTTAAATACTTGCTTGTTTTAACTTTTCTTTTTTTTTGACCTTAGGATAACATAGGTGAACTCGATGTTGACCTTCAGGAAGAACTTAAAGCTGAACGTAAAAAGCACGAAGATGAGAAGGAAAAAGGCCGGAAGAGGGCAGTGCTGTTTGGATCAAGTGACCTATATGATTCCATTTTAGCCGTGGAAGAAAAAGTAGACTGCTCACTCCCACTGGACTTTAAAGAAGCGAGAGAGGTTTTTCTCGTGGGGCAAAATTATATTAATGAAGCCAAGGAATACTTTCAGCTTGATGGACATGTCACCGACCATATAGAAGTCATCCAGGACCACAGCGTCCTGTTTAAAGTACTGGCCTTCTTTGAGGAAGACTATGAGCGGCGATGTAAAATGCACAAGCGCAGAGTAGATATGCTGGAACCGTTATGTAAAGAGTTAAACCCGCAGTACTATCTTCTCATCTGTAGACAGCTTCAGTTCGAGATGGCAGACACCTATTACGAGATGATGGACTTGAAGGTAGCCATCGGAAATAAACTGGACGAGATGGACTCTCACACCATCAAGAAAATCAACAGCCTGGCGCAGTCAGCAATCAAGTTCTATGAGATGTTTTTGGATTCCTTGAGAAGCCCAGATAAGAAGTTCCCTGACAAATTGGAAGAGGATGTTGTCCGTCCTGCGCTAGTAGCCAAGTTCCATATTGCACGTCTTTATGGAAAGCTCATTACAGCTGATGGAAAGAAACAGTTGGAAAACATGCAGATATCGCTCAACTATTACTCATTTGTAGTAAATTACTGTGCAGACCATGAGGAGGCCATCAAGTCAGTGGAGACAGAGCTGGAACTCGCCACGGAAATGGTGGCTCTCCTCCCTGCTCAGATGGAAAGGCTAAGGATACAGTTATCCTCCTTCTCCTGAGCTGCACTGTAAGATTAGTGATTTACATGTCTATTTATTGCTACTAATACTCTACCACCTTACCATTAAATATGTCCAAAGCAAAAAATGCAGAAGTGGAGTATTTGGTTGGGTTTTTTGTCAATGTTTTTATGTTATTGTATATTTTACTTTGCATGCATTAAATGCACTACGTACTTGTACTCCTTACTGAGGAACCGAGTAACAATGTAACACGAAGCCATCTTATGGTATTGTTAACATACAAAAAATGAAATAATCATAATGATGGATGATTGAGAGATATGTATTCTGTATGATATAAATATGAACAAATCTAGAAATATGCATGTACACAGATCAATTAAAAAAAACTTACTGTTTATTAGTTGTACTTTGCCTGCAAGAAAAAGTTATGTTTTTGCCATATTAAAGGGAACGTGTTATCAGAAATTGACCGACAGTTGAAATCCAGTTTTTATGTTAAATGTAGTTTGGAGAACAAAAAAGAAAATGTGGTCAAGATTGACAAAGTCAGACAAAGCTTCGATCTACAAGCCGCTCGGCCGCCCAACCCCCCTCACCCAAATGTAGTTTCTCCCCCATGACAGAAGATGTCCTCTCCTCTCTGCTAGCTCACTCACACCTCACCACCTGTGCCCTCGACCCCCTCCCCTCCCACCTCATCCCTAACCTCACCACTGTCCTCATCCCCGCCCTAACCCATCTTTTCAACCTATCACTTAAATCCGGCACTTTCCCATCATCCTTCAAGCATGCCACAATCACATCCATCCTCAAAAAACCGTCCCTTGACCCTGCAATAGTCTCCAACTACCGCCCGATATCTCTCCTCCCTTTTGCCTCAAAATTACTTGAACAGCACATTCATGCCGAGCTGTACTCCCACCTCTCCTCCTCCCTCTTCGACCGCCTTCAATCCGGTTTCCGACCCCACCGAAACAGCCCTAACTAAAGTCACCAACGACCTACTGACCGCCAAGAGCAAGCGACACTACTCCATCCTCCTTCTCGACTTCTCCGCCACCTTCGACACAGTCGACCACCCCCTCCTACTCCACATCCTAGAATCCCTTGGCATCACTGACCTAGCCCTCTCATGGATCTCCTCCTACATAACGGACCGGACTTTCAGCGTCACCCACTCCCACACCTCATCCTCGCCCCACCCCCTTTCTGTTGGAGTTCCCCAAGGCTTAGTCCTGGGACCACTACTCTTCTCCGCATACACCCTCGGCCTGGGGAAACTCATCGAATCCCACGGCCTCCAATACCACCTCTACGCTGACGACACCAAGCTCTACCTGTCTGGCCCCGACATTTCCGCCCTACTATCCAAAATTCCCCAATGCCTATCCGCCATCTCATCCTTCTCCCCCCGATTCCTCAAACTCAACATGGACAAGGTCGAGATAATCGTCCCCCCCCCCCCCAACCGCTCTCCCCAGCTCCACAACATATCCATCACAATCAACGACTGCACCCTCTCACCCGTCTCCCACGCCAAGTGCCTCGGAGTAATCCTCGACTCCTCCCTCTGCTTCAAGCCCCACATCGAAGCCCTCACCACCGCCTGCCGACTCCAACTGAGGAAAATTGCCCGAATCCGCTCGTTCCTTGATCAGGACTTGGCAAAAGCGCTTATCCACGCCCTCATCATCTCCCGTCTCGACTACTGCAACCCCCTGCTCACTGGCCTCCCCGCTTCCTCCCTCGCACCTCTCCGCACCATCCTCAATTCCGCTGCCCGACTCATCCAGCTATCTCCCCGTTTCACCCCCGCCTCCCCCCTCTGCCAAGCCCTTCACTGGCTCCCCATTGCCCTGAGATCACGGTTCAAAACCCTAACCCTAACATACAAGGCCATACATAACCTGTCCCCTCCCTACATCTCCGACCTGGTTTCCAGATATGTCCCCCCGCGTGATCTTCGCTCCTCTCAAGAACTTCTCACCTCTCATTTCCTCCTCCCACAACCGCCTACAAGACTTCTCTCGTGCATCCGCCATACCCTGGAACTCTCTCCCCCATCACATCCGACACTCCCCTACCCTGGGAACCTTCAAGAAAAACCTCAAGACCCACCTACAGCCCACACTGAGACCCATCCGCTACACCATCTCACCCTCTCCTCTCCCCTTCCTCCTGTCTCCCCACCCACCCCCTATAGACTGTGAGCCCTTGTGGACAGGACCCCCTGCCCTACTGTACCAGTGCGCCTCGTTTGATGTTTCATGTTCGTGTCCCTGTCTGCCCCTACACTTGTAAAGCGCCATGGAACCTAATGGTGCTATATAAATATTTAATAATAATAATAATAATAATGTGGTCAATTCTTTTAATTCTTCACATCTTGATCTGTATTAGAAAAAAAAACAAAAAAATGGTAGCTTCATATTTTGGACACACCTTCTCATTGTTTGGACACACCTTCTCATTTAAAGATTTTTCTGTATTTTCATGACTATGAAAATTGTGCATTCACACTGAAGGCATCAAAACTATGAATTATGACATGTGGAATTATATACTTAAAGGGTGAAACAACTGAAAATATGTCTTATATTCTTGGTTCTTCAAAGTAGCCACCTTTTGCTTTGATGACTGCTTTGCACACTCTTGGCATTCTCTTGATGAGCTTCAAGAGGTAGTCACCGGAAATAGTCTTCCAACAATCTTGAAGGAGTTCCCAGAGATGCTTAGCACTTGTTGGCCCGATTGGGTTCAGGTCTGGTGACTGTGGAGGCCAGGTCATCTGGTGTAGCACCCCATCACTTTCCTTGGTCAAATAGCCCTTACACACCCTGGAGGTGTGTTTTGGGTCATTGTCCTGTTAAAAAATAAATGATGGTCCAACTAAACGCAAACCGGATGGAATAGCATGCCGCTGCAAGATGCTGTGGTAGCCATGCTGGTTCAGTATGCCTAATTTTGAATAAATCCCCAACAGTGTCACCAGCAAAGCACCCCCACACCATCACACCTCCTCCTCCATGCTTCACGGTGGGAACGAGGCATGTAGAGTCCATCCATTCACCTTTTCTGTGTCGCACAAAGACACGGTGGTTGGAACCAAAGATCTCAAATTTGGACTCATCAGACCAAAGCACAGATTTCCACTGGTCTAATGTCCATTCCTTGTGTTCTTTAGCCCAAACTTGTCTCTTCTGCTTGTTGCCTGTCCTTAGCAGTGGTTTCCTAGCTACTATTTTACCATGAAGGCCTGCTGCACAAAGTCTCCGCTTAACAGTTGTTGAAGAGATGTGTCTGCTGCTAGAACTCTGTGTGGCATTGACCTGGTCTCTAATCTGAGCTGCTGTTAACCTGCGATTTTTGAGGCTGGTGACTCGGATAAACTTATCCTCAGAAGCAGAGGTGACTCTTGGTCTTCCTTTCCTGGGGCGGTCCTCATGTGAGCCAGTTTCTTTGTAGCGCTTGATGGTTTTTGCAACTGCACTTGGGGACACTTTCAAAGTTTGCCCATTTTTTCGGACTGACTGATCTTCATTTCTTGAAGTAATGATGGCCACTCGTTTTTCTTTACTTAGCTGCTTTTTTCTTGCCATAATACAAATTCTAACAGTCTATTCAGTAGGACTATCAGCTGTGTATCCACCTGACTTCTGCACAACACAACTGATAGTCCCAACCCCATTTATAAGGCAAGAAATCCCACTTATTAAACCTGACAGGGCACAACTGTGAATGGAAAACCATTTCCAGTGACTACCTCTTGAAGCTCATTAAGGGAATGCCAAGAGTGTGCAAAGCAGTCATCAAAGCAAAAGGTGGCTACTTTGAAGAACCTAGAATATAAGACATATTTTCAGTTGTTTCACACTTTTTTAAGTATATAATTCCATATGTGTTAATTCATAGGTTTGATGCCTTCAGTGTGAATGTACACTTTTCATAGTCATGAAAATACAGAAAAATCTTTAAATGAGGTGTGTCCAAACTTTTGGTCTGTACTGTATATTAGCAGCAATAGTCTGACTCTGACCCTATGTTTTTCTATTGAAGCATCTAATAAGCGTGTTCAAAGCGAGGGGTGCTGTGACATCTAGTGTGACTGGTGTATAGCGGAGTTATGTCATTGTTCTAATGCCTTGATGATAACTACTGAATTAAACTTGAAGTATACTTTAAAAAATAAGAGTCCTAGCGGCCAGCGTAAAAATTTCAAGATTATAATTTTTTTCCCCCTAAATATTGTGTAATAGGAGCAGGGAAAGTGTGGGGATAAGGAAATGTCCCTATGTTCCTGTCTTATACTGTGTAAATAAACCAGCCTGGCTGGAATTATGTATTTTCTCTGCTCTATTTAGCTAATCCAGGTTTTCAGTATAATTTTGGCTAATCACCTGCAATGCTATACTATGGTATGGTGTAAAAGGGCAGAGCGTACTCAAGCTGATGGTTTCCTGTGCTCCTGGAAAATCTGCTGTGAGTAAAGCAATTATTTGTTTGGGATGCTGTGCACTACATTAGGCTCAACTTTCATGAGTCAGGATTTACTTATAGAGTTAGCTGCCAGACAGCCTAGGATTGTTTTCCAGTACGTCCCCATGACAGCACCATAGGAAGAGTAATCCCATATCCTGTGTAGGGACAGGAAGCACAAGAGGTTGAAAGCCCTCCCACCCCCAACCTCAGTGTTTTTCCTGTCCCTACACAGGACAGGGAGTACAGGAGGAGCGCTGGTGCAGGAGCACTGGAGAAGAAGTTTACCTCATGGGACCCGGGGGATCGGGGGGGGGCGCGGCTCTCTCCTTCCCACCTTCAAGCGGGTCCTGGACTGACACTCCCTGTTGGGAGTCCCTCAGCCCTCCGGTATGCTGGAGCATCCGGGTGCGTTTCCCCATCGCCGGGGCTCTCGGCGTACTGCTCTGGGTGGGTCCGGCTTCTCCTGGCTTCAGGACCGCCTGGCGTCGAAACCGGAAGTCTGGAGATGACTACTTCCGGTGGCGGTCGCGCGGGAAATTCAAACCGTGGTTAGACCAGACGCCAGGGAGCAGGAGAAAATGACTGGACGACCAGGTAAGGTATAAAAAGGGGGGCTAGGGAGCATCAGAGACAGGCTTACAGCTTGGACACCCCTAACAGCAAAATGGCAGATATGTCTCACCCTGATACCCTCCCTGGATCGCCCCACAGTCATGTAAGTGTACCATTACCCCTTTTTATATGGCTAATGGAGCTTACGCTTACCAGGCCCTCCATATTTTTTATAGGATGTGTCAGGGCAATTACCACCTCCTGAAAAAAAGAAGGATACGGGGAAAAAGGCCACAGTAAAATCCAAGGGGTGCCTGGATTGTAACATCAGACTTCCCGACTCATATACAAAACGTCTATGTGCTGAATGTAGAGCCTCCATGCTAAAGGAGGAGCACGGGTCTTTATTAAATGAGATGCGCAGTATAATTAAAGAAGAAGTTCATGCTTCTATTACATCTCTGCAGCCCCCAGGTTCAGGAATCCAGGATGTCTCGGGCCCCAAAAGACCCTGAGAAGATATAGCACCATCTTCTGAGGGTTAAATCGACCCATCTGGCGACTGTGACAGTGAGACTATTAGTCTACCTCAGGGCGGGGAACGAAAAAAATATATGTTCCACTCAGATGGTATGGATAATCTTCTACGAGCTGTGCGAAACATGATGCAAGTAGAGGAAACAGAAGAGCAGTAACATTCAAGATGAGATGTTTGGTGGTCTTAGAACCCAGAGATCCATGGTTTTTCCTGTTAATGCTCATGTGAAGGACATGATACTGGAGGAATGGGAGGATGCGGAGAAGAGACTCTCTATACCACGAGACTTCTGCGCCCGATTATCTTTTGACCCAGAGGACACCAACGTGTGGGACACTGTTCCAAAAGCTGACGTCCCAGTGGCTAAGGTGGTCAAGAAAACCTCTATCCCCTTTGAGGACTCGTCAGGACTTAAAGATCCTATGGATAGGAAGGCGGATGGACTTTTGAAAAAAGCCTGGGAAGCTTCGGTGGCAATTATTAAATCTAATATCGCTGCTACATCTATTGCCAGATCCATGAGTCTGGCTAGAAGAGCTAGAGAATCACCTACAGGATGGCACCCCGAGGGAATCTCTCCTTCAATCATTGCCCCTATTAAAAATGGCAGAAATTTTTTTGCCCGGAATCGGTCAGATTTGCGGCCAGAAATAATGTGCTTTCCAACTCAGCCCGTAGAGCTGCTTGGTTAAAAACATGGTCTGGAGATACAGCTTCTAAGAACAAACTGTGCTCCATTCCATTTTCAGGGCTCAGAGTATTCGGACCTGTACTAGATGGCATTCTAGAAAAAGCGTCCGATAGAAAGAAGGGCTTCCCTGAGGAGAAAAAGAAGGAGCAGCCCTTTCGCAAACCCTTCCCCTCCCGTAAATATAACACTCAGAAAAAGGGGGGGTCCACAAGCTGGAGATTTAATAAGGGGAACAAAGATAGGAAATACCAACCCAGTACTAGCTCCCGTCCAAAACGACAATGACTATGTCAGAGTAGGGGGGCGACTAAACTTTCTCAAAAACAGTTGGCATCGGGTCACTCAAAATCCCTGGATACTAACAACTATAGTGCAGGGTTACAGGATAGAGTTTTCTCAAGATCCCCCTCAAAAATTCCGCCTGACAAAGGGTTCCCCTACCTCTCTTTCCCGTCTACGGGCAGACATAGAGGAGCTGCTATATCAGAGGGTTATTGTGCTAGTTCCAGAACACGAACAACATCGTGGGCCATTACTCCTCTCTGTTTTCAATAAAGAAACCGTCAGGGGAGTTCCATCCAATTATCAACCTGAAACCCCTAAACCAATGGGTCCGCTACAAAAAATTCCGCATGGAATCAGTAAGATCAGCCATTCCTCTAATAGACGCAGATGCAGTAATGTGCACCCTGGACCTCAGGGATGCATACTACCACCTGCCAATACATTCCTCAAGTCAGCAATATTTGAGGTTTGCACTACCATCAGGCAGTCAGATTCTACACTACCAGTTCCGATGTCTTCCCTTTGGCCTGTCATCTGCTCCCAGAATCTTTACGAAGATGATGGCAGAGGTGGTGGCCTATAGCCGACTCAGGGATATTACCATCATTCCGTACTTGGACGACTTCCTGGTGGTGGCAGGATCTCCTCTAGCTATGATGCGACATCTGGAACTTGTCCTACAGACATTTACCAGCCTGGGTTTGATTGTGAACAAAGAAAAATCTAATCTTATCCCCAGTACTTCACACATCTTCCTGGGAGTCCATCTCGACTCCCGAATGCGAATGTCTTATCTCCCGGAAGACAAAATGCTCTTGATTCTACCAAGGATTCGTTTTTTTGCAAGAGAGAAGAAACCTTCGATCCGAAAGGCAATTTTAGGAATCATGACGTCATGCATCACCTGCGTCAGATAGAGCCAGTTCCATTCCAGGCCTCTACAGAAATGCATCCTGGAAGTGACAGACGGACATCAGAATTACCTAGACAGGAAGATGTCTTTGTCCAGGGACACCCAGGACTCTCTACACTGGTGGCTTGACCAGAAGAATCTACAGAAGGGAGTGCAGTGGATTCTGGAACCTTGTCTTTTAGTGACCACAGATGCAAGTCTCTCAGGATGGGGAGCTCGAGTGGGAGATTTTTATCTCCAAGGAACATGGTCCACAGAGATTCAGACCCGATCATCAAATTTTCGGGAACTACAGGCGATCTGGGAAGCCCTACAGAGAAGCCAGGCGGTCTTAAGAGACAGACATGTAAAAATTCTGTCGGACAACATCACAGCAGTCTCTTTCATCAGACATCAGGGCCGACCAAGACACCCACTTCTCCAGTCCCTGGCCAAAAGGATATTCTTAGGGATAGAGAAAATAGTGAGCTGCATTTCAGCAGTTCACCTTCGGGGATCCGACAATCAGGAGGCAGATTACCTCAGCAGGCGTCAGATGAAGGCTTCAGAATGGGAACTGAACGAAGAGGTGTTCCAGCAACTAACTCGCAGATGGGGTCAGCCGCACCTAGACCTTTTTGCATCCAGAACGAATGCAAAGACGACATCTTTCTTCTCTCTCGACCCAGGAGATCATCCTCTGGCAGTGGATGCTCTCACAATATTGGGGAGAAGGCCTAACATATGCCTTCCCACCTGCCCCTCTAATTCCGAGAATGCTGCGGAAAATTCAGGAAGATCGGGCGACAGTCATAGCAATTGTACCGTTCTAGCCAAAGAGGAGTTGGTTCTCCCTTCTATGTCATCTAGCGTTGGAAGACCCAATCGTTTTACCATTTCAGGAGGATCTTCTGACGCAAGGTTCACTGTTGCATCGGAATCTTCAACAACTCCGGCTCTCAGTCTGACTTCTGAAGGGGAGATCCTGAAGAACAAGGGCTTATCCTCCAGAGTGATCCAGACTATGCAGGGTAGTAGAAAACCTGTAACCCAGGCCATATGTAAAAAAGTCTAGAGGACCTTTTGTCAGTTCCACTGGACGGTAGACACCTCTCAGCCAGACATCCCTGCGATCCTTTATTTCTTGCAGGCGGGATTTGACGCAGTTCTTAGACCAAGTACCTTGAAGGTGCAGATTGCGGCACTAGGTGCTTTCTTCGACACATCATTGTCCTCACATCCCTGGATAATCAGGTTTGTCAAGGCAATCCAGAGACTTAGGCCTACCCAAAGAATTTCTTCCCCTCCGTGGGATCTGAATCTTGTCCTGAGAGTCCTTTGCAAACCTGCCTTCGGCCCAGTTGATGAATTGGGAATAAAGAACTTGACTCTGAAAACAGTCTTCTTGGTGGCAATCACCACGGCTAAACGGTTGGGTGAAATCCAGGCTCTATCTGTTGTCAAGCCTTGTATGCGAATTCGGGATGATTGCATCATTCTGAAGCTGGATCCAAGTTTCTCCCCGAAGGTGGTATCATCGATGACCTTAAACCATAGGAATCAGAGAGAGGAAGAGTTCTACCATCTCGATGTCCGCAGAGCAGTGTTGGCCTATTTGGAAGCCACCCGGAACTGGAAATTAGACTCTAATCTTTTTATACAGTTTGGGGGAAAAAATAGAGGCAGGAAGGCTTCAAAACCATACTTAGGTAGATGGGTCACATCCATGATTAATCTAGCATATCTTTCAGAAGGACAGCATCCCCCTGAAATTATCAAAGCCCATTCCACCAGAGCAATTTCCACCTCATGGGCAACTAGAGCAGGGGCTACCATTGAACAGATATGTACCGCAGCCACATGGTCAGTACATACTACTTTCTGCAAACACTACAAGCTAGATGTTCTCTTACAGCAGAGATCTGCGTTTGGTAGGAAGGTACTTCAGGCAGTTATCCCACCCTAAGCTATGAGTTCTTGGGTATACTCCTTTGGTGCTGTCATGGGGACGTACTGGAAAACCGGAATTAGTCTTACCAGTAATGATGTTTCCAGGAGTCCACATGACGGCACCCTTATTTCCCTCCCTATATTGCTACTGTATGTGACTCTAACATATGTCTAAGCAGTCTAAAATAAAATTTTGTTGTACTCAGCCAATGTGGTTCTTGGAAAATCACTGAAGAGGTTGGGGGTGGGAGGGCTTTTAACCTCTTGTGCTTCCTGTCCCTACACAGGATATGGGATTACTCCTCCTATGGTGCTGTCATATGGACTCCTGGAAACATCATTACCGGTAAGACTAATTCCGTTTTTTTGTATCCTTTTCTGTTTTTCTTTTGCTGATGTCTATACGGAAACCAATAAAACCGGTTGCACTCAGGTGCATCAAACCTGCCTGGTATGAACTGGATCTTGGAGTGCCTGAAGAGCGTAAAGAGACAGAGATACCATGAGCTAATCCCCTAATCTGTAACAATAGACAAAACCTGATGCCATTAATGTAATTTTCTTATGATACACCATTCCTTTTATTGTGTATTACATATATGGCAGAGAAGCAGAGGCGTAGCTAGGGTTTTGGTTCGGGGGGGGGGGGGGAGGTGAAACTTCGTGGTGGGCCCCTAACCAGGTAACCCTGATTACAGCTATGGTGGTGCACCCAGATAGTGGATGTAGGAGAACCTCAGCAGATGACCGCGCTGTTACTGAAAATAATCTCTATACAAATATCAGCACTGATACTGCCGCCATATGGTGACCATATATTGATAGATACCAGTCCTGCAGAACATATAAGAGATCACAGCACAGTTATATATAGTAACTTACAGGTGACGTTCTTTCTGATGAAATTGTTCCCTTTTCCATCTGGCCCATACCGACATGACGACTTCTCCAGCCAGGACTAGTCTACAAAGATTACAACACAGACACATTTGACTCCTTACATATCCATCACCGTCCTCATCTATTTCCAACCTGCACAAACTCCTCATCCTGCTGATACCCCAATACTGAGCCGCTGCTGCTGTGTGTGTCCATATTACTGCACCTGCTGTGTGCTCTCTAGATGATAAAACAAACCTCTAGAATATAGTAATTCAGTGTGCAAGTGCCCACATTTTGCCCCATATAAAGTAATAATGTCCTCTGTGTGCCCCTCTGACAGTCATAATAACCTGAGTTCCCCTATAACAATAAGTGCCCACTTAACATTTAATAATGTCCTGAGTCTCTCCCCCCCCCACCCCTGTACAGCTCCCCTCTACACAGTATGATGCCCCCCCCCCCCCCACACACACACACACAGCCTCTGTATGCTTTTATTTGCACTACGGTCTCATGTTTTTAATTTTTTCAAAATAAAGGCTATTTTTTAAGTCAATTTCATGAGTTGCCGGATAACTAGCCTTTCATCACTATCCCCCACACACAGTATACTGACCCCTTAGTAGCACCAATATGATGGCTCTAAAATTATGATGGCCCTCACACTGTACAAAGACCCCACATTATCTCTCACACTGTATGATGGATCTCACTATCAGGGTTGTGGAATCGGTAATTCTTATAGTATAATGTACCAGATAGTCCTCAATATAGTATAATTCACTCCTCATAGGCCTCACTATAGTATATTGAACTCCCCTTAGGCCTCCATACAATATAATGCACTCCCCATATGCAGACTCTATATAATATAATGCTCCCCCATAGGCCTCTATAGTATAATGCACCCCAATATGCAGACTCTATATAATATAATGCTCCCCCATAAGCCTCTATAGTATAATGCACCCCCATATGCAGACTCTATATAGGATAATGCACCCCCATAGGCCTCTATAGGATAATGCATTTCCTATATGCAGATTCTATATAGTTTAATGCATCCCTATATGCCTCTATAGTATAATGCACCTCCCCATATGCAGACTCTGTATAGTATAATGCACCCCCATAGGCCTCTATAGTATAATGCACTCCCCATATGCCTCTATAGTATAATGCACTCCCCATGAAAAAAACAAATACAATACTCACCTCTCCTCCTCATTCCCCTCACTGCTCCGAGCGCACGCACATCTCAGGACAGCGGCAAGTGATGACGACATTGTGTCCGGTCAGTGTCACCCGTCAGATG
Source organism: Phyllobates terribilis (assembly GCF_046119375.1). Classification (NCBI taxonomy): domain Eukaryota; kingdom Metazoa; phylum Chordata; class Amphibia; order Anura; family Dendrobatidae; genus Phyllobates; species Phyllobates terribilis. Next base: position 506,441,179 of record NW_027362765.1, on the reverse strand, counting down.
CAGAGGGGGGCTGATGGGAGAGGGAGCGTTGTGCTCCCTCTCTCATCATTGAACTTGCAGTGGCAGGTGGGGGGCCTGATACTGGCACCGGGGGCCCCCCGCCCTCCTGCTCGAGGGCCCCATAGCGGTCGTTGCAGTGCATGGACATAGAGTCTCCCTGATCTGACCCAGAGTGTAACTGTATCGGCATGCTGCTCACGCCAATACAGTTACACTGGCGTAGCTCCGAGTGGGCCCCCTCAGAGCGCGAGGCCACCACCCTCTCTGCCCACGCCGGTAGCTATGCTACTGCAAAAAAGGCATAGATGTCAGCTCTGTAAATCTTCCATTTTTATTTTTCATGGAGTATGTTTTAGAGAAATGTTAGTTTCTGCTGGACTCAAATTTACAATTTTTTTTTTTTTTTTTTTCATTTCATAATGATGGAAAACTGGTGTCATGGATGATGGAGGGAGTTCATGAAAAGACCTCCTCTCATATTTTGATTTTAATAAGTTGGATTCTAAAACAATGTAATTTCAATAGGAATATTTTTCCTATACGTAACTCTTTGGTGTGCCGTTCCTCTGTTCTTCCTCTTGGAAATATACACTGCTCAAAAAAATAAAGGGAACACTTAAACAACAGAATATAACTCCAAGTAAATCAAACTTCTGTGAAATCAAGCTGTCCACTTAGGAAGCAACACTGATTGACAATCAATTTCACATGCTGTTGTGCAAATGGAATAGACAATAGATGGAAATTATTGGCAATTATCAAGACACCCTCAATAAAGGAGTGGTTCTGCAGGTGGGGACCACAGACCACATCTCAGTACTAATGCTTTCTGGCTTATTTTTTGGTCACTTTTGAATGTTGGTTGTGCTTTCACACTCGTGGTAGCATGAGACGGACTCTACAACCCACAGAAGTTGCTCAGGTAGTGGAGCTCATCCAGGATGGCACTTCAATGCGAGCTGTGGCAAGAAGGTTTGCTGTGTCTGTCAGCGTAGTGTCCAGAGGCTGGAGGCGCTACCAGGAGACAGGACAGTACACCAGGAGATGTGGAGGGGGCCATAGGAGGGCAACAACCCAGCAGCAGGACCGATACCTCCACCTTTGTGCAAGGAGGAACAGGAGGAGCACTGCCAGAGCCCTGCAAAATGACCTCCAGCAGGCCACAAACGTGCATGTGTCTGCACAAATGGTTAGAAACCGACTCCATGACGGAGGTATGAGGGCCTGACGTCCACAGATGGGGGTTGTTCTCACAGCCCAACACCGTGCAGGACGATTGGCATTTGCCACAGAGCTCCAGGATTGGCAAAGTCGCCACTGGCGCCCTGTGCTCTTCACAGATGAAAGCAGGTTCACACTGAGCACATGTGCCAGACGTGACAGAGTCTGGAGACGCCATGGAGAGCGATCTGCTGCCTGCAACATCCTTCAGCATGACCGGTTTGGCAGTGGGTCAATAATGGTGTGAGGTGGCATTTCTTTGGAGGGCCGCACAGCCCTCCATGTGCTCACCAGAGGTAGCCTGACTGTCTTTAGGTACCGAGTTGAGATCCTCAGACCCCTTGTGAGACCATATGCTGGTGCGGTTGGCCCTGGGTTCCTCCTAATGCAGGACAATGCCAGACCTCATAAGGCTGGAGTCTGTCAGCAGTTACTGCAAGATGTAGGCATTGAAGCTATGGACTGGCCCGCCCATTCCCCAGACCTGAATCCGATTGAGCACATCTGGGACATCATGTCTCGCTCCATCCACCAACGTCACGTTGCACCACAGACTGTCCAGGAGTTGGCGGATGCTTTAGTCCAGGTCCGAGAAGAAATCCCACAGGAGACCATCTGCAACCTCATCAGGAGCATGTCCAGGCGTTGTAGGGAGGTCATACAAGCACGTGGAGGCCACACACAATACTGAGCCTCATTGTGACTTGTTTTAAGGACATTACATCAAAGTTGGATCATCCTGTAGTGTGTTTTTCCACTTTAATTTTGGGGGTGACTCCAAATCCAGGCCTCCATTGGTTAATAAATTTGATTTCCATTGAAGATTTTTGTGTTATTTTGTTGTCAGCACATTCAACTTTGTACAGAACAAAGTATTCAATGAGAATATTTCATTCATTCAGATCTAGGATGTGTTATTTGGGTGTTCCCTTTATTTTTTTGAGCAGTGTAACCACATATCCAAGCCCTTTCCACTTCCTGCCGACTCCAACTCAAAAATATCTCCCGAATCCGCACATTCCTCAACCATGAATCTGCATAAACACTAGTGCACGCTCTCATCATCTCCCGCCTTGACTACTGCAACCTCCTGCTCTGTGGCCTCCCTTCCAACTCTCTTGCACCCCTCCAATCCATCCTAAACTCTGCTGCCCGACTAATCACCTGTCCCCCAGCTATTCCCCGGCCTCTCCTCTCTGTCAATCTCTTCACTGGCTCCCCATTGCTCTGAGAGTCCAGTTCAAAACCCTAACCAAGACATACAAAGCCACTCACAACCTATCTCCGCCATATATCTCTGACCTAGTCTCCCATTACATACCCGATCCTCACAAGATCTCCTTCTCCACTCCCCTCTTATCTCCTCCTCCCACAATCGCATACAAGATTTCTCCCGTGCTTCCCCCCTACTCTGGAACTCTCTACCCCAACACGTCAGACTCTCACCTACCGTGGAAACCTTCAAAAGGAGCCTGAAGACCCACCTCTTCCGACAAGCCTACAACCTGCAGTAATCACTGATCCACCATACCACTGCATGACCAGCTCTACCCTCACCTACTGTATCCTCACCCATCCCTTGTAGACTGTGAGCCCTCGCGGGCAGGGACCTCGCTCCTCCTGTACCAGTCGCTGTCACATTGTGTTCAAGATTATTGTAATTGTTCTTGTATGTATACCCCTTTTTCACATGTAAAGTGCCATGGAATAAATGGCGCTATAATAATAAATAATAATAATAATAAATAATAATAACTTGACAACTTGGTGGTACCATTTCCCTTGTTGATAGTCACAGTTAAGGAATGTTCCTGCACAATCCTACCAAACAGAGCTCATGATAAGATACCATGACCGTTTATAACCGCTTGCATAAATACTTGTCTGAATTAGTCAGTTCACCTACTGCTGCCCCTGCTACCTGCGGCTGTTAGCGGTTGAGGTCCAGAATCCTGTCACTTCACATAACGCTATTTACCTGCAAATATAGGGTTACTCTGCACATTAGAAAGGTGCTGACCACCTTACTGAAAGTGTGGCTCCTGGGAGAAAAGGAATTTATTTCCTCCCTGGATCTGGTTTTCAGTCATACACGCGTGCCGGCATGGCTACTACGCTATGAGCGGTACCTGCAGAGTCCAGGGACATGCTTTCAGTTTCGGTTCACAGTATAGTGAGTGATGACTGTGGCCATGTCAGCCACGCTTATATATCTGAAAGCTGGCGGCTCCCATTAATTTTTCTGTATGTGGGAAGACAGTATTGGAATGTCCTTAACCTGCAGATAAACCCAATATGGTGTTATCTGATGTAACAGGTTCCATTTAAATCGGCAGGACACATCTGCACTACTAGGCACTGCCTGTCTAGAAGTCTGGCTCTGACCTTGAGATTTTTTATTTTTACAGTTAGCCAACACCTAAAAATACAGTTAAAGTTTTAAAGAATTGTGTCCTAGCAGAAAAAATAAGGGAACTTAGTCATTGTGAAATGTGTTGTTTGAGGAAAAAGGCGAAACACACTTAAGGCGCCAGCCTCCTCCTCCTTCCTCATTATGTCTCAAGTTGGTTATTAAAAAAAATAGGTCCATCAGCTATACAATAATACATTTACTCTTGCATATGTGAAAGAAGGCTCAAAAGTGATCTGAATGACAAATTCATTTGGATGGACCTGTGGCAGAACACCATGAACATACTGTGGGTAAATTAGCTGCTGAGACTGCGTAGAAAAATAATTTATGGCAATATTTACCAACGTCTAGATCAGGGATGTCAAACTCAAACACATAGAGGGCCAAAATAAAAAACTTGGACAAAGTCGCGGGCCAACCAGTTTACAGCATAATGGGCCCCACATAGTCCTCCATACAGAATAATGGGCCCCGCATAGTTCTCCGTACAGAATAATGGGCCTCACATAACCATCCGTACAGAATAATGGGCACCACATAGTCCTCCATACAGAATAATGGGCTCCACATAGTCCTCCATACAGAATAATGGGCCCCACATAGTCCTCCGAACAGAATAATGGGCCCCAAATAGTCCTCCGTACAGAATAATGGGCCCCACATAGTCCTCCGTACAGAATAATGGGCCCCACATAATCCTCCATACAGAATAATGGGCTCCACATAGTCCTCCATACAGAATAATGGGCCCCACATAGTCCTCCGTACAGAATAATGGGCCCCACATAGTCCTCCATACAGAATAATGGGCCCCACATAGTCCTCTGTACAGTATAATGGGCCCCACATAGTCCTCCGTACAGAATAATGGGCCCCACATAGTCCTCCGTACAGAATAATGGGCCCCACATAGTCCTCCGTACAGAATAATGTGCCCCACATAATCCTCAATACAGAATAATGGGCCCCACATAGTCCTCCATACAGAATAATGGGCCCCACATAATCCTCAATACAGAATAATGGGCCCCTCATAGTCCTCCGTACAGAATAATGGGCACCGCATAGTTCTCCGTACAGAATAATGGGCCCCACATAGTCCTCCATACAGAATAATGGGCCCCACATAGTCCTCCGTACAGAATAATGGGCCCACATAATCCTCAATACAGAATAATGGGCCCCACATAGTCCTCCGTACAGAATAATGGGCCCCACATAATCCTCAATACAGAATAATGGGCCCCACATAGTCCTCCGTACAGAATAATGGGCCCCGCATAGTTCTCCGTACAGAATAATGGGCCCCACATAGTCCTCCGTACAGAATAATGGCCCCACATAGTCCTCCATACAGAATAATGGCCCCACATAGTCCTCCTTACAGTATAATGGGCCCCACATAGTCCTCCATATAGAATAATGGCCCCCACATAGTCCTCCGTACAGAATAATGGGCCCCGCATAGTTCTCCGTACAGAATAATGGGCCCCGCATAGTTCTCCGTACAGAATAATGGGCTCCACATAGTCCTCCATACAGAATAATGGCCCCACATAGTCCTCCATACAGAATAATGGCCCCACATAGTGCTCCGTACAGAATAATGGGCCCCACATAGTCCTCCATACAGTATAATGGCCCCACATAAAGGTGGGGGTTATGGTGTCGCAGGCCAAATATGATCTAGAGTAAAACAATTTATCAGTTTATGAGAATATATAAATTATCATTAAATCCTCAATAAAGTCCTCAAGACTAAAGAAAAAGAGAACATTGCTTGTCTGTAAATCTACAGTTAGGCTATGTGCCCACGATGCAGAAATGCTCCGGATTTTTCCTGAGCGTTTCTGCATCTCCCTGGCAGAAAAAAACGCATGCGGATTGTACATGCGGATTGTGCATGCGGATTGTACATGCGTTTTTCCTGCCAGGGACATGCGGATGTGAAGCGTTCTTCACATGCATTTCCGCATGCGGGTTGACAAGCGCTTTCCAAGCGATTTTAGCATCACTTGGAAAGTGCTTGACAACTAGGTCACACTATATAAATCCATGCAACCGGCATGGATTTATATACTGTGACCGAAAGAATGGTAAAAAATAAAAAAATAAAAATATACTTACCCTCTGATGGCCCCCGGTGTCTTGCTTCCCTCCGTCCTGGCTGCCGGCAGCAGTATACTGAAGGACCTGCCGACGTCAGCGTCGCGTGACCCGTCACATGACTATGTCGTCAGCGCAGGTCATTCAGTCCATTGCGATCTGCCGGCATGAAAGGACGTGCACAGCGGGGGCCATCAGAAGGTAAGTATAACATTTATTTTTTATTTTATTCTTTTTTTCACATGTTCTATGGTACCCGGGTCCCGAGGAGAGTCTCCTCTCCTCTAGACCTGGATACCATCCGCACATTGAACGCATGCATTCAGCATGTCCTTATCTAGTGAATGCATGCATTCTAATGCAAGTCAATGGCGGCGAAAATGCAGCACTTCCGCAAAATAATTGGTAGTGCTGCGTTTTTTTCCGCAATGATAATAATAATGCGGATTATCATTGGGGGACATGGCAGGCCTTCTACCATGCATTTTTTAAGCGTTTCTGCAGCGTTTTTGCCGCTGCGGAAATGCTTAAAAAACGCATCGTGGGCACACAGCCTTAATGTAATAAACGTCAATTACCACCTCGCACTGGAAAAAGTTTCTGTGCCGAATCAACAAGCGACAGCGCTTGGGATTGACGATGTGTTTCATCACATGACATAACTGCAAAAGAGCATAAGTAGGAGGGCAACGTGTTAAATACACACAGGAAAGCAGTAAAAGTTAACCTAAACCCGATGAATTACATTCTTTAAAGCGGGTTGTCCACTACTCTGACAACCACTTCTCAATCTGAATGTTTGGTGCCGATAAAATAAAAACACCTATACTCACCTCCCGTGCCGGCGCTGTAGCAGTGGTGTTGGCACTCACGTTCCCAGAGCTCTTATGCGGTTATTATGATACGTGAGCTCTGTGCCCACTGAGCGCTGTCATCACTGTCCCCACCTGAACATCAACAGAGAGTATAGGTGTTTTTATTTTATCAGCACCAAACATTCAGATCGAGAAGGGGGTTACCCTTGTAGTGGACAACCCCTTTAGGAACAAGACCGAACAATCTAGTGTGTTCCCCCAAATGTTCGAGGATCGCCACATCAGAACTATAGGAGGCTGGGGGAGGGAGGGCATTTTTATTTCTAGGCTTCATTTTTTCATCTCTCAACAAAATGTAGGTGTGAAGTGCCAAATGCTCTAGTTTGGATTCATCTCTCCCAGGATTGTGGCTTGTCCATGTAACTTTTATCATAGTTCAGTCACTTTTTTAAGCCATGGGGTCCTTCTGGTCCTTCCCCCAATGGGCCCGGTTCATTAAGACTGACTGTTTTGCACTTCAGTCTTACTGAAGGCACAGCTGAAGTAAGATGAATCTAATTTGTTATAAGAGACACACACATATTTATAATTTTGGTGCATCTTACAACTAGGGAGCCCAAATCCAGAAATGTTACTCTTTTCAGGGACTGGAGTACATTTCTGGCATAATTTACGCCACTAAAGTGGCATAAATTGTGATAAATTTGCCAGCTGGACGTCACAACACCCCTTCCAGCACAAGCACGGCCCACTTTGGCAGAGCTGTCTGGGACTGGTGTAAAAACGCCAAAACTTGAAAAATTTTGGCAAAAAATTTCTTTTGTGAGATTTCAAGGTGTTTTACACCATAAAACTGTCAAAAACACTTTGATGAATTAAGGTCCCGTCACACTTAGCGACGCTGCAACGATCCCGACAATGATACGACCTGTCAGGGATCGTTGCTGCGTCGCTATGTGGTCGCTGGTGAGCTGTCAAACAGGCAGGCTCACCAACGATCAGGGGAGCAGCGACATTGTGGAAAGAATCTTGCCACGATGTCCTGCTCCTGGTTACCAGCCTGCTGAAGCAGGAGCAGGCTGGTAACCATGATAAACATCGGGTTACTAGGGGCACATGCGCACCTAGTAACCCGTTGTGTATCATGGTTGCCACTCTGCTACGGTGAGCGGGAGGTTACCGCTCACTTTAGCAGGCTCGTAACCATGATAAACATCGGGTTACTAGGGGCACACGCGCTCCTAGTAACCCATTGTTTATCATGGTTACCACTCTGCTACAGTGAGCGGGAGGTTACCGCTCACTTTAGCAGGCTCGTAACCATGATAAACAACGGGTTACTAGGTGCGCGTGCGCCCCTAGTAACCCGATGTTTATCATGGTTACCAGCCTGATCGCTGCTCCTGCTGGTCACACACAGCGATGTGTGCTGACCAGCGGGAGGGCAACGACCAAAAAATGGTCCAGGACACTTTGCAGCGATCAGCGACCTCACAGCAGGGGCGTGATCGCTGCAAAGTGTCACACATAGCGACATCGCTGGTGAGGTCGCTGTTGCATCACCAAAACCGTGACTCAGCAGCGATCTCGCTAGCGATCTCGCTATGTGAGACGGGGGCTTTAGGCCCATAGAGTTCTGCGTTGTCCAATGTCCCATTGTGTGATACAAATAGAAATCATCACTCCAGATGGCTCCAGCACAGTTTGAGGTCCTTTTGGATGTTGCAAATTGCTTCCTTATCACATTTCAAACCTATTTTTGTACGGTTTTCTCAACAGGGTTCCTCTTTACACCACATCCTGGAAGATTCTTGACTGTTCCACGAAGAGCAAACTTGTTGATGACATTTTGGATTGTTGAAGCCAGAATGCCAAAGTTTTTGAAATAGTCATGTACCCTTTAGACTGCTTGTGATATTGCCATTTCTCTTATGTTTGCCACTATAACCAAACAAAAAAAGTGTCACGTGATCACTGATGATGCGGTGAAGAGAGTTAATTCTATCTTCTAATTAATCACAGGCTAGTCTTATTTTGTCCTTTCTTTAAAGCTAAACAGCGGATACCATTGATCAAGTCCATTGTGGCATTGTTTTAAATCTTGAATCCATTTTTTTCTGCCAAGTTTTTATTTTTGTGATTTTGTCATTTGTAATTTTTGTTATTTTGTGTCTTGTAATTTTCTATATCAAATATATGGTATATTTTTATATTACCAAGCAGTTTCAGTCAACTGTTTATTTCAGGTGATATTTGACATGATGTATGGAATATTAAGGGACTCCAATAATTGTAAATCATACCTGTAAATGACAAAAGGGCAGGTTAGAATCAGCAGCTTCCAACACATTTCTGCCAAAGTCTTCTCTTTATTACCTAAGGTATCTAGTATTTTCTGGACACCCAGTGGCAGCGCAGTATGGGGTTAAGGTTATTTCCCTGATACAACAGAAAAGACAATCAATTAGCTTCCGCTCCTTAAATGAAGCATGGATGCCTCTTACCACGCCGACACTCTTCCATGCAGCCGGTCTCACTGTCCACCAATGTGAACAGGACAATCTCGACTTTCATTCATCTGATACCATTTTGCATCAGTACATGCAGGTATGGGCTAATATATATTCAGGTTCAGGTATTAGTGTTGCTTCCTAGCAGTAATTGGGATGAACCTTTATTTTACAGTGCTCTGTAATGTATATACCACTGCTTATAGCTTTATTGTTTTCAAATGTCAGTCTTCTCCAATTTCATTTAAGTAAAAAGGAAGTCTAAGCATCGATCTTGTGCATCATGCCAGCAACCACTCCCTGGTGACTGTGCAGAAGAGCTCCAATTGCGTTTCTCCAAATAAAAAGGGTGAATTTCATTCTGAAGCCAAGAATTTTTTTCCTGGTTTCGTCCTCATGTTGTGCAGGGGAACCCGGAACCGGACCTGTTGTAGAATGCTGGGGGTTGTAGTCTCCGTGTGGCGGTGACCCGGTCCGTGCCCAGGGTGGTCAAACCAGTGGCAGTCTCAATGTATAGCAAATGTCCGACTACGCCACCCGTGGATTGCGGTCAGTGGGGACCGCCGCTGCGCTGCCGACCGCTGAGGCTGATGTTGTTTGCGCAGCCGAGTATGGGATAACTCCCCACGGGAGAAGTATTGCCTCAGGGCAGCTAATCTGAGAGATGATGGGAGTGATGGTGTGAGGGTCCCAGTGCTAATGGTGCTGGTGCGGCAAGGAATCACAGAGACGTGAGATGCAGTTCAGGGTCTTTACTGATGGTACAAGGCAGACCCTCCCGGGAGTACTGGCTAGTATAAGGGTCCTGGTCAGTCTGCGAGCAAGCAGGAGTTCCCCTGGCCAGGTGGAGTTGTAGGCCTCCCCGTTTATCTGCACTCTTCCTGGCTACCTTGCTGTCAGCGGTTACAAGTAGCCCACGTCCCTGAGTATACCGTGTGGTGCTCACCCGTATGGCTGGTGACTTGGGGCCTTCTGTTAGCCTCCGCTCCTGGATGGCGGCGCTGGTCCCTTCTTTGTGACTGAGCCTCCGGGCTTCTATGGCCAGAGGACCTGGAATCCCCTGCCGGTTGGTTTCTGCTGCTGGGTATATATCAGTCCCCACAGCCTCGGACTCCTGTGTCCGGTTTTAGTAACTTCAGCCAGGGCGAGCTATATCTCTGCTCACACCCCCTGGCCTTCTGCCTCTGCTCCTACAGAGCTCCTGATGTATCTTTTCCTGTGTCTGGAACTTTACTCCAGGCTCTGACTGCTCTGCTTGTTCTGCAGGCTCTGTCTAACCTAATCCCGCCCCAGACCCAGTTTATAAGGGCAGATTCCTCCCCTCCCAGGTCTGGGCGGGCAGTGTTGCATGCTTAGGGCTCCTGACCAGAGAAACCTCCCACTTGCTCTCAGACATAATATCTCTATTACTGTGGCAACCAGACCCCTGGGGTGTCACATATGGAATATTAAGGGACTCCAATAATTGTAAATCATACCTGTAAATGACAAAAGGGCAGGTTAGAATCAGCAGCTTCCAACACATTTCTGCCAAAGTCTTCTCTTTATTACCTAAGGCAGAGGTCCCCAACCGCCGGTCCGCGGACCAGGACCAGGCCGTTGGGGTTTTTCAGCCGGTCCGCGGCGCCGCTGACCAGGGCCGGCGTCAGCACCCGGGCAAATGCCGGGGCTCTGAGCAGGCAGAGGGGCCCACTGGCGGTCGCGCACCCCGCTGGGCTATGGGCGGAGGAGAGCGGTGTCAGCTCCCGCCCTTCTCCGCCGCTTGCTCAGGGCCCCGGCAGCTGGATACTTACCTCTCCCTGTGCCTCCGCAGATCAGCTGTCTTCCTGCTCTGCGCTCCCTGTGACGTCTCAGGTCAGAGGGCGCGGTGACGTCTTTACACCGTGCCCTCCCCTGAGCCGTCACAGGGAGCGCTGAGCGGGAAGAAACGACAACGCTGGAGTTCGGAGCCGAGCAGCGAGCGGCGGGCAGCAGGTGAGTATTTGATTTTTTTTTTTTTTTTTAATGTATGGAGGCATGGGGCAGTATAAAGAGGGGAGGGGGGGCATCCTGCTTGGGGCATTATAAAGAGGAGGGGTGACAGCCTGCATGGGGCATTATAAGGTGGGGAACAGCCTGCATGGGGCATTATAAAGAGGGGGGGATTCCTGCTTGGGGCATTATAATGAGGAGGGGTGACAGCCTGCATGGGGCATTATAAGGTGGGGACCAGCCTGCATGGGGCATTATAAAGAGGGGGGGATTCCTGCTTGGGGCATTATAATGAGGAGGGGTGACAGCCTGCATGGGGCATTATAAGGTGGGGACCAGCCTGCATGGGGCATTATAAGGTGGGGAACAGCCTGCACGGGGCATTATAAAGAGAGGGGGGGACATCCTGCATGGAGCATTATAAAGAGGAGGGGTGACAGCCTGCATGGGGCAGTATAAAGAGGAGGGGTGACAGCCTGCATGGGGCAGTATAAAGAGGAGGGGTGACAGCCTGCATGGAGCATTATAAAGAGGAGGGGTGACAGCCTGCATGGGGCATTATAAAGAGGGGGGGTGACAGCCTGCATGGGGCAGTATAAAGAGGAGGGGTGACAGCCTGCATGGGGCAGTATAAAGAGGAGGGGTGACAGCCTGCATGGGGCATTATAAAGAGGGGGGGCAGCCTGTATGGGGCATTATGTGGGGGGTAACAGCCTGCATGGAGCATTATAAGGGGGGGACAGCCTGTATGGGGCATTATGTGGGGGGTAACAGCCTGCATGCAGCATTATATGGGGACCGGTATCCTGTATGGAGCGTTATATGGGGGCCAGTATCCTGTATGGAGCGTTATATGGGGGCCAGTATTCTGTATGGAGCCTTATATGGGGGCCAGTATTCCGTATGGGGTCTTATATGGGGGCCAGTATTCCGTATGGGGCCTTATATGGGGGCAAGTATTCCGTATGGGGCCTTATATGGGGGCAAGTATTCCGTATGGGGCCTTATATGGGGGCAAGTATTCCGTATGGGGCCTTATATGGGGGCCAGTATTCCGTATGAAGCGTTATATGGGGGCCAGTATTCCGTATGGGCGTTATATGGGGACCAGTATTCCGTATGGAGCCTTATATGGGGGCCACTATTCTGTGTGGAGCGATTCACCGGTTTCTGAGCTATTGTAGAATTTACAATAGATATCACTCATGAAGTGAAATCTTTGCATTGTACTGTATATATATATTTCTCCGCCGTATCTCTGCATCATGAATCGTGGTATGTGTTAAAGGGGCCCACTGAGACTCTTTCGCCCGGGGCCCAGAAAAACCTGGAGCCGGCCCTGCCGCTGACAGCTAGCTCCGCGGCCCTGCGCCTGGTCAGAACTCGCTCTGTGTGGATTTATAATGTTTTCTGCCATAGCCGTGACAGCTCGCAGCTCCCGGCAGAGAACATTATGCAGGACGGGGTGGGGCGTCGGGCGGGTCTTAGTGACGCAGCCCTCCACAGCACAGCATGGTACCTGTTGTACGTCACGGGGCGGGTCTTAGTGACGCGGCCCTCCTGCACAGCATGGTGTGTTCCTGACGGGGTGGGGCGGCAGGCTCTCCTCACTGACACGCCCCCGGCAGAACATGTTATGTGGGGCGTGCTGGGGCAGCAGACTGGCTTCAGTGACGCGGCTCCCGGTACCGGTGTTCAGTGTGTAGCGCTGCTAAGCAGCAGCGCTGTATACACTGACGCTCAATGTACAATGCTGCTACTTAGCAGCGCTGTACACCGAGGTCCCGCCAGCATCCTCCCCATACAGCTCCACCCCTCCATAACCCCACCCCCATATGACCAAAGCCCCGCCCCCACCCCCACCGGGCCATGGAAAACTGGTCTTGCTTAAAGCCGGTCCCTGGTGCAAAAAAGGTTGGGGACCTCTGACCTAAGGTATCTAGTATTTTCTGGACACCCAGTGGCAGCGCAGTATGGGGTTAAGGTTATTTCCCTGATACAACAGAAAAGACAATCAATTAGCTTCCGCTCCTTAAATGAAGCATGGATGCCTCTTACCACGCCGACACTCTTCCATGCAGCCGGTCTCACTGTCCACCAATGTGAACAGGACAATCTCGACTTTCATTCATCTGATACCATTTTGCATCAGTACATGCAGGTATGGGCTAATATATATTCAGGTTCAGGTATTAGTGTTGCTTCCTAGCAGTAATTGGGATGAACCTTTATTTTACAGTGCTCTGTAATGTATATACCACTGCTTATAGTTTTATTGTTTTCAAATGTCAGTCTTCTCCAATTTCATTTAAGTAAAAAGGAAGTCTAAGCATCAATCTTGTGCGTCATGCCAGCAACCACTCCCTGGTGACTGTGCAGAAGAGCTCCAGTTGCGTTTCTCCAAATAAAAAGGATGAATTTCATTCTGAAGCCAAGAATTTTTTTCCTGGTTTCGTCCTCAATGGATATGCTTAATGAAGCCATGGCTGGCAAAGGAAAAACATGCAAATCAAGAAGAAATGTTCTATCCCCAGCCCTTTCTTCTTTTATAGATCTTTCATATTCTGACTCTTCTGAGGACTCTGACTTTGGAATTCTGGAGGACTATTAATTGTTTCATAAAGAGAATGTACATAAGCTATTAAAGTCGGTCAAGTCTACAGTAGAGTTGGACAAAGACATAAGGGGTCAGCCAAAAAGCGAGGCCTTATATTACTTTTCTTAATCTGAGAATAAATCCCTTCCATTTCATCCCTCGTTAAAACCATGGTTTGAAATGGATTGGAACATAGCAGGTAAAAAATCTGACCCCAATTTAAGTCCAGGTATAAATTAGACCCCTCTTTGGTTGAACTGTGTGAATCTCCCCCAAATTGGTAAGAAGTCTATCTTCCCTTCTGATAACTGCCATTATAGTCCACCATGACTGCAATCCCTGAAGCAAGGTCACTTTGTATCTGGTTGAGCCACCTGTCTTGTGATCTGTAAAATGGGGTGGATGGAGAAGAAATTTTGTCTAAAATTCCACCATGAAGTCTGCTAGCGAGTTTCTTTTAGCAGAAATGTCTACAGACACATACTCAATAAACAGACACCCCCATAGGGATGTGTTGAATTGGAAGTTCCTCACGGCGGGTGTAGCAGGTTCAATACATATCACAACATATATCCCATAGAAAAAACATGTACAAAAGAACCACCTGGATATATAAACCATATCAACTCTTTATTTAGACAAATTATACAAACATTAAAATCACGTAAAAAACATGTAAACATTGAGTTAACCACTATGTGGCACCACAATACCAATAAATGCCATCAGCCCCAGAAGAAGGCGTAGGCCGAAACGTACGTCGGGTTTTTTTGGGACCTAGGACTGGCACCACACCCCTGCTAAGGTATCACTTCAGACTGTCTTATATATATTTTTTGGCCCCAGATGGTTCAGGAGCCTGATTTAGCAAAGATGATAATACTAATACCAGACCTTGAATGGGGTAAATATTGATGACTGATCAAGATCTGTATGCTGATGGCATTTATTGGTATTGTGGTGCCACAAAGCGAGTTTCTTTGTAATGCCCCCTTGAAAGTGCTTATTCTTTCGTCCAGGTCTTTGGCTCTTAGCAACTCAGTCCATAGGTCTCTGTGGATTAAGCATTGGTTCGTTGACATGCCTTCAAAACATACAATTTTTTTTTGTTCCCTGCCTTTTCACCAAGAGAGCCTGTTTAGAACTCAGCTTACTAGCATTTAAAAAAAATCTGAATGAAGAGAGGTTTTGTTTTTCCTTCCTCCGGGATAAGAACAAGCTTCAGGAGTTTTCATCCATCAAAAATCCTGCCTAGAGACTATAAAAGGTTCAAATCATTCAATAGGCTCAGAAACCTCCGAACTCAATGTCAGCCTGCATCTATCAACTTCTTTAGCAAGAAGTTTGTCGTCATAAATCTCATTTCTTTTATGGTCAATTTCCAGGTTCATCCGGTTGACGCAAGACTAATCGCCTTTTTATCAGCCTGGCTAGAAACTTCTGACAATGTGTGGGTTCGCTCAGTCATCCTCTAGGGCTACTCTCTGGAATTCATCACATTTCCTGTGGACCAATTTGACCTCAATATTGCCCTAAACCCACAAATTTAGGTTATGGTCCAAGAATTTGTTGCCATAGGAGCTCTAGAAGTAGTTCCCTGTTCTCAAAGGGGACAGGGTATTTATTTATTTCAGAATCCTCATAGTTCACAAACTTGAGAAGAAATGGAGACTAGATCTCACATTTCTAAACAAGTTTCTAGCCAGGAAACATTTGAAAATGGAAACCATCATGTCCGTCATTACTTTTCTTCAGACAGGCGACTTCATGGCATCGATAGCTCTTTTCGATGCATACTTCCATATTCCAATTTTCTCTCAATAGGAGATTCTTTGGGATTTCTGTCGGATACAGGGATCAGGTTCATTACTATCAGTTTGAATGTCTACCCTTCGGACTATCTTTAGCTCCAAGGGTGTTCTCGAAGGTTGCAGTAGTCCTTATAGCAGTGGTCTGATTGAAAGGTGCTACAGTCATTCCATATTTAGATGATTGGTTTCTCAAAGCTCCTACAGAACAGCTTTTAATATATTATCTCACATCATCTCTAAATCTTCTACAGTGTCATGGATTTTTGATCAACGCAGAAAAGTCACAATTGCTACTGTCGTAGAGAAAAATTGTAAAATACATAAAGACATCTCCGGTGACGGGACATACCACCAACACATTGAACATATGGGATTCATTATAACTGGGAAAGTGTAGCATCGGCGTCTCTGCCCCCTGCCAGGCAGAGACGCTGTCCCTCTCACCGCCGCGCTCCCCGCCCGGCGTTCTCCTGCGCTCCTCTTCCTGCTGCTGCCGGCGTGCGCAGATTCCCGGGCACTGTGCTTAGGGCGCGCGCGCGCTCCCTCCCTCTTAAAGGGGCCGCGCGCGCCGCCCTAAGGAGTCCCCGGCCAATTGCCGGAGGTCCTCCCATATATAAGGCACCTCCTCTAAAATGGAGGTGCCTGAGCAATAGTTGATGCACAGTGTACTCACCTCTGCTTCAGCCCTCAGGTCCCGCTGCTAGCCTGACTACTAGTCCTGCCCGCCAGCCTGACTATCAGTCCAGTCCGCCAGCCTGACTACTCTCCAGCCCGACAGTCTGTCTTCCGTTCAGTCCGCCAGTCTGTCTATGGGCTTTGCCCGCCTGCTTACCTGGAAGCACCTGCTTGTTACCTGCCGTGCCTACCTGGAGGCTCCTGCTGTCACTTGCCGTAACCACCTGTCAGCCTACCTGGAGGCTCCTGCCGTCACTTGCCGTGACCACCTGACAGCCTACCTAGAGGCTCCCGCCTGTCATCTGCCGTGACCACCTGACAGCCTACCTAGAGGCTCCCGCCTGTCGCCTGCCGTGTCTGCCAGTCCATCCACTCGGATCACTCGTCAGCCTGCCTGCTGTGCCCATCTGCAATACCGGTCAGTCCCTGCCATCTGTACCATGGGAGTCACCTGCTCCCTTACAAGGTCGTCCCCAGAGTAGCACCTGGTCCCTCTGCTCGGGGCCTCCCTGGTCATGGAGTCGATTAAGCCGCCGTACGACCTAGGTCGCTCGAGTTGACACCTAGTTACGCCCCTCTGGGTCCCTCCTTGCACCGCAGCACAGAGGTTCCAACATCCAGATCCGTAGCAGAAAGGGAGAGAGCTGACACTTCAATCTCCATTGAAGTAGGACCTCCTGCCATGAACACGTAATTACTACAAGGGATATGCTGAGAACCAGCCAACAAGTCTAGAATTCATATACTCAGAGGCGGAGAAGTATGGGACTTTGTCTGTTCAAAGGAATTATCTCAGACTCTATGGAGCCAATTGTCAGTGATGAATATTGAGGCTTGCATCAATCGGATATTTATGGGAGACATATTTTCGGCGTTGTAGCAAAGAGATGAACATAACGTATTCACTCACATCACCATAAGGCCAGCCGAACACCTTCAGATGGATTATGCTATCTATGCCATGTTTCACCTCCATAGAAAGGGAAAACCGTGATAGGAAACATGACAGCAATATCTCCCGTCTAGGACCTCCAGGGCCTAAGATATCCTAAAAGTTGTTGGTCTCATAAACTTCTAAAAGACCTAGCACATCTCACAACCAGACCCCTCTATGAGCTCACCAAGGGGAGGTATGTAAGCGTAACCTTGATGTAATAAAAAACAGAGTTTGGTTTTTTGTCATTTGTCAGTTCTGGAAGACACAGTACTCTGTGATTGTGTCCATTGCTCTAAGGAGTGCTTCCCTCCGCTAAGATGTGAGCCATTTCCATGACACAGGTTTAGTACTTTTTCTTTTGTTATCTCTTTAATTTTATGTGATTGTATACAGTTGAAACCAGAAGTTTACATTCACTATATAAAAAGACACATATGCATGTTTTTCTCAATATCTAACATGAAATCAGAATAAACCTTTCCCTTTTTAGGTCAATTAGGATTACCATAATTTTTAATATTTGCCAAATGCCAGAATAATGAGAGACAGAGAATGTTTTAAGGCATTTTTATTACTTACTGCAAAGTCAAAAGTTTACATACATTTCATTAGTATTTGGTACCATTGCCCTTACACTGAATGACTTGGGTCAAACGTTTGGGATATCCTTCCACAAGCTTCTATAGTTGGTCGGAATTTGGGCCCATTCCTCCTGACAAAACTGGTGTAACTGATCCAAGTTTGTAAGTCGCCTCGCTCGCACCTGCCTTTTCAGCTTTGCCCATAAATTTTCAATAGGATTCAGATCAGGGCTTTGTGATGGCCTCTCCAAAACATTGACTTTGCTATCCATAAGCCACTTTGCTACCATTTTGGTATGCTTCTGGTCATTCTCCATTTGGAAGACCCATTTCCGCCCAAGCTTTAACTTCCTGGCTGATGTCTTGAGATGTTGGTTCAGTATTGCCACATAATCTTCTTTTCTCAAGATGCCATCTATTTTGTGAAGTGCACCAGTCCCTTTTGCAGCAAAACATCCCCACAACATGATGCTGCCACCCCCTGTTTTTCACAGTTGGGATGGGGTTCTTAGGCTTTCAAGCTTCTCCCTTTTTCCTCCAAACGTAAGGATGGTCATTATGCACAAAAAGTTCAATTTTAGTTTCATCAGACGACAGGACATGTCTCCAAAAATTAAGGTCTTTGTTCCTGTGTGCATTTGCTAACATTAATCTGGCTTTTTTATGTTTCTTTTGGAATAATGGCTTCTTCCTGGCAGAGTGGCCTTTCAGCCCATGTTGATACAGTGCTCATTTCACTGTGGATATTGACACAATCTTACCAGCTTCCACCATCATCTTCACAATGTCTTTGGCTTTTGTCTATGGGTTGATATGCACATGTCGGACCAAAGCACGTTCATCTTTAGGACACAGAACCCGTCTCCTTCCTGAGTGTTATGATGGCTGGACATTCCCACCTTGTTTGTACTTGCGTATAATTGTTTGTACAGATAAATGAGGCAGCTTCAGGTATCTTGAAATTGTACCCAAGGATGAGCCAGACTTGTGCAAGTCCACAATTCTCTTCCTGATATATTGGCTGATTTCTTTAGACTTTCCCATGATGCTACACAAAGAAGCTTCCAAACACATGGCATCATCATATGGGCAGTCCAGAATTGTTTAAAGGCATAGTAATCTTAGTGTATGTAAGCTTTTGACTTTGCAGTAAGTGTAAGTAAGTAATAAAAATGTCTTAAAACATTCTCTTTCTTTCATTATTCTGGCATTTGGCAAATATTAAAAATTATGGTAATCCTAATTGACCTAAAACTGACAAGGTTTATTCTGAATTTATGTCAGATATTCAGAAAAACATGCATATGTGTCTCTTTATATAGTATTTGTAAACTTCTTGTTTCAACTGTATACCGTATTGTTTTGTTCCAATTTTTCAACATCTTTGCATATTTTTTATAAACACTGCCTACCTTTCTGGATTAAATATATAAAATGTAATAGCTCTGTTCCTCTTGTTCTGTAAACCGCGCCCCTGAAGCCATACGCTACCTGTAATGGGTGTCCAATCGGCCAGTATAAATGATTGGTGAAGAAACATTTCTGTCCTCCAACCTCAGGGAAATGCAGTTGGTCAAGTTCTCTCTCAATCATTTCCATTCCCTCCTAAAAAAATATGAAGGTAGTGGTGCAATTGGACAACCTGTCAGTCGTTTTCTACCTCAAAAAACAAGTGGGAATGAAGAGCATGACTCTGAAGGCAGAATACAAGAAAATCATGAAGTAGGCAGAAGCGAACCTTGTATGCATCTCAGCTGTCCTTATAAGGGGTCTCTCAATGCTTGAGCCGATGTTGGAGCCTGACCAAGGAAGTATTTGCCCAGCTTCAACATCAATGTCTTTGCCTCAAGAGGAACCACCGAACTCCAAAAGGTATTTTTCCTTTGAATCATCAGGATCATCTAGAAGTCCTGGGCAGTCTGTGGGCGTCCTGGAAGAACATTTTTGTTTGCGCATCTGATCCAATTCCAATGATGCCCAGAACCTTGAGGAAGATCAGGGATGACAATGCCACGGCCATAGTCACACTACCTTTTTGGCACATCAGGGCCTTGTTCTCACTTTCATTGCATCTCTCGAAAAACAGATATTGGAAGCTGCCCTTGAGAAAAGACCTTTCATTCCAGAAAGGGTGGCGTCACCCCAACCTAAAGCGTCTTCACCTGTCTGCATGGAAGATGAACAAGCTCCTCTTCTAAGAGAAGAATTATAAGAGGAGATTGTGCGGACTTTAGTGGCCTGCAGAAGACCAAACACTAGAACGGTCTGGAGGATTTTTCAAAGCCAGTTTCCACAATATCAGGTTTTCCTCTCTTCTGTTTTGCAATTTCTTCAACAAGGTCTAGAGAAAGGTCTCAAGATTAATGAACCTCAAAGTTCAATTTTCTGCGATAAATGCAAAATGCTGCTAATTGGGCAGCACGGTGACTCAGTGATTACCACTGCAGCCTTGCAGCGCTGAGGTCCTGGGTTCAAATCCCACCAAGGACAACATCTGCAAGGAGTTTGTATGTTCCCCCCGTGTTTGTGTGGGTTTCCTCCGGGTTCTCCGGTTTCCTCCCACACTCCAAAGACATATTGATAGGGATATTAGATTGTGAGCCCCAATGGGGACAGTGCCCATAATGTATGTAAAGCGCAGTGGAATTAATGGTGCTATATAAGTGAGTAAAATACATAAAAAAAAAAAAAAATAATCATTACTAATTGTCTCATCTGAACATGACTACGGGCAATGAAAACAAGCCCCACAACCAGAGTAATTTTAACCATAAATCTTTATCATATAAAATTTAAACAAGCTTAAAAATAAAACACAGTGCTGCTAAAGAATATGAAGATCAACACTCATATATACTAGATTTAGTCACAATTATGGTCTTTTAACTATACTATAGGATTTTCATAATAAAGTTTATACATGCAAGAAATTTATGATAGTCAGTTGTAAAGTGACAGTGCAGAATAAAATACTGACTATACAAACATACTATCAATATATGATTGCTAAATATCTATACCTTTCAATGTGACAAGTGCATATAATCATAGGAGTCCATAATAGTTATACTACTTAACCAGCCAGTGCTTATAAACATAGCAGGTTTACAGAGTTATAGTGAGCTGTAGAATGGCAAGTGCTAGCAGCAGTATACCATAATCAATGCTCCAAAATTAAGTTGTAAAGACAGAATAGAGTGAGTTCTTTATACATATATGATTATATATTTCTGCTTTATAATCTTTGCTTTTCTGGAAAACTATGACTTTTCTTTTTCCGATAAAGCAGAATGTTGTCAACAGCAGAATTGTCTTTATATGGAAAATGATGCTGTGCTTAGTGTCAAAAAAGAAATTTAATGAAATGATGTATTATGGTGACCCATACTTAGTGTTTTTTGCAGTATTGATCCTATTTATTTTTTATGGGACTGGGGCTCACTGTGTGAGCCATATACATTGATCAGCCATAGCATACCAAAGGCACTTCAAGTTTGGGATATATTAGTTAATAAGTGAACAAACCCTTTTAGAAATGTTGGAAGCCGGAATAATGGGCAAGCATAAAGGATTTGCTTAGAATGTTCATAGGATATATGTGATATGGAACTACAAACTGTTTCCCCCTAGATCAACCGTACAGATGGCACAAATTTTTCTGTCTAATTTGAAATCAACGTCACATAAGAACAAGCAACATGTCACTTCTTAAAGTGCAAACCACAGCAGGAAGCCACATGCAGATTGCCACATTAAATGGGTCTAATCTACAAGGTTGAGTCAAAAATTATCTGCAGTAGTATTTATTTTACTCAACTTTCAGAAAAAACAAATGCAGAATTTTTCAACATAATCTATCTGCTTTTCAATACACTTTGTCCATTTGTAACAAGCTTTCGTATTCCCTCATTAAAAATATTATAGACTGAGATGCAAGCCACAGATGCACCGCTGTTTTCACTTTTTCTTCAGACAAGACTCTTCATCCTTGTAGGGCTTCTTTTAGGGGTCTGTGATAATCCGATGGTAATAGTCCAATCGGGCAGAATCAGTTCATATGCACTCAATGTTGTAAACAGTTGTGGCCAAGAATCCGACTCCTTTTTAATTACTGACATTTTTGTGACCTTCCTTGAATGTATCTGTTACGCAAACGCCCGGATTGACTGGCGTGAGCATGATTAGTGATCCCACTGGACCATGAACTGAGGAGTGCCTGGAGGGGCGTAACTAAGTATCAACTCGGTCCGACCAAGGTCACACGGCGGCTCAGTCGACTCCGTGAACAAGGGAGGAACCGAGCAGAGGGACCAGGTGCTACGCCAGGTCAGACCCCGGTCACAGCTGTTGACCCACACCGGGGAATGCAGGAACAGGCAGGTTAGGCTGGCATACAGACAGGTGGATACTGGCAGGCACGGCTGGTATGCAGACAGGTGGGTATTGGCAGGCACGGCTGGTATGCAGACAGGTGGGCACTGGCAGGCACGGCTGGCATGCAGACAGGTGGGCACTGGCAGGCACGGCTGGCATGCAGACAGGCGGGTACTGGCAGGTCGGAACGCAGGCAGGATAGGGACCAGTCCAGACTGGGACACAGGAACGGAACCGCAGGTGCGGTAGACAAGCAGAGCAGAGCAAAACCCGCAGATGCGTTAGACAAGCAGAGCAGAGCAAAACCGCAGATGCGGTAGACAAGCAGAGCAGAGTAAAACCCGCAGGTGCGATAGACAAGCAGAGCAGAGCAAAACCCGCAGATACGGTAGGCAAGCAGAGCAGAGCAAAACCCGCAGATGCGGTAGACAAGCAAAGCAAAACCCGCAGATGCGGTAGACAAGCAGAGTAGAGCAAAACCTGCAGATGCGGTAGACAAGCAGAGCAGAGCAAAACCCACAGATGCGGTAGACAAGCAGAGCAGAGCAAAACCCGCAGATGAAATAGACAAGCAGAGCAGAGCAAAACCCGCAGATGCGGTAGACAAGCAGAGCAGAGCAAAACCCGCAGATGCGGTAGACAAGCAGAGCAGAGCAAAACCCGCAGATGCAGTAGACAAGCAAAGCAGAGCAAAACCCGCAGATGCAGTAGACAAGCAAAGCAGAGAAAAACCCGCAGATGCGGTAGACAAGCAGAGCAGAGCAAAACCCGCAGATGCGGTAGACAAGCAAGGCAGAGCAAAACCCGCAGATGGGGTAGACAAGCAGAGCAGAGCAAAACCCGCAGATGCGGTAGACAAGCAAAGCAGAGCAAAGCCCGCAGATGCGGTAGACAAGCAGAGCAAAACTCGCAGATGCGGTAGACAAGCAGAGCAGAGCAAAACCCGCAGATGCGGTAGACAAGCAGAGCAGAGCAAAACCGCAGGTGCGGTGAACAAGCAGAGCAGAGCAGAACCGCAGGTAGAAAGGACAGGGCTCTGTTCACATGGAACAGACTGGAAAATACAGGAAGATAGTTAGAACACAGGAGGTAGATGGGACAAGCAGAACCAGATACACACAAGGTACTTACAATGAAGTAGCGAGTGGACACAAAACTCACAAACAGAAGTACAGAGACAACGAGTTGGAGTTAGGTGCAGGTTCAGACACTGCAGGAAAAGGGAAGGTTCGGACATAGAGACAAACAGGTAACGGGCTAGGACACTGTTCAGACAGAAACAGAACCAGGAATAAGATACAGGAACGAGCCTGGGAACTCAGCCCCCAAGGTGGCGGCGACAGACTAGAAGTCACAGATAGGTAACAGGCCTGGGTATACAGCCCCCAGGGGCGGAAACAGACAAGATACAGGACGGGACCTGGCAACTCAGTTGCACAGAACACACTGAATGAAAGTGATGCTCAGGCACCTCCTACTGGGTGGAAGGGGTTTAAGTATCCAGTGACTCACAGCAATAGGACTGCGCACACTGTAGCTTTAAGAATCAGGAAGCAACAGCGCCACCGCCCTAAGCCAGCAGACAAGAGACATACAAACAGCAGGTTCTGGAGCAAAGTGTGCAGCCTGGCCTGATAGATAAGATTGCGGTCTTGCATGGTGGGAGTGGTAAGCCATGCAAGCACGCCGCCAGGGATGTTACAGTATCTATCTATTCATACAAAATTCTTCTTGACAAAACCCTTTCTTCTTACTGTGCACAAGTCTTCGATAAATATCAGCACCAGTCACACCCTCAGACCTCTACAAAATGAATAACTGACTTCTGATTCTGGCGTTGATCATGTAAGAACGCGTCTCTCTAAGCTCCCGAAAACCCCGCTGACCTGTCCCTCATACCGGAGCAAAACAACTGCCTCAGATGTCTGAACTGGAGATCTAACCCTCAGAACACACGTTCTACATTTATGGAACAATATTTGCTGCGCAACACAAGTGAAACATGGCCTTGGAAATAAATTATTTGAGGAATGGAGATTAAAGGGTACACATAATATCCCACATTTATTACATCGCACAGAACCGAGATGGCTGGAAAAAGAGGGATTATTCAAGAAGTTTCCCAATCAAACAATCCAATTTGAGCAGATTAGACACTCTCTTATGAACCAAAGGGAATTTATCATTCTGGAGAACACGTACAATGATTTTGACTGTTTGGTAAGGGCTTCCGTGAGATCGTCTTCTATTTCTTTCCTATATGGCGAGATGAAAAATATAATGCTGTGCGTTCAACCTGAAATTTTTTTTAAACATTGGGGGAAGCAATTCAATGACCAAGAAATAGGGTCTAAAATAAGGGAATGTTAGGATGGAGCACGTAAAGTAATACTTGATGAGATGTGGAGAGAAACCCAATGGAAAATGATCCATAAGGCAATTTATGCTTTCGATCTCCTAAAGACACCCCTTAAACCCGATAGGATCACACAGTGCGCAAAATGTAAAACCTCCCTCTACAGACTTACTGCATGGTATTTGGTCATGTCCAAGACTACATAATTTCTGGAAGCCAATCCTAGAGTGTATTGAAATATATGGAAATTTCAATCCCAACCCTCCCCCACCATGATATTATTCCCACTACTGGGCAAGGGAGAAGACTAAAGAAAGGAAACATCCCTGAACATTCTTATTATTTATTATTATAGCGCCATTTATTCCATGGCGCTGTACAGTCATGGCCAAAAGTTTTGAGAATGACACCAAAATTATATTTTCACATGATCTGCTGGCCTCTGGTTTTTATTAGTGTTTGTCTGATGTTTATATCACATACAGAAATATAATTGCAATCATATTATTAGTACCAATAGGTTATATTGACAGTTAGAATGAGTTAATGCAGCAAGTCAATATTTGCAGTGTTGCCCCTTCTTCTTCAAGACCTCTGTAATTCTCCCTGGCATGCTCTCAATCAACTTTTGGACCAAATCCTGACTGATAGCAGTCCATTCTTGCATAATCAATGCTTGCATTTTGCCAGAATTTGTTGGTTTTTGTTTGTCCACCCGTCTCTTGATGATTGACCACAAGTTCTCAAAGGGATTAAGATCTGGGGAGTTTCCAGGCCATGGACCCAAAATCTCTATGTTTTGTTCCATGAGCCATTTAGTTATCATCTTTGCTTTATGGCAAGGTGCTCCATCATGCTGGAAAAGGCATTGTTGGGTGCCAAACTGCTCTTGGACGGTTGGGAGAAGTTGCTCTTGGAGGACATTCTGGTACCATTCTTTATTCATGGCTGTGTTTTTAGGCAAGACTGTGAGTGAGCCGATTCCCTTGGCTGAGAAGCAACCCCACACATGAATGGTTTCAGGATGCTTTACAGTTGGCATGAGACAAGACTGGTGGTAGCGCTCACCTTTTCTTCTCCGAATAAGCTGTTTTCCAGATGTCCCAAACAATCGAAAAGGGGATTCATCAGAGAAAATGACTTTGCCCCAGTCCTCAGCAGTCCACTCCCTGTACCTTTTGCAGAATATCAGTCGGTCCCTGATGTTTTTACTGGAGAGAAGTGGCTTCTTTGCTGCCCTCCTTGAAACCAGCCCTTGCTCAAAGAGTCTCCGCCTCACAGTGCGTGCAGAAGCACTCACACCAGCCTGCTGCCATTCCTGAGCAAGCTCGGCACTGCTGGTAGTCCGATCCCGCAGCTGAAACAGTTTTAAGATACGATCCTGGCGCTTGCTGGTCTTTCTTGGGCGCCCTGGAGCCTTTTTGACAACAATGGAAGCTCTCTCCTTGAAGTTCTTGATGATGCGATAGATTGTTGACTGAGGTGCAATCTTTGTAGCTGCGATACTCTTCCCTGTTAGGCCATTTTTGTGCAGTGCAATGATGGCTGCACGTGTTTCTTTAGAGATAACCATGGTTAACTGAAGAGAAACAATGATACCAAGAACCAGCCTCCTTTTAAAGTGTCCAGTGATGTCATTCTTACTTAATCATGACTGATTGATCGCCAGCCCTGTCCTCATCAACACCCACACCTGTGTTAATGGATCAATCACTAAAACGATGTTAGCTGCTCCTTTTAAGGCAGGACTGCAATGATGTTGAAATGTGTTTTGGGGGTTAAAGTTCATTTTCTGGGCAAATATTGACTTTGCAAGTACAGTAATTGCTGTTAAGCTGATCACTCTTTGACATTCAGGAGTATATGCAATTTGCCATTACAAAAAATGAAGCAGTAAACTTTGGAAAAATTACTATTTGTCTCATTCTCAATACTTTTGGCCATGACTGTACATGTGAAGAAGGGGTATACATACAAGAACAATTACAATAATCTTGAACAAAATGTGACGGCGACTGGCACAGAAGGAGCAAGGACCCTGCCCGCGAGGGATCACAGTCTACAAGGAATGGGTGAGGATACAGAAGGTGAGAGTGACGCGCCCCCAGAGCCGTGGGGTACTCGGCAGCCGAGCCTATGGATGCTGGTGGGGGATATCACGGTGGCTGGCCCGGTCTGTGTCCCAGGGTGGTCAACAAAAAGGGGAATGTTATTTATATGGAGTTTGTAGTTTTAGAAAGTGTTCGTGACGTCACCTGTGGTAGCTGGTAAGGATTACCAGCGCTGCTGCAGTCCTCCGGGGGTGATGGGATGGCAGCTGGGATGTTTCTGCTCCCCACAGGCGGAGCGGGCCCCCGGGGCAGTGTAGGTGCAGATGGTGGTGATGCTGGGCGTTGTAGTGCAGAGGGAGAGATGGCGCAGCTGAAATAACTGACGGAGGCAGTGCAGTGCAGTCATCCGAGTTTTTACTCACAGTTCTCATGTAAGTTCCACAGGTGCACTGTACAGGTGTCAGCCTCCCACGTAGCGCTGCGTTCATCAGAACAGGGTTCAGCTCTTCCTCAGGTAGGTTAGGAGCACCTGACGGAACCCCTCTTTCTTGTGTTCCTCTCTAGACCGTCTTCACGCTGGGTCTTCTCCCTCCTGCCCTTCGCTTCCCCACTCTCAGTCCCGCTCGGGTGCTCTGAAGTCCCTCCTGTCTAACTGGAGTTCCCGGACCTGCTTGACCCTCACGGAGATTAGAATGAGGCTTTGGCAACTGAACTATAAAAGCCAGAAGCCTCCGGTTTTTCCAGCCGAGACCTGGAGTAACACGGCTGGTCCAGGGGCCGGTCCCCTTCTTGTGGCCTACGATCCCTCTGTCTTTTGACAGATTTGGGGTGTACGGGTGCCGTCCTGCACTCGCCGTACCCCCTGGGATCCCTTTAACAGAACGGAACCTACTCCTCTGCTCCCATCCTGGGCCTCTATCACTAGGCCCCGCTTGTGGAGCAGAGCTCCTAGAGAGACTCTGCTCCCTGACTGACTGTCCTCACTATTCTGTCCTACTAACCCTGACACCCTAAGATGGCTTCCCTTTATATACCTCCTACAATGGTGCTCCCCTAAACTGCTTCCTCCACCCACACCCACTACTGGTTCCCCCTACCTTTGGGTTCCCCCCACTCCAGCCAGGGACAGGGCTCAGCACTGTGCACATGCATCTTGCCCTTACAGCCGGCCTGGAGCAGTGTAGTGTTAAATGTGAGTGTTGGGGTTCCGGGCAGCACTCCCTCCTTACCTGAGAGAAGGAGACACCACACCTCTGGGTGATATGCAGTACCTCTGTGGCGACTGAACCCTCAGGGGCGCCACAAGGGCAGAGCTGGTCGTGCAGCGGTATGGTCGAGCGAAGGTTACTGCAGGTTGTACGCTTGTCGGAAGAGGTGGGTCTTCAGGTTCCTTTTGAAGGTTTCCACGGTAGGCGAGAGTCTGATATGTTGGGGTAGAGAATTCCAGAGTAGGGGGGATGCACGGGAGAAATCTTGTATGCGATTGTGGGAAGAGGAAATAAGAGGGGAGTAGAGCAGGAGATCTTGTGAGGATCGGAGGTCGCGTGCAGGTATGTATCGGTAGACTACATACAGATGTATGGAGGAGACAAGTAGTGGATGGCTTTGCATGCCATGGTTAGGGTTTAGAACTGGAGTCTCTGGGCAATGGGGGGCCAATAAAGGCTGGGGAATAGCGGGGGAGGGGCAGGTGGATTAGTCGGGCAGCAGATTTTAGGATAGATTGGAGGGGTGCAAGAGTGTTGGAAGGGAGGCCACAGAGCAGGAGGTTGCAGTAGTTGAGGCGGGAGATGATGAGGGCGTGCACTAGTGTTTTTGCAGATTCGTGGTTGAGGAATGTGCGGATCCGGGAGATATTTTTGAGTTGGAATCGGCAGAACGTGGAAAGGGCTTGGATATGTGGTTTGAAGGAGAAATCAGAGTCTAGGGTAACCCCAAGGTAGCGAGCTTGCAGGACTGGGGAGAGTGAACAGTCATTGACGTTGATAGATAGGTCGGGTGGGGGGGTGAATGAGATGGTGGAAAGATGATGAATTCTGTTTTGTCCATGTTAAGTTTTAAAAAACTAGCAGAGAAGAAGGATGAAATAGCGGACAAACATTGTGGAATTTTGGTTAGTAGGGAGGAAATGTCGGGTCAGGAGAGGTAGATCTGTGTGTCATCAGCATAGAGGTGATACTGAAAGTCGTGAGACTCTATGAGCTGTCCCAAGCCAAAGGTGTAGATGGAGAAGAGGAGGGGTCCTAGAACCAAACCTTGGGGGACACTGACAGATAGGGGGCGAGATGAGGAGGTGGTGTGTGAGTGGGAGACACTGAATGTCCAGTCTGTTAGGTATGAAGAGATACAAAATAGGGCCAAGTCTGTGATGCCGAGAGATGAGAGAGTCTGTAGTAAGAGGGAATGGTCCACTGTGTCGAAGGCAAATGACAGGTCTAGGAGGAGGAGGACAGAGTAGTGTTGCTTGGATTTGGCGGTTAGTAGGTCATTGATGACATTAGTCCGGGCAGTTTCAGTAGAATGGTGCAGTCAGAAGCCAGATTGAAGGCAGTCAAAGAGAGAGCAGGAGGAGAGGTGGGAGGACAGTTCAAAGTGGACATGTTGTTCCAGTAGTTTTGAGGCATAGGGGAGAAGTGATATGGGGCGATAGCTAGTCAGAGAGGATGGGTCAAAGGAGGGCTTTTTGAGGATGGGTGTGATCGAGGCATGTTTGAAGCAAGAGGGGAAGACACCAGTTGTTAGTGACAGGTTGAAAAGGTGGGTTAGGGTTGGGATGAAGATAGTGGTAAGGTAGGGGATGAGGTGGGACGGGATTGGGTCAAGTTCACAGGTGGTAAGGTGTGATTTGGAGGGTAAAGAGGAAAAGAGGAAAGTTGATCTTCCGTAATGGTGGAGAAGCAGGTTATGGAGTAGGTGTGAGGAGGGGCTGGGGGGACTTTAGGCAAAAACTTTCTTCTGCTTGAAGAATGAGGCAAAGTCTTCAGCTGAGAGGAGAGGGAGGAGGCACTGGGGGGTGGAGGAGAGAATTGAAGGTGTTGAATAGTTGTTTGGGGTTGTGAGACAGGGAGGATATGAGAGATGAGAAGTATGTTTGTTTTGCTGTAGTGAGTGTGGACTTGAAGGTAGTGAGGGACTATTTGAATGCGATGAAGTGTTCATTGGAGTGGGACCTTTTCCATCTACGCTCAGCAACCCTGGAGGACCGTCGCAGTTCCTTGGTTAGGCTGGTGTGCCAGAGTTGCCTATTCATTGGGCGAGCTTTGTTATGTGTGAGGGGGCGACCGAATTGAGAGCTGCAGTTGTTGTGGTGTTACATAATGCTGCAGCAACGTCTGTGTCATGTAAGGAACTGATGTCTGTAAGAGGGAGGATGGATTCAGAGAGTGAGTGTAGGTCAAGATGTTTGAGGTTTCTGCAAGGGTATGCTAATTTGTGGAGTGGGGATTGTTGCTCTGGAGAGGAAAGGGTAGAGAATGTAAGTAGGTTGTGGTCAGAAAGGGGGAGGGGTGAGATAGAGAGGTTAGACAGGGAACAAAGGCGGGTGAAGATGAGGTCAAGAGTGTGGCCATCTTTGTGAGTGGCTGCAGAAGGAGGAATTGAGGGATAGAAGCTTAGAGGCAGCTGAGAGAGAAGTGTCAATGGGGATGTTGAAGTCGCCCATGATGATAGTGGGGATGTCAGCGGAAAGGAAGTGAAGTAGCCAGGTGGTGAAATGGTCTAGGAAGGTGGTCGCTGATCCTGCAGGGCGGTAAATGACAGCCAGCTGGAGGGGGAGTAGATGCGCACACAGTGCACTTCAAAAGAGGGGAGAGTAATGGAGGGTGGCAGTGGGATTTTGGTGAAGGAGCAGTTATCTGGCAGGAGAAAGCCAACTCCTCCACCATGCTTGCCAATGGGGCGGGGGGTGTGGGAAAGGTGGAATCCACCATATTAAAGTGCAGCTGGAGAGGTTGTGTCAGAGGGGGTGAGCCAGGTTTCGGTGATGCCGAGGAATGAAAATTTGTTAGTTATGAAGAGATCATGGATGTAGAAAAGCTTTTTGCAGACGGAGCAAGCGTTCCAGAGAGCTCCTGTTAGTGGGACTGGGGAAGCGGGGGCTAGACGAATGTGTATGAGGTTAGAAGGGTTGTGAGAGTTTGTGATAGGTTGTGGATAGTAGGCGGAAGTGACTGTGGGGATGTGGTGAGGGGGGCCAGGATTTGGGGAGATATCGCCAACAGTGAGGAGGAGAAGAGAATGTGTTAGTAGGTGGGAGCAGGAGAGAGCATGAGGTGGCTGTCTGTGCTTAGAGATACAGGATTGAATGTTGAGGAATAGTTCAGAGGAAAAGGTGAGATGAATAGGGAGGATGGAGGGAGAGTGATAATCTAGTTGGCTAAAAGGTTGTTACTGGGGTGTTGGCTGAGACATTCGATCCCAATATTTCAGGAATTCATTCCACAATTGAAAAATCTACCGTATGTGTAAAGACTAGATGAGGAAGTAAAAAGAAAACGAATAAATAAATATTTTGACAATGCCAGCACCCCTGCATGGTTCCCCTACCTCTTCAATGCAAGGACGCCAACATACTCACCACGTTGTTACTAGAGATGAGCGTTGTTCGACTCGAACTGTTCGCCAATCTCAAATTCGAGCTGTTTTGGGCGGTGTTCGAGCCGTTCGGCGAACATGAACAATTTGAAAAAAATTCGGCTGTTCGAGGTTATGTTCGATAACTGTTCGTGCACCAAAATCATAACTGGATTTTTTCTCAGTAATGCTGAAAATTAATGTTAATACGCAGTTTGAGTGTTCAGCGGGGCGGGGGGAGGGGCAGGGGATGGATCTCTGCAGGAATAATGAAGATCTCCATTTTTTTTCTCTTTCCCGCATTTACAGTGGGGAGGTGCAATCTGTCAGCCTATCAGCAGAGCACACACGGAGCGAACTGCTTTTTTTCACACAAGCAAGGGCATGTGTCATTGGCAGTGTATGTCACATGTCCTTGCCCTATAAGACCCAGCCATTTTCCCCGTCGCCACCATTTTCTCACTGCTGCAGCTGCGTGTTAGACGGCACCGCTGTTGCTGTGTGCGCTATACCTTGTTAATTTAAAGCCAATTTTCACGCAAATCTACAGATAGCTTGGGAGTAGGGAAGAGTTGTGATTGCAGTTCTTTTAAGGACTAGGTTACAGCATTTCCTACGACTTTTATCAAGCAGGTCTGTGCTCTTAAATAGATAGGTAGGGAGTAAAGACTAATTGTAATTGCAGTCCTTTTCAGGACTAAGTTACATCAGTTCCTATCAGTTTTTGCCAGGCAGGTCTGTGCCAGTGCTGTGCAAGTTTTTTTCACAGCATTTGGCTAAATCTAGCAAAGCTAATCCTTTTTGGCCAATTGCAGAGTGTGTTAGTCAGTGGAGTAGCCTATCTGTGTTGCAAGCTACACCACCTGTGTATAGAATACCAATTTTTTTACTGCACCTAGTGAAGTAAAACCTTTTGGGCATAGCATCATTCTATTAGTCCATCTATACTGACCTCCATAAGGTTGCAAATTGAATATAATTTTTTTCTGCATCTAGCTCTGAAAAAATATTTGGGCTTCTAACAGTGTGTGGGACTTGTTCTATTAGTCCATCTATACTGACCTCCATCAGGTTGCAAATTAAAAATAATTTTTATCTGCATCTAGCTCTGAAAAAATATTTGGGCTTCTAGCAGTGTGTGGGACTTGGTCTATTAGTCCATCTATACTGACCTCCATCAGGTTGCAAATTGAATATAATTTTTTTCTGCATCTATCTCTGAAAAAATATTTGGGCTTCTATCAGTGTGTGGGACTTGGTCTATTAGTCCATCTATACTGACCTCCATCAGGTTGCAAATTCAATATAATTTCTTTCTGCATCTAGCTCTGAAAAAATATTTGGGCTTCTAGCAGTGTGTGGGACTTGGTCTATTAGTCCATCTCTACTGACCTCCATCAGGTTGCAAATTGAATATAATTTTTTTCTGCATCTAGCTCTGAAAAAATATTTGGGCTTCTAGCTGTGTGTGGGACTTGTTCTATTAGTCCATCTATACTGACCTCCATCAGGTTGCAAATTCAATATAATTTCTTTCTGCATCTAGCTCTGAAAAAATATTTGGGCTTCTAGCAGTGTGTGGGACTTGGTCTATTAGTCCATCTCTACTGACCTCCATCAGGTTGCAAATTGAATATAATTTTTTTCTGCATCTAGCTCTGAAAAAATATTTGGGCTTCTAGCTGTGTGTGGGACTTGTTCTATTAGTCCATCTATACTGACCTCCATCAGGTTGCAAATTCAATATAATTTTTTTCTGCATCTAGCTCTGAAAAAATATTTGGGCTTCTAGCAGTGTGTGGGACTTGGTCTATTAGTCCATCTATACTGACCTCCATCAGGTTGCAAATTAAAAATATTTTTTTTCTGCATCTAGCTCTGAAAAAATATTTGGGCTTCTAGCAGTGTGTGGGACTTGGTCTATTAGTCCATCTATACTGACCTCCATCAGGTTGCAAATTCAATATAATTTTTTTCTGCATCTAGCGCTGAAAAAATATTTGGGCTTCTAGCAGTGTGTGGGACTTGGTCTATTAGTCCATCTATACTGACCTCCATCAGGTTGCAAATTAAAAATATTTTTTTTCTGCATCTAGCTCTGAAAAAATATTTGGGCTTCTTGCAGTGTGTGGGACTTGGTGTATTAGTCCATCTATACTGACCTCCATCAGGTTGCAAATTCAATATAATTTTTTTCTGCATCTAGCTCTGAAAAAATATTTGGGCTTCTAGCAGTGTGTGGGGCTTGGTCTATTAGTCCATCTATACTGACCTCCATCAGGTTGCAAATTCAATATAATTTTTTTCTGCATCTAGCTCTGAAAAAATATTTGGGCTTCTAGCAGTGTGTGGGACTTATTCTATTAGTCCATCTACAGTGCCTACAAGTAGTATTCAACCCCCTGCAGATTTAGCTGGTTTGATAAGATGCAAATAAGTTAGAGCCTTCAAACTGCAAACGAGAGTAGATTTTATGAACAGAAGCATAAATCTTACAAACCAAAAAGTTATGTTGTTCAGTTGAATTTTATTAAATTTTAAACATAAAAGTGTGGGTCAATTATTATACAACCCCTATGTTTAATATTTTGTGGAATGACCCTTGTTTGCAATTACAGCTAATAATCGTCTTTTATAAGACCTGATCAGGCCGGCACAGGTCTATGGAGTTATCTTGGCCCACTCCTCCATGCAGATCTTCTCCAAGTTATCTAGGTTCTTTGGGTGTCTCATGTGGACTTTATTCTTGAGCTCCTTCCACAAGTTTTCAATTGGGTTAAGGTCAGGAGACTGACTAGGCCACTCCAACACCTTGACTTTTTCCCTATTGAACCAGGCCTTGGTTTTCTTGGCTGTGTGCTTTGGGTCGTTGTCTTGTTGGAAGATGAAATTACGACCCATCTTAAGATCCTTGATGGAGGAGCGGAGGTTCTTGGCCAAAATCTCCAGGTAGGCCGTGCTATCCATCTTCCCATGGATGCGGACCAGATGGCCAGGCCCCTTGGCAGAGAAACAGCCCCACAGCATGATGCTGCCACCACCATGCTTGACTGTAGGGATGGTATTCTTGGGGTCGTATGCAGTGCCATCCAGTCTCCAAACGTCACGTGTGTGGTTGGCACCAAAGATCTCGATCTTGGTCTCATCAGACCATAGAACCTTGAACCAGTCTGTCTCAGAGTCCTCCAAGTGATCATGAGCAAACTGTAGACGAGCCTTGACATGACGCTTTGAAAGTAAAGGTACCTTATGGGCTCGTCTGGAACGGAGACCATTGCGGTGGAGTACGTTACTTATGGTATTGACTGAAACCAATGTCCCCACTGCCATGTGATCTTCCCGGAGCTCCTTCCTTGTTGTCCTTGGGTTAGCATTGACTCTTCGGACAAGCCTGGCCTCGGCACGGGAGGACACTTTCAAAGGCTGTCCTGGCCGTGGAAGGCTAACAGTAGTTCCATAAGCCTTCCACTTACGGATGATGCTCCCAACAGTGGAGACAGGTAGGCCCAACTCCTTGGAAAGGGTTTTGTACCCCTTGCCAGCCTTGTGACCCTCCACGATCTTGTCTCTGATGGCCTTGGAATGCTCCTTTGTCTTTCCCATGTTGACCATGTCTGAGTGCTGTTCACAAGTTTGGGGAGGGTCTTAAATAGTCTGAAAAGGCTGGCAAAAGAGATCTTTAATCCACACATGTGAAGCTCATTATTCTTGGTGCCTGAACTACTTCTTAATACTTTAGGGGGACCAAACAGAATTCTTGTGGTTTGAGGGGTTGAATAATAAATGACACTCTGAATTAACTTTTTATGTTTTAAAAAAACCAAAAAAACAAAAACAAAAACAAAATTTGCTGCAGTGCATTTCCCACTTCCAGGCTGATCTACAGTACAAATGTCACAATGCCAAGTTAATTCCGCATGTGTCAACCAGCTAAATCTGCAGGGGGTTGAATACTACTTGTAGGCACTGTATACTGACCTCCATCAGTTTGCAAATTGAATATAATTTTTTTCTGCATCTAGCTCTGAAAAAATATTTGGGCTTCTATCAGTGTGTGGGACTTGGTCTATTAGTCCATCTATACTGACCTCCATCAGGTTGCAAATTAAAAATATTTTTTTTCTGCATCTAGCTCTGAAAAAATATTTGGGCTTCTAGCAGTGTGTGGGACTTGGTCTATTAGTCCATCTATACTGACCTCCATCAGGTTGCAAATTGAATATAATTTTTTTCTGCATCTAGCTCTGAAAAAATATTTGGGCTTCTAGCAGTGTGTGGGACTTGGTCTATTAGTCCATCTATACTGACCTCCATCAGGTTGCAAATTTAATATAATTTTTTTCTGCATCTAACCCAGCCAATAGTTTTGGCCTAATACCACAGTTTGGCCACTCAGCTCTGCTCGGTTCCCATCCATTGTTTTTTTGTGCAAACAACTCCAGAGTTGTGAATTAGTTAACCTCCAAAATGAGTGGAAAAAGGCCAGCTGCTGGTGGAAAGGGGAATAGGCATGTTGGGAAGGGGAAAAAAGGTTGTGTCCGTGGGGTAGGTGTTAAAGCAACAGTAACATCTGCAGAAGAAAGACCATCTTCCAGCCAAACTAAAATGTCTACTTCTTTTAGCGGACAATGTGATAAGATCCCTTTCTTACGGCCACGCCAATCGCTACAAATTCCAGATGAGGCACAAAAACAGCAGGTGCTTCAACGGATATCAAGTGCTCCTTTAAGTGGGCTCTCCTCCACATCAACTTCAACATCGCAAATACTCCAGTCCTCAAAGGTGTCACCCCAATCGCACTTGCTTCCTCACAGCTCCCAAATCTCCAGCTGCCCGTCTGAGTATGAGGTAGAACAGATGGTTGAGTCTGCAGAGCTGTTTACTCATACTATAGCCTGGGAATCAGAGGTCGGCTCCAGCGCTTCTGTGAATCCAGACGAGGAAATGATCTGCACTGATGCCCAGAATCTTTATGAGTCGGATCCAGGACCAGACGCTGAAGGTTCTGACCATAATGTAGACCCTCATTCCCAAACTGTAACTCCTGTTGGTGGAGACAATGAGGAAGACGATGATGAGACTCAAATACCTGATTGGAGCGACAACTTTAGTTTTTTGTCAGGGCAGGAACAGGTTGGCTCTGAGGACGACGGGTGTGATAACGCACAGGGTAATGATGATGAGGTTGGAGATCCCACTTACTGTCAACCCACAGTCAGCCAAGAGATGAGGTCAGCAGAGGAGGTGGAGGAGAATGCTAGCGACGACGAGGTCAGGTTGCGCCTTCCTGGACAGAGACGTAGTACTGGAAGCACGTCAACAACTGCATCCTCAAACACAACTCTGCCTCTCACCACAAGTCGTGGTGGCTCTTCAGGTCGCATGGGTGCTAAGCCTTGCATAGCCTGGGCATTTTTTCAGATCGATAAAGATGACCCAACTCGTGTTATCTGTAACATTTGTCAGCAAAAGCTAAGTAGAGGCCAAAAAATACATAGTTTGAGTACTTCATGCATGAACCGGCACATGGACATGAAGCATAAGTTGCAGTGGGAAGCTCACTGTGCTACAATGCGGCCTAGCCGGCCGGGCCAACCACCGTCTGCCATATCTTGTGCATCCGTGGCCTCTTCATCCTCTGTGACTGGGGGGACAGCAGTCACACCTGTTTTGGGACGCAGACCTGCCACCTCTTTACCCGCAACAGCCAGCGTGATTGGCAGGTCATCATTTTCTTTGGAGGTGGTAACACCAGCTGGTGTTGAGCGCTGTCCGACATCGATAGCACCACCTTTGGATCAAGGCAACCTAACATGTCCGCCTGCATCTTCCTCACAGACCGGCAGTTTGCCGGGGACACCCTTATCAACCCCGTCTAAGCACAATAGCCAGCCCTCGGTCCCTCAGATGTGGACAAGTAAAAGACAATTTCCTCCTAGCCATGAGAAAGCTAAGAGGTTGAATTTCACCATCTGCAAGCTCTTGGCTACAGAAATGCTGCCTTTCCGCCTGGTGGACACAGAGGATTTTCGAGACCTTATGTCCGTCGCAGTGCCCCAGTACCAGATGCCCAGTCGGCACTACTTCTCAAAGAAAGGTGTGCCTGCGCTCCACCAGCATGTCGCACACAACATCACCGCTTCTTTGAGAAACTCTGTGTGTGACAGGGTGCATTTCACCACAGACACTTGGACGAGTAGGCATGGACAGGGGCGTTACATGTCGCTGACTGGGCACTGGGTAACTATGGTGACAGCAGGACAAGGGGCTGCTGTCCAAGTCTTGCCGTCCCCACGAGTTGTGCGTCAATCCTGTTTATCTCAAAGTTCCTCCACTGCTTCTGCCTCCTCAACCTCCTCTCGGTCCTCCACCTGCACCCAAAGCCTGTCTGGTCATGCCACAAGCTTTCTAACTGCGCAGAAGGGATCCTGCACACCTCCTTACTATGCTGGCAGTAGGGCTCAACGTCATCAGGCGGTTTTTACTTTGAAATGTCTGGGAAATGTGAGTCACACAGCTGAGGAGTTGTGGTCAGCTCTGGAGAACCAATTTCATGAATGGTTGTCTCCACTGGACCTGAAACCAGGGAAGGCCGTGTGCGACAATGCTGCAAACCTGGGTGCGGCCCTTCGCCGGGGCAATGTCACACACGTGCCTTGTATGGCTCACGTGTTGAACCTGGTTGTCCAGCAATTTTTAGCCCACTATCCCGGACTAGATGGCCTTCTGCAGAGGGCACAGTCGCTGTGTGCTCACTTCCGCCGTTCGCATCCCGCAGCTCAGCGACTTACATCTCTACAGAAGTCATTGGGCCTGCTACTTCACCGGCTAAAATGCGATGTGCCTACCCGGTGGAATTCAACTCTGCACATGTTGCAGCGACTGTGGCAGCACCGACAAGCCCTGGTCCAATACGTTCTGACGTATAGCCTGGGCCAACGAGATCCAGAGGTGGGGCAAATCACGCTGGAGGAGTGGTCTCAGATCAGGGACCCTTCTGCACAGTTTTGATATGGCGACGAAGATGTTTAGTGCTGACGATGCCATTATCAGCATGACTATTCCGGTGATTTACATGCTGGAGCACATGTTAAACAGAATTCGGAATCAGGTGGTGGCACAAGAGGAGGTGGAGGAAGTAGAGGAGGAGGAGTTGTATGCGGAAGGGCTAACATCTGCAAGGTCCAGACGGTCGGCAGCACCAAGGCGGCAGGCATGTGAGGGTGGGGGAGATGGTTTTACCAGGGCGCATGGTAGCAGCCAAACTAGTGAGGAAGGTGCAGGAGCCCAGGAAGAAGTGGAGGACGAACTGATGGAAGACTCATCAGATGAGGGAGACCTCGATCACATTTCTGTTGTGCGAGGTTGGGGGGAGAGGACAGAGGAAGGAAGCATGATTGTTACCTCGCCACCAACACAACAGGGACTTGGTGCTCCTGGATGCGCAAGACACATGAGTGCCTTCTTGCTGCACTACCTGCAACATGACCCTCGAATTGTGAGAATTAGAAATAATCCTCACTACTGGGTTGCCACACTGTTAGATCCCCGGCACAAAAGTAAATTTGCAGAAATTATTCCTGCCATAGAAAGGGATGCACGCATGCAGGAGTATCAGCAGAGACTGTTGCAGAATCTTACATGTGCTTTTCCACAAAACACCAGTGGTGCACGTAGTGAATCTCACAGTTCCAACTTGCCAACCGTGGGACCGTCGAGTGTTCAGCACTCAAACCATAACAGAAACACAGTATCTGCTGGTAACATCAATTTTGCGGAATCATTTCACCACTTTTTTAGCCCATCCTTTGCAAGGCCACAGGAGACAAGAAGTCTGACACATAGTCAACGCCTAGAGACGATGGTACAGGAGTATCTCCAAGTAACCATTGAAGCCATGACTGTGTCACTGGACCCTTGCTCTTTTTGGGCTTCCAATCTGGATAAATGGCCGGAGCTAGCCACTTACGCCTTGGAGATCTTGTCATGCCCCGCAGCCAGCGTTCTGTCTGAACGTGTGTTCAGCACTGCTGGTGGTGTACTGACAGATAAGCGCACGCGGCTCTCCACTGATAATGTAGACAGACTCACGTTCATAAAGATGAACAAATCATGGATCCGAAATGACTTTTCTACCCCTGTGTCATCCTGGGGAGAGTAAAAGCTTGATGATTGGTTAAAATCACCTCACCAACCGTTTTAAGCTTTCAAATTACTAATCATGTTTATCTGTATCTTGGCTGGAAAATAATTTGGGCTTTGTAGCAGTGTGCAGTGCTGATTCTATTAGGCCATCTATACTAAGCTCCACCAGATTTAAAATTAATAATAATTTTTAGCTGCATCTAGCCCGGAAAATAATTTTGGGGCTCCGAGATGCGCAAGACACATAAGTGCCTTCTTGCTGCACTACCTGCAACATGACCCTCAGATTGTCAGAATTCGAAGTAATCCTGACTACTGGGTTGCCACACTCTTAGATCCCCCACACTCTTCGATCAACCTTTTCATTTTAATAAAGACCAAAAAAATGGTCATTTTTGAAATTATAAGCATTAGCAGGTTATTAGAAACTGAAATCAAACAGTTTTCAACTCAAAACTTTATTCTAGGTGATGTTACATTTGCACATAGGACCCCTTGTTCGAAAGGAGCTTCTGAACTCTCTCGTCCATTGAATTTGTTAGGTTTTGGATGGTTTCTGCTTCAATTGTTTTGCATGAGGACAGAATACCCTCCCAGAGCTGTTGCTTAGATGTGAACTGCCTCCCGCCATCATAGACACTCCTTTTGATGATGCTCCAGAGGTTCTGAATGGGGTAGAGGTCAGGGGAGCATGGGGGTCACAGCATAAGTTTGTCCCCTTTTATGCCCATATCAGCCAGAGATGCA
This sequence comes from Phyllobates terribilis, assembly GCF_046119375.1. Classification (NCBI taxonomy): domain Eukaryota; kingdom Metazoa; phylum Chordata; class Amphibia; order Anura; family Dendrobatidae; genus Phyllobates; species Phyllobates terribilis. Next base: position 506,401,298 of record NW_027362765.1, on the reverse strand, counting down.
GATGTGTTATGTGTAGCATGAGACGGTGCATTATCATGCATAAAAATGATCTTGCTGTGGAATACACGGTTCTTCTTCTTGAACCATGGCAGGAAGTGCTGTTTGAGAAACTCCACATACATTATGGAGTTCATCTTTACCCCTTCAGGGATCCTAAAGGGGCCGACAATCTCTCTCCCCATGATTCCAGCCCAAAACATTACTCCACCTCCTCCTTGTTGGCGCTGTAGCCGTGTTTGCGTGGGGTGTCCATCAACCAGCCATCCTCCACTTCATCCATCTGGACCATCGAGCGTTGCACGGCACTCATATGTGAACAAAACAGTTTTGAAATCAGTCTTCATGTAATGTTTGGCCCACTGGAGCCGTTTCTGCTTGTGTGAAGTGGATAGAGGAGGTCGACAGGATGGCGTACGCACAGCTGCAAACCTCTGAAGGACCCTGCATCTTGTTGTTCGGGGGACGTTGGAGGCACCAGCAGCTTCAAAAACTTGTCTGCTGCTATGACTAGGCTTTTTTGCCTCTGCTCTTTTAACCTGACGTAATTGCCTGTAGGAAAGAGTCCTCAATTTGCCCTTATCAGCACGCACACGTGTGTACTGTGAATCAGCTACATACTTCTTGATTGCCAAGACACTTCATCCTGATCATCGTACAATGTTGATTGTAGTCATGCCTTGACCTAAACACTCCACAATTTGTTGCTTCTCAGCAGCCGACACATCCTTTTTCTTTCCCATTTTGGCAGAAAATGTAGGCTGCTTAATAATGTGGGACAGCCTTCTTAAGTAGTCTTGCCTTTCATTGGACACACCTGCCAAACTAATTAGCACAGGTGTCTGCAATTGCTTACAGTGATATAAAGAGCCCTGACACACATCACCATCAATGAGTTTAACTGACAAACAAACAAATTCTTCCCTTATCACTCCTAAACACTTTTTGCATAATAATTTGGAACACAGTGTACATGTGCTTTTCCACAAAACACCAGTGGTTCATGTAGTGAATCTTACAGTTCTAACTTGCCAACCGTGGTCTGTATGGAGTTGTTCAATAAAGGGCCCAAAATTAAGATAACATAGACGGGAGAGGTCTCTATCAATAGGAATTCCTAAGTATTTGATACCCGGTGAGGGCCAGGCAAAGGGAAAGTTGGACTGGATGGAATCCTGTATGGATTTTGGGAGGGAGACATCGACGGCCTCAGACTTCGCTGCATTGATTTTAAAATTTGACCATGTAACAAAGTGATCTATTTCAGCCATAACAGCAGGGATGGATATATGTGATTGAGTGATATATACTAGGACATCATCAGCAAATAGAGAGCACTTATACTCGGTGCCTCCCACCTCAATTCACCTAATATTGTGGTTATGTCGAATTGATGAGAGCAGGTGCTCCATCACTAGGATGCATAAGAGAGGGGACAGAGGACATCCCTGCCTTGTCCCATTGGTGATTATGAAAGGTGATGAAAATGTTCTGATGCGCCCCCTGGGCCTTGGGACACCCGGAGCCGGACCCTTTTTGGTGGATGCTGGTGGTTGTAGTCTCCGTGGCGGCGACCCGGTTCCGTGGCTCAGGGCGGTCAAACCAGTGGCGGAACTATTTATGTGGTTTTGATGTTTAAATGTCCGACTACGCCACCCGTGGATTGCGGTCAGAGTGAACCGCCGCTGCAGGGCAGACCGCTGAGGCTGGTGTTGTGGGTGCAGCAGAGCGTAGCATAACTCCCCACGGGAGGAGTATAGCCTCAGGGCAGTGTATGCGGAGGATGGGGGTGATGGTGCAGGGCAGCAGCAGTAACGAGACGGAGTCAGTGATGCAGTCCAGGGCCTTTACTCACAGTTCTTATTATCCAGACCACTTCTGCAGGTAACGGCTGCCCACGTCGTACTGTGCTTACCAGGTGAGGGGCTCAGACAACTCCCAGATAACTTTGGAGCGCTTCACAGGACCCCCTTTGTGTGTCCTTTGTCTGGCCTTTCTTACCAACGCTTCTGTCCGGCTGCCTCGGGCCTCCTCTTGGTAAACTTGGCGCCAGTTTCCCTGACCCTATGTGGTGCCTTCCTAGCAGGTGTAGCGAGGGGCTGCGCCACATAAAATATCACAGCCTCCGGTTTCTAGCTGAGGGTCGTTTCCCGCCTCCACTAGTTCGGGGACCGGTCTCTCCCTTTGGCCTGACCCCTCCACGCAGGTGGATTCGGGCGTGCGGTGGTGACTCGCCCGTCCGCACCCCTGGGATCCTTTCGTTCCTCGTTCCTGGAGCCTTCTCCGCTCCTCTTCCTTCCTTCTCCCTCTTCCAGGCCTGGGCCTCTGTTACTAGGCCCGCCTCCGGAGCAGAGCTCATGCAGAGCCCCTGCTCCCTGTCACTTCTGCTCAGACTTCTCTGCACTGAACTAAGATGGTGCCCACCTTTTATACTTCCTTCTCAATGCACCCAGGAACTGCTTCCTCCCTGCTCCTGCGCTACAGGGTTCCCCTTCCTCAGTGTTCCCTCCCCCCACTCCAGCCAGGGACAGGGACTGTCGTGCCCATCTCAGAGGCATATTGGTCGCCCTGCCCCACGGCAATGTGGTGTAATGCATGCAGGTGTCGGGGTCCTGATCCACACTCCATCCTTACCTGAGAGTGAGATATCACACCTCTGGGTGAGGTGCAATACCTCTGTAGCAACCAAGCCCTCGGGGTGCTACAGTTCCATTTATCTTCAGCCTAGGTGACGTATTGCGATACAGGGTCGTGATTTTGGCTATAAAAGGGTCCCCTAGACCCCTACCCCAAGCTTTTTAAGAGAATAATATATGGCGTGTAGCATCGGCGTCTCAGCCCCGTACTAGGCAGAGACGCCGTCCCTCTCACCTCCCCGCTCCTGGCGCGGCGTCCTACAGCGCTTCTCTCCCCGCTGCTTCCGGCACGCGCTCCTTCCCCGGCAGTGTGCTTAGGGCGCGCGCGTGCTCCCCCTCTCTTAAAGGGACCGCGCGCGCCGTCCTAAGGAGTCCCCGGCCAATTGCCGGAGGACCTCCCATATATAAGGCACCTCCTCCAAAATGGAGGTGCCCAAGCAATGTTGTTGCAAAGTCTTCACTCTGCTTCAGCCCTCAGGTCCCGTTACCAGTTACCTGCCAGTCACCTGCCAGATTCCTGCTTGTTACCTGCCAGTCACCTGCCTGATTCCGCCTGTTACCTGCCAGTCACCTGCCAGATTCCTGCTTGATACCTGCCTGATATCCGCTTACCAGCTTGCAAGCCTGCGGTCCGACGGTCTGCCCTGCGACACCTGTCAGTCTGTCTATGGACCAGCCTGCCCGCTCACCTGGGAACGCTCACCTGTTACCTGCCTGCTAGGCTACCTGGAGGCTCTGCCGTCACTTGCCGTGACCACCTGCCTGTCCAGAGACTCTTGCCCGCTCACCTGGGAGCGCTCACCTGCTACCTGCCTGCTAGCCTACCTGGAGGCTCTGCCGTCACTTGCCGTGACCACCTGCCTGTCCAGAGACTCTTGCCCGCTCACCTGGGAGCGTCCACCCGCTACCTGTCTGCTAGTCTACCTGGAGGTTCTGCCGTCACTTGCCGTGACCACCTGCCTGTCCAGAGACTCTCGCCCGCTCACCTGGGAGAGCTCACCAGCCACCAGCCCGCTGCCCTTCTACCCAGAGACTGCCCCTGTCACTTGCCGTGACTACCTGCCCTTCTACCCAGAGACTGTCCCTGTCACTTGCCGTGACTACCTGCCCTTCTACCCAGAGACTGTCCCTGTCACTTGCCGTGACTACCTGCCCGTCTTCCCTGGGAGCCACCCGCTTCCTTACAAGGACTGACCCCTTGTATAGTTGCTCAGAGGTTCCTTCTCCCAGACCCGTTACATGCCGTGCCAGGAGACTCTATGGAATGCTTTCTCAGCATCCAACGAGAGTATCTAATTACAAATTTTTAACTGCATCTAGCCCAGGAAATACTTTGTGCCTAGTAGCAGTGTCTGCTAGTCAGCAGATTATCCCAGCTGTTAAGCAAGCTACACCACCTGTAGTTTGGACACTTAATTTTTTCAAAGGAAATGCTTCGGGACCCCGGGATACTCAGTGAAGAGCATCAGGAGGCACCCCAAGGCATAGGGGCTGGGACTGGCGGTAGGACGCCTTGCGGTGGACCGCCGAGCTCGATCCTTATAAAAGCTTTTTAACTGCAGCAGCTTTAGTGGACGCTACTGGAGCTGGAATTACGCGGCTGCTGGCATGAGACTTGCCCTCCAATAGATCCTTGTAAAAGGATTTAAAGTGTATTCATTCAAATTAGAGAGACAATTTAAATTAAAAAGCTTAGACCTGCCTCCACCACAGGGGGCTCGCTCGACCCACCAGCGGACAGGCACCAGTATTGGGAGAGGGGGGCTGGCCGTCAGGGTCCACCGCGGCTCTGGCACAAACCCGGCGACACGGAGGTGGCACGGGCAGGAACGGACTGGCCGTGTCGGCTTCTCACTTTTTGGAATTTAGAAGGGCATGACATGCCTATATCTGTGTCTCCCCCTCCTTTTACTCCTCCACCTCTTTTCTTTTCGCATGACTATATGTACTTGTCACTTTTCCATGTGTTAGTTATGTCTTCTGAGCAGTTTGTCAGCTTTTGGACACCTTTGAAGGTGTTTTCTATGTGTTTCTATGTGTTTTTGTTTGCCTGCCATTGGTTTTAACGGTGTTCGAAGGTGTTCGACGAACAGTTCGACGAACAGTTCGGCGAACACAAGGGTGTTCGACGAACCGAACCGAACTCGAACACTACGGGGGTGGCTCAACACTAGTTGTTACCTCACTGTCGCTTGGCGTGTCACTGGCATGCTCCATGCTTCCTGGTCTAGTTTCCAGCTGCGCCACCTGCGTGCGTAACAAAACCATTTATTCAGAAATATTGTAACACAGAAGAAATATTACAAATTGTTACGCCATTTACTGCTTCTACAAAAGATAACTTAAAAAATCAGATGTAAAAGAGACAATATGTATAATGCTCTGCTACAAATCTGATGCTGAATTCGACGGTTTCATATCTGTGTGTATATAATTATAATTTGTGCATTGTGATATTTAATTATAATGTTTTGTATTATCCTCCTATTTCTAAATTGTATGAATGAATCAATACAAATGAATCAATTCATTTGTTATCCTGCCTGAAGAAGGCACCTCTGTGCTCTGATAGCTAGTTCCACTGCCACTGTACCAGGTGATATCCACTGTCTCCAAACTTTTGGTTGGCCCACAGCTTTGGTATCTGCCGCTGGTATAGGCTGCAGTCACTGCCCATGCTCCTTCAGTCGATGGATCTGACGCGCCCCCTGGGCCGTGTTCAAGGGATACCCGGAGCCGGATCTGTATGGGGGTAGTAGTCCTTGTGGCGGTGACCCGGTCCGTGCCCAGGGTGTCAAACTAAGTGGCAGTCTATGGCAGTAGATGTTAATTTGATCGACTACGCCACCCGTTGAGTGCGGCTTTGAAGCCGCCGCTGCAGAGCAGTCCGCTGAGGCCGGTGGTATATGTGCAGCAGTGATGGTATAACCCCCAACGGGAGGGGTATGGCCTCAGGGCAGCAGGTGTGGATGATGGGGGTTGTGATGATGCAGGAAGGAGAGGCAGAGTCAGGAGATGCAGTTTCAGGGTTTTTACTCACTGATGTTGCTTTAGTCACTCTGGCCTTGAGTGACCACCCGAGCCGTGCTGCGTCCACCAGGTGCGGGACTCGGCTAACCCCCAGGCAGTTCCGGAGCGTGGTCCTGAGCTTCCCTCTCACTCTCTTTCTCCTGGCCGTCCCCACCAGGGATCCACCTTTGTCCGGCTCCCTCGGGCCTCTTAGTGGTTGAACCTTCTCTGGCTTCCCTGGCCCTACTCGTGGTGTGCCTTCCTGGTGGATATGGTGAGGGTCGTGGCAAAACTTGACCACGACCTCCGGTTCCTGGTTAAGGGTTACTTCTGCCTCTGCCAGCTTGGGATCCGGTGCCCTTTTCTGCCAACCCTTCACCCTTTTTGGTCTGCTTCTGGGATCTTAGGGTTCCCTCTTTTCTGCGTCTCTGGGCCTTCCTTCTTCCTCTCCTCTCTCCACTGCAGGCTTGGCTCTGGAGCTGGGCCCAGCCGGAGCCACAGCTCCCTGTCAGCCCTCCTGGCTGAACTCCTCTGCTCTGCTTCTCCTCAGGCTCTCTGACCAAAGACCCTGTCTCTAGATGGTGCCCACCTTATATACTCCCTCTATGTGTGAACCCAGGTGACCAGCACCCAATGGGCTCCTAGGTTTACCCAGACTACTCCCCCTATCTGCCCCTACACTACTGGGATGTTCCACCCCCCTCCCACTCCAGCCAGGGACAGACGCTGTCGTACCTGCACATATACTGGTGGGAGTACCGTTGTTCTGTCCCCCGGAAATGGGATGTATGTAGTGCATGCAGCCTACTAAGCTCAGTTCCACACTCCATCCTTACCCGGGAGTGGAATACCACACCTCTGGGTCGAGGTGCAATACCCCTGTAGCAGCCGAGTCCTCAGGGTGCTACATTCCCCCCTGGTAAATCACAGCACGTCCTCGGGCTGTAAAAGAGCAAAAACATAAAACATACAAGCTTTTTAAAGTGCACTACATATAAAATATATAAACAGTAACCTTCAATCATCCCTTTATGGGAGGTACTTCTCTTTTAAAATGTTACGGACACATCATAAAATAATATTAACTCTTTCATCATAATAAAACTTTTCATATAAAACATTTTTGACCTCTGGCCACTTGTGCAAATTGTGACCAGGTAAGTGCCACAGTCTCTGGTAGAAAAAACAGTTTCCTATAAAACCAGTAGGGGGCGCTTTAAGAAGCGCAACTATTTACAAGGGATATGGCCGCTCTCAGTCCTCGGCCAGTGGGGAAAGGGGATGGCTGCTCAAAGTCCTCAGCCTGTGGGGAGATGGGACACACTGGAACAGTTCACTGGTCCCAACGGGAACTATATCTTACTGGCAACAGTTATTGTACCTTCACGGGTAACTATTTACAGTGCTCCTACTGTACATCAGTGGCGACGTCCTCCTGCTCCTGCCTGAGGGTAATCTTCAGACCCGTCCGGGTCCTCTTGTTCCTCCTCACACCGCAGCTCCTCCTCAGTCAGGCGATGTACATGAAGGGCATAGGGTCCCTTGGCACACTGGTGCCGGGTGAAGGTGACCTCATCTCCCAGGTAAAGGTCACGACCTCTGTGTCCCTCCGGCAGATGGCTTTCTACGTCTCTGCGGGTGACAAAGACGTCGCCGGGGGTTCTGTGGTCCCGTATAAAACCCCACCCGTGCTCCATTTGGAATTTTATTACAGTCCCGCTGGCACGGGGACCGTGGGCAGTACGGGGGTTTCTGCGGGCCCGGCGCTTTTGCTCGGCGCTCTGGACTTGGAGCCGCTCCTCGCGGACCCGCCTCTCTCGTCGCTCCTTAGCAAAAACCTCCAATTGTTGCCGGCAGCGCTCCATACGCTGGGCTGCGGCTGCCCGGGTCTCCTCGGTGAATCCCATCAGGTCCTCACCGGTAGGGTCCCACTCAAATTGGGCGTCCTCCAACGGAAGCGGATCGAGTTTGGCGGGCGCAGGAGCCGGAATTAGAGGCTCATCCAGAGGCCGTTCCCTCCGGAATCGAGGGTGAATATATTCAGGTGGCCACACGAAGAGCAGCCCGTCCTGGGTGGTGTTTTGTGCGGAGCAGTCTTCGCCCAGACGGGGTGCTGTGGAGGCAGAGGGCGCTGTGGTGTCTGCGGCGCCCAGGGGCTCCTGGCCTTGCGTCCAGGCCGAAGGTAGTCTGAATACAAAGGGTGCTTTAAAGGCTGTGGCGCCCGGGTCTACCAGGCCTTGCGACCAGACCGGTGGCATGATGGAGGTAGAGGGCGCTGTGAAGACGGCGGCGCCCGGGGATACTTGGCCTTGCGACCAGGCCGGGGGCGCTTCTTGCTTGGCCGCGCTCTGAGTCGAGGCGCATGACGTAGCAGGGGGCGTGGCCGCGGCTCCTGCCGCTTGAGGCCTAGCTCGGAGCGGTGACGATGCAGCAACGTGAGTGGTGAGTGGGGTCTCGGGCTCTGCGACGGGGAGCTGGGGCAGGCTTGCGACCATCGGGCACGGGGTGTTGTCGTCCCCATTACCTGCTCCCTTTTCTTCAACTCCCTCCGCGGCGTCGTCTCCGGCCGTCGTCCCTCCTGCACCTTCCTCAGAGGCGGACATGCTCCTTGTCGTGGGTGGCGTGCTTCGCTGGCGGGTTCCAGCCTGCTGGGCCATCTCCTTGCTCCACTCCGCCAGCGCTTCCTGCTGTACCCGGGCCATCTTCCGTGCGAGGCCCTCCAGCGCGGTCTGTGCACGCTCCCGATCTCCGGGGAGCTGCGCCAGGATCTCCAGCAGGCCTTCTGGAGTGGCGGCCTGCAACAGGCTCCTGACCACAGGGTCGGTGCTGCCTGACTCTCCCTCCATCTCCGGGTGTGTTCTCTCTAGACTCCTCCAAGCTGCTCCCATCTTCTCTCTTTTGTTCTCTCTCCGCCCGCATTGAGGGCGGTCCTGGGGCAACTTGGTGATTGTCAGTTCCAGGGGCAGACCCCCCACGCTGACGGACATCTCAATCATTGCAGTCTCTGCTGGTGGGGGCGGTCTTCGTTTTTGGCACCATTCTTGGTCCTGGCCCACGATGGGAGGTGGCCTCTTGCCACCCTCTGGCACGCCCATAATGGCGTCCGCTCTGCCAAGGCGGGAAATCTTCTCAGATGGCGGGAACCGCTTCCCAATGGCGGGAAACTCTGTGGATGGCGGGAAAAGACTGCAGATGGCGGGCAAACGGCGGGAAACGATCCGAGATGGCGTCCGATGGCGGGGACCCTCCGGAATTGGCGGGAGACTTCTTTTTACGGTAAATATGAACTTTTCTTCAGGCACGCAGTACCCGGTGGTTGCGGGCACGTTATCCTGCCGACTACGCCAAAGTTGACGCGCCCCCTGGGCCGTGTTCAAGGGATACCCGGAGCCGGATCTGTATGGGGGTAGTAGTCCTTGTGGCGGTGACCCGGTCCGTGCCCAGGGTGTCAAACTAAGTGGCAGTCTATGGCAGTAGATGTTAATTTGATCGACTACGCCACCCGTTGAGTGCGGCTTTGAAGCCGCCGCTGCAGAGCAGTCCGCTGAGGCCGGTGGTATATGTGCAGCAGTGATGGTATAACCCCCAACGGGAGGGGTATGGCCTCAGGGCAGCAGGTGTGGATGATGGGGGTTGTGATGATGCAGGAAGGAGAGGCAGAGTCAGGAGATGCAGTTTCAGGGTTTTTACTCACTGATGTTGCTTTAGTCACTCTGGCCTTGAGTGACCACCCGAGCCGTGCTGCGTCCACCAGGTGCGGGACTCGGCTAACCCCCAGGCAGTTCCGGAGCGTGGTCCTGAGCTTCCCTCTCACTCTCTTTCTCCTGGCCGTCCCCACCAGGGATCCACCTTTGTCCGGCTCCCTCGGGCCTCTTAGTGGTTGAACCTTCTCTGGCTTCCCTGGCCCTACTCGTGGTGTGCCTTCCTGGTGGATATGGTGAGGGTCGTGGCAAAACTTGACAACGACCTCCGGTTCCTGGTTAAGGGTTACTTCTGCCTCTGCCAGCTTGGGATCCGGTGCCCTTTTCTGCCAACCCTTCACCCTTTTTGGTCTGCTTCTGGGATCTTAGGGTTCCCTCTTTTCTGCGTCTCTGGGCCTTCCTTCTTCCTCTCCTCTCTCCACTGCAGGCTTGGCTCTGGAGCTGGGCCCAGCCGGAGCCACAGCTCCCTGTCAGCCCTCCTGGCTGAACTCCTCTGCTCTGCTTCTCCTCAGGCTCTCTGACCAAAGACCCTGTCTCTAGATGGTGCCCACCTTATATACTCCCTCTATGTGTGAACCCAGGTGACCAGCACCCAATGGGCGCCTAGCTTTACCCAGACTACTCCCCCTATCTGCCCCTACACTACTGGGATGTTCCACCCCCCTCCCACTCCAGCCAGGGACAGACGCTGTCGTACCTGCACATATACTGGTGGGAGTACCGTTGTTCTGTCCCCCGGAAATGGGATGTATGTAGTGCATGCAGCCTACTAAGCTCAGTTCCACACTCCATCCTTACCCGGGAGTGGAATACCACACCTCTGGGTCGAGGTGCAATACCCCTGTAGCAGCCGAGTCCTCAGGGTGCTACAGATCCACGACCAGATCACATGAATGTGATCCAGCCAGCAACAACATATGGTATAGTCCCAACCAGGGTTCTCCAAACGTCTTTGTGGGTTCAGTGATGGCCAGAGGAGCAGACCTGTATTCTACCAGATGGAGCCATGGTTCCTTGGGCTGTTCCTGAAGAAGTCTCTCTAGAGAGGATGCGAGAGACTTTAAGCCCACAGCTCCCATTCAGGAAATGAACATTTACATGATTACCAATCTTGTGTCTGGCCTTATGTATGCATTAGGTATACTCCAGGAGAGACCCATGCACCCCAATCTGACAAGCAAGCAAATTTCCAATAAAACACAACAATAAGATCGACATAACCAGTTCTCCATGCTGGAAAAAGTCTGCATCCCTTAGAGTCGTGGACTCTGCTCTACATCCATTTGTCTAATAGTCTTTAGTCTGTGGCCAGCTCCTCACAGTCTGCATCAGCATGTAAAACGTTTGGCAGTATCGGTATCCTCAGGATACCAAGACGGTGTGACACAGTCACTGGTATGATTTATGAGGGGAGGTATGTGTCGCACAGGTCACTAGCCTGTGTGAACTGAAACCAATGGACTTTCTGCCAGCATGTTATATGCTGGTGGGTTAACTCACTTAAAGGGCGTGGTTTTAGTGGAATGACGTAGAGATGGGAGGGAAGTCATTCCCCATACCTCCACCTCACGGTGTGGCTGAGCAACGTTTAAATGTTCAGTCCTGTTTTTTTTCTTTGTGTTGTGTTTGGAGAGGCAAGGTCTCCAGACTGGAAAGCCATAGCTCAGGAGGGAGCTGAAGGCTGGACATAACCTGTGTGAGCGACCCGCGCACACATATATGGACTGTGCTACAGTTTATCTTTTTGGTTTTGTTGCTTTGCCAAGTAAGGCTGTGTTTATTTTGCTGGAGTTCAGAGCTTTATGCTGTTAATAAAGCCTGCAAAGAAAACCCGGGTTCCATAGTCTACTTCCGGAAGTGGCCAAGCAAGTCGTCCTACCACAACTGTTAACAGCTGGAGTGGAACAGAAAGCCATCAGCTCCCTGCTCCGCAACTTGCTCCTGCTGCCTGCTGGAGGCTGGCACCACACAGGGTATGTCAAGTGGCTCGATGACCTCACTATGTCACGCTGCCTGTGGCTGCCCACTGTGCTACAAATTAGAAGAGAAATCAGGGGCTGCGGTAGACGGTTAACGGCTATGGAGACATCATATTGTGTATATAGCACTATTATACTGTGTATAGGGAACTATGGAGCATCATACTAGGTATAGGGGGCTATACAGAATCATACTGTGTATAGAGGGGCTATAAGACATCGTACTTGGTATAGGTGGTCTGTGGGGGTACCATATTTTGTATAGCAGGGGTGCACAACCCTTTTGAATACTATGTAAAGGATGGGTGTACAAACTTGTTTTGATCCAAGGGCCACATTATAAGATAGAACCAGCCCCATGAGCCACAATATTATTAGAGGATTACTTTCTGAAATTTATACTGCATATTGAAAGTATGTACCATAAATATCTAATATGTACTTGTTTCATTCATAGAGCTCCTACCTATCAGGAAGGTAGAGGGAGCCTTCTCATGGGTTTGCGGTCCAGAAAGGAAGAGACCATGCATTTCGCTCTCTACATTGTAGAATATGACAGATTCTGAAAAAAGGCAAGTGTTTCCTTTCTCCCATATACTACAATGAATACAACAGCACTCATGCATTACCACTTCTTCACCTCATGTACTCCCTTTTGTGCTACAGGACTCATTCGTTCTGCCAAAATATGGCTGGCCTAAAAATGACCACACACCACACCATTCATAATTACATGTCCCCACAATGCTTTGCACCACTGTTCTTTTCCATAACGTGCAAAATACGTGTGACCAGACATTATGCAGAGGGTTGAGGGCTACACAGAAGGGTATTGCGGGCCTCATGTGGCCTCTAAGGCCGCAGGTAGTGGACCTCTGGTGTATAGGGAGATGTGGGACATCTTACTGTGTATGGATAGGGCTCCTATAAGGCCCTAACACGGGACAGGACAACTAACAGACAAATCCAGACATCCAGACAAATATTAAGTACCAATAAACTAGCCAGGGATAGTTTTCAATTCTCCGTGATTGAGGTCATAACACCGGCCGTTAAGGGTGGTGATTGGGATCACATTATACTACAAAAGGAGGCTAAGTAGATCTATTGCTTGGGTAGTATGAGACCGGGAGGGCTGAATGATCAGCTTCAATTTGGCTGTTTCATTTGATCCTCCCGTACGTTGACTGTTATGTATAAGTACTGTTTCCTGGTTGCATTAATTTTTCTTTGGTTGAAAAGCTTTGACCCAAATGGGTATTGGCTTAAAGAAATTGTTCACTACTTTATCCCCCACCCCCCCAATGTATCCCCACGGGGCCCCTAAGTCTTCTTGTAAATACTTTCTGTTGCTGATAATGCCTGTGAGCAGCGCTATCGGTGGCCGCTCACAGGCATCACGTGACTCTGCGCTGACGTCACGACAAGTGAGGCGTGACTCAGCGTTAGGGCCCCGTGGTGGCTGCTGGGTTATGGACGGGGTTACCCCCCGCGTCACAACCAGCATCCACCACCGCTTTCCCAATGAATGGGGAGAGGCAGAGCGTGCGGTGGATGCTGGATGTGACGCGGGGGGTAACCCCGCCCACAGCCTGGCATCCACCATGGAACCAGGAAGATCGTGATCCCCGGCTGCTGCCAGCACTTGTTGTGATGTCAGCGGATGTCAGAGCCAGCTGTAGCCGGGGGTCACGTGATGCCTGTGAGTGGCCAGTGATAGCGCCGCTCACAGGCATTATCAGCAACAGAAGGTATTTACAAAAAGTCTTAGGGGCCCCGGGTGGATACATGGGGGGGGGGTATAAAGTAGTGGACAACCCTTTTAAGTATAACTATTTGTTTCTATCATACAGAAATACTATATAGTTTCTATGACATGGCCCCTTTAAATACTGAATAGGTGTTGTGAGCTTTACTTTTGTTTACCCCCCGATTTTTCCCATTTGTTCATACTATTTGTTTCCTGTTCTGCTTTAACTGTGTGGTTGACAGTTTATTGTTGGGGAGATTTATCCCCATCATGCTTAGTGCAGAGAAGTCTAACATTAAAGGAACGTGTCAACAGGAAGTAAACTACCGACATTGTCAGGTTGGCGCTGTTATACTGATTAAAATGATACCTGAGGTGAAGAAATCCGTGTTGTGTAATCTGTGTTTGCAGCTTAGAGTTAATGAGATGCTCCTGCTCACAATTACACAACTAAAACTGAATTGAAACTGTAAATTAAACCCATATTACAAGAGAAGTTTCTTAATCATAGTTACACAGGAAAACTTCTCAGCAATTCTAAAAATGCTGTTTACATAAAATCACAGATTTATCATTATGATGAATCCGCACCTCGCCACCCCTCCTGACATCACTATTATGTCAGACGGATCACATGATACGGATCCGCCCTTTGCACCAATGTGATTGGTACAGTTTTACACAGACACTCCCCTGTCCTCACAGGCTCAGGAAGACACAGGGAGTGAGAAGAGGTGGCCCACTCAGTCACTGACGTGGCACCACACTTGCTCCCACCCCTGACAGGCCCCTTTTACTAGCCCCAGTGAAACAGAACCTTATCAGCCCGGTAGAGCCGCCACCAGTTCCTATTCGATATAAGCCCGGTACATTAACGGAAATTATATCGGGCCAGAAACCAGCCCATTATGGCTTGATCCATAGGGGGTCTTGTAGGAGATTGCATCTAGCTAACTGGTGGAGGATTCAATTTCTTGTTTGAAGCTGTCCAGGTGTTTTGTTACAACTACACATGCTTACAGGATGATTGTAAGCTGCCATTACATCCCCCATCCTTCACAATCATGTTATTAGAAAAGTACGGAAAAGAAGTATATAAGCCCCCCCCCCAAAAAAAAAATGAATGCTATTTCCCATGTACAGTTTGAACTGTCTGAGGATTAGTTTAATAAACCTTACCCTTCATGTAACCCAACAGATAAAAGTTGCACACTGTGATGTCTGATGAGCATTGAAATCACATCAGTTTGCTCAATGTTAGTGATGAGCGAGCACTAAAATCCTCGGGTACTCGTTGCTTGGGTCGAGCAAATTGGAATACTCGGGTGCTCAGTCCGAGTAACGAGCCCAATGTAAGTCTATGGGAAACTCGAGCATTTTTCCGGCCCCCTCGGTAGTCTGCAGAGGGCCTAAAAATTGTCCAAATCGATGGGAACGGTGCTCAAATGACATGGAATCAGCATGGGAAGACCCCTAGAAGCATTTCTGACTCCCAGGTCACTGCTGTTGACAAAGTTGTCAGAGGTATTACGCCACTTTTGCGGACTCACAATAAAACATACAAAAAACGAAACCAAAATGGATTTTCCTGGGAAATATGTTAAAGAACATCCTTTCCAGGGTAATGACTTGTATATAAGGCAAAATAAATAACCAAAAACAAAAATGCTCCTCCACACCTTGGGCTATGTTCACACGTAGCGTTTATGATGCGTTTTTGCACTTTTGCATTGCTTTCAACCAAGACAAATGCATTTACTGGGTAATGTCATTTTAACATTTTACAACCTTATCTGGCCATGTGGTGTATGACACATCATCAGACACATGCATACAGTGCTGAAAAGACATGGGAACAGCATGGGGAACACCCCTGAAAGCATCTCTGACTCCTAGGTCACTGCCTAAAAGTGTGCCCATCATAAGTGATCCTTGGCGCATGCGAAGATGCCTCCCGCTATGCACCTGTCGTTGCAGACTTGCAACAATCACTGTCCACGTCTTTGTCCCAGCGCAGCGTTCAGTTGCCCCTACCCCATTCCTTGGAATGCAAGCGCAAGTATGCAGCCAGCCACCCACCCACCCACAGGTTGCAATACTATACTGGCAAATTTTTGACAGCTGCTTGCACTTGAAATGTGGTGTTTAGACTCGTGGAGGCGGAAGCTGTCCACAACCTTATGGTGGCGGCGGCCGGATGTCCATACTCGGTCTCCAGCCACCACTATTTGTCCCGGTGTCGTCTCCGCCTTCCACAAGCACGGGTCCCACAACATTACCCGTGCCCTCCTCAGTGCACTTACTGGGAAGGACCGCCTAACCACAAACACGTGGACAAGTGAATGTGGCCAGGGACGGTACGGAGCCAGTCCACAGATTGACGGTGAGTTGTATTTCACCACAGCCATATTTTTTAGCTCGGTGAAAGGACTGACTTTTGGGAAACCGTATCTACTCCAGCTGTCATTTCTCAGTCACCTGGTTCCACCCATTGTCACACACGACCATGCCTGGCTGTATGTTCAGCGTTGAGAGCCACAGATCAGGCTGCTGTGTTACTGCTTTAAAAACTCTGCAGCTGTGGGCAGTTTGTCACCTAAGCATTAAGCACGTTATCTTCAGCACAGCCTGTTGCTGCTTGGCCAAGACAGTGCTGCAGTGCTTTCAGCTTGTGACTGATGTGGTCTTTCGGAGTAGGAGGCCGAAATGGAGGAGGAGGTACAGGAGCTGAACAATGCGATTACATTGAGATTACATTGGCGACTCTGGTTTTTATACTAAAGAAAGATTCTAGTGTGTTTTTTTTATGTTATTTTTTAAGACAAATGAATTCACTGGGAAATGTCATTTTAACATTTTACAACCTTAAATGGCCATGTGGTATGTGACACATCATCAGACACATCCTGTTTCATTTATGATGGAGGGACTCTGAAAGTCACAAAGCCTATTTTTATAGGGCCATCAGGTGTCCCTTACTATTCTTATAGGGCCAGCAGTCGGCCCTCGCTATTGTTAGAGAGCCATCAGCCGACTATGCTTTATTGTTCCCATTATTAACAAGTAGGTCTCCTATACTGTAATTGCGTATGCAGTGACCGCAAGGGCTGCCAAAAATTTGGAGGAACTCCAATGCCCCTTGCAAGAGACGCAGAGCTCAGAGAGCCTCCTAAAACAATGTTCCCATTATTAGGAAGTGGGTCTCCCATAGTGTTTGCCTATGCAGTAAAGCAACGGCTGCCAAAAATTTGGAGGAACTCCAATGCCCCTTGCAAGAGACGTATATATGTTGATATGGTACATACAGTATGGTGGTGATATGGTGGTGGAGGATGAGGATGCGGAGAAGGAGGAGGACAAGAGCAAATAAACAAAATCAGGAAGCGTATACCCATGTCTGGGTATGAAGACAAAGGTGCATGGGAATAGAGTTAGACTTCCCAAAAAAAAGACATTGTATTTGAGTTTATGTTACGCTGTTATCATTCAATGATGTTGAGAAGTCTGGCTCAATCCAGCCCTTGTTCATTTTTATAAGAGTCAGCCTGTCATCATTTTCAGTTGACAGGCGAATGCACCTATTGGTTATAATTTCACCGGCGGCACTAAAAACCCGCTCTGACAAAATGCCAGCCTCAGGGCAGGCCAGGACCTCCAAGGCGCAGCGAGCCAGTTCATGCCACGTGTCCAGCTTGGATACCCAATAATTATAAGGCTCAAAGGAATTATGGAGGACGTTGGTACGGTCGGCAAGGTACTCCCTCACCATCTTCCGAAACTTTGCACTCCTTGTGAGAGTACCCCCCGCCTCAGGGTCTGTGCGATGGGAGGGTCTGATAAAACTGTCCCAGAACTTTGACAGTGTTCTCCTGCCTCTGCTGGATTGCATTTGTGGCTCTCTCGCCTGTACTCCTTGGTTGTCC
Organism: Phyllobates terribilis; assembly: GCF_046119375.1. Taxonomy (NCBI): domain Eukaryota; kingdom Metazoa; phylum Chordata; class Amphibia; order Anura; family Dendrobatidae; genus Phyllobates; species Phyllobates terribilis. The sequence continues at coordinate 506,384,303 of NW_027362765.1, read as the reverse complement.
AACGAACTATGACCTCTGCCGCCAGCGTTTTCAGATGGGAATTTTTTCACCAATTCCGCAACAAGGGCCTTCTCGTACTGCCCCATTTTATTAGACCTGTCCTGAAAAGGAATAAGAGACATAAAGCTCTCCCTGTAGCGTGGGTCTAGAAGCGTCACCATCCAGTAATGACTGTCATCCAAAATTTGGACAACGCGAGGGTCACGGAAAACGGAGTGTAACATAAACTCAGCCATGTGTGCCAGACTGCAAAGAGGCAAGACTTCTGTGTCCTCACCAAGAGGACAACTGACCATGCACTCCTCCTCATCCTCATCCTCTTCCTCCTCCTCCCTGTCCTCAGGCCATCCACACTGAACAGATGGTATGACAGTTGTGCAGGTAGTACCGTCTATAGAGCTGGAAACTAGCTCCTGTTCTTCCTCCTCCTCCTCTTCCTCATTGTCACCCAATCCACGTTGGGATGAGATGAGGCTGGGCTGTGTGTAATCATCCTGTATAGTTCCTTGCTCCATCTCATCATGCTCCGCCTGCAATGCATCCTCTTTAATTGAGAGTAGAGAGTGTTTCAGAAGACAGAGAAGCGGGATGGTGATGCTAATTATGGCGTCATCGCCGCTCACCATCTTGGTGGAGTCCTCAAAGTTTTGGAGAATGGTACAGATGTCTGACATCCATGTCTACTCCTGAGGTTTTATGTGTGAAGTCTGACTTGAATACCAAGGGCAGTCAACAACTGCCCTCTTCTGCTCACAAATCCTTCCCAACATCTGCTATGTAGAGTTCCAATGCGTGGGAACATCACACACCAGTCGGTGAGCCGGAAGCTGCAAACGCTGCTGAAGCACGGCAAGAGCGGTGGAATCTGTAGCTGACTTTCTAAAATGGGCACACAGGTGGCGTACTTTGACAAGCAGGTCCGACAGATCCGGATAGGTTTTTCAGAAACAGCTAAACCACGAGGTTAAGCACATGGGCCAAGCATGGTACGCGTGTGAGCTCGCTGTTAGAACCCTCCTGTTAGTTTTTTCTATCTTGTGTTTTGCGGTCACGTGACCATCTGCCTATATATTCCAGCTCCGCCCTTCTGGCTTTGCTGGACTTCAGTGTGGTTTGACTGTTTTGCTAGCCTGGTGCTTCGGAGCCTATCTCTGTCAGTTTGCTTGGTCCTCTGGAACCTCTAGCACTTTTTGTCAGTTTGTCTTTTGTGTTCTACAACAATTTCTGTTTAGGAGGTGTCCCATTTTGTCCCAGTCCTTAGTTCTTTTAGGGACCCCTCCCTTAATTCTATAGGTCTTCGTTCAAACTAGCCGAGGACGAAGGCGGGTCTGTTCACTAGGAACAGGCAGCCCGCTACATCGTAGGGATTCAGCTTAGTCTTACTGTAGGGACAGCTTTCCCCTATCTTTCCTTAGTTCTTGTTGCAGATCATAACACTCACCTCGCCTCAGAGCCGCCACCAGGTTCCAGCCATTGTCACACACGACCATGCCTGGCTGTATGTTCAGCGGTGTCAGCCACAGATCTGACTGCTCTTTCAGAGCTGTCCACAACTCTTCAGCGTTGTGTGGTTTGTCACCTAAGCATATTAGCTTCAGCACATCCTGTTGCCAATTGGCTGAGGCAGCGCTGCAGTGCTTCCAGCTTGCGACTTATGTGGTCATTTCGGAGATGGATGCTGAAGAGGAGGTGCAGGAGCTGTAGAATGTGGAGGCAACCCTGATTGACCCAGGGCCCGCAATCCTTGGCGTCGGGAGGACGTGTTACGTCCAAAGGTCCGACTGGGTCCTGGCTTCCATTATATTAACCCAGTGTGCCGTCAGTGAGATGTACCGTCCCTGCCCACAAGCACTTGTCCACGTGTCCGTGGTTAGGTGAACTTTCCCAGTAACTGCATTGTTGAGGTCATGGCTAATGTTGTGGGACACTTGCTTGTGTAATGCAGTGACGGCACACGCACCAGGAGAAATAGTGGCGGCTGGGGACCGAGTACTGAGGGACGGCTGCCCACATCAGGTTGCGGAAAGCTTCCGTCTCCACAATTCTAAAAGGCAACATTTTGAGCTCCAGCAGTCTCAAAATGTGTGACTTCAGTAGTGTGGCCTGTGGGGCGTTAGCTGCGTATTTGCGCTTGCGTTCCAAGGACTGGGGTAGGAACAACTGAATGCTGCGCTGGGACAAGGACGTGGACGTGCTTTCTGATGGTGCTAGTTTAGAGTGTTCAACGACAGGTGCAGGGCGGGAGGCATCTTGGCATGCGCCATGGACAGGAGATTGACGTGCACGCACAACAGCGGATCAAGCAGTGGTGTCACCCGCAGATACTGTTGCTGGACCCTGGGGTTCGGTTCACTTAGTTGGGTGCTTTGCTGCCATGTGCCTGATCATGCTGGTGGTGGTCAGGCTGCTATTTTTGCTACCCCTGCTGATGCGGGCCTGGCAGGTGGTGCAAATGGCCTTTTTGGGGTTATCGGCAGAGTCTTTAAAAAACACCAGACTTGGGAAGACCTAACGCTTGTACTGTCAACTTCCGTTGTGTTGATGTTGCGGGGAACGGTTGCCCGCTTTCTGTCTGCGGCCACCACACTGCTTGTTCTTGCCTGTTGTGGTGCTACGCCTCCCTCCTCCTGTGTGCTGCTGTCCTCACTCTGCGTCACCTTGCCAGGTTGGGTCAGTGATTTCATCGTCCACCACCTCATCTTCCACTTCCGCACCCTGGTCCTCCTCCTGACTTTCTGGCAATTGTGTCTCATCATCATTACTGTTGAGCGAGCATGCTCGACACTGCTCGGTACTCGCCCGAGCATCACGCTACTCGGGATGTTCGGCGAGCACCGAGCATTTCCGGGTTACTCGGGCGGGAGCTCGGGTCTCCGCCCTGCATGTTTGGCACTCTTTACAGAGCCAATAAACATGCAGGGATTGCCAGCCATTCACTGTAATGCCGCAGCCATGTTGTTTGTGGGCATTACAGTGATTTGCTGGCCGCACAGCGTCACCTCGAGTATTTAAAACCGGGCGCCGCCATCTTGGACACAGTCGCTCCGGATCAGACAGTGTAGGGACAGCGCTGCTGATTTAGGGAGAGATATATCCTGCAAAATAGTTAGTGTAGGGTCTGTAAAGGCTGCCAGATCAAACAAACAGTCCTTCTCAGGACTAATATCCATCCCAGATATCAGGCAGGCAGGCAGGCTGTATAGGAGACGCAGTGGTTATACCAGAAAACTCTCCATTACAGTCCCGTGTTCTCCTGTTGCTGAAATTGCAGGACTTAGCTCCAGGTCTCGGGGGCTAGGAAAAATCCTTTTTTTTTCATCTAAATGCTCTTTTTTTTTCCCTCCTTCACACTGTACAAGTCTTATTAACCTTTTGGTGTCCCCCCCCCCCAAAAAAAAGGGTGTCTCTGATTTTTCAGACACAAATATATCAGTTGAAAATAGTCTGGTGTAGGCTACAGAAATAGAAGTGTGGTTTTGCAGTTCCACGGTTCAAACTTCTGTATTATCCAGTTTTGGGCCATTAGTATCTAAAAAAAACAGTTTTAGTGTGTCGCTCACTGTTCAGCCGCAAATATATATATTTAAAAAAGTCTGGTATACACCAGTAAATTATAACTGTGGTTTTGCTGTTCCACGGTAAAAAATCTCTATTATCCTGCTTTTGACATTTTTTGCCGTAAAAAAAAAACTAATAGTGTCTCCCTGACTTTTCAGACACAGATATATCTGTTGAAAATAGTCTGGTGTAGGCCCGAGAAATAGAAGTGTGGCTTTGCAGTTCCACGGGTCAAATCTCTGTATTATCCTGCTTTTGCCATTTTTTGCCGTAAAGAAAAACAGTAGTAGTGTCTCCTGATTGTTCAGACACAAATATATCTGTTGAAAATAGTCTGGTATACCACCAGTAAATTATAACTGTGGTTTTGCTGTTCCACAGTAAAAAATCTCTATTATCCTGCTTTTGGCATTTTTTGTTGTAAAGAAAAACAGTAGTAGTGTCTCCTGATTGTTCAGACACAAATATATCTGTTGAAAATAGTCTGGTATACACCAGTAAATTATAACTGTGGTTTTGCTGTTCCACGGTAAAAAATCTCTATTATCCTGCTTTTGGCATTTTTTGCCGTAAAGAAAAACAGTAGTAGTGTCTCCTGATTTTTCAGACACAAATATATCTGTTGAAAATAGTCTGGTATACACCAGTAAATTATTACTGTGGTTTTGCTGTTCCACGGTAAAAAAATCCCTATTATCCTGCTTTTGGCATTTTTTGCCATAAAAAAAAAAAAATTAGTGTCTCCTGATTGTTCAGACACAAATATATCTGTTGAAAATAGTCTGGTGTTGGCCCGAGAAATACAAGTGTGGTTTTGCAGTTCCACGGGTCAAATCTCTGTATTATCCTGCTTTTGCCATTTTTTGCCGTAAAGAAAAACAGTAGTAGTGTCTCCTGATTGTTCAGACACAAATATATCTGTTGAAAATAGTCTGGTATACCACCAGTAAATTATAACTGTGGTTTTGCTGTTCCACGGTAAAAAATCTCTATTATCCTGCTTTTGGCATTTTTTGCTGTAAAGAAAAACAGTAGTAGTGTCTCCTGATTGTTCAGACACAAATATATCTGTTGAAAATAGTCTGGTATACACCAGTAAATTATAACTGTGGTTTTGCTGTTCCACGGTAAAAAATCTCTATTATCCTGCTTTTGGCATTTTTTGCCGTAAAGAAAAACAGTAGTAGTGTCTCCTGATTGTTCAGACACAAATATATCTGTTGAAAATAGTCTGGTATACACCAGTAAATTATTACTGTGGTTTTGCTGTTCCACGGTAAAAAATCTCTATTATCCTGCTTTTGGCATTTTTTGCCGTAAAAAAAAAAAAATTAGTGTCTCCTGATTGTTCAGACACAAATATATCTGTTGAAAATAGTCTGGTGGAGGCCCGAGAAATACAAGTGTGGTTTTGCAGTTCCACGGGTCAAATCTCTGTATTATCCTGCTTTTGCCATTTTTTGCCGTAAAGAAAAACAGTAGTAGTGTCTCCTGATTGTTCAGACACAAATATATCTGTTGAAAATAGTCTGGTATACCACCAGTAAATTATAACTGTGGTTTTGCTGTTCCACAGTAAAAAATCTCTATTATCCTGCTTTTGGCATTTTTTGCTGTAAAGAAAAACAGTAGTAGTGTCTCCTGATTGTTCAGACACAAATATATCTGTTGAAAATAGTCTGGTATACACCAGTAAATTATAACTGTGGTTTTTCTGTTCCACGGTAAAAAATCTCTATTATCCTGCTTTTGGCATTTTTTGCCGTAAAGAAAAACAGTAGTAGTGTCTCCTGATTGTTCAGACACAAATATATCTGCTGAAAATAGTCTGGTATACACCAGTAAATTATTACTGTGGTTTTGCTGTTCCACGGTAAAAAATCTCTATTATCCTGCTTTTGGCATTTTTTGCCGGAAAAAAAAAAAAATTAGTGTCTCCTGATTGTTCAGACACAAATATATCTGTTGAAAATAGTCTGGTGTAGGCCCGAGAAATACAAGTGTGGTTTTGCAGTTCCACGGGTCAAATCTCTGTATTATCCTGCTTTTGCCATTTTTTGCCGTAAAGAAAACCAGTAGTAGTGTCTCCTGATTGTTCAGACACAAATATATCTGTTGAAAATAGTCTGGTGTTGGCCCGAGAAATACAAGTGTGGTTTTGCAGTTCCATGGGTCAAATCTCTGTATTATCCACTTTTGGGCCATTTTTACCTAAAAAAACCAGTTTGAGTGTGTCGTTCACTGTTCAGCCGCAAATATATCTGTTGAAAATAGTCTGGTGGAGGCCCGAGAAATACAAGTGTGGTTTTGCAGTTCCACGGGTCAAATCTCTGTATTATCCTGCTTTTGCCATTTTTTGCCGTAAAGAAAAACAGTAGTAGTGTCTCCTGATTGTTCAGACACAAATATATCTGTTGAAAATAGTCTGGTATACCACCAGTAAATTATAACTGTGGTTTTGCTGTTCCACGGTAAAAAATCTCTATTATCCTGCTTTTGGCATTTTTTGCTGTAAAGAAAAACAGTAGTAGTGTCTCCTGATTGTTCAGACACAAATATATCTGTTGAAAATAGTCTGGTATACACCAGTAAATTATAACTGTGGTTTTGCTGTTCCACGGTAAAAAATCTCTATTATCCTGCTTTTGGCATTTTTTGCCGTAAAGAAAAACAGTAGTAGTGTCTCCTGATTGTTCAGACACAAATATATCTGTTGAAAATAGTCTGGTATACACCAGTAAATTATAACTGTGGTTTTGCTGTTCCACGGTAAAAAATCTCTATTATCCTGCTTTTGGCATTTTTTGCCGTAAAGAAAAACAGTAGTAGTGTCTCCTGATTGTTCAGACACAAATATATCTGTTGAAAATAGTCTGGTGTAGGCCCGAGAAATACAAGTGTGGTTTTGCAGTTCCACGGGTCAAATCTCTGTATTATCCTGCTTTTGCCATTTTTTGCCGTAAAGAAAACCAGTAGTAGTGTCTCCTGATTGTTCAGACACAAATATATCTGTTGAAAATAGTCTGGTGTTGGCCCGAGAAATACAAGTGTGGTTTTGCAGTTCCACGGGTCAAATCTCTGTATTATCCACTTTTGGGCCATTTTTACCTAAAAAAAACAGTTTGAGTGTGTCGTTCACTGTTCAGCCGCAAATATATCTATTTAAAATTTTCTGGTATACCCCAGTAAACAATAACTGTGGTTTTGCCATTCCACTGTAAAAAATCTCTAATATTCAGCTTTTGGTATTTTTTCCGTAAAGAAAAACAGTAATAGTTTCTCCCTGATTGTTCAGATTGTTTAAAAGAGTCGGGTGTAGGCCAGAGAAATAGAACTGTGGTTTTCCTCTTCCACGGTTCTAATCTACTTTTTATTACCCTTTTTCCATTGATAGTGCGAGTGTAAGCTATTTTACTTCCTTTACAATGGGCAAGGCACGTGGCAAGGGACGTGGAACTGGACGTTCTGGTGATGGTGCGTGCAGAGGACGGGGCAGTGGCCAAGGTGAAAATGTGCCACAACCAACAGCCACATCTTCTCGATCCCACTTCTTGACCGAATTACTAGGGAAGCAATGAACAACACCAGTATTGTGAACTGATCAGTGTGAACAGGTTATTAATTGGATAGCAGATAATACTTCCAGTTACCTGGACACCACCACCTCCGGTCTGTCTTCCACACGGTCAACTCTTAGTAGCCGTGAGTCTCGACCTCATACTCCTCCTCACCCTGATGCTCCTTCCTCCCACCATGCCGAGTGTCGTCAGACAGCCACTGATCCCACACTTGGACACTATGAAGAGCTGTTCACTGGTCCATTTCCAGATTTGTGCCCCTCGCCTGCTCCGCTTGAAGTGGTGGAAGAGGAGATCCCGTGTAGCGATGCCCAAATATTTGAACAGCCATGGCCACAGGAAGTCGACGCTGGCAATTTGTCACAAGAGGTGGACGATGACAAGACACAATTGCCAGGAAGTGAGGAGGAGGATCGTGGTGCGCAAGTGGAAGAGGAGGAGGTGGTGGACGATCTAGTAAGTGACCCAACGTGGCAGGAGGACATGCAGAGCGAGGCCAGCAGCACACAGGGTGAGGGAGGCAGAGTACCCCAACAGGCAGGAAGAAGCAGTGTGGTGGCCGCACACAGAAGGCGGGCAACAGTTCCCCGTAACACCAACACGAGGGACGTTGCCAGTACAACCTGTAGGTCTTCCAGAGTCTGGAATTTTTTTAAAGACTCTGCTGAGAACCCCAAAAAGGCCATTTGTACCACCTGCCATGCCAGCATCAGCAGGGGTGACTATCCTGGACCTCATGAAGGAGTACCTAATTCCCCACGTGGTCACCTGGGAGCAAGAGTTGGCTCCAGAGCTGCAATCGGCAGCTATGGGTGGGGACCTGCGATGCCGCCCAAACCCTGATTCGGAGGTGCCTGAAGCTGCGGAGGAAACTACAGGCTCCTACCCGGACTGGTCCGCGTCTATAGAGGACTTGCAGCAACCCGTTCTTACCCCGCTACCCGCACCAGCAGTAACCTGGCCCGAGGCTGAGGAGTGGGCCTGGGAAAACCAGGGGGGTGACCTAATAGGCTTCCCCCGGGAGACCCGGGCTGAAGCGCGGAGGAGGAGCCAGTGGTGCAGCGACCAGATATTCCAGCTTGCATGGGAGCAGCATCAGCGGGAGCAGCGCTGCGAGCGCCTCGAGGTCCGGACCAAAGCTGCCAAATCTCGGGCGCTTCAGGAGGAGGCCACCTGTCCCAGTCCCCGGTACAAAGGCCAAGTCGTCCGTTTTCATCATGAGGCGGGGTGAGGGTTCATCCGGTGTCCCCAGTTCCAGGACGATGTGTTCGTCAGCCGGCGAGACGTTGAGACGCGCCTCAAGAAGGGACACCCTGGTCGGAACCTCTTCCCGGGCGATACAGTGACTTTCTCTCGCCACCAGGGGGAGCGTGGGTGGTACGCCCTGGACGTACACAAAGTGTCCGGGAGCGACGCCACCCCGCGCTCAGCCTCAGGGGACCGACTAGCCTCCGTTGGGAGGAATGAGCCCTTTCCAAGAAGACAACCCGAGGTTTAAAGCAGCCCCTGGCTGTAGTTGCAGTTTTTGTTCACAAGTTCTAATGTGTTGACTTTTGCTATTATGTTTGATTTCTTACCCGGTTTTTCTAGAGACACGTGTCCCTGCAGACTGGCAGCAGACAGACTCTTTCCCCATGTATATAGTTTGCATCTTTTTAGGTGCTCCATATTGGTTTTATACAAAAAACGCGGATATTCTCTACCTCAAAAACCTCAGAAGAAAAACCTGTCAGGGTGGCTCTCCAGGAGGTCCAACTCGGGATCTTCATGCCCTGCAGCCACCCCAGGGCCAACTTTGGGGGTTTAGAACAGGTCCCTCGCACTTCTGAACTGACTCTGCGTCCGTGCACTTTATCTGTCTGCCTGCAACAATGTCTCTGGAAAATGCTAGCACTTTTATAATTTTATATTTTTGTACTTTTATACTATATACCTTGTTATGCAACGTTTAAGAAATGTGCCTCCCATAAAGGGAAGATAGTTTTGTTATTATAAAAAGAAAATTTCCTGGGTGTTACTTCTTTTGCAGCCCGCGGACGTGCTGTGTTTTACCAGGGGGTAATGTGGCGCCTCTGAGGGTTCGACCGCCACAGGAATGCTGCACTTCTTTAATGGAGTGTAGTGTTCCTCCTCTGAGGTAAGGCCAGTGTGATAGTCGTGACTCAGCCTTGCATCCAACACCACACTTCTCCACCAGAGGGAGCTGGTATGCACTAGGTGCTGCTCTCCTGGTTACAGGGAGACTGGGGAACACAAAGTGGTAGGAACCAGTTAGTGGGTGAGGGTGGAGGACTTACAAGTTAGTTACACTTTAGATTTCATATTTAATAAAATGCCATCTTTGATCTTGGTCCTTTTTAGTCCTTCGTCTAGCCTTTGCTAGTCTGTCGGCTGTCTCTGTGCTGTCAAAATACTGTGTGTAATGTGACCTCCCTCCGTGAGCGCAGATCCTGTGTGGGCCTGCATCGGCAAGGGACACAGCCCTCGTACCCTGGCCTTGGGACGAGACGTAGGTTGCAGATAAGGAATGTCTCAACCCGGCCAAGGACCAGGATCAAGAAGGCCTGGAGCTTAAGAGTGTGGCTCCACAGCAAATGGGTCCCGGGGAGGATGCAGACGGAGCGGAGTACGCCACCTATCCTCGCCTACCTGATCTATTCAGAGGGATTCCGGCTGCAAGAGGGGTACCGGCCCCCGACACCCGACCTTGTATTCTATGTCCTGGACGGGAAAGCCCGGTTAGGCCCTGAGGATCCCACCGGGCATCGGATGGAGAGGAATTGCCACCCGTGCCCTAGTCCTGAGAGGATCTCAGAGGTAGACCCGGCCTATCCACACACGTACAGACGGGAAAGGGTGAAGTCTGTAGTGCAGGAACACTCTGGTGTAGGGTCGCTATCGAACACTGGACTTTTTCGGAGGTAGTCGGACCCCCGTCCCTGGTGGCCGCAGGACTCCGCGGGGAGCAGGGAGTCGCCTTCCCGCTGTCATCTCTAAGTGAGTAAAGCCTTGGAAGTTCACCCCTATGGCCTCCAGACTGTTCATTATGCGCCATACCATGCGACACGGTACCCGTACTCCCCGCACTACTAACCCTCTCATCCTGTTTGCCTGCCCTGTGGCCTTGCTCCACCTGTGGGGAGCAGTGAGAAGTTTGGCCGCCACGACACCAGGACTCGGCGGACTGTAGCGGCACTGGTGGCCCTTCACCAGGCTCCACAGATGTCGTAGTCGTAAAATCAGCCACTCAACCCGGACAAGCCCACACCATCTCTTTCTAATGTGATGGCCCTGAGCACGGGTCGGGCCCAGGCCAAGGCTGCATCCCATCTCTCCATCACGGGGCCCGACACCGAGTACCCCAACACCCAAGGTAAAACACGGGCTTCTCTGAGTAGAGGCATCACACAAAGATGCCCCCTCCTCTCAGTCTTCACTTGTTATTGCAGTTTCTCAAGAAACAGCATCAACGTCCACGTCCACGTCCCACCGCAGCGTTCAATTGTCCATATCTCAGACCTTTGAATGAAAGCGGAAATTCGCAGCTAACGCCCCACAGGCCACAGTCCTAGATTCGCACATTTCACAACTGCTTGCGTTGGAAATGCGGCCTTTTAGGCTGGTGGAGACGGAATCCTTCCGCAACCTTATGGCGGTGGCCGCCCCTCGGTACTCGGTCCCCAGCCGACATTATTTTGCCCGGTGTGCCATCCCCGCACTACACAAGCACGTGTCCCAAAACATCTGCCGCGCCCTCAACAACGCAGTTGCTGGGAGAGTCCACCTGACAACGGACACGTGGACAAGTGCTTGTGGCCAGGGACGGCACATCTCCCTGACGGCACACTGGGTAAACATAGTGGAAGCTGGGACCCAGTCGGACCTTGGGACGGAACACATCCTCCCCACACCGAGGATTAAGGGCCCTATGTCAGTCAGAGTTGCCCCCACAGTGTACAGCTCCTGCGCATCATCCTCCTCCTCCTCATGTTCAGCCTCCATCTCAGATATCACCACATCAGTTACAAGCTGGAAGCACTGCAGTACTGCCTCCGCCAAGCGGCAACAGGTTGTGCTGAAACTCATAAGCTTAGGTGAGAAACCTCACACTGCTTGTGAGTTGTGGACAGCTGTGAAAGAGCAGGCAGATCTGTGGCTGAGACCGCTGAACCTACATCCAGGCATGGTCGTGTGTGACAATGGCCGTAACCTGGTGGCGGCTCTGAGGCGAGGCGAGATCATACACGTACCATGCCTGGCTCATGTGCTGAACCTCGTGGTTCAGCGGTTTCTTAAATTGTACCCTGAGTTGCCAGATCTTCTCGTCAAAGTACGCCACCTGTCAACTCATTTTCGCAAGTCGGCTACAGCTTCCGCTGCCCTTGCTGTGTTGAAGCAGCATTTGCAGCTTCCGTCACACCGACTGGTGTGTGATGTCCACACACATTAGAACTCTACCCTCCACATGTTGCAAAGGATTTGTGAGCAGAAGAGAGCAGTTGTGGAGTACCAGCTGCAACAAGGCCGTCGATATTCAGGTCAGACTCCACACATAAGACCTCAGGAGTGGACCTGGATGTCTGACATATCTACCATCTTGACAAACTTTGAGGAGTTCACCAAGATGGTAAGTGGCGATGACGCCATCATTAGCGTCAGCATTCCACTTGTCTGTCTTTTGCAACGCTATCTGCAGAGAATTAAAGAGGAGGCATTGCAGCCAGAGTATGATGAGATGGATGAAGAAGCCGTAGCGGTCGATTACACACAGCCCAGCCTCATCTCATCCCAACGTGCATTAGGGGACAATGAGGGAGAGGAGGAGGAAGAACAGGAGCTTGTATCATGCGCTGTAGACGGTAGTACCTGTACAACTGTCATACCATCGTTTCAGCGTGGGTGGCCTGAGGACAGGGGGGAGGAGGAGGAGGAGGAGAGCATGGTCAGTCGTCATCTTGGTGAGGACACGGAAGCCTTGCCCGTTACCAGTCTGGCACGCATGGCTGACTTTATGTTACGCTGCCTTAACCGTGACCCTCGCGTTGTCAAAATGTTGGGTGACAGTCATTACTGGTTGGTAACACTTTTAGATCCCCGCTACAAGGAGAACTTTCACTCTCTTATTCCTGAGGTGGAGAGGTCTACAAAAATGGGGCAGTACCAGAAGGCCCTTGCTGCAGAACTGTTAAAAAAGTTCCCATCTGAACACGCTAGCGGCAGAGGTCACAGTTCGTTGACCAACCAAGGCGTACAAGCGAGAGAGAGGCAACTCCAATCCAGCAGAGGCAGGGGAACACTGTCAACGTTCTGGGACAGTTTTCTGAGACCCGCCCAGCTTACAGGCCCTGAGGCGCAGGGTACTCTCACAAGGAGTGGAAAGTTTCAAAAGATGGTGAGGGAGTACCTTGCCGACCGTATCTGTGTCCTCCGTGATTCCTCTGTGCCTTTTAATTATTGGGTATCCAAGCTGGTCACTTGGAATGAACTCGCTCTGTACTCCTTGAAGGTCCTGGCCTGCCTTGCCGCTAGCGTGTTATCAGAGCGTGTTTTTAGTGCCGCTGGGGGAATTATAACTGATAAGCGCACTCGCCTGTCAACTGACAATGCTGACAAGCTGACCCTTATCAAAATGAACAAGGGCTGGATTGGGCCAGACTTCTCATCACCACCAAATGACAGCAGAGTAACATAAAGTCAAATCCACTGTGTTATTTCGGGAGGTGTATTCACACCCACACATGGGTATACGCTTCCTCATTTCGGCTGTTTTATGTTCTTCTCCTTATCCTCAGCCTCCACCACCACTATATCACCAGGGTGACCGTGGTCCGTGTTGCCATTATTGAAAGTTCCTCCGTCCTTATTTTTGTCAGCTTTTGCTTGGAAGGCATAAGCAAATACTATGGGAGACCCAGTCGCCATTAATGGGAAGAATGTTTGTAATATGCTGTACTGCATGGCTCTTGTAAGGGGCATTGCAAGTTCCTCCGTCCTAATTTTTGTCAGCTTTTGCTTGGAAGGCATAAGCAAATACTATGGGAGACCCACTCCCCAATAATGGGAATAATGTTTGTAATATGCTGTACTGCATGGCTCTTGTAAGGGGCATTGCAAGTTCCTCCGTCCTAATTTTTGGCAGCTTTTGCATGGAAGGCATAAGCAAATACTATGGGAGACCCACTCCCCAATAATGGGAATGTTTGTAATATGCTGTACTGCATGGCTCTTGTAAGGGGCATTGCAAGTTCCTCCGTCCTAATTTTTGTCCGCTTTTGCTTGGAAGGCATAAGCAAATACTATGGGAGACACACTCCCCAATAATGGGAATAATGTTTGTAATATGCTGTACTGCATGGCTCTTGTAAGGGGCATTGCAAGTTCCTCCGTTCTAATTTTTGGCAGCTTTTGCTTGGAAGGCATAAGCAAAGACTATGGGAGACACACTCCCCAATAATGGGAATAATGTTTGGAATATGCTGTACTGCATGGCTCTTGTAAGGGGCATTGCAAGTTCCTCCGTCCTAATTTTTGTCAGCTTTTGCTTGGAAGGCATAAGCAAATACTATGGGAGACCCACTCCCCAATAATGGGAATAATGTTTGTAATATGCTGTACTGTATGGCTCTTGGAAGGGGCATTAAAAGAGTCTTGTTAAGCTACTGAGTCCTCCACCACTTTTCCGAGGGGCATTAAAACCATCTTTTTAAGCTACTGTGACCTCCACGTCTCTTCCAAGGGGCATTCAAACGGTCTTGTTAAGCTACTGGGACCTCCACTTCTTTTCCAAGGGGCATTAAAACCGTCTTGTTAAGCTACTGTGACCTCCACGTCTCTTCAAAGGGGCATTAAAAGCATCTCCTTAAGCCACTCTGAACTCCGCAGCTCTACCAAGGGGCATTGAAATGTTGTTTTTAATTACCTCTAACCTCCACGACTCTTCCAACGGGCATTGCATTTTCCTCCTAATTTTAGTCAGCTTTTGCTTTTCAATGCAAAGGTGAAAACTAAGGGAGACCCACTCCCCAATAATGGGTAGAAGGTTTTTAGTATGCTGTAATCCACGTCTGTTTCAAGGGGCATTGCAGTTCTTCATAATTTTTGGAAAGCCCTCCATTCACTGCTTAGGCCAACAGTGTACAGGAGACCCAGATAGGCTAGCAGGCGGGTAGCAGGTGGACGCTCCCAGGTGAGCGGGCAAGAGTCTCTGAACAGGCAGGTGGTCACAGCAAGTGATGGCTAAGCCTCCAGGTAGACTAGCAGGCAGGTAGCAGGTGGACGCCGTCTCATGCTGTGATCACCTACCTGTCCAGAGACTCAGAATCAGATCCATAGACAGACTGGCAGGGCTGGTAGGCAGACTGTCGGACCGCAGGAATGCAAGTAGAAAGACAAGTAACTTCAGGTATCAAGCAGGAATCTGGCAGGTAACTGGCAGGTAACTGGTAACGGGACCTGAGGGCTGAAGCAGAGTGATAGGCTATGCAACAACATTGCTCGGGCACCTCCATTTTGGAGGAGGTGCCTTATATATGGTGAGGTCCTCCGGCCATTGGCCGGGGACTCCTTAGGATGGCGCGCGCGGCCCCTTTAAGAGAGGGGGAGCGCGCGCGCGCGCACCCTAAGCACAGTGGCCGGGAAGCAGCGCGCGCTGCCAGCAGAGCGGGAGGAGGACGCCGGGCATGGAGCGGAGAGGTGAGGGGAACAGCGTCCCTGCCTAGCAGGAGGCAGGGACGCCGACGCTACAGTACCCCCCCTTTAGGCCCCCCCTTTTTTACGCCAGACAGAAATTTATCAAGGATGAGAGGGGCATGGATGTTCTCCCGGGGCTCCCACGTTCTCTCCTCAGGACCAAACCCCTTCCAATCCACTAGAAAAAAGGTCTTTCCTCTTACCCTTTTGGTGGCCAGAATGTTCTCTACCTCAAACTCGTTTTCAGCGGAAACCGGAGCAGGAGGCGTACCTGTAGACTTGGAAAAAGAGTTAAGTACCACGGGTTTGAGGAGAGATACATGGAAGGAGTTAGGGATCCGCAAGTTGGCCGAGAGTTTCAATTTATAGGCCACTGGGTTGATTTGCTTGATAACTTCCAGTGGGCCGATGAACCGAGGCCCTAACTTGTAGGAAGGAATCTTGAGCCGGACATACTTGGACGAGAGCCAGACTTTATCTCCAGGACGGAATTGTGGAGGATCCAGGCGTTTTTTGTCAGCGTGTCTTTTCATCCGCTCGGACGACTGAAGGAGTGCGGATCGGGTACTCTCCCAAATGGAGGAGAATTCGCTAACGAGAGATTCCACAGCCGGATTGTCCACCGAGGTGGAGACGGGAAATGGGATCCGAGGATGCTGACCGAAGACTACAAAAAAAGGGGATTTGGAGGAAGATTCGCTCTCGTGATTATTGTAAGAGAACTCGGCCCATGGTAGGAGATCCACCCAGTCCGAATGGTGGGCATTAACGAAGTGCCGGAGGTAACTGGTCAGGATCTGATTGATCCGCTCCACTTGACCATTGGTGGTGGGTGGTAAGCGGAGGAGAAGTACAGGGTGACGTCCAACAGCTTACATGTGGCTCTCCAGAAGCGTGAGGTGAACTGAACCCCACGATCCGACACGATGTGGAGGGGCAGGCCATGGAAACGGAAGATGTGGCGGATAAGGTCTTTAGCCAGCTCGGGTGCAGACGGGAGGCCCGGCAGGGGAATGAAGTGAGCCATCTTGGAAAAGCGGTCAGCGACCACCCAAATGACCGTACAACCGGCAGAGACAGGGAGATCCGTTATAAAGTCCATAGCTATATGCTGCCACGGGGCAGCAGGTACTGGAAGAGGAAGGAGGTGACCGGCTGGCAGATGTCTCGGAACCTTGTTGCGGGCGCAGGACACACAGGCTGAAACAAAGTCTATTACGTCCTTGTGCAGGGTAGGCCACCATTAATGCCGGGTAATAAGCTGGAGGGTCTTTTTCTGACCGGCGTGGCCAGCTAGCTTAGACGAGTGACCCCAGTGTAGGATCTTCTTCCGATCAGGTACTGTTACGAACGTCTTACCGGGAGGGAGACGATTTAGATTCACGGGGGCCACCTGCATTACTCTGGCGGGATCGATGATATGCTTAGGCTCCTCCTCTAGATCAGACACCAGGAAGGATCGGGACAAGGCGTCAGCTTTGATGTTTTTGTCTGCCGGGCGAAAATGAAGAACGAAATCAAAGCGGGCAAAAAACAAGGACCACCGGGCTTGGCGCGGGTTAAGTCTCTGGGCGCTCTGGAGGTAAGCCAAGTTCTTGTGGTCCATGTAAATAATTACCGTGTGAAGAGCCCCCTCGAGCAGGTAACGCCACTCCTCCAGTGCCAGCTTAATGGCCAATAACTCTCGGTCTCCTATAGAATAATTGCGCTCAGAAGGGGAGAAGAGTTTGGAGAAGAAGCCGCAAGTTACCATTCTTCCGGAAGACGACTTTTGGGTAAGTACCGCTCCGGCTCCAGAGGAGGAGGCGTCCACTTCCAGGAAGAATTGTTTTTTGCCGTCCGGACGATGCAGCACCGGGGCGGAAGAGAAAGCTTGTTTTAAGGAAAGAAAGGCTTCCTCTGCTTCGGGCGGCCATTCTCTGGGATTAGTGCCCTTACGGGTGAGCGCAGAGATTGGGGCAGTCCGGGAAGAGAAGTGCGGTATGAAGAGGCGGTAGTAGTTGGCGAAGCCCAGGAACCGCTGAATAGCCTTCAACCCCTCTGGTCGGGGCCACTTCTGGATGGCAGACAGTTTCTCAGGATCCATTCGTAGGCCGGTCTGAGAGATTATGTAGCCCAAGAACGGAAGCGAGGTCTGCTAAAAGAGGCACATCTCATATTTAGCGTAGAGGTGGTTCTGCTTGAGCCTGAGCAGGACCTGACGAACATCCCTCCGGTGAGTGAGAAGATCCGGAGAGAAGACTAAGATGTCGTCCAGGTACACCACTACGCAGGAGTAGAGAAGGTCCCGGAAGATGTCATTGACCAACTCTTGAAAGACGGCGGGAGCGTTACAGAGACCGAAGGGCATTACCAGGTATTCATAGTGGCCGTCCCGGGTGTTGAATGCCATCTTCCATTCATCCCCCTGACGGATACGGACCAGGTTATACGCCCCACGGAGGTCCAGCTTGGTGAAGATTCTAGCCCCCCTCAGACGGTCAAATAATTCCGGAATGAGCGGAAGGGGGTATTTATTCTTCACCGTGATCTGGTTAAGGCCTCTATAGTCTATGCAGGGACGGAGTGAGCCGTCCTTCTTTTTGACGAAGAAGAAGCCTGCTCCCGCCGGAGAGGTCGATTTCCGGGTAAATCCCCGGGCCAGATTCTCCTCAATATATTCAGACATGGACCGGGTCTCAGCAGCGGACAAAGGGTAAATACACCCACGGGGAGGAGTAGCGCCGGGCATCAGGTCGATTGGGCAGTCGTATGGTCTATGAGGGGGTAATGTCTCTGCCTCCTTTTTATTAAAGACGTCCACATAAGACCAATAGGGAACCGGAAGACCAGGTAGATTGGCTGGGGTAGGAGAAGGACGGACAGGATGGACGGGAACTAAACAAGTCTTATGGCAGTCCTGTCCCCAGCGAAGGACTTCTCCGGTCTGCCAATCAAGCACGGGTGCATGTTTCTGAAGCCAAGGTAGGCCTAGCAAGAAGGCGTGAGAGAGTCCAGGCAGAACATGAAAGAAGATGCTCTCTGAGTGCAGCATTCCCACCTGCAGGGTTATGGATTCGGTGATGAGTTGGATGGGATGTGGTAAGAGGCCCCCATCTACGGCAGCGACAGATAAGGGTACAGCTAGAGGTTTGGTGGGAATGCGGTATTTCTCTACCAGGGACTGAGAAATTAGATTTCCGGCAGCTCCAGAGTCAAGTTGGGCTAGTTCAAAATAACGGTTCTCCCCGCAGATTATAGAGACCGACAGCAACAGAGATGGAGAGGGTTTACTGTTATCTAGGATGACCTCTCTGAACGATCCTAGACACAGGCGTTTCCCGACCTCTCCGGACAGGAACGGATCCGGTGCTCCTTACTGCCACAGTAGAAGCAGCTCCCCTCGGCTCGGCGTAACTCTTGACGGGTCTTGACCATCTTGGTCTGGTCGACCTACATAGGCTCGGGTGAGTGCGCCTGGGGAGTAACGGGAGAAGTGACGGGTTTCTGGAAGGTAGGGGCTAGACGTGGAAACCTCCTCTCACGGGTGACCTCTTTGGCGCGCTTCTGGAACCGGATGTCTATCTTGGTGGCAAGAGTTATTAAGTCGTCGAGAGTGGTAGGAATGTCCCGACCGGCGAGTTCATCTTTAATACGGCCGGACAGACCCTCCCAAAAGACAGACACCAGGGCGTCGTTATCCCAGGCCAGCTCCGAAGCAAGGGTACGGAACCGTATGGCATATTGGCCCACGGTGAGATTTCCTTGACGGAGGCGTAGCAGAGATGATGCGGATGAGGTCTTCCGTCCTGGTTCGTCGAAGACTTTCCGGAAAGCCGTGAGAAAGGCTGGCAGGTTGGACACCAGGGGGTCTCCTCTCTCCCATAGAGGATTTAGCCAAGCCAGTGCCTCTCCCGTGAGATGGGACATGATGAAGGCTACTTTGGCTCGGTCGGTGGAAAACTGGTGTGCCAACAGTTCGAAGTGCAGAGTGCACTGGTTAATGAAGCCCCGTGCCTGGCTGGGATCTCCGCCAAAACGAGGAGGAGCGGAGAGGCGGGGACCGGGAAGAGATGCCATGGTGTTGATGGGCTGCGGCGGTGCCGGGGTAGTAAGTGTGCGTGTGGAGGCAGCTCCCGAAGAGGTAGACAATGTGTCCAGGTGGGAGATAACACTACACAGATGACTCAGGATGGACTCCTGTTGGGACCTCTGACGGGAAAGTTCATGACACAAGTCCGAGAGCGAGGGAGCTTGGGTGCCACCGGGTTCCAGGGCCCGAGCAAACTGTAACGGGTCTGGGAGGTGGAACCTCTGAGCAACGATACAAAGGGGCAGTCCTTGTAAGGAAGCGGGTGGCTCCCAGGGTAGGCGGGCAGGTAGTTACGGCAAGTGACGGGGACAGTCTCTGGGTAGAAGGTCAGGAGGTCACGGCAAGTGACGGGGACAGTCTCTGGGTAGAAGGGCAGGAGGTCACGGCAAGTGACGGGGACAGTCTCTGGGTAGAAGGGCAGGAGGTCACGGCAAGTGGCGGGGACAGTTTCTTGACAGGCAGGTGGTCACGGCAAGTGACGGCTAAGCCTCCAGATAGGCTAGCAGGCGGGTAGCAGGTGGACGCTCCCAGGTGAGCGGGCAAGAGTCTCTGAACAGGCAGGTGGTCACAGCAAGTGATGGCTAAGCCTCCAGGTAGACTAGCAGGCAGGTAGCAGGTGGACGCTCCCAGGTGAGCGGGTAAGAGTCTCTGGACAGGTAGGTGGTCACAGCATGTGACGGCAGAGCCTCCAGGTAGGCTAGCAGGCAGGTAGCAGGCGGACGCTCCCAGGTGAGCGGGCAAGAGTCTCTGGACAGGTAGGTGGTCACAGCACGTGACGGCAGAGCCTCCAGGTAGGCTAGCAGGCAGGTAGCAGGCGGACGCTCCCAGGTGAGCGGGCAATCAGATCCATAGACAGACTGGCAGGGCTGGTAGGCAGACTATCGGACCGCAGGAATGCAAGTAGAAAGACAAGTAACAGGCAGGTATCAAGCAGGAATCTGGCAGGTAACTGGCAGGTAACTGGTAACGGGACCTGAGGGCTGAAGCAGAGTGATCGGCTATGCAACAACATTGCTCGGGCACCTCCATTTTGGAGGAGGTGCCTTATATATGGTGAGGTCCTCCGGCCATTGGCCGGGGACTCCTTAGGACGGCGCGCGCGGCCCCTTTAAGAGAGGGGGAGCGGGAGGAGGACACCGGGCACGGAGCGGAGAGGTGAAGGGAACAGCGTTCCTGCCTAGCAGGAGGCAGGGACGCCGACGCTACAGCATGTCTGTAGCATCGGCGTCTCTGCCCCGTACTAGGCAGAGACGCCGTCCCTCTCACCTCCCCGCTCCTGGCGCGGCGTCCTCCAGCGCTTCTCTCCCCGCTGCTTCCGGCACGCGCTCCTTCCCCGGCAGTGTGCTTAGGGCGCGCGCGCTCCCCCTCTCTTAAAGGGACCGCGCGCGCCGTCCTAAGGAGTCCCCGGCCAATTGCCGGAGGACCTCCCATATATAAGGCACCTCCTCCAAAATGGAGGTGCCCGAGCAATGTTGTTGCAAAGCCTTCACTCTGCTTCAGCCCTCAGGTCCCGTTACCAGTTACCTGCCAGTCACCTGCCAGATTCCTGCCTGTTACCTGCCAGATTCCTGCTTGATACCTGCCTGATATCCGCTTACCTGCTTGCAAGCCTGCGGTCCGACGGTCTGCCTTCCGACACCTGTCAGTCTGTCTATGGACCAGCCTGCCCGCTCACCTGGGAGCGCTCACCTGCTACCTGCCTGCTAGCCTACCTGGAGGCCCTGCCGTCACTTGCCCTGACCAACTGCCTGTCCAGAGACTCTTGCCCGCTCACCTGGGAGCGTCCACCTGCTACCTGCCTGCTAGCCTACCTGGAGGCCCTGCCGTCACTTGCCGTTACCACCTGCCTGTCCAGAGACTCTTGCCCGCTCACCTGGGAGCGTCCACCTGCTACCTGTCTGCTAGTCTACCTGGAGGTTCTGCCGTCACTTGCCGTGACCACCTGCCTGTCCAGAGACTCTCGCCCGCTCACCTGGGAGCGCTCACCAGCCACCTGCCTGCTGTCCTTCTACCCAGAGACTGTCCCTGTCACTTGCCGTGACTACCTGCCCTTCTACCCAGAGACTGTCCCAGTCACTTGCTGTGACTACCTGCCCTTCTACCCAGAGACTGTCCCTGTCACTTGCCGTGACTACCTGCCCGTCTTCCCTGGGAGCCATCCGCTTCCTTACAAGGACCGCCCCCTTGTATAGTTGCTCAGAGGTTCCACCTCCCAGGCCCGTTACAATGTCCCTTGACTTCGTGTACAAACAGGTAGAAGGGCTTGATATAAACAGGTATGCCCAAGGCTGGGGCAGATACGATGGCTTCTTTTAGCTTCTCAAAGGAGTCATACATCTTGCTGGGTATGTTATGACCATAGGCGATGAGATTACCTTCTCTTAAGACATCATCGGATAATCTTCTTCATCTGTAGTTAACATGGCAGTGACTGCTTTCTTCTGCTTTAATAGACACAAGAGAGGACAAATCTTGCCACGTAGCTGAGTATGTCTTCTGAATAGCCAAAACTGCACGGTAGAAAGGCATGGGTTATTTCTCTGGGTCTGGCAATTGGTTGCAGAGTGTCATGGCCTGAGTCGGTGTGAATTTTACATACATGATAGGTTCTGGTTTGCCAAGAGCAGGTGGTGGCGTGATAGGCTTAAGGGTTAAATTAGATGGTGGTCTAGGTAGGCCTGGCAGCAACTCTTCTTCATCCCCATAATTTTTAATTGGTACTGATGTGATGGGAGTCACATGTGTTTGACAAGCATCTTTCATTGCATTGTAGTGTCAGTCTGTTTACTGACTAGACGTATCTCGGTTAGATGGCAAGAAGGCTTAGAGGCCTCTTCTATCACTGTGTCTGTACTAGCGCTCTTGCACATGCTCTGACTGGGTATCCAAAGATACCGGAGCTAATTAAAGGAAGTGCTATAGTCTTAATGCCAGCAGTCTTGTTTGCAATGTCTAATGCTGCGTGTACAGTCTGGCACAAGATCCGTGCACTATTATCTGGATAGGAAGGGTCATAGATGGGCCCCACTGCATAAATAATAGTGTTACAGGGTAAATCGCCTGATTCTGTAACTGTGACCATTGCTGGCTGGAAAGAACCATGTCGTCATACAATATTATCACTTTCCCTTTGAATACTGTCTCCCCCTGCCATGACAATATCTCTAGCCAGGCCACCCCTGTGCTGCAGGTGGCTATTGGTAGCATTCACTATAGCATCCACCCGCTGAGTGACCATGTTCCCTACACCCACAGAGATTAGTACCCCAACCCCTGTCTGTCCCTGGGTAATCATTTTCTCAAAAATAGGATCCCAGTCCTCTGGGGGGCCTGACACAAAGCTACCATTATCCACATGTTAATATGATGGGGCAACAGATGGAGCCCCTTCACCTGACTGAGGGACAGGTGATGTAAGAGCTGGGAACATTGGTGTTGGAGGTGGGGGAGATGCTGAGGTAGATTGCTGAGGTGGGGTGTAATATTGTCCTTGCATAGTAACAACCGGATATATAGAAACTGGTGGAGAAACTAATTGGGCATTAGGCTTTGGAATATCTGTCGTCTCATTGTTATCAGGCCTTCCGGGTGGAGTAAGATGGCCGCCACAGGAAGTACCTGTGGGTGGGACTTCCTTTAAGTCATGCATTCCAAAGGTGGGAGGGCACCTGGGTGGCGTGTCTGTCCGGGAGCAGTCAAGAGAAGGCGCTGTGGCTACAAAGTCAGTGGGGAGGGGGGATGGTCTATGAACTCCACAATGTAAACCATTGTCCCGAGGGTCTAAAGTTTGCACATCACTCCTAGAACATGTCCACCCCCTGAGGCCATTATAAGGTGGTGGCTCAACAGTTTTCAAAGCAACATTAAAAACATGACGCTTAACATACATGTAATATACATCATCATTATCATCTGTTTTCTCTTCCTCTTCCCATCCCTCTTTTGCTATGTCATTTGCCATAGCCGCAGATAATAAACCTGTTTCCTTTAGTTTACCCCCTTTTTTTTTTTTTCTCTTTAAAGCTATTTTCCACAGCCCCTGCTGAAGTCTTCCCCTCCTATTCATTCCTACAATGTCCATTAACTGTTTAACTCTAGCAACATACTTAACCCCTTCCCTGTCGGCCGGCCACCAGTGTGTGAGCCGTATAGCTGTTATTCGACACCAACTTTCTTTGTGAACAGTCTCAAGAATTTCTGCATGGCTGACGAACGTTGACACAATATAAACAGAAAGACGGACCAGACAAAGTGAATTCTTGTGTCAGTATCACTCAATGAAACAGAATAATCTCCTTATAATAACCGCAGATACTAGCTGGCCAGCCTAGCTTCTGTTTCCTACCCTCGTGCGTTCCATCTTCCAAGAACAGGACGTTTTCTAGGGAGCGATACAGAACTGCAAAACTTTTTTTTTTTTTTTTTTACCTTCCTCACATCATCCCCCCTACGTTCTCTCAAGACCAGGACGTATATGGAGATGCAATGTGGGATTACATCCAGGAGAATACTCCGTTCACAAGTCACACACGACAGCCCATCCACTAAATCAGTCTCAAACACAAACAAATTAGAATAAGCAAAGGTTACAGTGGATTGGAATGTGAGTGGGTTTCGATAACACCAGCAGGGTCACACCTACCCCCACTTAAGGATTACCACAACAGACCGACTCGTGCCCTCTGCTAATCTATGAATGACTGGAAACACAAGCAAGTCTGTAATTACAGTGTAATTAACTAGACTTACCGTGTAAGCGGGGTGATCAGGCCCATCCAGTCATCCACGATCCACAGCTGGACACCTTAATTCGGTCTGCCCTGGTGTGGTGCCCGTGTGGTGCCCCACGTTGGTTGCGCCAATTGTGGAAGTGAGGTTCAAAGGACCCCAACCCTTTGCTTATCCCTTGCCAAATTAACTTGTTCAAGTGTATACGTGAAGCTTTGATATCGGACAGACAGAGTCAGATACTGAACTTCTCTTGAAGAGAAATGGCGCAGGAAAGATGTGTTTATTATTCCAGCATAACATATATATGTTCAGTATGGAGGAAGGTCCCAATAGGGTGTTGCCCTGAGGCAATTGAGCAATCACAGTGGTCTCTGGCACAGATAAGTCTCATTATGTTGTCCTATGGGGTTAAATGTTTCCTCCCCAGATATTCTCCTCATTCGTCAGGATATTCTCTTGGGAGGTGTCATGTTGAATCCATTGTCTCGTCTCCTTCTTGTAAACAATTTGAAAGTTCACTTTTATAACCAGTTCCAACTATCTGATATATATATATCAAGGTTTTCATGATATACAGTGCTGGCCAGAAGTATTGGCACCCCTGCAATTCTGTCAGATAATACTCAGTTTCTTCCTGAAAATGATTGCAATCACAAATTCTTTGGTCTTATTCTCTTCATTTAATTTGCTTGCAAGGAAAAAACACAAAAGAGAATGAAGCAAAAATCAAATCATTGATCATTTCACACAAAATTCCAAAAAAGGGCCGGACAAATGTATTGGCACCCTCAGCGTAATACTTGGTTGCACAACCTTTAGCCAAAATAACTGCGGACAACCGCTTCCAGTAACCATCAATGAGTTTCTTACAATGCTCAGCTGGAATTGTAGACCATTCTTCTTTGGCAAACTGCTCCAGGTCCCTGATATTTGAAGGGTGTCTTCTCAAAACTGCCATTTTGAGATCTCTCCACAGGTTTTCTATGGGATTCAGGTCTGGACTCATTGATGGCCACCTTAGAAGTCTCCAGTGCTTTCTCTCAAACCATTTTATAGTGCTCTTGGAAGTGTGTTTTGGGTCATTGTCCTGCTGGAAGACCCATGACCTCTGAGGGAGACCCAGCTTTCTCACACTGGGCCCTACATTATACTGCAAAATTTGTTGGTAGTTTTCAGACTTCATAATGCCATGCACACGGTCAAGCAGTCCAGTGCCAGAGGCAGCAAAGCAACCCCAAAACATCAGGGAACCTCCACCATGTTTGACTGTATGGACCGTGTTCTTTTCTTTGAATGTCTCTTTTTTTTTCCTGTACACTCTATGTTGATGCTTTTTGCCAAAAAGCTCTACTTTTGTCTCATCTGACCAGGGAACATTCTTCCAAAACGTTTTAGGCATTCTCAGGTAAGTTTTGGCAAACTCCAGCCTGGCTTTTTTATGTCTCGGGGTAAGAAGTGGGGTCTTCCTGGGTATCCTACCATACAGTCCCTTTTCATTCAGACGCCGACGGATAGTACGGGTTGACACTGTTGTACCCTCGGACTGTAGGGCAGCTTGAACTTGTTTGGATGTTAATCAAGGTTCTTTATCCACCATCCGCACAATCTTGCGTTGAAATCTCTCGTCAATTTTTCTTTTCTGTCCACATCTAGGGAGGTTAGCCACAGTGCCATGGGCTTTACACTTCTTGATGACACTGCGCATGGAAGACACAGGAACATTCAGGTCTTTCGAGATGGACTTGTAGCCTTGAGATTGCTCATGCTTCCTCACAATTTGGTTTCTCAAGTCCTCAGACAGTTCTTTGGTCTTCTTTCTTTTCTCCATGCTCAATGTGGTACACACAAGGACACAGGACAGAGGTTGAGTCAACTTTAATCCATGTTAACTGGCTGCAAGTGTGATTTAGTTATTGCCAACACCTGCTAGGTGCCACAGGTAAGTTAAAGGTGCTGTTAATTACACGAATTAGAGAAGCATCACACGATTTTTCAAAGGGTGCCAATACTTTTGTCCACCCCCTTTTTTAGGTTTGGTGTGGAATTATATCCAATTTGGCTTTAGGACAATTCTTTTTGTGTTTTTTCATTGAAGACAAATTAAATGAAGATAATAATACCAAAGAATTTGTGATTGCAATCATTTTCAGGAAGAAACTGAGTATTATCTGACAGAATTGCAGGGGTGCCAATACTTTTGGCCAGCACTGTATATTAAAGTGAGGGTATATATGACTAAATGATATCCAATATAACAGATATATGCAAAACAAGATTCATAACATATAACAGAATATAAGTATGGATATTTAGTATACATCAGAGTTTCATATAATGTTTTTTAGTAGATTTTAGAATCTTATCTTTAACAAAGACATATGTGGTTGACTGGCCTGATATTGTTGTGAATGGTCCCTGTTCCTCCTGCTCTTTCTCCTTTGCCACTACCTCATCCATCATTTATCACCTGAAGCTTTGTTTTAACGGGAGTCATAGAACTGGGATAGTAGCAGGAAAACATCCAGCAATCCTCGGAGGAGGTAGGATATGCGCCAAAACGCTGACCACCTCAGGCCTAGCCGCTACTACATACATGCGCTTGCATTCCAAGAAAACAAAGCAGATGCTAACTTCTATCATCATCATCATGCTCCTCACCTTGGCACTCTCTACTCCCATGATGGAGAAACCAGGGCCCACCGGAGGAGTCTGGTTCTCTGGTGGGCTCGTCCAATGCTGCCCTAAAGCAGGCCGGGCTAAGAAAAGTGTGTGGGGGGATGTTCCAAGGAGAAATAGGGGCGGCTGGGGACCGTTTATGGACACCCGGCTGCCCCCAGGCGGCTGGGGACCGTGTGTGGACACCCGGCCGTGGGGCAGCTGGGGACCGAGTATGGACACCCGGCCACCCCCTGGAGGCTGGGGACTGAGTGTGGACACCCGGCCGCCGGGCGGCTGGGGACTGAGTATGGATTCCAGGCCGCCAACGCAGCCATGACGTGGTGGCCAGATTCCGCCTCCACATGCCTAAAAGGCCCAATTTCAAGTGCAAGCAAGCAAGCAGTATGGTATTGCAGCCTGGGGGTGGGTGGGTGGCAGGCTGCATACTTGCGCTAGCATTGCAAGGAATGGGAGAGGTACAATTGAACACTGCCCTGAGACAAGGACTTGAACGGGGATATTTGCAAGTCTGCAACGACAGGTGCAGGGTGGGAGGCATCTTCGCATGTACCATGAACAGGGGTTTGGCATGCACACACTACAGCGGAATAGGCTGTCCTTCCCACTAAATGCACTGGGGAGGGCACAGGTAATGTTTTGGTATGCGCGCTTAATCTTATGTATAAGGCACACAGGGACAAATAGGGGCGGCTGGGGAATGAGTATGGATACCTCGCTGCCGAAGCAGCCATGAGGTAGTGGCCAGCTTTGGCCTCCTCCAAACTAAAAGGCCCCATTTCAAGTGCAAGCTAGCAGTATGGCATTGCAGCCTGGGGGTGGGTGGGTGGCAGGCTGCACACTTACGCTTGCATTAAAAGAAAACAAAGCAGATGCTAACTTCTATCATCATCATGCTCCTCACCTTGGCACTCTCAACTCCCCTGATGGAGAAGCCAGAGCCCACCGGAGGAGTCTGGTTCTCTGGTGGGCTCGTCCAATGCTGCCCTAAAGCAGGCCGGGCTAAGAAAAGTGTGTGGGGGGATGTTCCAAGGAGAAATAGGGGCAGCTGGGGACCATTTATGGACACCCGGCTGCCCCCAGGCGCCTGGGGACCGTGTGTGGACACCCGGCCGCGGGGCGGCTGGGGACCGAGTATGGATACCCGGCCGCAACCTGGCGGCTGGGGACCGAGTGTGGACACCCGGCCGCCGGGTGGCTGGGGACTGAGTATGGATTCCAGGCCGCCAACGCAGCCATGACGTGGTGGCCAGATTCCGCCTTCACATGCCTAAAAGGCCCAATTTCAAGTGCAAGCAAGCAGTATGGCATTGCAGCCTGGGGGTGGGTGTGTGGCAGGCTGCACACTTACGCTTGCATTCCAAGAAAACAAAGCAGATGCTAACTTGTATCATCATCATCATGCTCCTCATCTTGGCACTCTCAACTCCCCTGATGGAGAAGCCAGGGCCCACCGGAGGAGTCTGGTTCTCTAGTGGGCTCGTCCAATGCTGCCCTAAAGCAGGCAGGGCTAAGAAAAGTGTGTGGGGGGGAGTTGACAGGAGAAATAGGGGCGGCTGGGGACCGTTTATGGACACCCGGCTGCCCCAAGGCGGCTGGTGACCGTGTGTGGACACCCGGCCGCGGGGCGGCTGGGGACCGAGTATGGACACCCGGCCGTCGGGCGGCTGGGGACTGAGTATGGATACCAGGCCGCCAACGCAGCCATGACGTGGTGGCCAGATTCCGCCTACACATGCCTAAAAGGCCCAATTTCAAGTGCAAGCAAGCAGTATGGTATTGCAGCCTGGGGGTGGGTGGGTGGTCCATATTTGCGCTTGCATTGCAAGGAATGGGGGAGGTACAAATGAACACTGCCCTGGGACAAGAACTTGCCCGGGGATAGTTGCAAGTCTGCATCTTCTGATGCGGCAAGGATGACTTCTGATGGGCACACTTTTAGGCAGTGACCTTGGTGTCAGAGATCCTTCCAGGGGTCTTCCCCATGCTGTTCCCATGTCTTTTCAGCACTGTATGCATGTGTCACACAGCACATGGCCAGATAAGGTTGTAAAATGTTAAAATGACATTACCCGGTGAATGCATTTGGGGTGAATGCATTTGGGGTGCTACGCCAGATGACCTGGCCTCCACAGTCACCAGACCTGAACCCAATCGAGATGGTTTGGGGTGAGCTGGACTGCAGAGTGAAGGCAAAAGGGCCATCAAGTGCTAAGCATCTCTGGGAACTCCTTCAAGATTGTTGGAAGACCATTTCCGGTGACTACCTCTTGAAGCTCATCAAGAGAATGCCAAGAGTGTGCAAAGCCGTCATCAAAGCAAAAGGTGGCTACTTTGAAGAAACTAGAATATAAGACATATTTGCAGTTGTTTCACACTTTTTTGTTAAGTGTATAATTCCATATGTGTTAATTCATAGTTTTGATGCCTTCAGTGTGAATGTACAATTTTCATAGTCATGAAAATACAGAAAAATCTTTAAATGAGAAGGTGTGTCCAAACTTTTGGTCTGTACTGTATATATATATATATATATATATATATATATATATATATAATGTTGTGGAATACCTAGACTAACAGGACGTTCAACGGACCCTCTTGCTATATGCATTGCAGTCGGCCACATACACTGCCTGCCTGCCTAATTCCTGCTATCATCACTGATTATATGCAGCTGGATTAGTCCCCAGAAGGACTGTTAGTTCAGATGCATATTATAGATATATGCTGTGGAATACCTATACTAACTCTAAACAAGCAAATCTCCCTGATGCAGCAGTGCCTCTCCCTACTTTGCCTGATTCTGGTTTTATATAGACCTGATGACGCTGTGCGGCCAGCCAATCACTGTAATGCCACAACCAACATGTCTACAGCATTACAGTGAGTGGCAGGAAATCCCTGCATGTTCATTGTCTCTGTAAAGAGCGCCAAACATGCAGGGAGGAGACCCGAGCTCCCGCCGAGCAACCCCGGAAATACTCGCAGAGCGCCGAGCATCTCGAGCAGTGAGATGCTCTGGCGAGTAGCATGCAGTGGCGATCACGTTCGCTCATCACTACTCAATGTATATTCTTCTGTGAACGCCAGAACTCTTACCAGGTATGTGATCTTGCTTAACCTGTCTTAACCTGTTGAAGGGGTTCTCCAAGAATGTGATAAAGTGACCCCATCACATAATTCCAATGGTTGCCTGTGATAGTCATGGAGCAGAAACTCTGAAGAAACACAACTCCTAAGATGTGTCTCAACTGACAAAAGAGCTGACAATTCAACGGACATAAGAGCAGTGTTATAACTGGCCCCTAAACAGTGGCTGAAGTTAAATGGTAAAAAGGTCTGATGAATTTTTACCAACCTTAAAGGGAAGGTGCTGCGATTTTTATTTTTGTATTAATTATTGATTATATAATCAATTATTTTTAATACAAAATAAAATTCGTTGTTTTAACTGTTTTTTATTATTATTATTATTATTATTATTATTATTATTATTTATATATTTATTTTTTATTCAACCATTGAGGGATGCCATTTGCATTTGTTGGTGTGTAACAACACTTACACACCTCAAATACAGCAGCCCCTGTACATAAGAGTCTGCAGTCGCTGTTCGACTGCATCTCCTACACTGAGGCTGTGTCCTGCTGTGACCTGGGCTGTCCAGGTCACAGCTGTGGGAAGAGATTGGCGCCATTTTTGCTAAATAACAATGGTATTTTTTGCGATTTCTGGCATTTTCACACTATTTTCACCCCAGCTCAGACAAAGTGCCTGGATCTGGGGCGGGATGGGGACGTGACTGAGTGTGGTGACCCCTGCTGGAGTAAGATTTATGGCGAGGCGCATGCCACTACCACTACCACTCTCCTGATTTATAGCCGCTCCAAAGTAATTGAAAAGTTGCCTGTGATGACAGATTTAGTTCAAACAGCCGTATAAAGATATCTGTATGCGGGATATTTCCGCTGTGCTAAAAACGTATCCAGATTCCATCATTGGAAAGCAGAGAAACCTTTTTCCTGTTCTTCTCTGAGGACATTCAATCATGTTTTTGGCACACAACAGTCACATAGGGATGATTGAATGAACTGTTAATGCAGTTCTCATATATTAATGCAATCAAAATGAAATAGCTTAGCTTGGTTTCATTATATGTTGGAAATCATAAAGAAAAGCATTCAGTAAAGAGCTAAAGGATCAAATCAATCTAAGGATTTCCGTTAGTACAGTTATGGGTTTGCTTTTATCTTATGATATGTCATACAGTATGTTAAACCAGTCCAGGGCAAAGATCTAGAAACAGTTTTTTACCTAAAGAAGCTCAACCATTATTTCAACCCTTTAAGTAACATGCTAAAAACTTATATTTTATATATTTTACAAACAGAAGGAACTTTAAGTAAATAAGCTATATATTTATTTATGTTTTACATTTTAAGTTCTTAGTTGTCTAGATAGAGCTGGCTGTTCCTCCTGGTCTCCTCCTGCAGTCCATGGCTCCTGAATCTTCTTTCCATGCTCTGTATCTATATTGAGTGTAAGGAACTCTCAAACTAGAAAACTTGACCTTTCAAACTTTATGTTGCGCTTTTTATAAAGAAAGAAATGAAAGAAATGAACTTGAGTATAAGTTGGTAAACATGCAACATGTAGGACCATGTCCTCACTGGCCATTATACGGACAAAACCTAATATAGAAACAAAATTAACATATACCCTGCTGTAAGTAAATTAGTAAAAGCAATAGTGCATATAAAGAACATGGGTACTTAGTAAGCACTGCTTTTCATAAAAAAAGTGTAAAAGCCATCCCACCAGTGACAAGGTGTACCCAATCGGGGCTGCCCTATCATTAAGCATTGAAACCTTACCATGTGTCAAAAATAACCTCAATATGAATAAGGATTGAGCAGTACCGGGGTCCGACTATGGACACCCAGCCCTGGAAAGCTATATAAATGTAATGCCCAGCTCAAAGAAAGGGAGGTCACCCCCTTGCTTGCACTCAGTGCAAGAACCTATAGCAAATCCGAAAGAAATGAACTGGATCAATCCGATTGGGTACACCTTGTCGCTGGTGGGACGGCTTTCACGCTTTTTTTTTTTATTAATAACAGTGTTTACTAAGTACCCTACTGTATGTTATTGACCGTATATAGATTATTGCTTTTTACTTACTTACAGCAGGGTATATGCTCATTTTGTTTCTATCTTAGGTTTTGACTGTCTAATGGCCAGGATGAACATGCTCCTACACATTGCATGTACACCAACTTATACTCCAGCTAATTTATTTCGGTTTTGCTCTAGTTTCTTGCACTCAGTGCACACAAGGGGATGGCCTCCCTTTCTTTGAGCTGGGCATGACGCTGGTATTGTCAACTATCAGTGTGGTCCATTGACTACTTTGTATCCCCCTTAATCCCTTCTTAAACCCTCACCCTACCCAACCCCCGCAACCATACCCAAAAACCACAAACTCAAAAGGTTGGATAAATCTCGGCCACAGTTGCCTTTATTATAACAATACAAACATTTGTAAAAGAACACGTGCTAAGGTCCTTGAAGTTCCAAAATTTGGTGACCACCAATTAACTAGCCAAGAATTACTCCCAGACTCTACCACAAGTTCAGGAGCACCCAAGACCCCAAAGGGCGTATAAGCGGATAACCACCAAACCAGGAGCCCGACATTCCTTTTGCTCTAAGCCCTAGAAATCACCAGACCCAAAGCCAAGGTATCCCAAGGGATCCAAGTCTTGATGAATCCCCTGAACGAATTTTACCAACTTCAAGGACCTTGATACTAACTTTAAGGTTCTTGACCACCACGAGAGCGTTTGACCTCCTCAAATGCTTGAGACCTCCTTTTCCTTTAAAAATAAGGCCTGTTCAACGCCCCCTTCCAGTACCAGAGTCCATAAATCTATCCACACCTCATTTAAGTGTACCCCATCTGCCCGCCAAAACTTCCCTGAGGTATCTTCCAAGTCCCGGTACCTTACTGAAATTCCCCCTTTCCGAGACACAAAACTTGCAATCACTCGGTTAACTTTTTTCGGGGCCTTATTTATCTTTTCAGCAGATCGTGCATTCTGTCAAACTTGCTTCAGAACAATGTCAGACCACACCGTCACTAAACCCGGAAAGGAAAGGATAAACCGGTCCAGCTTTGAAAAGTATGGCGAAACCTAACTGGTGCCATAACCCTCAACCATAGACCTATATCTTTATGTTCCCATCTGATCGCTGACCTAACTGCCTTTCTCTGTCGGAACTGCTCGTCGTACCTTAACCAAGTCTGTCCCCCGTATACCCTATATGCTTCTCCGATGGAGTCTAGATAGCAAAAAACAGCCCGAACAGTTCTCTGGAGCCTTTTCACCTATTACACTTGCCATGGTGGCTAATGCTAGCATCCAGTTAGCGAAGGTCTGCGGAATTAACCGCCACCTCCGCTTTATCTCATCATCTTTTTTGCTATCGTCGCTCCTCTTTTTATCAAGATTACATTTTTCTAGCAGCAAAAAATATATATTTCCATGTACTCATCTCTCCATATTTACTCTCTTACTTCTTTCTTTAGGGTTATAAGAAGGTTTTATTGGCCGGGGTGTTACCGAGAAATTCTCAACTACTGTAGGTCATGCCCTACCTGCCAAATAACTGCTCCCTCTTTCCACTTCCGTAGTCCATTAGTTCCACTACCAGTGACAGAAATCCCCTTTGAGAGGACTGCTATGGACCTAGTAGGACCCTTAGTCAAATCAGCCCGAGGCCACCAATACGTTCTGGTGATTATGGACTATGCGACCCGGTATCCAGAAGCAGTGGCACTAAGAAACTCATCGAGTAAATGCATAGCCAGGGAACTTGTCCATATATTTGCCAGGACCAATCTGCCGAAGGAAATCCTAACAGACCAAGGGACACCATTTATGAGCAAGGTAATGAATGAACTGTGCAAGGTCCTCCAGATTACTCAGCTGGAAACCTCTGTGTATCATCCGCAGACAGACCGCTTAGTAGAGCGCTTTAACAAGACCCTGAAAGCGATGCTCAAGAAAGTCAAGGAGAAGGATGGACGTGACTGGGACTACCTGTTGCTCATTCTGCTCTTCTCTGTAAGGGAGGTCCCACAAGCCTCTACCGGTTTTTCTCTGTTCGAGCTCCTATATGGATGACATCCACGAGGGCTCCTGGATATCGCTAAGGAAACCTGGGAAGCCAAGGTTATGCCACACCAGAGCATCATTGAACATGTCACCCAGATGCAGGAAAGAATAGCAAAAGTGATGCTGATTGTGAAAGAGCATCTCCTCCAGGTGCAGGAAGCCCAATCAAGGGTCTATATCCGATCAGAGTGTCTGAGGCAGTTCCAACCTGGGCACCGTGCTTTGGTGCTAATCCCTACAGTCGAGAGCAAGTTCCTGGCCAAATGGCAAGATCCGTATGAGGTGGTGGAGAAAGTCAGCGAGGTTAATTATAAAGTCCACCAGCCTGGCCGAAGAAAGCCGCACTAAATATACCATGTGAACTTGCTCAAGCCATGGCGGGACAGGGAACCTGTGGAAAATCCTTGCCTGGGAGCCGCTCCCAAAAGCAAGGTGGAGGACATCACTATTGCAGAGACTCTATCGCCAGCCCAGACGCAACAGTGTCGAGACTTACTACAGCGGAACCGGGAGCTGTTCTCTGAGTTGCCGGGGCATACTCAGGTGGTAGAGCATGACGTGCTAACAGAGCCACATGTAAGAGTGAATCAGAAGCCGTACTGGATTCCGGAAGCACGCCGAGAGGTGATCTTGGCATAAGAAGTATGCCGCAAAGTGGAGGCAATCCAGACCTGGCCGCAACCGCTCTCTAAGAAGCAAGTAAGAGCATTCCTGGGAATGGTGGGATATTACCGGCGGTTTATCCCAAATTTTGCCATGATGGCCGTGCCACTGACGGCTCTTCCAAAAGGCACCAGATCAACCATGGAAAAGTGGACGGAGGAACAGAAACCGTGTTTCAACAATTGAAGCTAGCATTTTGTAAGCAGCCGGTCCTGGTCGCACCAGACTTTAAGAAAGAGTTTGTGGTCCAGACAGACGCTTCAGAAGTTGGTCTACGAGCCATACTCTCTCAAGAGATAAATGGAGAAGAACATCCTATTCTCTATCTGAGCTGGAAGCTTTCTTCCTGCGAGAAGAACTACGCAATAGTAGAAAAGGAGTGTTTTGCCATAAAGTGGGCCGTAGATACTCTAAGATATTACCTACTTGGCCGGAGTTTAAGTTCGTGTCAGACCATGCCCCTTTGAGATGGTTGAGGGAAAAAGAGGGGTAAAAATGGCAGGGTAACTAGATGGTTTCTAGGTTTTCAGGACTTTCACATGGAGCATAGGCCCGGGAAGTTACACGGGAACACTGATGCCCTCTCTAGGATTCCCTGTCTGGTGTCAGAAGGTGCCCAAACCCTTGGCTTTGGGCAGAGGGGGGGAATATGTGACCGAGTCACTGGTATGATATGTATCACTTAGGTTGCTCTCCTGTGAGTACTGAAACCTACTAAATTTCTGCCAGCATGTTATATGCTGGGGGTTAACTCTCTTAAAGCGTGTGGTTTTATGGGAATGGCAAAAAGGGTGGGAGGCCATTCCCCTACCTCCCTTCAGGGTGTGGCTTTGCATGGTTAAATACTCAGTCAGTAGTTTGCTCTGGGTAGTGTGTGGCCTGGAGAGTGAAGTCTCCAGGCTGTGTTTGGGTGAAGAAAGAGAGCAACAACGGAGGACTGGTGTTTCCTCAGACTTTACTGTGCTACCCGGAGCGGACCGAGCCTCGCTTGCTATTGGACTCTGTTATACCTTATGTTTTGTTTTCCATTAACCCCGAGAGGGCCTGTTTATTTTTATGGGACACTGCTAGAATTTATGCCACAGAATAAACCAGCAGGAAGGTAACCCGAACCGTGTGTCCTGTGTCTGCCTCTGGAGAGCCGAGCAAGTCGCTTCACCACAATATATATATATATATATACAGTACAGACCAAAAGTTTGGACACACCTTCTCATTTAAAGATTTTTCTGCATTTTCATTACTTTGAAAATTGTACATTCACACTGAAGGCATCAAAACTATGAATTAACACATGTGGAATTATATACTTAACAAAAAAGTGTGAAACAACTGAAAATATGTCTTATATTCTAGGTTCTTGAAAGTAGCCACCTTTTGCTTTGATGACTGCTTTGCACACTCTTAGCATTCTCTTGATGAGCTTCAAGAGGTAGTCACCGGAAATGGTCTTCACTTCACAGGTGTGCCCTGTCCGGTTTAATAAGTGGGATTTCTTGCCTTATAAATGGGGTTGGGACCATCAGTTGTGTTGTGCAGAAGTCAGGTGGATACACAGCTGATAATCCTACTGAATGGACTGTTAGAATTTGTATTATGGCAAGAAAAAAGCAGCTAAGTAAAGAAAAACGAGTGGCCATCATTACTTTAAGAAATGAAGGTCAGTCAGTCCGAAAAAATGGGCAAACTTTGAAAGTGTCCCCAAGTGCAGTTGCAAAAACCATCAAGCGCTACAAAGAAACTGGCTCACATGAGGACCGCCCCAGGAAATGAAGACCAAGAGTCACATCTGCTTCTGAGGATAAGTTTATCCGAGTCACCAGCCTCAGAAATCGCAGGTTAACAGCAGCTCAGATTAGAGACCAGGTCAATGCCACACAGAGTTCTAGCAGCAGACACATCTCTACAACAACTGTTAAGAGGAGACTTTGTGCAGCAGGCCTTCATGGTGAAATAGCTGCTAGGACACCACTGCTAAGGACAGGCAACAAGCAGAAGAAACTTGTTTGGGCTAAAGAACACAAGGAATGGACATTAGACCAGTGGAAATCTGTGCTTTTGTCTGATGAGTCCAAATTTGCGATCTTTGGTTCCAACCACCGTGTCTTTGACTACCATTACTGACACACTGCCAAACCGGTCATGCTGAAGGATGTTGCAGGCAGCAGATCGCTCTCCACGGCATCTCCAGACTCTGTCACATCTGTCACATGTGCTCAGTGTGAACCTGCTTTCATCTGTGAAGAGCACAGGGTGCCAGTGGCGACTTTGCCAATCCTGGTGTTCTGTGGTAAATGCCAAGCGTCCTGCACAGTGTTGAGCTGTGAGCACAACCCCCATCTGTGGATGTCGGACCCTCATACCGCCCTCATGGAGTCGGTTTCTAACCGTTTGTGCTGACACATGCACATTTGTGGCCTGCTGGAGGTCATTTTGCAGGGCTCTGGCAGTGCTCCTTTTGTTCCTCCTTGCACAAAGGCGGAAGTAGCAGTCCTGCTGCTGGGTTGTTGCCCTCCTATGGCCCCCTCCACGTCTCCTGGTGTACTGGCCTGTCTCCTGGACACTACGCTGACAGACACAGCAAACCTTCTTGCCATAGCTCGCATTGATGTGCCATCCTGGATGAGCTGCACTACCTGAGCAACTTCTGTGGGTTGTAGAGTCCGTCTCATGCTACCACGAGTGTGAAAGCACAACCAACATTCAAAAGTGACCAAAACATCAGCCAGAAAGCATTGATACTGAGATGTGATCTGTGGTACCCACCTGCAGAACCACTCCTTTATTGAGGGTGTCTTGATAATTGCCAATAATTTCCATCTATTGTCTATTCCATTTGCACAACAGCATGTGAAATTGATTGTCAATCAGTGTTGCTTCCTAAGTAGACAGTTTGATTTCACAGAAGTTTGATTTACTTGGAGTTTTACTCTGTTGTTTAAGTGTTCCCTTTATTTTTTGAGCAGTGTATATAATGTCCTCCATTCTGATATTTATTTCCCTCATCCTGGCCTCATCTTGGTATAAATATCCCCCATCCTGGTATATGTCCCCCTGCTCTGCCGCTGTTCTTTAATGTATAGAAAAAAATAAACCACTATACTCACCAGGGGCGTACACAGAAGTCATGGGGCCCCATAGTAGAAGTATAATGCACTCCCCATAGTCATCCATATAGTATAATGCACCCACATCATCCTCCATACAGTATAATGCACCCCCATAGTCATTTATATACTGCAGTAATAATGCACCCATCATAGTCCTCCATATAGTATAATGCACCCCACATAGTTCTACATATAACAGAATGCATCCCATAGTCCTCGATATAGTATAATGCACCGCATAGTCCTCCATATAATATAATGCACCCTCCATAGTCCTTCATATATAATGCACAGCCCATAGTCCTCCAAAAAGTACAATGCACCCCATAGCATAGTCCTCCATATAATATAATGCCCTCTCCATAGTCCTCAATATAGTAAAATGCTCGTCCATATTAGTAAAATACACAGCCTATATCCTTCATATAATATAATGCACAGTCTATAGTTCTCCATATTAGTATAATACACAGTCCATATCCTTCATATAGTATAAAGCACAGAACATAATCATCTATGTCGTATAATGCACAGCCTATAGTCATCCATGTAGTATAATGAACAGTCCATAGTATTATTTGTAGTATAATGCACATCCCATATTCCTCCATATACTGTAGTATAATGCACAGCCCATATCCTCCATATAGTATAATGCAAAGTCCATAGTCCTCCATATAGTATAATGTACAGCCCATAGTCATCCATGTAGTATAATGCACAGCCCATAGTCATCCATGTAGTATAATGCACAGCCCATAGTCATCCATGTAGTATAATGCACAACCCATAGTCCTCCCTATAGTATAATGCACAGCCCATAGTCATCCATGTAGTATAATGCACAGCCCATAGTCATCCATGTAGTATAATGCACAACCCATAGTCATCCATGTAGTATAATGCACAGCCCATAGTCATCCATGTAGTATAATGCACAGCCCATAGTCATCCATGTAGTATAATGCACAGCCCATAGTCATCCATGTAGTATAATGCACACCCCATAGTCCTCCATGTAGTATAATGCACAACCCATAGTCATCCATGTAGTATAATGCACAGCCCATAGTCATCCATGTAGTATAATGCACAGCCCATAGTCATCCATGTAGTATAATACACAGCCCATAGTCATCCATGTAGTATAATGCACAGCCCATAGTCATCCATGTAGTATAATGCACAGCACATAGTCATCCATGTAGTATAATGCACAGCCCATAGTCATCCATGTATTATAATGCACAGCGCATAGTCCTCCATATAGTATAATGCACAGCCCATAGTCATCCATGTAATATAATGCACAGCCCATAGTCGTCCATGTAGTCTAATGCACAGCACATAGTAATCCATGCAATATAATGCACAGCCCATAGTCCTCCATGCAATATAATGCACAGCCCATAGTCCTCCATATAGTATAATGCACAGCCCATAGTCCTCCATATAGTATAATGCACAGCCCATAGTCATCCATGTAGTATAATGCACAGCCCATAGTCATCCATGTAGTATAATGCACAGCCCATAGTCCTCCATATAGTATAATGCACAGCCCATAGTCATCCATGTAGTATAATGAAGAGCCCAAAGTCATCCATGTAGTATAATGCACAGCCCATAGTTCTCCATATAGTATAATGCACAGCCCATAGTCCTCCATGTAGTATAATGCACAACCCATAGTCATCCATGTAGTATAATGCACAGCCCATAGTCATCCATGTAGTATAATGCACAGCCCATAGTCATCCATGTAGTATAATACACAGCCCATAGTCATCCATGTAGTATAATGCACAGCCCATAGTCATCCATGTAGTATAATGCACAGCCCATAGTCATCCATGTAGTATAGTGCACAGCCCATAGTCATCCATGTAGTATAATGCACAGCGCATAGTCCTCTATATAGTATAATGCACAACCCATAGTCATCCATGTAGTATAATGCACAGCCCATAGTCATCCATGTAGTATAATACACAGCCCATAGTCATCCATGTAGTATAATGCACAGCCCATAGTCATCCATGTAGTATAATGCACAGCCCATAGTCATCCATGTAGTATAATGTACAGCCCATAGTCATCCATGTAGTATAATGCACAGCCCATAGTCACCCATATAGTATATTGCACAGCCCATAGTCATCCATATAGTATAATGCACAGCCCATAGTCATCCATGAAGTATAATGCACAGCCCATAGTCACCCATATAGTATATTGCACAGCCCATAGTCATCCATGTAGTATAATGAAGAGCCCAAAGTCATCCATGTAGTATAATGCACAGCCCATAGTCATCCATGTAGTATAATGCACAGCCCATAGTCATCCATGTAGTATAATGCACAGCCCATAGTCATCCATGTAGTATAATGCAAAGCCCATAGTCATCCATGAAGTATAATGCACAGCCCATAGTCACCCATATAGTATATTGCACAGCCCATAGTCATCCATGTAGTATAATGAAGAGCCCAAAGTCATCCATGTAGTATAATGCACAGCCCATAGTCATCCATGTAGTATAATGCACAGCCCATAGTCCTCCATGTAGTATAATGCACAGCCCATAGTCCTCCATGTAGCATAATGCACAACCCATAGTCATCCATGTAGTATAATGCACAGCCCATAGTCATCCATGTAGTATAATGCACAGCCCATAGTCATCCATGTAGTATAATACACAGCCCATAGTCATCCATGTAGTATAATGCACAGCCCATAGTCATCCATGTAGTATAATGCACAGCCCATAGTCATCCATGTAGTATAATACACAGCCCATAGTCATCCATGTAGTATAATGCACAGCCCATAGTCATCCATGTAGTATAATACACAGCCCATAGTCATCCATGTAGTATAATACACAGCCCATAGTCATCCATGTAGTATAATGCACAGCCCATAGTCATCCATGTAGTATAGTGCACAGCCCATAGTAATCCATGCAATATAATGCACAGCCCATAGTCCTCCATGCAATATAATGCACAGCCCATAGTCCTCCATGCAATATAATGCACAGCCCATAGTCCTCCATATAGTATAATGCACAGCCCATAGTCCTCCATATAGTATAATGCACAGCCCATAGTCATCCATGTAGTATAATGCACAGCCCATAGTCATCCATGTAGTATAATGCACAGCCCATAGTCCTCCATATAGTATAATGCACATCCCATAGTCATTTATGTAGTATAATGCACAGCCCATAGTCATCCATATAGTATAATGCACAGCCCATAGTCACCCATATAGTATAATGCACAGCCCATAGTCATCCATGTAGTATAATGAAGAGCCCAAAGTCATCCATGTAGTATACAGCTGCTGCCCTTTGATTGGCCGACGATGCATATTGCTGCGCACGGACCCAATGGGTCTGTGTGCTGCAATACACTTCAACTGAATGTGTGTCCGAGGACGCACATCTAACTGAAGTATTTGATGGCATCGGTGGGCCCCTCACCCGCTGAGAACACAGTAGTTACACCCCTGATAATAGGTAACACAGCACCACCTGCTGTCTGGTTAATACAGTCTCTCCAAGCATAAGCTTGCAGCTGTGGTATACGCCAACAACATCAATGTGACAGTCTTGATTAGCCACCATGGCCCAATGTATGGACAATATATCATCATGTAATGGAGGAGGTAGCCTAATAGAAGATATGTGGGAAACTGAACACGTTGTCCACCAATCTGTAGTTACAATATAGCGAGTGCAATATCTTTCAATGTATAGAAAATTATCTCTATTATTGGGGTACTTACCTCTGCTTTAGAGACAAGTAACAGAAAAAATTTTTAGTCACAGTTGATAGCTGTATTTAGTTTATTTTCGTGTGAAATTCTGTTGTGATCTTCCGCTGTCGATGAGAAGAGAGATCAGCTTCATTCTGTATCTAAGAACAATCTGTTTATGTAACCACTTTATTTTATTTTATTTTTTAATGGGGCTGAATTAGATTACTATTTTATTTTTAAACTCCTCTTCAGGCTACATTAACCCCTTTGCCCCTTTGTCTGTTTTCACTTTAATGAACAGGCCAAATTTCACAATTCTGACCAGTGTCACTTCTTTGTGGTAATAACTCTGGAACGCTTCAATGAATCCCAGTGATTCTAAGGCTATGTGCCCACGTTGCGGACCTGAAGCATATTTTTTACGCTTCTCCCTGGCGGGAAAATCGCATGCGGATATTACATGCGGTTTTCCCGCCAGGTAGAAGCGTTTGTGAGGCGTCTTTGCATGCATTTCCGCATGCAGGTTATCAAGCACTTCTCCAAGCATCACTTGGAAAAGTGCTTGACAACTTGTTCAGAATGGTAAAAAATAAAAAAATAAACTTTATACTCACCTTCTGATGCATTCTCTGCCCCGTCCGGAGGCTTGAGCGGCTCACGCTGTTGTGTGCAGGACCTGCGGTGACGTCATTGAGTCATGTGGTGGGTCACATGACTCAATGACGTGGCAGGTCCTTCAGACAACAGCGCGACGGAGGGAAAACATCAGAAGATAAGTATAAACTTTATTTTATTCTTTTTTTTACAGGTTCTTTGGTACCCAGGTCTGGATGAGAGTCTCCTCTCATCCAGACTTGGGTACCATCCGCACATTGATTCCGCTGCGCTTCCGCAAAATTAATGAACATGCTGCGGATTTTTGACCGCAGCATATACGCTGCGGAAAAATCCGCAGCATGGGCATTGACATTGCGGAATGCCATTGGGGACCATGGGGTGCGGATATACATGCGTTTTTCAAGCGTTTACGCTGCGGAAATTCCGCAGCATATACGCTTGAAAAACGCTACGTGGGCACACAGCCTCAGACTGTTTTATCATGGCACATTGTACTTTATGTTAGTGGTGAATTTAGGTTGAATTTTTTGCGTTTATTTGTGAAATATCAGAATTTT
This sequence comes from Phyllobates terribilis, assembly GCF_046119375.1. Lineage (NCBI taxonomy): Eukaryota > Metazoa > Chordata > Amphibia > Anura > Dendrobatidae > Phyllobates > Phyllobates terribilis. The sequence goes on along the minus strand of NW_027362765.1, from coordinate 506,342,096 downwards.
GGCAACAATTTTGAAAATTTAACAATTTTCAAACTTTCAATTTTTATATCCTTAAACCAGGAAGTCATGATGTACAAAATAATGTATACATAACATTTGCCACATGTCTACTTTACATCAGCATCGTTTTTGAAACATAATATTTTTTTCTTAGGAAGTTGGAAGGGTTAAAAGTTTATCAGCAATTTCTCATTTTTCCACTAAAATTTGTAAAACCATTTTTTTAGGGAAAAAAATCACTTTTGAAGTGACTTTGAGGGGCCTATATGAAACAAAAATACCCAAAAGTGACAAAACTGCACCCCTCAAAGTGCGTTCAATAAGTTTATTGACCCTTTAGGTGCTTCACAGGAATTAAAGCAATGTGGAAGGAACAAATTAACATTTAAATTTTTTCCACAAAATGTTCATTTAGTCCCAAATTTTGCATTTTTACAAGGGTAACAGGAGAAAATGAACAGTACAATTTGCTGTACAACTTCTCCTGAGTACGACAATACCACAGATGTGGAGGAAAAATACTGCTTGGGCGCACTGAAGTAAAGGAGTGCCATTTGATTTTTGGAGAGCAAAATTGGCTGAAATAGATAGCGAACACCATGTCGCATTTTCAGAGCCCCTGATGTGCCTAAACAGTGGAAATCCATTTTGGAAACTACACCCCTCAATGAATTTATCTAGAGGTGTAGTTTATAGTAAGCACTTTGAACCCACATGTGCTTCACAGAATTTTATAACGTTGAGCTGTGAAAATGAAAAAATACATTTTTCCCACAAAAATGTTGCTTTAGCCCTAAATATTTAATGTTCACAAGGGTAACAGGAGAAAATGGACCATACAATTTGTTGTGCAATTTATTCTGAGTATTCCTATACCCCATATGTGGTGGAAAACTACTGTTTTGGCAGACGGTAGGACTCGGAAGAGAAGAAGCGCCAATTGAATTCTGGAGTTCAATTTTGGCTGGAACAGATTGCGGATGCTATGTCACATTTTAAGAGCCCCTGACCTGCCAAAACAGCAGAAACCCCCACAATTGACCCCATTTTGGTAACTACACCTCTAGCAGTGTAGTGAGCATTTTTAACCCTCAGGCGATTCACAGAATTGTAAAACATTGAGTCAATCGAAAATTACATTTTTTCCACTAAAATGTTACTTTGGCCCCAAGTTTTCAATTTTCAAAAGGGAAAATAGGAGAAAATGGACCACAAAATATGTTACGCAATTTCGCCTGAGTAAGCCAATACCCCATATGCAGTCTAAAGCTACTTTTGAGGCACAATGCAAAGCTCAGAAGGGAAGGAGCGCCATATTTTAGGGCACATTTTGTTTGAATGGTTTGAGGGTGCCATGAGCCCCTGAGATGCCAGAACAGGAGAAAACCCCCCCCCCCATAAGTATCCTAATTTTACAAGCTACACCTCTCTAGGTGTCTATCCTATTTTTTCTCTCACTTGAGAGCTTGAGGAAGGTGAGTCACAATGCTCCTTTCATGTGGTGCTGCTGCAGTGTGTCGGCCATTGTTGCTGTGGTTTTGTGCTTGTCGGGCGGCGTGGCCTGGAGTCATGGGGACTCGGTCTTACAGCATGGGTACTGTGAGGCATCAGGCCGCCCGCCCTGCTGGTGCATTGTCGCTGCGGCGGTGGTTGGTGCACGGCTCCGCTCCCATTCCGGCAGGAAATGTTAGGACCCACTACGAGGTTTGCCATGACGTGAGGCTTCATACAGTGGGCTTCATACAGTCTGATCAGAATGTTAAACTAAGAACTTCATGTTCAGTTATATATATTTTTGCCGAGAGGCATTAGATCAAATGTATGATTTTTTGGAGGTGTGGACCATGCTCCTTTTTTTGCACTTCATGAAAGTGGATGTAAATAGTTACTTGCATTTTTCAAGTAGCCACTTACCTAAATGGATCGGGAATGTGTCTTACGGCAAATAATGGCGGATTTGAAAAAATTGCATGAATGATAGTGATTTTCTGCAGGAGTCACGTGTTCTGAGAAAAAGGTTCAGGAGAAAAATCTATCCTAAGGGCATTTTAAAGGATGCGTTCAGAATGACTAGGAACTTAGGGCAGTTGGATTGTTTAGCGAAAATCAATAATAATATCAGTTTAAAGGAAACTATGACTGGCCCAGGACATAAGATTGATGAAAAGTTCAAATTCAGCTTTGTTACCACTTTTAACAATTCCCACAATCGGGTTATGGGATTGCATAAGAAGTATTGGTTCATTCTGGGGAATGACTCTATACTAGCTCAGAGTATACCAAAAGACCCCAATATTGCTTTTTAGAAAAAATAGAAATTTGAAGAATTTTGTTGCACCTAACCGTATTAGTAAGAAAGTAGTGAACCCACAAACTGGTTATTATTCCTTGTTTCCTGAATTGGTAGGGATTTACAGATGTGGGGGTTCTAAATTTTTATGTTTTGCGATGATTCCACATGGGTGTAGAAACTTCCATTCAAGAACTACTGGTGAGGTCTTTCCCATCAATCAATTTTTAAATTGTAATTCATCTTTTGTGATTTATCTGCTCGAATGCAGCTGTGGACTTCAATATGTTGGCCGTACCACCCAAGCTACCCACAATAGAATGAACAAGCATAGGCAAAACATTAAAAGCGGGGTATTGAACCTCAGTTTAGCTAAACATTTTTTTATTTATTTAAAAATATTAGAACACATACCGGACAAATTCTCTGATCGATTTCATTGATTGATCTATAGAGAGTCCTTTTGAATCTTTAAATTGGCAACACTTGCCTCTGAGGGTCTCAATGAAACCAGTGAGCACACCCGGTAAGGTCAGGGTCAAAGTAATAGAATATACTTTTCTGGATTGTGGATCGATCAGGAGTTTGCTGATGGGATTTAAAGTATAGCCCTCCTTTATCAAGGGAGTTATCATATTCATCCATGTACTGTACATGTAATTGAACATAGAAGTAGGTATGTGGGTTTATATATTTTCCGGCTGTAAATGGGTTGAGGAATGATTGGTAACAACAGATGTGTAATAACAACCTTCTCCAAAATCCCTAACTAAGGTTTATACTTTAATGCACAGTAATTAGAGGTAACTTGTATGTTATTGAACACTGAGTTGAGCTTGTGAATTTTTATAGACCAAGATCAATTTGGGGTGCACTGCTATCAGGGATTTCTGTGGTCATCATTTTGTTGTAAATGGAATGAATAGTAGATTACATTTATTATATATTTTTATACATAAATTTTGTATGTTGTTTAATTGTATTGAATGTAATTGTGATGTCATTTTCGGCCTGTATAAAGGTCATGTGTTTCCTATTGTGTGTTTGCGACTGATGAAGAACACAGACTGTGCTTGAAACGCGTAGCCAATTAAGCAGCTTTCGTTACCTGGAGCTGGCTTGTCGGTGTGTTCTTCCTGTTCAGCGCCTGGACCATACCGCTCCTTGTTTCCTTGATTCCCAGTTAATTTCTTCACGGCTGCTGGACTTTCAGTGCGGAACACTATCAACCTACAGATTAACCCCATATCTGCAGGCTAATAGCGCTTTTTGATATGACAGGTTCCCTTTTAAATGTAACATAGTAAGGCTAAGTGCGCACTGCATCTGTGTATTTAGCTTATAATATACATCAGGAGCTTTTACTGATATATACAGTAACATTCATATAGGCTCCAAACGGAGGAAAAAAGTGTGTTCCTTTGACCTCCGTCTGGACAGTATGTACCTGAAGACTGCTTATTTTACTGTAGAAGAAAGTGCAGCAGACTTCACCCTCCTATACAGAGGACAACTGCAAAAAAACATACATCATGCGGTATATATTTTTTACAATGGGTCCCTATGGTGGACAGATACCTAGACATCCTTCCAAACTGTGGCCACTGTGGGGCACATACCTCTTGAGTGCATGCACCCGACAGTAGGCACAAACTCAGTATGTACCCAGCCTAAGCCATCCAGGAGGTGGTATAAGGTGTAACATACCTGGTGGCGGGCTTGCATAGTGCACCATCTCTCACTATGCAAGATCGCAAACTTGATCTTCAGTCCAGTCTGCTAGCCTGGCATCTATTCATGCTGTCTGTTTGTCTCTGTTCTGACTGCTTAGGGCGGCGGCCCAGTTACTTCCTGTTTCTTGTAGCTGCTGTGGGCACACCCCTAATGCATCCTCAGCCTATTGCTGTCTGTCACTGGATATTTAAACCAGCTTCACCTGGAAGCTGATGCCTGAGCATCGCTATCATTCAGTGTGCTCCTTGACTCTGAATGTGCCAGGTCCTGTTCTGTTCTTGTCTAATTCCGCCACTCTGGGGACTGTATTCCCAGACTGCCTCCTGTATCTCTTTCAGTAGCAGTTCCTGTCTGAACTGTACCCTAGCCTGTTCGTCCCGCCTTCTAGGGGCCGCATACCTAGATCTGTTATCTGTGCTTTCTTGCCTGTCTTTCCGCCTTCCTGGAGGCTGTATTTCCAGGCCTGTCTGAACACGCTCATTGCCTGTTCGTTTCTGCCTCTGGGGGCCGTATACCCAGGCTCGTTCCTGCATTTCGTTGCAGTAACAGTTCCTGTCTGAACTGTCTCCTAGCCTCTTACCTGTTTTGTCTCTATGTCCGTTTCCTCCCTTTTGCTGCAGTTTCTGAACCAGCACTTGGCTATACCTAGGCTCGTTCCTGTATTTCGTTGCAGTAACAGTTCCTGTCTGAACTGTCTCCTAACCTGTTACCTGTTTTGTCTCTATGTCCGTTTCCTCCCTTTTGCTGCAGTTTCTGAACCAGCACTTGGCTATACCTAGGCTCGTTCCTGTATTTCGTTGCAGTAACAGTTCCTGTCTGATCTGTCTCCTAACCTGTTACCTGTTTTGTCTCTATGTCCATTTCCTCCCTTTTGCTGCAGTTTCTGAACCAGCACTTGGCTATACCTAGGCTCGTTCCTGTATTTCGTTGCAGTAACAGTTCCTGTCTGAACTGTCTCCTAACCTGTTACCTGTTTTGTCTATATGTTCGTTTCCTCTCTTTTTCTGCAGAGTCTGAACCTGCACCTAACTCCTACTCGTTGTCGCTGTACTTCCGTTTGTGAGTTTGGAGTCCACTCGCTACTTCTTTGCAGGTGCCTTGTGTGTGTGTGGTTCTGCCTTTCCCTTCCGGTCTGTTTCGTGTGAGCAGAGCCCTGTCCCCTCTGCTCTGTCTTTGCTCACCGCTTTTGCGGTTTATCTCTGCTCGGCCTTGCTTACCGCTCCGGCGGTTCCTGCCCGCTCTGCCTTGTCCACCGCATCTGCGGTTTCGCTCTGCTCAGCCTTGTCCACCGCATCTGCGGTTTCGCTCTGCTTAGCCTTGTCCACCGCATCTGCGGTATCGCTCTGCTCAGCCTTGTCCACCGCATCTGCGGTTTCGCTCTGCTCAGCCTTGACCACCGCATCTGCGGTTTCGCTCTGTTCAGCCTTGTCCACCGCACCTGCGGTTTCGCTCTGCTCAGCCCTGTCCACCGCACCGGCGGTTTCGCTCTGCTCAGCCCTGTCCACCGCACCTGCGGTTTCGCTCTGCTCAGTCCTGTCCACCGCACCTGCCGTTTCGCTCTGCTCAGCCCTGTCCACCGCACCTGCGGTTTCACTCTGCTCAGCCTTGTCCACCGCTCCTGCGGTTTCGCTTTACTCTGCTTGATTACCGCATCTGCGGCTCTGGACCCGTCTCCCAGTCTGTACTGTAACCTACCCAGCCTGTGCTCTAACCTGCCTGTTCCTGTATTCCCCGGTGTGGGTCAACAGCCGTGTCCGGGGTCTGACCTGGAGTGGCACCTGGTCCCTCTGCTCGGTTCCTCCCTGGTGCACGGCGTCGTAGCCGGCGTGTGACCTGGGTCGGATCGGGTTGATACTTAGTTACGCCCCTCCAGGCACTCTCCGATTCATGGCACAGTGGGATCACTAATCACGCACACGCCAATCAGTCCGGGCGTGTGCATAACATAAGGTTAGACAAAAACAGTTTAAACGGAGTCTGTCAACCCCAAAACTTAACCATGTAGACCTTCATATAGGGGACATAGCCTCTATAAAAATCATACATGTACTGTAGGATCACACAGCAGCATAAGGCATATAATAACTGTCATGCTTGGTATGGGAAGAACCCAGAGTACGACGACAGACAGGAAAAGGGGGGAAGCCCAGCAACTAGGGAAAGGGGGAGTGGAGACCCCTAAGCAGATCTAACAACACCCTGACTCCCCTATTGTCCCTAAATATGTTCTGCAACTATCGCCGAGCAGGATACCTTAGCCCTGGCTGACACTAGAGCTAGGCCCTAGGTATGGAGGGGGAGGGGTGAGCACTAGTCAGCCCCACTGCAAGTAAAGGCAAACCAAGGAAACACACAAGGGAATATACTTAGCTTTCAGAAGACACCAGAGAGATCATGACTACAACCCACAAAGGAACTCCAAGAAGAATCTAGCTGACTGCTAGAATTCCAGACCTGAACAGAGGAATTTACTCTATCACCAGCAACTCTCTGGAGAAACTGAGTGTATTTAAAGATCCAGCAAGGGTGTGTCAATTAGCAGCAGAAGGTGGAGATAACTGCTGGGTCCTAGAGAGGAAGGGATGATGAAAGAATCAAGAAGGTGACTGCAAGGCCAAGCACAGTGACCTTCTACAGCTGGATCCAGAATGACTGTCTGTCACACCTGACACACCCATGACAATAACTGACATTATATACAGCACAGACCAAAAGTTTGGACACACCTTCTCATTTAAAGATGTTTCTGTATTTTCTTGACTTTGAAAATTGTACATTCACACTGAAGGCATCAAAACTATGAATTAACACATGTGGAATTATATACTTAACAAAAAAGTGTGAAACAACTGAAAATATGTGTTATATTCTAGGTTCTTCAAAGTAGCCACCTTTTGCTTTGATGACGGCTTTGCACACTCTTGGCATTCTCTTGATGAGCTTCAAGAGGTAGTCACCGGAAATGGTCTTCCAACAATCTTGAAGGAGTTCCCAGAGATACTTAGCACTTATTGGCCCTTTTGCCTTCACTCTGCGGTCCAGCTCACCCCAAACCATCTCGATTATGTTCAGATCAGGTGACTGTGGAGGCCAGGTCATCTGGCGTAGCACCCCATCACTCTCCTTCTTGGTCAAATAGCCCTTACACAGCCTGGAGGTGTGTTTGGGGTCATTGTGCTGTTGAAAAATAAATGATGGTCCAACTAAACGCAAACCGGATGAAACAGCATGCCACTGCAAGATGCTGTGGTAGCTATGCTAGTTCAGTATGCCTTCAATTTTATATAAATCCCCAACAGTGTCACCAGCAAAGCACCCCCACACCATCACACCTCTTCCTCCATGCTTCACGGTGGGAACCAGGCCTGTAGAGTCCATCCGTTCACCTTTTCTGCGTCGCACAAAGACATGGTGGTTGGAACCAAAGATCTCAAATTTTGACTCATCAGACCAAAGCACAGATTTCCACTGGTCGAATGTCCATTCCTTGTATTCTTTAGCCCAAACAAGTCTCTTCTGCTTGTTGCCTGTCCTTAGCAGTGGTTTCCTAGCAGCTATTTTACCATGAAGGCCTGCTGCACAAAGTCTCCGCTTAACAGTTGTTGAAGAGATGTGTCTGCTGCTAGAACTCTGTGTGGCATTGACCTGGTCTCTAATCTGAGCTGCTGTTAACCTGCGATTTCTGAGGCTGGTGACTCGGATAAACTTATCCTCAGAAGCAGAGGTGACTCTTGGTCTTCCTTTCCTGGGGCGGTCCTCATGTGAGCCAGTTTCTTTGTAGCGCTTGATGGTTTTTGCAACTGCACTTGGGGACACTTTCAAAGTTTGCCCAATTTTTCAGACTGACTGACCTTCATTTCTTAAAGTAATGATGGCCACTCGTTTTTCTTTACTTAGCTGCTTTTTTCTTGCCATAATACAAATTCTAACAGTCTATTCAGTAGGACTATCAGCTGTGTATCCACCAGACTTCTGCACAACACAACTGATGGTCCCATCCCCATTTATAAGGTAAGAAATCCCACTTATTAAACCTGACAGGGCACACCTGTGAAGTGAAAACCATTTCCGGTGACTACCTCTTGAAGCTCATCAAGAGAATGCCAAGAGTGTGCAAAGCAGTCATCAAAGCAAAAGGTGGCTACTTTGAAGAACCTAGAATATAAGACATATTTTCAGTTGTTTCACGCTTTTTTGTTAAGTATATAATTCCACATGTGTTAATTCATAGTTTTGATGCCTTCAGTGTGCATGTACAATTTTCATAGTCTTGAAAATACAGAAAAATCTTTAAATGAGAAGGTGTGTCCAAACTTTTGGTCTGCACTGTACATTCTCATCCCTCTCTGGTCAGGATAGGCTGCACACTGCTGTGGGATCCTGTGTGCTGTGAGCGGCTGCTATATATAGGAAAGGGATGAGCGCACACATACTCTGACACTGTGCTTGTTCTCATACCTCTCCTGTCAGCATCGGCTACTGCTGCGGTGTGATCCTGTGTGCAGCGAACCTCTGCTATACACAAGATAGGGGATGAGAACTCTGCCCCTGGACACACTAACACTGTATATGCAGGCGTACAGCCCCTCCAGTGTCAGCATGTTCAGGGCTGGGGTGGTAGATCAGACAGCACTCCAAAGCGAGCACTGCCAATCAGCATGGGGAGGGACAGAATTTTGTGATTAAGAGTGTGGAAAGGTGCACCAAAGCCCTCTCATTTACCGTACATATGAAATAAAACTGTTTTTCTCTAAAACATATTTACTAAAATCTACAGTATATGTATGATTTTTATAGGGGCTAAGTCCCATATATAAATGTTGAAATAGTTCAGTGTCAGTTTTGGGGGTGGCAGGCTACCTTTAATGATTTGACAAATTTTTCACCCAGCATGAAACACTGATTACTTTGGTACACGTTCAGACTGTCAAGTCTAACTTTTCACTCTCTAAACATTGAACAGTATTCGTTAAACTTCCCCATTTGGTTTTGAAACGTAGTTCGCAATATTCCCATCACGAAGGACCTGCGCATGCGCAGAATGCAGGAGAAATGTGTGTCAAAGGAGGAGACTGAACGATGTGTTTGGACCTCCATCTGCAGCCATCTATTGAATGGAAGCGATCTACAAATGAGCAGTAACTGATCCCACTGGTGACCAATGCATCAACATTGTGAAAAATGATTGGCCGCAATGTTTTTTACTTATTTTATTTTTAAGCAATCTAGTCCTTTAAAAAATTAGATCAAAATCCTTCTTAAAGAGCTCTTCAGACTTGTTTCCTATTGTAAATATTTTAATTTTTCATGAAATAACTGTGCTAGAGTACTTTTTCTTAAAACTCTGCACTCCTCAGTTATTTCACTGGTAAATGCATAAATAATTTGACAACCCAATGTATTTCGTTGAGGGGGTGTCCTAACATATTCTAAGGCCAGTTTCAGACATGCATGAAACACAGTCGTTTTCTGATGGGAGAACGATCCATGTTTCACGGATGTGTGAAACCATATTAACAATCAATGCTGACAGTGTCAGACTATTTAGTGAAATACCTTAATAACAAGGGGGTTGTAACACCCAGTTGTCAGTTTATTTGCCCATTTTCAGGTGGAATAACAGAGGAATACATGTATTTCCTAAACAGAGAACCTCCGGTAGAATCTATTTTAAACCTTAAATAAATTTAGATATGAGTATCTAGGATTATTATCAAGAAGGCCAATAGATCTTGGCACTGATATATCATCTTTCTGCAAAGATATAAAGGAAGTGGTCAGTTCACACATTAATCTGATGTCTTACATGGCTGTTCCTCTGTAGTTAAGCATTTTGCTTCCTCTTTTGTCAGCAAATCTATTTAGATTCAGGGCACCAGCTCGTTGATATGGAAAATATTTTCTGCATATAACTTACAATCTACAGGAGAGAAAGTTGAGATGTTTGAGGTTGAAGAACGTTCAATGGGTTCAACAATGACTGCTGAATCATGCAAATTCCTGCAAATCCTTGACTCAAATTGAATGGCTTATTCCCATCATCTTCGGCAGGAGTGCACCGCTCCCCTGCCTCCCAGCTTCCAGTGCTCCTCGATTTTCAGTTCGGAGCAGCAGCATCATTTTGCTGAATGCCAGAACGGTGCTCTCCCTGACGCTGCTATATGAGGCAGCTTTGCCTCTGCAACATAAGAATGCAGCGGCACTGAAGCTGACCAGGTAGGGAGCTAAAAGTATGCATTAGGATCCCTGACTACTTCAGAACAGTGCTTACAAGTGCTTTTGTATAGCGCTTGAAAGCACTGAGCATGCTCGGCCACTGCTCCAAGACTGCAGTGGTGGCCGGTAACCACTGGTAGACAACAAGTAGCAAACTGTAACGCAAAATGTGAAAGTTCTAAAACCATAAATACATACAGTACAGACCAAAATTTTGGACACACCTTCTCATTTAAAGATTTTTCTGTATTTTCATGACTATGAAAATTGTACATTCACACTGAAGGCATCAAAACTATGAATTAACACATGTGGAATTATATACTTAACAAAAAAGTGTGAAACAACTGAAAATATGTCTTATATTCTAAGGTCTTCAAAGTAGCCACCTTTTGCTTTGATGACTGCTTTGCACACTCTTGGCATTCTCTTGATGAGCTTCAAGAGGTAGTCACTGGAAATGGTTTTCACTTCACAGGTGTGCCCTGTCAGAAGTCTGGTGGATACACAGCTGATAGTCCTACTGAATAGACTGTTAGAATTTGTAAAAAGCAGCTAAGTAAAGAAAAAGGAGTGGCCATCATTACTTTAAGAAATGAGGGTCAGTCAGTCCGAAAAATTGGGAAAACTTTGAAAGTGTCCCCAAGTGCAGTTGCAAAAACCATCAAGCGCTACAAAGAAACTGGCTCACATGAGGACTGCCCCAGGAAAGGAAGACCAAGAGTCACCTCTGCTTCTGAGGATAAGTTTATCCGAGTCACCAGCAGTTCAGATTAGAGACCAGGTCAATGCCACACAGAGTTATAGCAGCAGACACATCTCTACACCAACTGTTAAGAGGAGACTTTGTGCAGCAGGCCTTCATGGTAAAATAGCTACTTGGAAACCACTGCTAAGGACAGACAACAAGCAGAAGAGACTTGTTTGGGCTAAAGAACACAAGGAATGGACATTAGACCAGTGGAAATCTGTGCTTTGGTCTGATGAGTCCAAATTTGAGATCTTTGGTTCCAACCACCGTGTCTTTGTGCGACGCAGAAAAGGTGAACGGATGGACTCTACATGCCTGGTTCCCACCGTGAAGCATGGAGGAGGAGGTGTGATGGTGTGGGGGTGCTTTGCTGGTGACACTGTTGGGAATTTATTCAAAATTGAAGGCATACTGAACCAGCATGGCTACCACAGCATCTTGCAGCGGCATGCTATCCATCCGGTTTGCGTTTAGTTGGACCATCACTTATTTTTCAACAGGACAATGACCCCAAACACACTTCCAGGCTGTGTAAGGGCTATTTGACCAAGATGGAGAGTGATGGGGTGCTACGCCAGATGACCTGGCCTCCACAGTCACCAGACCTGAACCCAATCGAGATGGTTTGGGGTGAGCTGGACCACAGAGTGAAGGCAAAAGGGCCACAGCTGCTAAGCATCTCTGGAAACTCCTTCAAGATTGCTGGAAGACCATTTCCGATGACTACCTCTTGAAGCTCGTCAAGAGAATGCCAAGAGTGTGCAAAGCAGTCATCAAAGCAAAAGGTGGCTACTTTGAAGAACCTAGAATATAAGACATATTTTCAGTTGTTTCACACTTTTCTGTTAAGTATATAATTCCACATGTGTTAATTCATAGTTTTGATGCCTTCAGTGTGAATGTACAATTTTCATAGTCATGAAAATACAGAAAAATATTTAAATGAGAAGGTGTGTCCAAACTTTTGGTCTGTACTGTACATAGAAAGAAAACAGAGACAGAAGGAACTGATCTATTGCAGATGCCCTAATGTATAAGAACTCAATGATACACTTTTAAAGGGCATTAAACATGATCTTTAGAAACAAAAACATTGTATACCATATTTGTGATCTTGAGATGAATTAAAAAAGTAATACAGCACATGGCAGACCAGCTGCATCAGTCTATCTTTTCTTGGATATCTGTTTTAAGTATTAGGTGTAGTGCTGTTCCTAGTTTTTCACAGTTAATTTTTTAAATACTTTTCGGGTTTAAAGGGTTGTTTTACTACAGATCAGTTGGGGGTTCAACTCCTGGCATTTCTCACCGATCAATTGGTACCATTTCCAATGGCGGGCTGATATAAAGAGTTGTGGAGCTGAACAGCATAACTCTGTCAACTGTTTAGTGGCCGCTGCCAGGTACTGCAGATCAGAACCACATTTCAGCTGTGCAACTGTTTATATCCAGCCGTTACCAGGGCTGAGAAAAGGTTATCTGAGTGTTTTTTGGGTGTTGAACCCCCAATGATATGATATTGATTACCTATTTTAAGGATAGGACATCAATAAAATAGTAGTGAAACACCCCTTTAAAAAGCTATTTTTCAAATAATAATATGTGATCAAATAGTGAAGAGTCTCACATTCTAGATCTCCATTATTTCAATCCTCCTCTAGTTGTGTGGAAAACCCAGCAGGTACCGGTACTATAAGGATAGTCTATTGATTTAAACTGTAAATTCTTCAATACTCTATCTCCCTCATGGGGGCGCTGCAGAGAAATCTCACGCAGATTATAGCTGATTATCTGGTGTACCCTTTTAGTTTGAGGTGCCATTTTTACACAAAATGGATTTTAAGACACTGTTCGCATCACTTTTATAGCTTCCGTTAAATGTATATGCCAGGATAAAAACCCACATTTCTGATAGACGGCATCCATCAATTTACAAGATATGACAGTGGAGACAATGTAAAATGTAAAAATAAACTCTTGTATGGAATAGTGTAACTTACTTTGCTATTCTATTACTTTTTTTTTGCATTATGATGACTTACAGGGAATTTGTCACCTTCTAAACTATTTATATGCACATGTAGCTCTTTCAAAGATGAGTCCAACAATACCTTTACTTGGCCAGTCCGTTCCTCCGTTACTGAGAGATCAGCATTTTAATTGACGTACAAATGAGGCTGAAGAGCTATTTATAGATCTGAAGCCTCTGTCACTCCAGCTCTATTCCCTGCGCATTGTCGCCTCCTCCTGCTTGACTGTCTGCCACTATGCGGTGTGATTTCAGGTAAAGAAGCCGTCAGTCAAGCAGGAGGAGGCGGTGCTGTGCGAGAAATAGAGCTGGTGTGACCGAAGCTTCAGATCAATAAATAGCTCTTTAACCTCATTTGCATATAATTGAAAATGTTGATTTCTCAGTAACAGAGGAACAGTCTGGCCATGTAAAGATATTGCTGTACTGAAGCTACATGCGCATTTAAATAGTTTGGGGTGCAGTATTATGCTGACAGATTAGCTTTAAACCTGAGCAGGCAGAGGCCAACAGAAAAATCTTTTTGGCCTCTACTTGGCTGTAACTCCATTGACCCATTCAGAGTGTAAGTCAGGAGCTGGCCTGGGGTACACACCAAATGTGTAAAAGTTGCCTAGAAATTGTGGACAACTGCTAAAATTTAAGCTCACAAGTTCCCACATGGATTGCTGTATGTATTAAAGGAGTTAAAGAAGTTGTCCAGTACTTTTTTCAATTGCCCCAATGTATTTACCATGTGCCCATAAGTGTTTTTGTAATTACCTTTAGTTGTATGTATTGCCTGTGAGTGGCACTATTGCTGGCCGCTCACATGCATCACGTGACCCCCGACGGCAGCCAGCTTTTTCTTCCACTGATGTCACGTCAAGTGAGGCGTGACATCAGTGACGCGGTCCCTGCGGCGGATGCTGGGCTGTGGGTGGGGTTATCCCGCGCGTCACACCCAGCATCCACCCAATGAATGAGGAGAGGGAGAGCGCGCGGTGGATGCTGAGTGTGATGCGCAGGGTAACGCCGCCCACAGTCCAGCATCCACCGTGGAACGCAGCTCTGAGTCATGCCCAGCTGCAGCCGGAACTTGACATGACATCAGAGCCATACAACTAAAGGTAATTACTAGTGATGAGCGAGGATGCTCGTTACTCGAGATTTACGAGCATGGTCGGGTGTTTTCCGAGTATCTTCAGCTCGGGTGATATGTTTTCGTCACTCCATGCTCATGATTTGCGACTATATAACAGCTTTAATACAAATGAGGAATGCCTGTTTCTTAGGCATTCCTCACATGTATTAAAGCTGTCAAACAGCTATCAAACATATCACCCGAGCAAGCTGAAGATAATTGGCGAGCACCCGAGCATGCTCGCCGAAAGGGTTAACAAAACATACTCGCTCATCATTAGTAATTACAAAAACACTTATGGGCACAAGGTGAATACATTGGGGCAACTGAAAAAAGTACTGGACAACTCCTTTAAAGAGCAACAGAACTCCTGTATTTTAACTATATACTTTAGTCACACCAAGTGATTGAACATACTGAATATGCCATAAATATCTACTTTTGTGAAAAAAACTTTGACTACACAGAGTGTATGTGTAAAATTAGATGTAATTGTTGTTTTTTCATCTCATTACACCAACTCAAGAAAAGTAGTTAAAAATGTGCAAAAAGATTTGCATTACTCGGTTCCAGTGCTCACTTCGGTACTCCGTGGCAGCTGGACCAGGTCAGTGCGAGTGTCCTCAGCCAGCATCCTGGAAGCCTAATGACATTGTGGGCCCAAATAATCGCAAGAGACACTCGGGATACCAACCTTCAAGTTCCGGCAAAGAAGGTTCGCCATGCCCTGGTCTGGCTGCTATGGAGTACCAAAGTGAACAATGGACAAAGTAGGGGAAATCTTTTTGCTCATCCCTAAAAGTAACCATTGACATTTTTAATGAGTAAGGTTGTTTGAGTAAATCACTTAAGGTCCTTATTTTAGGAAAAATTGCATGCTTCAATATCCTTGCAAGGTCTTTATTGTATTATGACAAATCATGAGTTGCAACCAGTACTGGCACTTCATGGTCAGAGACATAACTAGAAGCTCCTGGACTTAATGAATAAGCTGTAACAGGGTCCCTTAAATGGAATCTGTCAGCAGGTTTTTGCCATGTAATCCAAGAGCAGTGCAATGTAGGGACAGAGACCCGATTACAGAGATGTGTCACTTATTAGGCTGTGTGTTGCTGTTTCAATAAAATCAGTATTTTATCAGCAGAAGATAATCACTACAGGACTAGTTTTCATGTGCCTCCTAGTCAACTGCTTTGTTTACCCCATCACTGATTAGCAGCTTACTGTCAATGTACAGTGTACACCGAATGCTGCCAATCAGTGGTGTGGGCAGGGTTATACAGGGCTCGGCATTCTGAGCACTGCTAGATCTGCAGCAGAGAAAAACATGATTGTATCAAAATGACAGCAAGCAGCCCAGTAAGTGACACATTTCTGGACTCAGGGTCTCGTTTCCTACATCATGCTGCTCTCAGATTACAAAACAAAAGCCTGGTGACAGATTCCCTTTAACTATTACGTGTCATTTATAGCACTAGTCTTCTATAGGAAAAAGACCTCCTGGACTCCCTTGGGCTATATGGCCACCACAAATTCTGATCCCCACTGTTCATGGCCTAATTGGAAGTTTAAACTCGTGGACATCCCCTACTGTTCTTCGCTTTACTGCTGTTACCTTTTATTGCCACAATGTTTATTTTAGCTCTTATGGTGACATGTTATGTGAAAAATAGCAAGATAAAGTAAGAAAATTGTCAACTCATCAAACAGCTGTTATGCATAGGAATCCCGGGGAACGTGCTCAGAAGACTGAAGTGCTATCAATTGCAAATTGTAGAAGGATGAATGCTTCCAGCAAAGAGGTCTACTTGGATAAAAACAAATTTTTTTGCTTACTTAAAATCGTAAGTACCCATAAACATTAGAAACCACATACATGTTTTGGATGTCTGTCCTTAAAGAAGCACTCCTCCCATCAAAATTGTTATCCTCTTATATTGCAATCATCATATTATATAGAACTGTGTACTTACAATTGCTCATTTTGCCTTTCTACCCCACTAATTCCTCTCTTTTCCATTAGGTCTATAACATCACGTGATTAAAAATTGGCTAGCTGAATCCTTCTAAGCTCTACATAGAAATAGGATGTCAATTTTCCCTGCATGACTCATGAGTCACTGCAAAAGTTCCTGGCAAGGGGGGGGGGAGAAGTTGGGACAGGAGTTGAAGAGAGGAATGATAAATGCAGGGTTCTGTTTCTACATAGAGCAGAGAAAAGAGAAATAATTATCTAGTTAAAAAGGCAAAATGAGCAATTGTAAGTGCACAGTGCTGTATAATATGATGACTGCAATATATTAAGAGGATAAAAACTTTGATGGGAGGAGGAGTGCCTCTTTAACCATTGAAATTGCAATAATTGCAATGATTAGGGACAGACTTTCGAAACAGGTCTACAGTTTTTATTGATGATGTGTAGTTACGATTTTAAGCATACTCAATAAAAATGTAGTTTTGATCCAAGTGGACCTGTTTGCTAGAAGCATCACTTCTCTACAATTTTATGAAAAGTTTTATAACCTGTCTTCTAAATAGAAAGTATTTCATTTTAATTTTCCCCATCAGATTAGAATTTTGTGGTCTGTTTTGCTTCAGTTTGTTTTTATTATATTTACAATCTAAAAACCACTATCAAAGAAAAATATCAAAATTTCTAAAAATTCCATGAGAACATGATGTCTTGTGTTTCGTATCTCACAACCTGTTTCCGCAGAATTTGTCACCTTTAGTTCACTATACTTGTGTTCTAACTTTTGGGCAGGAAGCTATGACAAATATAGGGTTGGTCATAGTGGTTTTTGTCGGAAATATTTAGTAGCTGAGGAACTTGCTGCTCCTATTTCGATATCTGGTCTTGAAGCTGTGAAGATTAGCTCTACAGTTGATGAAACTTCTGTTTTTTTAACAGCAAGAAAATGTTCCTCTTATTTGGTATTCTTGTCGTTGCTGGAAGCCTTGTACAAGGTAAGGCCATTCTATTGCTTTTCCACACCAGCAATATGGGCGTTGTATACAATTAATTGGAATAACTTAAGTTTAACTCGAATTTTGACACAATCTTTTAAATATTTAATTACCTTTCATAGCTCAAATGAGTTTTTTAAGAGCCATTTTTCATGCCATTTTTGCTAATTTCTTCGCACATTCAAAATATTGGTAACCTAGTCAGGTCCATAGGACATTAAAAAAGCCGTCAACTAACCGTCAAGCTAATTATGTTTTCAAGAACCAAGTTATCCTTAACTGTTTCCTATTTACATCTACTTACACGGAGTTGGGAGACCATAAAACTTTCATGCAACTCAGTCCTCTGTATCTTAACCCCTTCTCACAGAGACCAATTTCCATTTTTTTCGTTTTCATTTTTTCCTCTACTTCTTCCCAGAACTTTTCAATTCTACTGTCCACATAGACATATGAGAGCTTGTTTTTGGGGGGAGCGAGTTATACTCTTGAATTACACCATTAATTGTACCACACAGTATACTGGAAAATGGGAGAAAAAATTCAAGAAATGGAAAAATTGCAAAAAAACCTCACAATTCTGACATTGTTTTTTGGGAATTGTTTTTAAAAATGACCATGGAATATGATTCTCCTCATCAGTACAATTACAGCGATACCAAACTTGTCCAGTTTTTTTTATTATTTTAGTGGTGAAAAATAAATCTGAATTAAAAAAAAAAAAATAATAATAATTTTGTGATTGTGTTATCATTTTCCGAGACTCCTAACGTTTTCATTTTTCAGTCGATGGAGCTGAGTGAGGGTTTATTTTTTGTGGGACAAGATGACGTTTTTATTGATACAATTTTGGCATAGATAAGACATTTTGACTGCTTGTTACAACTTTTTTTATTGCAGCAGGCAAAAAATTGTTGGCGTTTTAAATTTTTGTTTACTGTGTTTACCGATCGGTTAATTGTTTTTATGTTTTGATCAATCAGACTTTTCTGGATGCAACGATACCACATGTCTGTATTTTTTCATTTTTTGTTATCTTTATTTTTAATGGGGAAAGGTGGTGATTTGAACTTTGTTTTTTTTATTTTTTACAACTTTTTTTTTACTTTTCACTGTTCTTGTTAGTCCCCTTAGGGGACTTGAGCCTGCGATCGCCTGATCGCTTGTACCATATACGACAATACAACAGTATTGCTGCATATAGTAAAATTCACGGTCTCCTTTGAAGTTCAGCCACAGGTTGGGTTTCAAGGGAGCTCCGTAATGACAAGCAGAGAGGTCATAGCAACCCATCCGCGCCCTGTGATCGCGTCACAGGTGTGCCAATGGGTGCATAGAATGACACAGCCCCATTCTGGCACGCTGTTAATTTTATCAGGTTAACAGTTGCAGGCCGAGCTCCACTCCACCCGTGGCTGTTAGAAGTAGGTCCTGGCTGTAACACACAGCCATTACCTCCTGGGCATGGGGCAAGCTCACTTTGTGAGTCCGCTCCATACACATGCTACTGACTTGCACAGTACATATACGCTGAATGTCAGTACAAGGTCACAGTAACTATCATTTTCATTTTCAGTTCATAAATCAATAGTACATGTGAAAATAAACAACTTTGTAGTATGAGAAATCTGCTTTCTTCAATCTGCCAATAGGAGATGGCAGTTGGTACTGATAAGATTCTATGGAGAAGGGAGGAGGGAGGCGCTAGAAGCAGAGCTCCTCCCCCCTCAGGTCAACATTGAATCTTATTAGTAGCAATTGTCATCTCCTATCTCAGTAATGGGCAGAGTCGGTCTTCACTGAATACAGATTGTACCTGTGAATTGAGAATTTTGAGAATGAATGATCAGTTTGGGCAGAGAAAGAAGCAGATTTCACTAATAAGATACATTACAAAGTTTCTACTTTTCGTGTGTACTACTGAATTATGAAATAAAAATGAAAACAACTTTTACACTTTAAATCTATCCTAAAGGGGCACATTACTACAGGATTAGGCACCACCCCTTATATGCCACACATTGTGGACACATACGCACACTTTTCATCTTTAGCATAATATTGCTAATTGAGAGGAAGGCTGATTCATGTCATGATGCAATTCAGAACGTACTTGTACCAATTCTTAAGAAATTTTGAGTCACACTGTCAGTTGACCTTTGTTTGGAAAGTTTTTAGAGAGGCACAAAGGGGGCTTGTAACAAATTATAAAACTCTATACATGTACATGAGATAAAATACGATTTTAGAGTCGCTGACACAGTAGGTAAGATGGTGAAGTGTAAACTTTATGTACCATATGCAAAATAGGGCTTAAGCAGGGGTAGACCTTTGAAAGATCTACTGTATATATGTGAAGGCACCGCCATAACAAAAACTGCCTTACTAGCACACAAAGTGTAGTGATGAGACAGACATGTGTATTGCTGCATCCTTGTAATAGTTTCTTTTTAACTTTTTTTCTTCCTATATAATGCCATCACAGTGCCCCCTCCTTAACTGGGCCTTTATTGTTCCCCATTGGCCCCTAATAGAACACCACTGCACGACCAGCTCTACCCTCACCTACTGTATCCTCACCCATCCCTCGTAGACTGTGAGCCCTCGCGGGCAGGGTCCTCGCTCCGACTGTACCAGTCGCTGACTCGTTTTGTTAAGATTATGTAAATGCTTTTGTTATGTATATCCCTATCACATGTAAAGCGCCATGGAATAAATGGCGCTATAATAATAAATAATAATAATAATAATAATAGCAAATTGTCTGCTTTGGACAAAATGCTGAAGCAGGAAAATGGTATAGGAAACGGCAGGATATGTGGTGTTATAGAAGTAGGCTGCCCCCTGCTGGGCATGTGCCAGGAGCAGCGCCACACTGGCCATAACAAGAAAAAAGGAAAAATACCAAACCATCAATAAAGCATTGCCTCACCTCGGTCAGTGCTCCAACTTCTGATTTACGTTCGGGTGGGGAACCTCATTAGTAAGATTTCTGCTGCATTCTTTCCTTTTAATGTAAAAAAACCCTCATAATATTGGTGTGTTTTCTCAGAAGGTAAAGAGTCTATTTTGTGTTTCTTTTGACCCTATGACGAAAATTCACAGGAGAACTGTGCAGAGGCAGACATAGAAGAGTTCAATCAAATGTAATTTTGCTTCATAGAAGACAACAGGGAACAAGTTATGCCCAAATAGTAAAAAATTGAACAAGTGTTTATTGAAGAATTAGTTAAAACTTCAATAAAGACTTAAATAATTTTTTACAATTTGACCATAACTTGCTTCCCTTTATTTTGGGTTATATATATTGTTGGAAGTGCCCCTATATACTCATGGGTATAAAATATGTATGTACAGGAGACAGCAGGCATGATGGTTACAAACAAAACCACTCAGCTTGGTGGTTACACTCTCTAGTGGACACGCTGCTTAGCGGTTACAGTCTATGATATACAAATGCCCAGCTTACTGGCACAAATAGGCAGCACTGGGCTTCTTATATGCAGGGGTTAATGTTTCTATAGTCACTCTTGCCTAGTAGGGTTGATATTACCCCTGCCCTGCCTACTGTATCTGGTATACGCTGGAAGGAGCCCACAACCATTCTGCATGATCCACATTATAGTGATGGAAGTGGTCCACATCCGCTCAGTCTCAGTGCCCAGGGTCTCTTCCATTACTTAGCACCCTCTCTTCCAGCTCCCTTTCATGATTAGGGCTGACAAAATTGTACAGTTTCCCTCAAAGCCACCCTGAGCCTGCAATCACTGAAGAACAGAACATGGACTATGTGCTTTAAAAAAAATCATGGACACGTCATTTTTTATTCAAAACACCATGGACACTGGGGAAATGTCAATTATTTTTACAGCCTGTGAATTTACGAAAGATTGGCAACCTTGGAAACCCCTGCGGACACATATCCACTGAAAAGTGTGACAATATGTTTTATGCTTGTTTCTTAATTATAGTTTTATGAAAACAACATAAAAATGTCTCAGACAATACAAGTGTCCCAAAAATGTGAGGGTGTGCACAAGAAACCTTCTGTAAAAAATGAAGAAACTCTTTTGTTTGTATTATATATTGTTCGGCTATTGTACTTTTTCGCTCAATGCGAAATTGTTAGTAGGACGTTTGCTGAAGTTACAAAAAATATTTTTCATATCTGGTGTTTATAAACAAGTAAAGCAATACATTCTTTCCTACAATAAACACAAACTCCTCATGGTGAGATCCTGACTGTGTGCTTATTATTGCCTTTGATTAAAATATTAAAAATGTATTTTCTTGTATTAACCAGACACTATTGTTAAATTATCTCTAGGCTTCCCTATGAAGAAAGAAACAAACCAACAAATTCTCTGCATACCAGGAGAGAACGACATTGCTTGTGCTCAACAAAAAGATATTTTGGATCATGCCCAACAAAGTAATGTAATTGATAGCGGAATAATGTAAGTCTCTTTGAAACTTTGTAAATGCATCTCTTTTATACATCGTGGGCCAGCGCCTTCACCTGGTCCCAGGAGAACAGTGGGAAATATCTATTTACCAGGTCATATAATGACTAGGCATTCCAGGACCCCGATGCAAAATCTATAACAGGGCCCTCCGACCTAACATGTCATCTATAGTACTGGTATGCTTGTACGTGGAAAGGAACAATTGGGCCATACCAAGCTCAGTTCTCTGGGCACCTGATACTTACAGTCCTGAAAATCTACATAGTGTTATCACTGCACAGAAATGTCACAGACCACAGAAAAATGGTAGTAAAGTTTCTCCTAGAGGACAGTACCAATTCTTAATAGAGAGAATTATAGGCCATGAATCCTCATTGGGACAAATGTATACAAATAACATCTTCACAGAGAAGGTACAGGGTCTCTAGTGTCACATATTAGAGGTAACAATTCTAGAAATCAATTTTTACCTTTTAAAGAAGTTTTGCCACATGCCAGGGATATAAAGCCAAATCAGAAAGAACTCCATTCGCAGGCAGCTGTTTTGGGGTTAATCAGTGTCCAAGTCCCAAGCACCATTGATAAATTCCGTGCTTGCTCAGTAGGGACTTCCGCTAGACTCCAATACAGTAGAATATCCAAGAATCCCGAGGATAATCCTTAAAGCGTTAGATCTTCATTCCATAGTATTAAAAAATCACAGCAAAAGGAAGACAAGGCAACATTTCGGCCATATCTGACCTTCCTCAAGCCTCAAAATATAGCTATGAAATATGAATAGCATTACTGCTCTAGAAAATAGAAATACATGAGAAATCTTAGCTCATAAATTGGCCAATTCATGTGTACCTGGTTGCCGCAGTAAGGCGTTTCTCAAAATACCAGTACCCTACCAGATACACATGAATTGGCCAATTTATGAGATTTCTCATGTATTTCTATTTTCTAGAGCAGTAATGCTATTCATATTTCATATATTTCATGTTCGCATACTTAGTGTGGCAGTGTGCTGCTTTGTTAGTATTTTATGGAGGTAGCGGCTCCTAGTAAGCACCTGTTCACACCTATTTCTTGTATTTGCAGTGCGGTCAGTTTTTTCTGTTTCTATGTATAAGCTTTGACTGAGCACTCCACCTCTATGTCACAGGCGGTTTTAATTGCAGCAGGATCTTACTTTCCCACACATAAGCAGACAGATGTCCCTTAGAGAGGTATTCACATTGATAGGGTCCTGGTATTTTGAGAAACGCCTTACTGAGGCTACCAGGTACACATGAATTGGCCAATTTATGCGCTAAGATTTCTCATTTATTTCCATTTTCTAGAGCAGCAATGCTATTCATATTTCATAGATTTCATGTTCGCATACTTAGCTTTGCAGCCTGCTGCTTTGTTTGTTAGTTTAGATAGGCTGAAAGCACATCCATGCACACAGAACTAGCGGTAATAGATCATTCTGTGCACATAAAATATCATTTTTCTTTCCAGCACATGTTCTGTTTATACAGGATGAAGTGCTGGCAAGATCAATGATTTTTAAGGCTGCTTAAAAATCATTTCAACTGACGAACGAGTCTGGGTTTATTTACACTGAATGATTATTGGAAAACAAGCAATCCTAAGAACGCTGGTTCACAATAATCGTTCAGGGAAAATACATCCTTGGAACCCTTCACACATCAGTCTGATACCGGTACCGGAAAAAAATGGTACAGATGTCATCAGTGTTTTGGCTCAGTGAGCCATCATTGAGCCATCATTGAGCCATCAGTGTGCCATCATTGTGCCATCATTGAGCCATCAGTGAGCCATCAGTATGCCATCATTGCGCCATCAGTGTGCCATCAGTGTGCCATCAGTGAGCCATCAGTGTGCCATCAATGTACCATCAGTGACCCATCAGTGAGCCATCAGTGAGCCATCAGTGTGCCATCCGTGTGCCATCAGTGAGCCATCTGTGTGCCATCAGTGAGCCATCAGTGTGCCATCAATGTACCATCAGTGACCCATCAGTGACCCATCAGTGAGCCATCAGTGTGCCATCCGTGTGCCATCAGTGAGCCATCTGTGTGCCATCAGTGAGCCATCAGTGTGCCATCAATGTACCATCAGTGACCCATCAGTGAGCCATCAGTGTGCCATCCGTGTGCCATCAGTGAGCCATCTGTGTGCCATCAGTGAGCCATCAGTGTGCCATCAATGTACCATCAGTGACCCATCAGTGACCCATCAGTGAGCCATCAGTGTGCCATCAGTGAGCCATCAGTGAGCCATCAGTGTGCCATCAGTGAGCTATCAGTGAGCCATCCGTGTGCCATCAGTGAGCCATCTGTGTGCCACCAGAGTGTCATCAGTGAGCCATCATTGTGTCATCATTGAGCCATCATTGAGCCATCAGTGAGCCATCAGTGAGCCATCCGTGTGCCATCGATGTGTCATCAGAGTGTCATCAGTGAGCCATCCGAGTGCCATCAGTGAGCCATCCGAGTGCCATCAGTGAGCCATCAGTGTGCCATGCGTGTGTCATCCATTTTTTTCCAGTATGGCTTAAGAAAGATCAATTCTAAAGCTTCTCTTATACTTTGCAATGTTAAACACGTACAGCACACAGACGGCACACGGATTACACATGGATGCCATCCGTGTGCTGTACGTGTTTTCTACAGACCCATAGATTATAACAGATACGTGTGGTATCAGTGAAAAAACGGATGCCACAAATACCTGAAACACGGACATGTGAAGGAGGTCTTAGCCTCAGATGTAATTGGAACCTCGGCGCACTCTATAGTCACACCCTGCTGAGTGCATTATATATTTTGCACTGTTCCTGGTCTACACCTTAAGTATGTAAGTCTGATGGTTGTGATTGGGCACAGAATAGATCGTAATCTTGTTGTCACACACACCACACTTAGCTGAGCTCTCGTATTGTTTTCTCTTATTTTTATACAGTACAGACCAAAAGTTTGGACACACCTTCTCATTTAAAGATTTTTCTGTATTTTCATGACTATGAAAATTGTACATTCACATTGAAGGCATCAAAACTATGAATTAACACATGTGGAATTATATACTTAACAAAAAAGTGTGAAACAACTGAAAATATGTCTTATATTCTAGGTTCTTCAAAGTAGCCACCTTTTGCTTTGATGACTGCTTTGCACACTCTTGGCATTCTCTTGATGAGCTTCAAGAGGTAGTCACCGGAAATGGTCTTCCAACAATCTTGAAGGAGTTCCCAGAGATGCTTAGCACTTGTTGGCCTTTTTGCCTTCACTCTGCGGTCCAGCTCACCCCAAACCATCTCGATTGGGTTCAGGTCTGGTGACTGTGGAGGCCAGGTCATCTGGCGTACCACCCCATCACTCTCGTTCTTGGTCAAATAGCCCTTACACAGCCTGGAGGTGTGTTTGGGGTCATTGTCCTGTTGAAAAATAAATAATGGTCCAACTAAACGCAAACCGGATGGAATAGCATGCCGCTGCAAGATGCTGTGGTAGCTGTTAGAACCCTCCTGTTTGTTTCTGTTTCTATCTTGTGTTTTGCGGTCACGTGACCATCTTCCTTTATACTGCAGCTCCGCCCTTCTGGCCTTGCTGGACTTCAGTGTTGTTTAGACTGTCTTTCTAGCCAGGTGCTTTTGTGCCTATCTATCTCTAGTTTGCTTGGTCCTCTGGACCTCTAGTACTTTTGTCAGTTTATCTTTTGCTCTGCAACAACTTCTGTTAGGAGGTGTCCCATTTTTGTTTTGTTCTTTTAGGGACCCCTCCCTTTTTCTATAGGTCTCCGTTCAGACTAGCCGAGGACGAAGGCGGGTCTGTTCACAAGGAACAGGTCGCCCGCTACAACGTAGGGACTCAGCTTAGTCTTACTGTAGGGACTGCTCTCCCCTTCTTTCCCTAGTTTATGTTGCAGATCATAACAGTAGCCATGCTGGTTCAGTATTCCTTCAATTTTGAATAAATCCCCAACAGCGTCACCAGCAAAGCACCCCCACACCATCACACCTCCTCCATGCTTCACGGTGGGAACCAGGCATGTAGAGTCCATCCGTTCACCTTTTCTGCGTCGCACAAAGACACGGTAGTTGGAACCAAAGATCTCAAATTTGGACTCATCAGACCAAAGCACAGATTTCCACTGGTCTAATGTCCATTCCTTGTGTTCTTTAGCCCAAACAAGTCTCTTCTGCTTGTTGCCTGTCCTTAGCAGTGGTTTCCTAGCAGCTATTTTACCATGAAGGCCTGCTGCACAAAGTCTCCTCTTAACAGTTGTTGTAGAGATGTGTCTGCTGCTAGAACTCTGTGTGGAATTGACCTGGTCTCTAATCTGAGCTGCTGTTAACCTGCGATTTCTGAGGCTGGTGACTCGGATAAACTTATCCTCAGAAGCAGAGGTGACTCTTGGTCTTCCTTTCCTGGGGCGGTCCTCATGTGAGCCAGTTTCAATTTAGCGCTTGATGATTTTTGCAACTGCACTTGGGGACACTTTCAAAGTTTTCCCAATTTTTTGCACTGACTGACCTTCATTTCTTAAAGTAATGATGGCCACTCGTTTTTCTTTACTTAGCTGCTTTTTTCTTGCCATAATACAAATTCTAACAGTCTATTCAGTAGGACTATCAGCTGTGTATCCACCAGACTTCTGCACAACACAACCGATGGTCCCAACCCAATTATAAGGCAAGAAATCCCACTTATTAAACCTGACAGGGCACACCTGTGAAGTGAAAACCATTTCTGGTGACTACCTCTTGAAGCTCATCAAGAGAATGGCAAGAGTGTGCAAAGCAGTCATCAAAGCAAAAGGTGGCTACTTTGAAGAACCTAGAATAAAAGACATATTTTCAGTTGTTTCACACTTTTTTGTTAAGTATATAATTCCACATGTGTTAATTCATAGTTTTGATGCCTTCAGTGTGAATGTATAATTTTCATAGTCATGAAAATACAGAAAAATCTTTAAATGAGAAGGTGTGTCCAAACTTTTGGTCTGTACTGTACATGTGCCCCTTTGTGTTTCAATACTGGAATCATCAAGAATATCTGTAGTTGTATACACCGCGAGGTATGCCTGCTCACTGGTAACAGACATACGGGAAAGCAGATGTGTATGGTAACTGTATGCGGAGATAAGGGAAATATGTGACGGAGGACAGTTAGATGATGGAGATAAGTGACTCACGATAAAAACTACTGAGGTTGGAAAATGTGCAGATAGTTGTGTAAAAGCAGACAGAGGGTTTGATGGATATCAAGATGAATGCTGGAGAAGAGTGATCTGAAGGAAATGAAAAGTTTCACAGGAAAATTAATACTAGAGGACTAGTAAACCTGCTGCCAGGTATTCCTCTATGTTAGTGAGCTCTGCATAACCCTGCCCCCACCACTTACTGGCAGCTTCTTGTGTACAGTGTGCATGGGCAGAAAGCTGCCAATCACAGGTGTGGGCGGGGTTACACAGAGCTCAGCATTCAGAGAACTGCTAGATCTGCTGCAGAAAAAAACAGTGATTTAATAAAAATGACAGCAAGCGGCCCAGTAAAAGACACATTGCTGAAATCAGGGTTTCTTCCCCTACATTATGCTGCTCTCTGATAGTGTAGTGAAAACCTGATGACAGGTGCCCCAAATAACATAAAAAATAAATATACTTACCTGCCGGGCTGGCGCTGCTAATGCAATGTTGGCGCTGCAATTTCCAGCAGTCATGTGAAATTATGTCACAAGACCACTGCAGCCTGTCTGCGGCCGCTGATTGGCTGCAGCTCTTATCAGATGGAACAGTTCCTACAGATGGAAGTATGAAGGCTGCAGCCGATAAGCGGCTGCTGATTGTCTGCAACAGTCACGTGACATAACAAGATCACGTGATCGCCGGTAATCGCAGTGTCGAAATCACAGGAACAACACCAGTCCAGAAGGTAAGTATGGGTTTTTTATGTTAATATGGGGCACTAATGCAGTTAAGAAAAGATTGTCAATAGTGTACAACTGTGTTTCAGTGCTTTATGTACTTATTCTTTTGCTATGTTCTGTCAAGGTGGTTGTGTTGCAGTTAAAGGGTTTGACAACTACTTTAAAAGTTAACAGGGTAGCAAAAGAAAATAATAAAACCTATAATAACCTCATGGACTGGTGCCGCTCCTCTGCACTCAATACTGTGTTACTCACATGTCTCCTCACATCAACCTTTGGGGAATGGGATAGGGGAGGGATTCACGTGACTGCTTCAGCTAATTAGCAGCTACTGATGGCTACAGATTTCACGCTCTGTCTGAACATCTCTCTTCCTGTTTGGACAATATGTGAAAGCTGGCTGCAATGGTCACGTGATTCTCGCGTCAGATGTTGATGTCAGGAGACTGGCAAAGATCTTGGTACGAAGAAGCTCAGCTGATCTTGAAGATGAGTATACGTATTTTTTTATTTAAACTAGGTGTCAACTTCAGTAAGTGCACAGTGAATGAATGGAAACAGCCATAAAGGTAGTTGCGTTTGTTCCTTTTTGCATGTGACGCGCCCCCAGGGCCGTGGGTTACTCGGCAGCTGGGCCTCTGGTTGCTGGGGGGATATCACGGTGGCTGGCCCGATCCGTGACCCAGGGCGGTCACCCAAAAAGGGGAATTATTTATAGGGGAGTTGTAAAGTGTTCGTGACGCCACCTGTGGAATGCGGCTAAAGGGAACCGCCGCTGCGGAGCAGTCCTCTGAGACAGATGTTAAGGCAGCTTATGATGGAACGGCTCCCCACAGGTGGAGCGGGCCTCAGGGCAGCGTGGGGTAATGGATGGTGGTACAGGGGAGAGACGGCCAGGACGGGTCAGGGAGAAATGACGGACACTCACACAGTTGTTCGCTTCGGTACCTTTACTGGTGTAGATGCAGGTGTGGTCCAGGGTACTCGGTAGGCAGGGTACACTTCTGGACTCTCCCCAGTGAGCGGGTATAGGGCCTCCTGATCCGTTGCTTCCACTTGCTAAGCTTCTGACCTGCCTGGAGCTAGGCCTGGCTTAATTACTGTCTCTCTCTCTCTTGCACCTGCTGACCTGGTGGTAGGGCCTTCTCTTGGAGATCACTCTCCCTGGTCGCTGGGGCCTCCGTGACTCCTAGACCTGGTACAGTATTCAGCGTTGGATGGCCTGGGACTTGTAGTCCTCCAGGTATCCGGTGGTCCCTACTGAGTATAAAGGGTCCCTGTAGGCGCGGACCCGGTGTCCGGTGTATATTTCGGGGTGAGCCTGGTACGCTCCTCTGCCCCCTCAACTCCTCTCTCCTTTCCTCCTTGCCTTCGGCCACACTCAGGGCCCTCACTAGGCTTCAGTGCACGCTGTAGGCCTGAACTTGCCTCACACAGAAGCCTGCGTGCTGCTCTCTCTCTGAGCACACTCTAAACTATAAACAACTAACTGAGCTGCCTGGCTCCACCCTCCCTATATATGTCCCTAACGGGCTCCCTCTGCTGGTCTGAGGTGGTAGGGTGGAGGTGTGTGAATGTACTGAGGGCCTCTTGTGGAGAAGTCCATCCATGCACCCTACTGGGTTCTGTGGCACCTGTGCTTAGCAGGGCGCCACACATGCAGGCTTGGACTAGCCCACAGGAGAACAGGAGAATTCTCAAGTGGGCCCCTGTGCAAGAGTGGGCCATCACCCTCTTATATGAACAGTACTTGGCACTATATACTGAAATCACTATGTACAGACAAAGGACGCATCTTATTCATTTAACAATCCACCCAGTTCATTGTTATATACATTTGTGATTGAGGATAATGTAACATTTACATGTAGCTGAAAAGTGGGGCCCTGAAGTTGGTTACTGGTGGGCCATTGGCACCCCAGTCCGACACTATTTGCATGTGATCAGCAGAGGTCCTAGGGGTGGAATCCCCACTGTTCATTATGTTAGGACTAGTGATGAATAAGCAATCTCGTTCCTCGAGATTTACGAGCATGCTCGAGTGTTTCCCGAGTATCTTCAGCGTGCTCAGGTGTTATGTTTGAGTCACCGTGTGCATGATTTGCAACTGTTTGACAGCTTTAATACATGTGAGAAATGCCTGTTTCTTAGGCATTCCTCACATGTATTAAAGCTGTCAAACAGTCACAAATCACGCGCAGGAAATGACTAAAACATAACGACTGGGCACAATGAAGATACTCGGCGAGCACCCGACCATGCTCGCCGAAACGGTTAACAGAACATACTTGCTGATCAGTAGTTAGGACCTATCTTAGCATTATGTCACAGCATTATTGATGGAATATCTTTAATAATAAATATGTGAAATACAGGAAACATTAAAGGGGTTGTCGGGCCTCCTGATAAAAGTCTACAGTCACTCTATGTGACTGTAAAATTCTGCATCCTTACAGCATGCACACCGCATACTGTTAGGATTTTACGGTATTGCCAGCAATAGCTGACAGTCATGTGACACAAATAGGTGATTTGCACACTACTAGCCACAGTGTGAGCAGACGTTCTTGACTTCACTCAATACACATGAATTAAATGATGCTGAGCACGTTTAGTCAGAAAATGGCTGGAAGTATGCAAAATCGCATACTTGTGGTCACTAGTGATGAGCAAGTATGTTCTGTTAACTCTTTCGGTGAGCATGCACGGGTGCTCACCGAGTATCTTCAGCGTGCTCGTGTGTTATGTTTTAGTCGTGCTGTGTGCATGATTTGCGACTGTTTGACAGCTTTAATACATGTGAGGAATGCCTAAGAAACAAGCATTCCTCACGTAAAAAAGCTGTCAAATAGTCGCAAATCTTGCATACAACGCGACTAAAACAGAACACCCGAGCACGCTGAAGATACTCGGGAAACACCCGAGCATGCTTGTAAATCTCGAGTAACAAGCATGCTCCTTTATCACTAGTCCTAACATAAAGGGATTCCACCCCTAGGACCTCTGCTGATCACATGCAAACAGTGTCGGACTGGGGTGCCAATGTCCCACCAGTAACCAGAGAATCCTGACAGCGTACAGTGCACACGCACAAAGGACTTTTATCAGACCGGACAACCCTTTTAAACCTTAAACAATATCAATGAACATTGTTGTTTATTCAAACGCCGTCAGAAACACCATATTTATGTAGCTATTTTGCCATTTGCCAGGAGCAAAGCTAAGGTAGGCAACTAGGACATGTGCCATGGTAGCTGAGTATCGAGGTACCATCTCTGAGTCACTTTGCCTCACCCAGGACTATTAGATATAGGGGTATAGAAACAAACTGGATTCATTTATTTTTGCCCAAGTGAAAGAAATTCTAGCTATGGCTCTGTATGTGCAACACGAAACCAAACAATTTCCTAAGCTTTACTTCCCCTTCAAAACAACTTTTGCAATTACCTTTTCATTATTTTTCAGTTATAGTGGTTAGAAGTAAGCCAAAGATGAAAGTCACGTGATTATTCCATATTTTATTTTAGATCTAAGATGGTTGAGTCGTACATTGCATCCGTTTCATCTTCCGAAGAAGATGCTGGATCAGGTAACGTTGATTCTTCTGGAGAAGAACCGGGATCTACAAGTGAAAGTTACGTCTATTCTAATGAGATAACGGACACCAAGAATAATTTGTATGAAGATAATCTTATCATATAGCTGCAGCTTATCATGCTATGTATTGACCTGAAAGCAAACTGGAAAACTATCAGCTCCAAATTGTAACTGTCCGTGGCTTCAGTGCAATGTTTCTATATTGTGTGTAGCAAAACATTTCTAAAATGTTTGTTGGTGATACCATTAAAACTCATGTCAAACTGTTTACTTATTTTGCTTTATGATTTCTGAAAATTAAAAATATGAAAAAAAGAACTTGTATGCAACATTCCCGACATGTCATTTAACAGAACCAAAAATTGCAGCTTGAAAAGAGCTTAAAGGGATTGTCCAGGATGTATGATTACCTATTCAGGTGATAGGTTATCAATATGAGACTGGTAAGGGACTGACACCCAGCACCCCACAGATCAGCTGAAAACTGCTGTGACAGCAGCAGGGACTAAGCAATGTATGGTACGGAGAACGGCAGCCTCGTACATTGCTTAGTGCCGACTGTCAAGTACTGCGGTTTATCTCCCCCACCAATCTCATATTGGTGACCTAAGCTATGGATAGGTCATCAATTATTAGGTCCTGACAGCCCCTTGAACAATGTCAAAAGCTGTCAGAAATTCTGAAAGAACTTATTCGAGGTGATATCACACACTGTCAATAAGATGACAAAGAGTTTGTTTATACATGCAAACAATAAAACATTACTTGTACAATGATGTATCAAGGAAAATGCAAAAAATTAAGGGTAAATTGGCTTAAGAGCCCTTACTTATCAAACTAATAGAGCAATAAAATCACCAATAGGTTTTAACAAAAAAAGCAGAACTTAGAAAAAGCAGAAGCAAGTTATAATAGATAACGATAAGAACATAAGATAAGTATAAAGAAAAATAATAGGGAGGGGGGAGAGGTTGAAAGAGGGTTATCATGACCCATCCACAAAGTGAAGGTTATAGTGGCTCAGAGGTTAGCACCGAGGACAACATCTGCAAGGAGTTTGTAAGTTCGCCCATTGTTTGCCTGGGTTTCCTCCCATACGCCAAAGACGGAAATTTAGATTGTGAGCTCCGATGGGGGCAGTGAAGATTATGTCTCTAAAGCTCTGCAGAATACGATGACGCTACATAAGCAAGCATAAATAATAAATAAGGCTGAACACAGGCTAATAACACCAAAATTTAGCTTGGTGTAAGTTGGTATGTAAGCAGCACATAAACTCATGTTCACATTGGCCATAAATCAGAAAAAAATTACAAGAAGCAAAATGAACATGAACCCTGCTGTAAATAAATAAAAAGCAAAAGTGCATTTAAATAACATAGGCTTCTTAGTAACACTAACACCCACCACAGCAAAGTGACCCCATTCGGGATGGTCCTCCTCTGTCTAATATTAAAAACCTTACCACGTGTCAAAGTTAACCTCAGTGTGTGAATAAGGGTAGACAAAGGACCGGATCCCAAACTGTGGACACAAGCCTAGGGAAGCTATTTAAGGCTGAGTTCACACGATGCGTTTTTCATGCGTTTCCGTGGCGTTTTTGCAGTTGCGGAAACGCATGAAAAACGCATGGTAGAAGGGAAGCAATGTTCCCCAATGGAAATCCGCATGTGCTGTGCCCATGATGCGGATTTTTCCGCAGCGTAAACGCTGCGGTCAAAAATCCGCAGCATGTCAATTAATTTTGCGGAAACGCTGCTCTTTTGCCGCCATTGACTTGCATTAGACCGCATGGAATCCGCATCACTGTATATGTTGATGCGCTTTTCATGCGGTCTAATGTGCGGATGGTACCCGGGTGTGGATGAGAGGACTCTCATCCAGACCCAGGTACCATTAAAAAAAAAAGAATAAAATAAAAAATATATATATTCTCACCTTCTGACGGCCCGCGCTGCGTCCTGCTGGCTTCCCGCGCACTTCGCGGTTGAATGAAGAAGGACCTTCGCTGACGTCAGAGTCATGTGACGGGTCACGTGACGCTGACGTCGGAAGGTCCTAAAGTCTTCACTGCCGGCAGCCGGGACCGATGAAGCAGGACACCGGGGGCCATCAGAGGGTAAAGTATAGATTTATTTTTTATTTTTTGACATTCACACACTATATAAATCCATGCCGGTTGCATGGATTTATATAGTGTGAAGTTGACAAGCACTTTCCAAGTGATGCTAAAATCGCTTGGGAAGCGCTTGTCAACCCGCATGCGGAAATGAAAGTGAAGACCGCTTCATTTCCGCATGTCCCTGGCAGGAAACCGCATGTACAATCCGCATGCGTTTTTTCCTGCCAGAGAGATGCAGAAACGCTCAGGAAAAAATCCTGAGCATTTCTGCATCGTGTGCACATACCCTAAATGTAATTAAATGTATGCTCACACTGGCCATAAATTAGATTCTGTGCAATCCAGGGTGTGACCTCCCATTTAAATAGCTTCCCAAGGCTGGTGTCCACAGTTCGGGACCCGGTCCTTTTTCTGCCATTATTCACACACTGAGGTCCAAAAGTCAAATGGTGCTCCTTCCCAGTCCTGCCGTGCTCCAAAATAGTAGTTTTCCACCACATATAGAGTATATATAGAGTACATATATAGAGTACATATAGGAGAAATTGCACAATAAATTGTATGGTTCATTTTCTCCTGTTACCCTTTTGAAAATGGGGATAAAGCAATATTTTTGTGGGAAAAAGTAACAGTTTTATTTCTTCCTTCCACATTGCTTTAATTCCGGTGAAGCCCCTGAAGGGTTAATAAACTTCTTGAATGTAATTTTGAGCACTTTGAGAGTTATAGTTGTTAAAATAGTGTCACTTTTTGGGTATTTTCTGCCTCATAAGCCCCTCAAAATCGCTTCAAATGGTATGTGGTCCCTAAAAAAATTGGTTTTGTAACTTTGGTTTGAAAAATGAGAAATTTCTGAAAAACTTTTAACCCTTTTAACTTCCTAACAGAATTGTATTATGTTTCAAAAATGCTGCTGATGTAAAGTAGACATGTGGTAAATGTTATCTATTAACTATTTTGTGTGATATAACTATCTGGTTTAAGGGCACAAAAATTCAAAGTTTGAAAATTGCAAATTTTCCAATTTTTTTTTCTTCAAATTTTCAATATTTTCATAAATAAACACAAATCATATTG
This sequence comes from Phyllobates terribilis, assembly GCF_046119375.1. Lineage (NCBI taxonomy): Eukaryota > Metazoa > Chordata > Amphibia > Anura > Dendrobatidae > Phyllobates > Phyllobates terribilis. The sequence goes on along the minus strand of NW_027362765.1, from coordinate 506,307,800 downwards.
ACAAAAAATTTACCACTATCATGAAGTACAATATGTCACGAAAAAAAAGTCTCAGAATCGCTGGGATACGTTGAAACGTTCCAGAGTTATTACCTCATAAAGTGACAGTGGTCAGAATTTAAAAAAATGACCTGGTCAGGAAGGTGAAAACAGGATGGGGGTGAAGGGATTAACTCTTGATTCCCTTCACTATTGAAGCAGTCTGACTAGGGGTTAAAGCTATTATTAATGCTCGAAAATGCCGGAGAATATTCAACGTGATTTAATTAAAGGAATAAGGTAAAAGAGATAACAATTATATATTATGCTTACTAATATAGTATATAATATTATAGTAATATAGTACTATCTTATGCCACAGCACTTTAGAGAAATTGACATCACTGTCCTCATTGGGACTCAAAATGTAGATTCCCTATCAGTATGTGACGCGCCCCCTGGGCCTGTGTTGTGCGTGCACGTGTGTGCGGGGAATACCCGGAGCCGGATCGCTGGGGGTTGTAGTCTCCGTGGCGATGACTCGGTCCGTGCCCAGGGTGGTCAAATCAGTGGCAGGGTTATTGGTATGATGATGGTCCGACTACACCACCCGTGGATTACGGTCAGTGGGGGCCGCCGCGGCAAGGCAGACCGCTGAGGCTGGTGTTATGTGTGCAGCTAAGAATGGGATGACTCCCCACAGGAGAAGTACAGTCATGGCCAAAAGTTTTGAGAATGACACCAAAATTATATTTTCCCATGATCTGCTGGCCTCTGGTTTTTATTAGTGTTTGTCTGATGTTTATATCACATACAGAAATATAATTGCAATCATATTATGAGTACCAATAGGTTATATTGACAGTTAGAATGAGTTAATGCAGCAAGTCAATATTTGCAGTGTTGCCCCTTCTTCTTCAAGACCTCTGTAATTCTCCCTGGCATGCTCTCAATCAACTTTTGGACCAAATCCTGACTGATAGCAGTCCATTCTTGCATAATCAATGCTTGCATTTTGCCAGAATTTGTTGGTTTTTGTTTGTACACCCGTCTCTTGATGATTGACCACAAGTTCTCAATGGGATTAAGATCTGGGGAGTTTCCAGGCCATGGACCCAAAATCTCTATGTTTTGTTCCATGAGCCATTTAGTTATCACCTTTGCTTTATGGCAAGGTGCTCCATCATGCTGGAAAAGGCATTGTTGGGCGCCAAACTGCTCTTGAACGGTTGGGAGAAGTTGCTCTTGGAGGACATTCTGGTACCATTCTTTATTCATGGCTCTGTTTTTAGGCAAGACTATGAGTGAGTGAGCCGATTCCCTTGGCTGAGAAGCAACCCCACACATAAATGGTTTCAGGATGCTTTACTGTTGGCATGAGACAAGACTGGTGGTAGCGCTCACCTCTTCTTCTCCGAATAAGCTGTTTTCCAGATGTCCCAAACAATCGAAAAGGGGATTCATCAGAGAAAATGACTTTGCCCCAGTCCTCAGCAGACCACTCCCTGTACCTTTTGCAGAATATCAGTCGGTCCCTGATGTTTTTTCTGGAGAGAAGTGGCTTCTTTGCTGCCCTCCTTGAAACCAGCCCTTGCTCAAAGAGTCTCCGCCTCACAGTGCGTGCAGAAGCACTCACACCAGCCTGCTGCCATTCCTGAGCAAGCTCGGCACTGCTGGTAGTCCGATCCCGCAGCTGAAACAGTTTTAAGATACGGTCCTGGCGCTTGCTGGTCTTTCTTGGGCGCCCTGGAGTCTTTTTGACAACAATGGAAGCTCTCTACTTGAAGTTCTTGATGATGCGATAGATTGTTGACTGAGGTGCAATCTTTGTAGCTGCGATACTCTTCCCTGTTAGGCCATTTTTGTGCAGTGCAATGATGGCTGCACGCGTTTCTTTAGAGATAACCATGGTTAACTGAAGAGAAACAATGATACCAAGAACCAGCCTCCTTTTAAAGTGTCCAGTGATGTCATTCTTACTTAATCATGACTGATTGATCGCCAGCCCTGTCCTCATCAACACCCACACCTGTGTTAATGGATCAATCACTAAAACGATGTTAGCTGCTCCTTTTAAGGCAGGACTGCAATGATGTTGAAATGTGTTTTGGGGGTTAAAGTTCATTTTCTGGGCAAATATTGACTTTGCAAGTACAGTAATTGCTGTTAAGCTGATCACTCTTTGACATTCAGGAGTATATGCAAATTGCCATTACAAAAAATGAAGCAGTAAACTTTGGAAAAATTACTATTTGTCTCATTCTCAATACTTTTGGCCATGATTGTATAGCCTCAGGGCAGTTAGTGTGGATGATGGGAGTGATGGTGCACGAGCGCAGCAGGAATAACTCAGAGTCCGTGCAGTGCAGTTCAGGGTCTTTACTGATGTTATAAAGCATACCCTCCCGGGAGTACTGGCTAGCAGTAGAGGCCTGGTCAGTCTGAGAGCTAGCAGGATCTCCCCTGGCCAGGTGGAGTTGTAGGCCTCCCCGTCTATCTGCACTCTTTCCTGGCTACCTTGCTGTGTGCGGGTAGAAGTAGCCCACGTCCCTGAGTATACCGTGTGGTGCTCACCCGTACGGCCAGTGACTTGGGGCCTTCTGTTAGCCTCCGCTTCACGATGGCGGTGCTGGTCCCTTGCTTGTGACCGTGCCTCCGGGCTTCTCTGGCCAGAGGACATGGAATCCCCTGCCGGTTGGATTCTGCTGCTGGACCTGGATGTCCCCACAGCCTCGGACTCCGTGTCTGGTCTTAATGTCTTCAGCCAGGGTGAGCTATCTAGCTTCCAGCCCCTGGCACTCGCTCCTGCTCCTACAGAGCTCCTTGCTGACACTTTCCCTGTGTCTGGAACTGTCTCCAGGCTCTGACTGACTTAATCCCGCCCCAGACCCAGTTTATAAGGGCAGATTCCTCCCCTCCCAGGTCTGGGCGGGCGGTGTTGCATGCTTAGGGCTCCTGACCAGAGAAACCTCCCACTTGCTCTCAGACGTAATATTTCTATTACTGTGGTAACCAGACCCCTGGGGTGCCACATATGTCTTTGGAGTGCAGGAGAAAACCAATGCAAGTGTGGTGCCCCTGCGGGTTCAGTCGCCACAGAGGTACTGCATCTCACCCAGAGGTGTGGTATCTCACTCTCAGGTAAGGATAGAGTGCTGCCTGGGACCCTAACACTACATCCAGCACATTCCACTTCAGTGGGGGCAGGGCGAGATTGCTCCTAAGAGAGAGCATAGTCCCTGGTCCCTAGCTGAAGGGTGGAACTATGTAGTGGGTGTGGGTGGAGGACGTAGTTCAGGGGAGCACAGGAAAGGAAGTGATATAAAAGAGGGAACCATCTTGGAAAGACAAGCCAGTCAGAGGAGGAGAGTGTGTGGAGCAGGAGCTCTGCTCAGGAGAAGGGCCTAGTGAGAGGCCCAAGGCTGTGAAGGAGAGAGGAGCAGGAGAGAAGGCTCCAGGAGGAACGAGGGGATCCTAGTGGTACGGGCAGAGCTGGAGGCGACCCGTATGCCCGAATCTACCAGGTGTGGAAGGATCAAGCCGCAGAGGGGACCGGCCCCTAAACTAGTGGAGAACTACAAGGCTCAGCTAGAAACCGGAGGCTTCTGTACTTTTAGGGTGCAGTTGCCACAGCCACAATTACATCGCCGAAAAGGTGGCCACAGAGGGTCCAGAGGACTGCAAGTCGCCCAACAAGATCCGAGGCTACCGGCTTGGGACACTGATTGTGAGGCGCAGGGCAGGAGGGTGAGAGCCAGCGCAGGAAAATGACTGAGAAAGGCACACAGAAAGGGGTCCCGTTCAGCGCTCTTGAATTACCTGAGGGATTACTGAACCCCTGCCTGGTGAACGCAGTGCGACGTGGGAGGCTGTAATCTGTTCAGTGCAACCTGAGGAATTTAACAACTGTGAGTAAACTCTGAAGACTGCACCCCACTGTCTCTGTGAATTACTGCTGCGCCATCACCCCCTGCACTACACTGCAATACAACGCCCAGCAACATCCATAACAGCTTTAACATCTACACTGCCCTGGAGCTAAGCTCTACCTGTGGAGAGCTAAGCCAACTCTGCTGCATCAACAACAGCTCCAGAGGATCTGCACCGCAGCGGCGGCTCCACGTAGCCGCATACCACAGGTGGCATCACGAACTATATATAAAAACTATAAATCCCCTGTAAATATCCCCTTTTGATTGACCGCCCTGAGTCACGGACCGGGTCACCACCACTCTGACATCTCCCCTAGCAACGACCGGCCCGGCACCGAGTACCCCACGGCCCAGGGGGCGCGTCACAAGCACGGGGAGAACATACAGACTGCTTACAGATAGTGTCCCTACAACTAGTCACCCGCACGGCTCGGTCCCCAGCGGTGATTAAAACTTTGTTTCTCTCTGAAACACCGCAGCGTAAAACATACATGGCTGTGACTGCACAGCCAGGGCTGGTACATGCTACCTATGGTTTGGGCAGCCTGAATCAGCTGACAGGTTCCCTTTAAGTAGTGTATCCTTTAACTGATATATGTGCATCCTGCTGATTACATCCCATGGCCTTTCAGAGTCCGGGGGACAGCACAATTAATGTGGTCTGTCCAATTCAAAGTTGGATTCAAGAGGGATTGGAAGAACTTCATTAAATAAATTTTGCAAAACTGCAGGAAGTTGTGCAGGCTGTACAGATTCTGGAAGACCTCTTACACGCACATTATTATGGTGCCTCTATTTTCAACTTCATCAAAGATGTCGAACATAAGACATATAAAGAAGAAAAAGACCACTCTCTCTCCTCTTCCCTTTCCGTTAGTTGCGGTATGTTAGACTGTAGAGTCGAGATTTCTGCCCTTACAGTTGATTACTGGCTAAAACAAATGCCGTCATGTCCATCCTGGTGGGAATGGATCTTAGATAAGCCCAAATGACCATAAGAGCCTCTGACCCAGCACAACGTGACAAGAGTCTTTCCAGACTCTATGGATTCTGATGAGCTTCCAGTGAGACCTGGCAGGTTGTCTCTGATCTTGTTGTGTCATCAGCAAAGTCAAAGCAGGATGTGCGTGCATCAGAAGCCAAAGAAAATCTGCTGAAAGGCATGGCATTGATAGTCTTGAAGCTGTCATTGAAGAAGGAAGAGCTAGCACCATATTTCAGTATTTTTACATAAAGTTGGCCTCAGACCTCCTAGTTCTGTTTGACATCTCTGTAAGGAAACCAGAAGATGCTACCTGATCTGAGAGTCCTACGGTAAGGTGACTTTTGTTTACCATTTTTGCCATTCATTTGGTGAAAAAGTGTACTTTTGAGGTATTTTAAGCAGTAGAATCAAGCCTAGGAGTGTCCGAACTACATAAACATGGCTATACCCCACCATCACTTCGCCTTTCCTCTTTTTCCATTCATATGTATTCTATACAAATAATAAAATATTGATAATTATGCAGTGACAATATACGGGTACTGTTGGGTTTGGCGTTGTGATAAAATGATGCAGGGGCTGTTATAATGACGACAACCACAATGCTGTTAAAAATATGCAGAAAACAAAGTCATATAGGTAGACAATGTGGCCATTATGGTGTTTCAGCCCTGGTGAAAACCATTGCTTCAGTATTTCAGTGTTGAGTACCCTATGCAGTGCTCTGGGATCACCTCTGAGGTGAGTTTGTAAAGCTGTAGGTGAAGGTGAGCAGTGTGTTGATGCAGTGAAGTTGGATAAGGCCTCACAACCCATGGAACAGCAGAGCTGGAACAACCAGCTGACATCTGGAGTGGCGTGGGACAAGGGAGCTGGATTTGCTGGACAGCACGTGGAACAAAAAGTATCAATATAGGTGGATATGTTGTATAGGCAGATGGGCACTTTGATGCATGAGAACTGAAGGTGCAGACAACACCTTGGAACAGCAGAGTCGTGCATGCTGGTAGGCACCTAAATGTAACAGAGCTCAGTGTGCAGATAGTGACGCGCCCCTGGGCCTGTGTCGCGCTGCGTTGCGCACGCGGGAGCTTACCCGGAGCCGGATCTGTTGAGGGTTGTAGTCTCGTGGCGGTGATCCGGTCCGTGCCCAGGGAGTCAGACTAAGTGGCGCTGTTTTAGCGGTAGATGTTGGACGACTACGCCACCCGTTGAGTGCAGCCAGGGAGCTGCTGCTGCAGGGCAGACCGCTGAGGCCGGTGGTAGGATTGTGCAGCGTGATAGTATAACCCCCAACGGGAGGGGTATGGCCTCAGGGCAGCCGACGTGGATGATGGGGGTAGCAGGAACCACTCGGAGACGGTACTGTGTAGTTCAGGGTCTTTACTGGTGACAAAGATAGACCCTCCCTGAGTACTGGATAGCGATTGGGGCCTGGTCAGTCCTTGAGCAGATGGGATCTCCCCTGGCCAGGCGGAGTTGTAGGCCTCCCAAACTAACGATACTCTTCTGGCTACCTTGCTAGAGGCGGGTATAAGTAGCCCACGTCCCTGAGTGTACCGTGTGGTGCTCACCCGTATGGCCGGTGACTCGGGGCCTTCGGGTTTCTGGGCCAGAGGACCTGCAATCCCCTGCCGGTCGGTTTCTGCTGCTGGATAGGAGTTAGTCCCCACAGCCTCGGACTCCGGGTCCGGTGATAACTTCTCAGTCAGGGCGAGCTCTGCAGCTGCCAGCCCCTGACTCCTTGTAACACTGCTCCCACAGAGCTCCTGTTGTTTCTTCCTATATTTGCTTCTTTTCTCTGCTTCTTCTCTACTCACTCACCCTGCCTCAGCCCTAGGTTTATATAGGGGAAATTCTTCCCCTCCCAGGACTGGGCAGGAGGTGTGGCATGCATAGGATCCCTGACCAAGAGACCTCCCACCTGCTTTCAGACATAACATTGCTGTTACTGTGGAAAACCAGACCCCTGGGGTGCCACATTCCCCCCTAGTGAAATTTAGTACTCCGGGACTAAACATATTTTAGAAAAACATAACAAGATATAACAATAACAATAAAGAAACACATAAAGGTGGTCACGGCATGTCCGTAACTGGGTGCAGTCTTTGAAGAAAGCAAGGTGTCCATTTCACCAAAACAGGGAGACGTAACCAGGTAGGGGTCTGTCCTGCCCCGAGTCCTTAACAGTCTTTAGTCTGTCCTGGGTTACGCTCCAACTATGTACAAAGGATTCCCGGTAAATCCACCAAGGACTCCTAAAAATAACTAGAAACACATAATTATACACAAGCAACAATAAACAGGTAACCACAAATAAAACAATTTATACACTTCAAATCCTCCAACGTGCGGGTAACTGGCCCCTAGTGGCCCTAGTGGACCTACGGAGCTGACTGTCTGGCCCTGAACTACAGGGTGTAGGAGCTGTTAAGGGTAAACTGGGCAGCGGTCTACGGGCCCTTTGGCTCACTAGGGATATGGCAGGCTCACTGCAAGCAGAGGGTTGATCCTCCTGGTCTGCTGGTGTGGGGTCTTCTGCCTCTTGGACCGGCTGTTCTTCCAGCTCTACCTGTTGCTCCGTAGGTGCTTGGGATGCTGGTTGGAGGAAGGTGAGTACGGGTACCACAACTGCACCATTGACTTGAGTCCAAGACCGAGGGAAGTCTCCGAGCACAGTATTAACCATGTCTTCCCTTTCCTCTACGGGTCGAGGGTCTTCTTGTTCCTCTTCAGGGTTCCGTAGCTGTTCGGGACACTTCTTCAGGTGATCCCGGGATACAATGGTTGTGGTTTCCCCTCCGTCTTTACTGATGGTACAGACCTTTGGGTTGTCGTGGCTTGAGGGCAGTACGGTGTACGGGTCCTTCTCCCACTGGTCGTCCAACTTGTGGAGCCGTCTTTTTCTCTTCAAGACCTGCTCTCCGAGTACCAGGGGAACAGCGGGAGCATACTGGTTGTAAGTTTTCTCTTGTCTTTCCCTAGCCTGACAGAGACTTCGCTCCACGCTCTCCTGTACTCTCCGGTACTGCTGCTGCCTCTCTGTGTCCCAGTCTGCTTCTGGTGAAGTGTCCTCAGGTGTCAGGACTCCCATTTCCAGGTCAACAGGTAACTTACCAGGTCTCACCCTCATTAGGTAAGCCGGGGTACAGTTGGTGGAACCTACCGGGATGTGGTTGTATAGGTCCACCAGATCGGGCAGCTTCTCAGGCCACAGACTACGTTCTTCCAGGGGCAACGTTTTCAGAAGATCCATTACCACCTGGTTCATTTTCTCACAAAGTCCATTAGTTTGCGGATGATAGGGTGTCGTCCTTATCTTCCGGCAGCCATACAGAGTGCAGAATTCTTGGAAGACCTCCGCTTCAAAGGCAGGTCCCTGGTCTGTCAACACTTGGTCCGGGTACCCGTGTGGACGGCAGAAATGCTGCTGGAAGGCTCTCGCTGCTGTTCGAGCTGTTAAGTCCTTGACGGGGACGACAACCAAGAACCGGGAGTAGTGATCCACGATGGTTAGTGCGTAGACGTAGCCACTTCTGCTTGGGGTCAGTTTTACATGATCCAAGGCTACCAGTTCCAACGGCTGCCGGGTGACGATGGACTGCAGGGGAGTCTTCTGGCTGGCACGGTCCTTCCTTCTTAGGTTGCACGGGCCACAGTCTCTGCACCACCTCTCGATGGTTCCCCTCATGCCTACCCAGTGGAACCGCTCGCGCAGCAGGAACTCCAGCTTCTTCCATCCGAAGTGTCCAGCCCCGTCGTGGTATGCCTCCATCACCATGGCTGCGTCTCTTCGTGGCACCACTACTTGCCAGATTAGTTCATGCGTCCGGGAGTTAACCATTCTGCGGCACAACTTCCCCTTATAAAGGAACAGTCGACTCTTCTCAGCCCACAGTTGCTTGGCTTCCTCCGGAGTGTCTGGGTCAAGGCGAGCCTCTGGCCGAGTCAGCATCTCCTTCACCAGTCGGACGGCAGGGTCACTGTCTTGCGTTTCCTCCCAGTTGTAGTGAGGCAAGGGGTTAAACGTAGCGGCTTGCTTACTCCTTACCCGGTGGGAATACTGGATAGTCCCATGCTGGTGGAACGCAGGGAGTTCGACTTCTTCCAGTCCCTCTGGATCTTCTCCTACGTCCGGTAGGTTTGGCATCCTGGACAGGGCGTCCGCGTTGGTATTGGAGCGTCCTGCCCGGTATTTGATTGTGAACTCGTAGTTGGACAGACGGGCCATCCATCTCTGCTCTAGGGCACCGAGTCTTGCTGTGTCCAGGTGTGTCAACGGGTTGTTATCCGTGTACACGACGAACCGGGAAGAAGCGAGGTAGTGCTTAAAGCGTTCGGTGACTGCCCACACCACTGCCAGGAACTCTAGCTTAAATGAGCTGTAATTCTCAGGGTTTCTCTCGGTGGGTCGCAGTTTTCGGCTGGCGTAAGCGATTACTCGTTCTTTCCCCTGCTGGATCTGGGACAGCACGGCTCCTAGCCCGATGTTACTTGCGTCGGTGTAGAGGATAAAGGGCTGGCTGTAATCCGGGTACGCCAGGATTTCATCTCCCGTGAGGGCCATCTTCAGCTGGCGGAAGGACTCCTCTTCCAACTTCTCCCATCTGAAGGGCGGCTTCTGGTTCTTGGCCTTCCGGGACTGGCCTATCAGGAGGTCCTGCATAGGAGCTGCCTTTTTGGTGAAACCGGGGATGAACCTGCGGTAGTAGCCTACCAACCCGAGGAACTGCCGCACTTCCTTTACACTGGAGGGACTTGGCCATTCCTTAATTGCGGTGATCTTATCAGGGTCGGGAGCCACTCCGTCAGCGCTCACCACGTGTCCCAGGTACTGCACCTTTGGTTTCAGGAGGTGACACTTGGAGGGTTTCACCTTTAGGCCGTAGCTTGCCAGAGCTTCGAACACTTCCGCCAGGTGTTTCAGGTGGTCCTCATAAGTCTTAGAATATACGATGACATCGTCCAGGTACAACAGGACCGTCTCGAAGTTTCTATGGCCCAGACAGCACTCCATTAATCGTTGGAAGGTTCCTGGTGCGTTGCAGAGTCCGAACGGCATGCAGGTAAACTCGCTAAGTCCCATCGGGGTGGTGAATGCGGTCTTCTCCCGGTCCGCCTCTGCTACAGGAACCTGCCAGTACCCACTAGTGAGATCCAAGGTAGAGAAGAAGTTAGCAGATCTTAAAGCAGCCAAAGACTCCTCTATCCTTGGTAAGGGGTACGCATCCTTGTGTGTGATACGGTTGATTTTCCGGTAATCTACACACATCCTCATGGTGTTGTCTTTCTTTTTGACTAAGACTAGTGGAGCTGCCCAGGGGCTACAGCTATCCCTGATCACCCCAGCCTCCTTCATGTCTCTAAGCATCCCCTTGGCGTGTTGGTAGTGTGCAGGGGGTACGGGTCGATACCTCTCTTTTATGGGAGGATGGTCTCCCGTGGGGATGTGGTGTTCTACCCCCTTGACTCGCCCGAAGTCTAACGGGTGTTTACTAAACACTCTCTCGTACTCTTGAACCACCCGATAGACTCCCTGTTTCTGATGTGAGGGAGTGGAGTCAGTACCCAAATGTAGTTGCTGACACCAGTCCTCCATTGTTTTCTTAGAGCCGTTACCTTCCTCCGGGTGAGATGGAGGCAAGGGTTCCACAGATTGTATAACATTTTGGTTAATGGTATATAATTTGGCTAGCGTGGCATACCGGGGCAGGTACACTTCCCTCTTCCCGATATTGATTATGCGAACGGGCACCCTCCCATGGCGTACATTAACCACCCCCCGTGCTGTCAAGATGGTGGGCCTACTGTCTGAGTAAACTGGTTCTACCATTGCCTGGTAATCTCTACCTCTCAGACCAATAGCTGCCCGGCACCAAATCATCATTTCACTTTTTGGGGGCATGGCAATAGGGAAAGGGTCACACATTCTCACGCTACCAATCTCACCGCCGGAGAGTTCCACCTGTTGCCGTCGCATCAGTGCCCGGATCTCTTTTTGGAGCACTCGCTGCTCGCCGGAGCTGGCGTTCTTGGCAACCTGCTGTAAAAGGAAAATCACCTCTGCAAGACAATTTTCAATTACATTAGTTCCTAGAGTTATCTTTGGGTGACTCTCGTGTTTGTCAATGTCTACAATGATCAGTCCCTGTGCTGCCAGTTCAACTCTACCAATTTTAATGGTCACCTCTTTAAATCCGATCTGTGGCACGGGCTGACCATTGCTGGCGATGATACTCAAGTCGTCGTCAGGGTAGCGGGTAATATCCGAGTCATTCCAGTACTGCTTGAAGAGCACGTACGGGATGGTGGTGACCTGTGACCCGGTGTCCAGTAGGGCACTCATAGGAATGCCATCCAGTACCACAGGCAAGACTGGACGTCCTCCCACATATTTGTCGCGCCAGTTTGATGGGCCTGATGATCTTTTTCCTAGGGGTTGGCCCTCTACCCTAGGTTGTGCCAGTTTAAAGGACAGTACCTTGCCATATGTCCGGGTTGATTACAGCGGCGGCAGATGGGTCGTCCGTCCTCGTTGTATCGGTCGCTGGGTCTTCCTCTGGCCGGTGGGGTCCTCCTTGGTCGACGCCACGGGATGTCCTCCGGTCCGGATGCCAGCTGGATCTTCCCTGGAGTGGAAACCTGTAAAGACTGCACAGTTCGGGTTAGCGCAGCAACGCTTTTAGCTAGCTCTTGGACCTGATGGTGCAGGTCTGGAGCCGAGTCATTGTTCAAAGCCTGCGCATCAGCTCCCACAGGCCCTGCCGACAAGGGCGCCGCCTCCTGGTGGTAGGAGGTAGTGGGGCGTCTGTGGGTCACAACGCCACCTGGTGCCGGTTCTCGGAGCACCCGGATGGCTCTGTCCTTGAACTGTGCAAATCCCAGATGAGGGTCCTGTAAGGCCATTGCCCGCAACTAGGTTCGGTGGGCATTGCAATATAAACCCTCTATAAATTGTTCAGTTAACAGCCTGTCCTCGTCTCCCACGCCGTCAGGGTCGGTCTGCTTAATGGCTCTCAGGGCCTCTTGTAGGTTCAGGGCATAGTCCCTTATACTCTCATGTGCCCGCTGTTTGCACCCGTAGAATCTAAGCTTGATCTCGGCTGAGGTGCGGGTATCAAAGGTGTCCCTCAGCCGGGTTAGTATCCCTGCGACAGTCCTCCCCCCAGGTGGCCAGGACTTTACCTCCCTTTGGGCTGCCCCGGTTAATTGGGCCACCAGGATGCTTACTTTTTGCTCTTCTGTGAGGGGGTACACCTGGAAGAGGCTATCCAGTTTTTCTCTAAAGTCCTGCAGGGTATGTGACTCCCCTGAGTACTGGGGTAGCCAGGCTGCCCCCGGGATATAGGGCATGGTGAAAGGCATGACCGCAACAGCGGTGGCGCTGGCGGGGGTTGGAGCGGTGAAGCTCTCCTCCGTATCCGACATCCTTCTCCCCCCTAGTGGACCGTGGCCTACCTTGCGATGATCCTCTTCCGTAGACCGCGGCTCCGCAGTGGATCGTCAGGGTTGAGGACCTTCCGTCGCGCTCCTGTGACGTCGGCGTCTGCTGGGCTCCTTCCAGGACCTTACGCAACGTCCGGACGTGAGGCGGGGCTTCAGTTCTCGCGCGTTTTCGGAGTCCACGCCCCTCTTCTTCCCGCGCGGCGTCCTCAAGATGGCGTCCAATGGCGGGAAAACTCCACGGATGGCGGGAAGAAGGCCGAAGATGGCGCCGGATGGCGGGAAAACTCCACCGATGGCGGGAAGAAAGCGGAAGATGGCGCCGGATGGCGGGAATCTTCACCACGGGTAAGTTTTCACAGTCTTTTTCAGGCACGCAGTACCCGGTGGTTGCGGGCACGAGATCCTGCCGACTACGCCAAAAGTTGACGCGCCCCTGGGCCTGTGTCGCGCTGCGTTGCGCACGCGGGAGCTTACCCGGAGCCGGATCTGTTGAGGGTTGTAGTCTCGTGGCGGTGATCCGGTCCGTGCCCAGGGAGTCAGACTAAGTGGCGCTGTTTTAGCGGTAGATGTTGGACGACTACGCCACCCGTTGAGTGCAGCCAGGGAGCTGCTGCTGCAGGGCAGACCGCTGAGGCCGGTGGTAGGATTGTGCAGCGTGATAGTATAACCCCCAACGGGAGGGGTATGGCCTCAGGGCAGCCGACGTGGATGATGGGGGTAGCAGGAACCACTCGGAGACGGTACTGTGTAGTTCAGGGTCTTTACTGGTGACAAAGATAGACCCTCCCAGAGTACTGGCTAGCGATTGGGGCCTGGTCAGGCCTTGAGCAGATGGGATCTCCCCTGGCCAGGCGGAGTTGTAGGCCTCCCAAACTAACGATACTCTTCTGGCTACCTTGCTAGAGGCGGGTATAAGTAGCCCACGTCCCTGAGTGTACCGTGTGGTGCTCACCCGTATGGCCGGTGACTCGGGGCCTTCGGGTTTCTGGGCCAGAGGACCAGCAATCCCCTGCCGGTCGGTTTCTGCTGCTGGATAGGAGTTAGTCCCCACAGCCTTGGACTCCGGGTCCGGTGATAACTTCTCAGTCAGGGCGAGCTCTGCAGCTGCCAGCCCCTGACTCCTTGTAACACTGCTCCCACAGAGCTCCTGTTGTTTCTTCCTATATTTGCTTCTTTTCTCTGCTTCTTCTCTACTCACTCACCCTGCCTCAGCCCTAGGTTTATATAGGGGAAGTTCTTCCCCTCCCAGGACTGGGCAGGAGGTGTGGCATGCATAGGATCCCTGACCAAGAGACCTCCCACCTGCTCTCAGACATAACATTGCTGTTACTGTGGAAAACCAGACCCCTGGGGTGCCACAATAGCACCTTGGAACAACAGAGTCATGTTGATAAACAGGTACCTTGATGTAAAGCAGTATGTGGACAGCACTTTAAAGTAGCAGTTTTGGGAAACCACACCAAGGAACAACATGGATGACACAGAAGACAGATACTTTAAATAGCAGAGTTCAGTGTACAGACAGCACCTTGTAACAGTTGAGCTGAGATGGAGACAGGCACCATGTTGCAGCAGAGCTGAGTGTGTGAACAGCACCTTGAAACCAAAGAGCTGAGTTGGCAGTCAAAAACCTTGTTTTAACAGACTGAGTGTGCAGGTGGCACCTAGGAAATACAGAGCAGAGCCAGCTGTCAGGCAGAGTGTTGTAGCAAAGTCACGTGTGCGTGTAGCACCTTAGAGTGGCATGGGAATATTGGTCAGGAAGAACACGATGCCGCAGACTATTTAACAAGTTAATCAGATAGCTTAGAAAAAAAATTAACAATTATATACAACATGCAATTTAGAAATCAAAAGGAAGTAACACTCATGAGCTGAATATGAGCAAAATTTACAATTATGTTTATTAATTCATATAAATACATAAATGCAATTGGACATAATTAAATACAAATTAAAAACAACAAGAGCCGATCACGGCGAATCTTAATGTATGATTAGAGGGTACAACATTGCTAATATAAACTAAAATACAAAATTATACAAGTAATGTATAGTTAAAAACCAGCAGGTGGCAGCAAAGTCATTAACAATAGTATTCAAATGTGTAAGTGTAAAGATACATATACAAGCAGAACAAAACTACCCACTGACCTGAGATATATATAGCACAAGAGGCGAATCCCACCATTACAACCAAGATGCACGTTTTGCGTTCAGCATTTTTAAGGGCCTCAGAGCCCAGCAATAGCGAAGCTAGTGGTAAACTCCTGGAATGAATGTGGTAGTATGCACATACTACTAAATACTCAGACCGCAAGAAGCCACCTGAGCGGGCCTTAAGATGACATCAGGGATGCGCACCACGACAGAGGGTTTGCCTATTGCTGAGCTTCATAGGTTGACTAACATGCCAATTTTGGGGACCTTCAACAGGCCACCAGCTGCCATGGTGAACCATCAGTTTCCCACAATCGTGTCGAGTTGGGATCTGGCAAACACGTCAGTTAACTGCTGCTGTTAGAGATTGACAGTGGCATTTTCATGGTATGATCAACTTTATTATTTTATTGATTTTTTTATGATACAATATACAACAGTGCAAAACAATATCATTAATACTAACAGTCATACAAGGTAGGAATGGAGGAAGGTAGGCAAGGAAGGAATGAAGGATTAGGAAGGGGAAGAACTTGGAACTACAAAGGAAATAGGGAAACCATCTACTAAGGTCCTACTGGTAAATCTGCACTCTGTAAGCAATATAATTTCAAACAGATATCAAGTACAACAGGTAACGTTAAGAATCATATATCCAACCGGTATATCAAACTTAGATTCTGAAAAAGTCCTTTAATAGTTGAGTTTGTCAAGGATGATAAAACTTGTCTTGATCTGCTCCAGGTTAATCAACATATATACACATCCAGCTAAGGGGAAGGAGGAACAACATTATTCCAAAGCAGCCATCTCCTGGTATATGTTATAAATTTGTTCTCTCTTAAAGCAAGCGAGAGTTCAAAAACTATGTGTAGAAAGACTCTCTATAATACCTGAGATTTTTGGGTATATCCTTCTGTTTCCATCTTGAAGCAATCAGTAACTTAGTGACCAATAAAATATGAATAATTATGTCTAAATTGAAAAGGAATATCTTGAAAACCAAGAGATAACTGCAAGGTACGGTGGGAGATTAGCATTAAATTTGGTGATTCTTAAAATGAGCTCAGATATTTCAGTCCATAGAGATCTTATTACAGGACATTTCTAAAAAATGTGAAATAAATGGCCATGATGACCACATTCCCTCCAGCAAAATCTTGATTGTGTTGGAAAAACTTTGTGTCGTTTTACTGTTGTGAAGTACCACTAAGATAATAATTTAAAGTACGCTTCATGTAGAAGAGCACAAGAAGTAGAGGAGTAGGTTATCTTAAAAGCTTTCACCCACATACTGTATCTGTCTCAAAATGCTTGTTAAAATCTTTTTCCCAATTCAAAATATGTACTTTCCTTAAAGGGTTATTCCCATCTCCAAGATCCTATCTCAATATGTAGTACGTGTAATAATAATAATATTAGCAAATACCTACAATTAGAAATGTAGTATAGTATTTTTGATTCGCTATGCCACTTTCCTCATGTGCAGGCATTGCAGGACCTTAGGTATCCATGGTTACGACCACTAGCAACTAGCTAACTAGCTGTGACTTTATCAGTGGATGTAACCATGGATACCTAAGGTCCTGCGATGCCTGCACATGAGGTAAGAGAGATAGCAAATCAAAAATACAATACTATACTACATTTCTAATTGGAGGTATTTGCTAATATTATTATTATTACACCTACTACATATTGGGATAGGATCTTGGACCTCATTGAAGGTTGTGTAAAGCTCGCTTGTCTTCCATTTGTTAATGTTAGAGGGATTGTTTAAGAGATCCTTAGAAAATGTAAGCGGAAACTTAAAATTTTTATAGTAATATTTCCCAACTTCCAAAAAGTTGAAAAATTAAGAATCTGGTACATTAAATTTTTCCTTGAGATCCTGAAAAGTGATAAAAGAGTTTTTCTTATAGTCCATAATCAGAGTAGAAATATACAGGGTGGGCCATTTATATGGATACACCTAAATTAATTGGGAATGGTTGGTGATATCAACTTCCTCTTTGTGGCACATTAGTATATGGGAGGGGGGAAACTTTTCCAGATGGGTGGTGACCATGGCGGGTATTTTGAAGTCGGCCATTTTGAAGTTGGCCATTTTGGATCCAACTTTATTTTTTTCAATGGGAAGAGGGTCATGTGACACATCAAACTTATTGAGAATTTCATAAGAAAAACAATGGTGTGCTTGGTTTTAATGTAACTTTATTCTTGAGTTTTTTACAAGTTTATGACCACTTATAAAATGTGTTCAAAGTGCTGCCCATTGTGTTGGATTGTCAATGTAACCCTCTTATCCCACTCTTGACACACTGATAGAAACACCGCAGAAGAAATGCTAGCACAGGCTTCCAGTATCCGTTGTTTCAGATGCTGCACATCTCGTATCTTCACAGCATAGACAATTGCTTTCAGATGACCCCAAAGATAAAAGTCTAAAGGAGTCAGATCGGGAGACCTTGATGGCCAGTCAACTGGCCCACGACGACCAATCCACTTTCCAGGAAACTGTTCATGTAGGAATGCTCGGACCTGACACCCATAATGTGGCGGTGAACCATCTTGTTGGAAAAACTCAGGGAACGTGCCATCTTCAGTGCATAAAGAGGGCAACACATCATCATGTAGCAATTTCAGATATCCAGTGGCATTGAGGTTTCCATTGATGAAGAATGGCCCCACTATCTTAGTATCCCATATACCACACCATACCATCAAGATACGAGATGTGCAGCATCTGAAACAATGGATACTGGAAGCCTGTGCTAGCATTTCTTCTGCGGTGTTGCTATCAGTGTGTCAAGAGTGGGAGAAGAGGGTTGCATTGACAATCTAACACAATGGGCAGCACTTTGAACACATTTTATAAGTGGTCATAAACTTGTAAAAAAAACTCATAAAAGAATAAAGTTACATTAAAACCAAGCACACCATTGTTTTTCTTGTGACCCATCAAACTTATTGACAATTTCATATGACCTTCTTCCCATTGAAAAAAATAAAGTTGGATCCAAAATGGCCCACTTCAAAATGGCCGCCATGGTCACCACCCATCTGGAAAAGTTTTCCCCCTCCCATATACTAATGTGCCACAAACAGGAAGTTGATATCACCAACCATTCCCATTTAATTTAGGTGTATCCCTATAAATGGCCCACCCTGTATGAATATATATATATATAAATATATATATATATATATATATATATATTGTTTTTGCCAATTCTTTAACAATATCCTTTCAATTGCGTTTTCCTATATCGATATAGGGATAGTCTACAAAGGTATTTTTGGATATTTTGTTTTAAAGTATTGGCTAGTTTTATCCAGGTAAGAATGGTGTCTTTTTTTCAAATTCAAGTTTTTTTTATTTTTTGTGTTGAAAAAGTACAAGAAAATACAATATACATAGTAAACGGGGTAACGTAACTATAAATCTATGCATAACTACAGTACATTGGGGGGGTACAGGGAGGGTTTTCCATCAATATCCAGATCAAGCATGTATTTTTCCATATGAAAGATAGAGAGAGAGGGAGCGCACAACGGCAGACCACCAATCAATAGAGTGCGATTATGATCATTGTTGTGACGACATCCCGGATAACTTTAGTTGGGGGCTAGATGGTAGGCGTCAGAGTTTTGGAAATCCATCCAATCCCTCCAAATCACACAGTATCTATCAACATCAGCCGGTGAGATGGCAATCAGATGCTCCATCCTATTAAGGAGGGAGATCTCCGCAAACCATTCCTCCACAGTGGGTGGGTCTCTGCTTTTCCAGTGTCGTGGAATGACATTCTTAGCCGCCTGTATTAGGTAGCCTATTGATGACCTTTTATAACTACGTTTACTTATTGGTAACATTGATAAAAGGAGGGCTTCTGGCGTATTAGGGATAGTCAAACCAGTTATTTTCTCAATCATGGGAACCACCTTTGCCCAAAATGCATTTATTATAGGGCACCCCCACCATATGTGTGACATTGTCCCTTCCCCCTCCCCACATCTCCAACATCTGTCTGAGACCACTGGGTACCATCTATGAAGGACTGCTGGTACCCGGTACCATCTAGAGATAATTTTGAAGGAGGTTTCCTGAGCTTTGGACCCTATTGAGGTTTTATGTGTTAGGAAGAAACATTTATCCCATTGTGAGTCAGAGAAGGACTTCCCCAGTTCCCTTTCCCATGCACCGCAGAATCCTGGCCTATTGTCAGCTACCTGGGCAATGAGTAGATTATACAGTAGGGAGATGGAGTGTGTAGGGGGTGACAATGATAGGCACAATTTTTCAAAGTTTGTGAGATCTCTATGAAGATGTGTGCGCTTCTTCACAGTTGAATAGAAGTGTTGTAATTGACTATATTCAAAATTAGCCTTCGGGGAAGTGGCTCTTCCCTGTAACAAGTCATTGAGGGGGAGCAGCGAAGTGTTGGAGATGACATGAGAAAAGAATATCGGATGGGATTTGTTTGAACCGAGAAATCTATTTGCAGATAGTCCTGGTGGGAAATCCGGATTATCTGAAATCGGTAGCAAGGGGCCCTGGGGTCGATTAAGGATAAGCTTTTTTATGGGATCTCAAAGCCAGAGCAGTGGCATAAGTACTATATGACATAAGGCCAAGAGAGGGGACAGTTAAATGGGCGCACCATGGGAGAGTGGTAAGAGCTTTAGGACAAATGGATTGAGCTATTTTGACCCATAACTTCCCCTCCGAATGATGGAAGAAGTCCAGGATTCTAGCGTGTACTGCTGCCATGTAATACCTTCTACAATCCGGAAGGCTAAGGCCCCCCTTTTGTTTGTGTCTGATCAGAACATCTCCCCGAATGCGTGGATGCCCACTTGTCCAGATAAATCTGCAAAAGCTACTGCGCAGTCTTTTCCAAAAATTTGAGGGAATTACCACGGGAATGGTTTGGAAGAGGTATAAGAGTTTAGGTAGGACGTTCATTTTTAGTATATTTATTCTGCCGAACAAGGAAAAATCCTTCATCGTCCAAGAAGTAAGATCTCTATGGAGTTGTTCAATAAAGGGCCCAAAATTAAGATAAAATAGGCGGGAGAGGTCTCTATGAATACGAATTCCTAAGTATTTGATACCCAGAATGGTGTCTTTTAATATAGGTGATTGAGGGGGACTCTAACTTGCAATTAAAAGATGTAATAGTATTAAAGAGGATAAAGATATGTCATTGTTTAGAGAAATTTCTAATTCTTTCCAGCTGTTTCTATCATGATAGTTGGTAGGCTTCAAGATTCGGCAAACCTATTCCCCCTTTCCCCTTATGCTTGTGTAAAATTTGTTTTGCAATTTTAGATGTTTTTTTTTATCCAATATAAAACTAGATAATTGTTTTTGTAGGTTTAGCGTCCAATTTTTGGGAATAATTAAGGGAATTGTTTAAAAATATATTGATATTTGGGAAGAATAACAATTTTATATAATATAATTTTCCCTAGCCAGGTGTTATTGGTTTTAGCTATTTCATTAATTTGATCTTGTATCTCTTTAACTAAGACAAGAAAATAATTTTCTATAATTAGACCACTTGGATTTGTTAAAATAATTCCTAGATACTTGATCTTATTATCCTCCGCCAACTGAAAATTGAATTATTTTTTAATTTGGTTCTGTAATTCTGAGTCTAAAAGAAACATAGTATCTTTGATTTATTTGTATTTATCTTGTAGTATGATATATGAGAAAAAAATTCACATTTTTTGTTTGTTTGACACAAGGAGCCACTTGGATCTGTTGATGTGACTACTGTGTCATCCGCATAAAGACCAGTCTTATGCTGTCTGTTACTTGCTAATCTGCCTTTAATAGAACCTTTAGATCTTATGGTTTCTGCCAGAGGTTCCATGCATTTTATTGGTATAAAGTAGCATCAGCTCCTGAGCCGGCTTCATACTTTCATTAGTGACCTATTATGAAAATTTACATCATAGGCCTCTAATGAGTTCATATTTCCAAAATAAAAGTAAAAATAGATTGTATTGTTGTCAATAACGACCACAACTATAAAATTATCACATTTGAAAGATAGTAAAAAACAATGCCAGAATTTTTTTTTTCATCACAGACCACAGATATTCCATTGGACATATCTATAGGAGTTTTTTTTGGGGGGGACAACAGCTTTTTAATTTTAAATGGCAAAAACATACCATAACTAAAATAAGATATTGAATATTCAACAGAAAACTTACAAAGAAAAGAAATATAGCAAAAAAAAGTAAAAAGTAGTAAAAGATATAATATTTGGGTGCCAATAGTGTTTTGGAAAGAAGGACTAGACCATCAATGTACAGAATGTAACATGTCCAAAAAGCGCCAGAACAATGTTCCATAACATGTTTATTTTTCTTTCCTTATAGGCAAAAATGTAAAAATACATTCACATTCAGAGTGAAGAAGAACTAACGCGTTTGTCAATACATGGTACTTACTCTATAGTTAAATCCATATTGAACTATGATTAAGGACCATGTAGTCGGAAACGTGTCAGTCCTAGCAGTATCTTTCCACTCTGACTGTGAAAAAAGCTATTGCTAGGAGTGATGCATTTCCGAAATGTAATTAATACTTCGTAAAAAACCTTTGTTGGTGATGGCAGCTTCAAAGCGCGTCCTGTATGGAGAAACTAGTCGCAGGCATTTCTCAGGTGTGATTTTGGTCCATTCTTCCACACAAACACTCTTCAAATCCTGAAGGTTCTGTGGTTTGCTTCTATGAGCTTTAGTTCCTTCCATAAATTTTCTATTGCATTCAGGTCAGGTGATTGGCTGGGCCATTCTAGCAGCATTATTTTCTTTCTCTCAAACCAATTGAGAGTTTCCTTGGCTGTGTGTTTGGGATCATTGTCTTACTGAAATGACCCCCCCTCATTACATCTTCATCCTCCTGGAAGATGGCAGCAGATTTTTATCAAGAATGTCTCGGTACATTTGTCCGTTCAGCCTTCAATTATATGAAGTTTGCCAGTGCCATATGCTGAAAAACAGCCCCACCTCCAAACTTCACTGTTGGTATTTTGTTTTGGGGTGATATGCAGTGCCTTCTGGCCAGCAAACATGGTGTGTATTATGGCATCCAAAGAGTTCAATTTTGGTCTCATCTGACCTGACTATATTCTCTCATTTGTCTAAATGTTGTTGATCAAACTTTAAACACACTTGAACATGCTTTTTGTTCATCAATGGACTCTTGTTTGGTGAGCGTGCATATATGCCATGGAGGTTGAGTGCAGTACTTATAGTTTTCTTTGAAAAAATTGTACCTACTGATTCCAGGTCTTTCTGTAGCTCTCCATGGGTGGTCCTTGGCTCTTGGACAACTCTTCTGCTAATTATTTTCACTTCTCAATCTGAAATCTTGCAGGGTGCACCAGATCGTGGCCGATTTATGGTGAAATGATGTTCTATACATTTCTGGATTATGGCTCCAACAGTGCTCACTGGAACCTTTAGTAGTTTAGAAATTCTTTTGTAACCAATGCCATCAGTATGTTTTGCAGCAATAAGGTTGCAAAGGTCTTGAGACTGCTCACTGGTTTTACCCATCATGAGATGTTTCTAGAGCGGCCCCTTGGAAATGAGACACCTTTTTTTATTGGACATCAGTTGATATTATTTTTCACTGAGTGGCAGGATTGCTTTCTAATTATTTATACATTTCAGCTGGTGTCATATCATTCCATGCCTTTTTGCACCTCTCTTACTTCATGTGTTCAATACCTTTTTCCTGTGTAATTTCTCATTATTACACATAACTTAATTTATGGACATCTTTGGTTTGATTTATTTGCCTGTGTTACCGACATCTATTGAGAATTTCATGTCAATAGCACTTTTAGAAATATATTTATTTAGAAAATTGGTGATGAGTTCAGTGCTTATTTCACCCACTGTATATAGCGCCATCATATTCTTCAGCTCTTTACAGATATTTTCATAGATGTCCCCATTGGGGCTCACAATCTAAATTTCGTATCAGTATGTCTTTGAAGTGTGGGAGGAAACTGGAAAACTCGGAGAAAACCCACCCAAAGATAGGGAGAATATACAAACGCCTTACAGATGTTGTCCTAAGGACACGGCCTCACTATCAGTATTTGGTCAGTATTCGGTCAGTATTTTTTCTCAGGAGTGGGAGCCAAAACCAGGAGTGGGTGATAAATGCAGAATTGGTGACTTGTTTCTATTATACCTTTTCTCTGATTGTTCTTCACCTGGTTTTGGCTTCCACCCCTGAGAAAAAATACTGACCCAATACTGACCAAATACTGATAGTGGGGCTGTGGCCTTAGTGAGATTTTGAACAGAGTCATCTTGTAACAATGCTGGACTGCAAGGTATCAGCCCACTGTAGAAGTTCCTGATTCATCAAGACCGGCGATTTTCTCACTAATCTTGATGAGAGGGCATGGTGGCATCAGACACTCCTGATTCATGAAGCAGTAAATGCCTCTTCATGATCAGGAACATCTTACAAATGGCATGCACCTCTGTGCGCTGCACCAGAAATCTTACTCCAGTCGCAGACTGGAGTAAGATTTATGGCTTAAGAAATGCCACAGCTCATCATGAATTGCACAAGCCATGGCATCACACTCCCACTGCACTCTTATCATGCCCCAAGTCCTCCCAGCTGCACCCATTTTTGTGGAGCTAGGAGAAACTGATGTGAAAATGCCAAAAGTCGCAACATTTTTGCGCAACTTTAAGTTGTGCCAAAATTTTGTAACTTTTCAAAGCAATTTTTGTCAGAATTCTGGCAAAATTGCTTTGATGAATTGGAACATCAATAATTGGAAATAATTATATAGAGAATGGCTCTTCAAACAAATCCATAAATCACCATATCCACACTACGTTTAAGTGCAGAAAAATCAAAGAGATCCATTAATAAAAAAACAAGGCTTTATTTAGTCAATCAACTAAAATATCAAACCAGATTAAAATACAACATATAATTAAAATAGAGGAACATAGTGCCCAGTATAAGGGGGAATAGCTCCTGCTCAGAATAAGACAATAATATCACATATAGTAGGCTCAAAAAAATCAATAGAGAGAGTTAATCATAATGGTCATGAGATGTCAATATGTGCTGCAATTACACCTGCAAACTGACATTTAGGACAACCTAGCTAAGCAAACCTGCATGGGGTGTCACAATTAATGAGGGGACGTAAACCCCTTCAGGAAATGAAATAAGCCCCAATACATGACAGCCAGCTTAGTTAATATGAAATCCGTATATGCAGTAATATTTAAAGCAGCATAATTAGTTTAACCAATCGTAATGAAATAAACATTTGAAATATATGCAGAGACTGTCATGATTGATGTAAGTGAAATCATATACCTGATCCAGAAAAAAGGAGATGAGCCATAAATTCAGAATGTGCAGAGACCCGGGCAGGATGCTGTCCCCCTTCACCCCGACGCGCGTTTCGCCCGCTTCCTTCTTCCGGGGACGTGTCTTCTGTGGGATTCTGCTGTGATGGATTTGTATCATTCAGAGATTGTATTGAAGAAGAAATGTAAAATACTGACATATGTGTGAAATGCTGTGTGAAGACCCTGTCAATGTCATCTGTGAGCACCATCCAGTCTAATGCTGGCTATCTGTTATGACTTTTCAAGTTCAACTACCCCAGTAAAAGACTTTCTGTTGTTATCTGTAATGGGCTCCCCTGCATCCTTGGTTGACTGGAATAAGATCATTTTCACCGCTACAAATCAAATTAGGTTTAATGAAGCAGTTTGTAAAGGCTCTAAAAGAGGGAAGATGCTTCAACTACATCTGCAGAAAGTTTCCAGCTCTGACAATAGAGAAGCTAAAGATAGGTATTTTTGACAGTCCTCAAATCAGAGGACTCATGAAAGATCCACACTGCAAAGATTCATTGAATGATGCTGAGGGGATGCATGGTCTTCTTTCACTATGGTTGTACAGAATTTAAGTGGAAACTTTATAGCAGATAATTACGCTGAACTAGTAGAAAGAATGCCATCTTCTTTACGTCACCTTCGCTGTACAATGAGTATCAAGGTGCATTATCTCCATAGCCACTTGGATCGTTTCCCAGAAAAACTTGGTGACCTAAGTGAAGAGCTGGGGAATGATTTCACTAAGATTTAAGAACTATAGGAGAAAGATACCAAGGACACTGGGATACCCACATGATGGCGGATTACTGGTGGTCTATTCACATTGATTACCCTGGCACAACTCACCGCAAGAGATCTTTAAAGTACTGCTTTTGTGAGGTATCTCAGTAAATGAACAGTGTATAAATGACAACTTTATATGCATGTTTAATTCTTATTCTGTGATGTAAATTCTTCATAAATAAAATAAATCTACATGTATGAATTTGTTTTAATAACCAAGAAGGCAAAAATAAGAATGTTTAGTGGACATCAGTACTAGTGTTTGATCGGTCATATGTATATACATAGGGTATATCACATCTCATTAACTAGAGCTGATGGAAGAAATATAAAGGCAGATTTAAAATCAGCGACAAAAACTGACAAAAACAGGTCTCAGGCACTAATTTTCTTGTTCCCCAAATATATCTCATATCTATCTATATTCTAATATATTACATCTTATACATAATATAGGGTGTTATATTATTTATATATACAGAGCTGCTCACCATTATTGGCACCCCTTCATTTTTTCCATAGACTGTACAAAATCTTCAGAAATAAATGGAAATGTATCAAAGTTATTGTTAGAACTCTCCTGTTAGTTTTTTTCTAGTTTGCTGGTCACATGACCTTTTTGCCTATTTAATCCTGCTCCGCCCTTCTGGCCATGCTGGACTTCATTGTAATTTCTACTCTTAAGCTAGCCAGGTGCTTTGTAACCATTCTCAGTCAGTTTAGCTAGGTCTTTTGACCTCTATGTTCTATGTTGTGTGTTTGTCTTTTACTGCTACAATTTCTGCTAGGAGGTGTCCATCTTTCTCCCAGTCCCTAGTTCTTGTAGGGATCCCTCCCTCACATCTATAGGTCTTCGTTCAGACTAGCTGAGGACTTTAGCGGGTCTGATCACAGGATCAGGTTCCCTGTTACATCGTAGGGATCTAGCTTAGTTCTATTGTAGGGACAGATCTCCTGTCTTTCCTTAATGCTTGTAGCCTATCATAACAGTTATATCCCCAGGAATTTTTAATTAGTGGTCCAAAGTAATACAAAAATAAAACATTGTTTTTTAAATTCCATGTGGCAATTTAAAAAAAGAAACAGAATAAACAGCATGTGCAGCAATAAAGGCATCCCTAATTAATACTTGGTTGCACACCCTTTGGCATTGCTGACAGCCTCCAAACGTTTCTTATAGCCATCTATAAGATTCTTGCACTTCTCAGCTGGAATTTTCTCCCACTCTTCCTTTGCAGTTTGTTCAAGCTCTTGAATGTTTGCAGGGTTCTTTTTCCCAATGGCAGATTTCAGCTCAACCCAAAGATTTTCAATGGGATTGAGGTCAGGACTTGCTGCCCATTTTAAAACAGTCAATTTTTTCTTTTTCAACCATTCCTATGGACTTTTGGATGTGTGCTTTGGGTCATTGTCTTGCTGGAGGACCTACGATCTTTCACTCAAACCACATTTTCTTACACTGGGTAGGACATTACACTCTAAAATCTCTTGATAATTCTCTGATTTCATGATTCCTGTGATATGGTCAAGGCCTCTAGTAGCAGACGCAGCAAAGCAACCCCACAGCATTATGGATCCTCCACCATGCTTAACTGTTGGTAAGGTGTTCTTTTTCTTATAAGCTTTATTGCGCCGTCTGTAAACAAACTGTTGCTTTGCATTGCCAAAAAGCACTATTTTTGTTTAATCTGTCCACAGAACACTTTCTCAGAAGGATTGTGGTTAGTCTAGGTACTCCTTGGCAAGATCAGTTGTTCCTTTTTATGTCTTTTCTTCAGCAATGGTTTCTTCCCTGGCCTTATGGATCCTCCACCATGCTTAACTGTTGGTAAGGTGTTCTCTTTCTTATAAGCTTCATTGCGCCGTCTGTAAACAAACTGTTGCGTTGCATTGGCAAAAGCACTATTTTTGTTTAATTTGTCCTCAGAACACTTTCCCAGAAGGATTGTGGTTTGTCCAGGTACTCCTTGGCAAAGATCAGTTGTTCCTTTTTATGTCTTTTCTTCAGCAATGGTTTCTTCCTTGGCCTTCGCGCATAAAGCTCTGCTTGGTTTAGTGTGCGACGTATGGTACTTGTTGAAACCATGACCCTAGACTGTTCCAGGTTGGCCTTCAAGTCTTTGGATGCTTGATGTGATGTTTTTTCCACCATTCGCACCAACCTTCGAATACATCTCTTGTCAATTTTCCTCTTTCCCCCAAGTCCAGGGAGGTTCTTGACGGTTCCATGCTTGGCAAACTTAATAACATTGATGACTGTTGGAACTGGGATACCAAGGTTTTTGGAGATGGTCTTATACCCTTTGGAAGTCTTGTGTTTTCTAATAATAGCAGTTCTGATGTCGTCAGACAGCTCCTTTGTCTTCACTATTGTGACAAAGGAACAGGGCCTACCATGTGGCTTTTTAAAACATTGAAGTCATCATTCATTGGCTAATTCATGTCACATGGTCGCCAACAATTAATCACAGGAGAATCTCTTTTGTGATTTACTACAGGCAAGTCAAAATGTGTTTCCATACTAAATTAATGTAAAGGGTGCCAATACCAGTGTCACAGCAAGCTTTAGGTTTTTCTATTTTCCCTCCCATTATTTTTGGTTTTAAATTATTGTTAATCATTTGATCTTTTGCATTTAACACGAGTGCTCTATCCAAAAAAAACTGTTTCACTTGATTCATTTTTTTCAGGAAATATTCCACATTATGTACTTAAACTTTATGGGTGCCAATAACGATGAACAGGACTGTACATATTGGATTCTCTTGTTATTTATAGAATCCTGTTTTATTACATACCATCCTCTCTTGTTAGATATAAACTGAAATAACTGCTGATGGAACATGGTAAAGCTACTTTTCTTATGGAGGCAGCTCATGGACTGGTCTTCATTTTATATCTAACAAGAGAGGACTCTATGCAATAGAGAGAAAGCACTGTAATTAACAAAAATAACAAGAATGCGAAATGTAAGGGACGGTGCTACCGTGGCATGTAAAAGTTTGGGCACTCCTAGTCAAAATGACTGTTACTGTGAACAGTTAAGCATGTTGAAGATGAAATGATCTCTAAAAGGCCTATAAAGATGACAGATTTCCTTTGTATTTTAGGCAATATATATATATATATATATATAAAAAAAAAAATATATATATATATATATATATATACAGTACAGACCAAAAGTTTGGACACACCTTCTCATTTAAAGATTTTTCTGTATTTTCATGACTATGAAAATTGTACATTCACACTGAAGGCATCAAAACTATGAATTAACACATGTGGAATTATATACTTAACAAAAAAGTGTGAAACAACTGAAAATATGTCTTATATTCTAGGTTCTTCAAAGTAGCCACCTTTTGCTTTGATGACTGCTTTGTACACTCTTGGCATTCTCTTCATGAGCTTCAAGTGGTAGTCACCGGAAATGGTCTTCCAACAATCTTGAAGGAGTTCCCAGAGACGCTTACCACTTGTTGGCCCTTTTGCTTTCACTCTGCGGTCCAACTCACCCCAAACCATCTCGATTGGGTTCAGGTCTGGTGACTATGGAGGCCAGGTCATCTGGCGTAGCACCCCATCACTCTCCTTCTTGGTCAAATGGCCCTTACACACCCTGGAGGTGTGTTTGGGGTCATTGTCCTGTTGAAAAATAAATGATGGTCCAACTAAACGCAAACCGGATGGAATAGCATGCCGCTGCAAGATGCTGTGATAGCCATGCTGGTTCAGTATGCCTTCAATTTTGAATAAATCCCCAACAGTGTCACAAGCAAAGCACCCCCACACCATCACACCTCCTCCTCCATGCTTCACGGTGGGAACCAGGCATGTAGAGTCCATCCGTTCACCTTTTCTGCGTCGCACAAAGACACGGTGGTTGGAGCCAAAGATCTCAAATTTGGACTCATCAGACCAAAGCACAGATTTCCACTGGTCTAATGTCCATTCCTTGTGTTCTTTAGCCCAAACAAGTCTAATCTGATTGTTGCCTGTCCTTAGCAGTGGTTTCCTAGCAGCTATTTTACCATGAAGGCCTGCTGCACAAAGTCTCCTCTTAACAGTTGTTGAAGAGATGTGTCTGCTGCTAGAACTCTGTGTGGCATTGACCTGGTCTCTAATCTGAGCTGCTGTTAACCTGCGATTTCTGAGGCTGGTAACTCGGATAAACTTATCCTCAGAAGCAGAGGTGACTCTTGGTCTTCCTTTCCTGGGGCGGTCCTCATGTGAGCCAGTTTCTTTGTAGCGCTTGATGGTTTTTGCAACTGCACTTGGGGACACTTTCACAGTTTGCCCAATTTTTCGCACTGACTGACCTTCATTTCTTAAAGTAATGATGGCCACTCGTTTTTCTTTACTTAGCTGCTTTTTTCTTGCCATAATACAAATTCTAACAGTCTATTCAGTAGAACTATCAGCTGTGTATCCACCTGACTTCTGCACAACACAACTGATGGTCCCAACCCCATTTATAAGGCAAGAAATCCCATTTATTAAACCTGACAGGGCACACCTGTGAAGTGAAAACCATTTCCGGTGACTACCTCCTGAAGCTCATCAAGAGAATGCCAAGAGTGTGCAAAGCAGTCATCAAAGCAAAAGGTGGCTACTTTGAAGAACCTAGAATATAAGACATATTTTCAGTTGTTTCACACTTTTTTGTTAAGTATATAATTCCACATGTGTTAATTCATAGTTTTGATGCTTTCAGTGTGAATGTACAATTTTCATAGTCATGAAAATACAGAAAAATCTTTAAATGAGAAGGCGTGTCCAAACTTTTGGCCTGTACTGAGTACATATATAAATACGGTGGGTATGGAAAGTATTCAGACCCCTTTAATTTTTTCACTCATTGTTTCATTGCAGCCATTTGATAAATTCTAAAAAGTTCATTTTTTTCTCATTAAAGTACACTCTGCACCCCATCTTGACTGATAAAAAAACAGAAATGTAGAAATTTTTGCAAATTTATTAAAAAAAGAAAAACTGAAATATCACATGGTCATAAGTATTCAGACCCTTTGCTCAGTATTGAGTAGAAACACCCTTTTGAGCTAGTACAGCCATGAGTCTTCTTGGGAATGATGCAACAAGTTTTTCGCACCTGGATTTGAGGATCCTCTGCCATTCTTCCTTGCAGATCTCCAGTTCCGTCAGGTTGAATGGTGAACGTTGGTGGACAGCCATTTTCAGGTCTCTCCAGAGATGCTCAATTGGGTTTAGGTCAGGGTACTGGCTGGGCCAGTCAAGAATGTTCACAGAGTTGTTCTGAAGCCACTCCTTTGTTATTTTAGCTGTGTGCTTAGGGTCATTGTCTTGTTGGAAGGTGAACCTTCAGCCAATTCTGAGTTCCAGAGCAGTCTGGAAGAGGTTTTCATCCAGGATATCTCTGTACTTGGCCGCATTCATGTTTCCTTCAATTGCAACCAGTCGTCCTGTCCCTGCAGCTGAAAAACACACCCATAGCATGATGCTGCCACCACCATGTTTCACTGTTGGGATTGTATTGGGCAGGTGATGAGCAGTGCCTGTTTTTCTCCACACATACTGCTTAGAATTATCACCAAAAAGTTCTATCTTCGTCTCATCAGACCAGAGAATCTTATTTCTCATAGTCTGGGAATCCTTCATGTGTTTTTGAGCAAGCTCTATGTGAGCTTTCATATGTCTTGCACTGAGGAGAGGCTTCAGTCGGGCCACTCTGTCATAAAGGCCCGACTGGTGTAGGGCTGCAGTGAGAGTTGACTTTGTGGAACTTTCTCCCATCTCCCTACTGCATCTCTGGAGCTCAGCGTCAGTGATCTTGGGGTTCTTCTTTACCTCTCTCACCAAGGCTCTTCTCCCACAATTGCTCGGTTTGGCTGGACGGCCAGGTCTAGGAAGACTTCTGGTGGTCCCAAACTTCTTCCATTTAAGGATTATGGAGGCCACTGTGCTCTTAGGAACCTTGAGTAATGCAGAAATTCTTTTGTAACCTTAGCCAGATCTGTGCCTTCCCACAATTCTGTCTCTGAGCTCCTTGGGCAGTTCCTTTGAGATCATGATTCTCATTTGGTCTGACATGCACTGTGAGCTGTGAGGTCTTATATAGACAGGTGTGTGCCTTTCCAAATCAAGTCCTATCAGTTTAATTAAACACAGCTGGACTCCAATGAAGGAGTAGAACCATCTCAAGGAGGATCACAAGGAAATGGACAGCATGTGACTTAAATATGAGTGTCTGAGCAAATGGTCTGAATACTTATGACCATGTGATATTTCAGTTTTTCTTTTTTAATAAATTTGCAAAAATTTCTACATTTCTGTTTTTTTTTCAGTCAAGATGGGGTGCAGAGTGAAAAAGAGTGAAAAATTTAAAGGGGTCTGAATACTTTCCGTATCCACTGTATATATATATATATATATATATATATATATATATATATATATTTTTTTTTTTATTCATCTTTTATATCTTAAAAGTTACAAAAAAGAAAATGGGCCGACACAAAAGTTTGGGCGTCCTGCATGGTTAGTACCTAGTAGCACCCACTTTTGCAAGTATGACAGCTTGTAAATGTTTTTTTGTAGCCAGCCAATAGTCTTTCAATTCTTCTTTGAGAGATTTTCATCCATTCTTCCTTGGAAAATTCTTCCACTTCTGTGAGATTCCTGGGTCGTCTTGCATGCACTACTATTTTGAGGTCTAGCCACAGATTTTCAATTATGTTCAGATAAGGGGACTGTGAGGGGCCATTGTAAAACCTTCAACTTGCGCCTTTTGAGGTATTCTATTGTGGATCTTGACGTGTATTTAGGATCATTATCCATTTGTAGAAGCCATCCTCTTTTCAACTCCAGCTTTTTTAGAGCTGGTGTTATGTTTACATCAAGAATTTGTTCAAATTCCTTTGAATCCATTCTTCCCTCTACCCGTGAAATGTTCCCCGTGCCATTGGCTGCA
Organism: Phyllobates terribilis; assembly: GCF_046119375.1. Lineage (NCBI taxonomy): Eukaryota > Metazoa > Chordata > Amphibia > Anura > Dendrobatidae > Phyllobates > Phyllobates terribilis. The sequence continues at coordinate 506,276,143 of NW_027362765.1, read as the reverse complement.
ACACAACCCCAAAGCATGATTGATCCACCCCCATGCTTAATGGGTGGCGAGAGGTTCTTTTCCTGATATTCTGTGCCCTTTTTTTTCCACGCATACCTTTGATCATTGTGGCCAAAGATTTCTGTTTTAACCTCATCGGTCCACAGGACTTGTTTCCAAAATGCATCAGGCTTGTTTAGATGTTCTTTTGCATACTTCTTATGCTGAATTTTATGGTGAGGAAACAGGAGAGGTTTTCTTCTGATGACTCTTCCATGAAAGCCATATTTGTGCAGGCGTCTTTGAACAGTAGAACAATGTACCACAACTCCACTGTCACAGGGATACCGCAACAGAGGGGACAGAAGATCGGAGCGTCTGCTTACACAAACCCTTGCATGTATTAGATCAGCTTAACCTTCCTATATGCAGTGCAGGTTTTCGTTGCTCTGTTATTGATTGCAAGGGTTAATCAGTTCTGTCTATCAACTGGAGATCTCTGTCCTGAATTGTCTCAGCTGTTCTGTATTGGCAAGTACTCTCAGGTATATATGCTTACCTCTTGCGATTCTTGGGAATTGCTGGTGATAGTTACAACTTCCTGGTTTAGTGATGAAGGAGAGTTCTGAAATAGTAGCAGTTGGTTGGTGTAGTTTACAGGAGATATCTGTGTGGATTTGGTATTGTGTGTTTATCCTAATCCTCTAACATTTGGTTTACCCCTCCTACTGTTCCCTTGATTTCCACTCGGTTGTTTGGTGAGTGTATTTGCATGATTGTAGTGTTCTTTTATCCTTGTCTGTTTTTCCTGTCAGTCAGATTTGTGTTATCCTATACATTTCTGTCCCATACCTCCCTTGGTGGGGGAGGAAACAGATCAGTGTGCATATAGGAGCATAGCAAGATACGAGACCCCGGCATCTCCACCTTCAGGGGTAATCTGGGGTGCAGGGATTGCCTTTGGTCCTTCTAGCTTGAGGGACAGGGAAGGAGCCCATTGCCTTGGTAAATCCTGCTACAGTATTGTGACATCCAGATTCTGCTAAATCTTTCTGAAGGTCTTTTACAGTCAAGCGAGGGTTCTGATTAGCCTCTCTAGCAATCCTACAAGCAGCTTTCACTGAAATTTTGCATGGTCTTACAGACCTTATCTTGATATCCACGGTTACTGTTAACTGCCATTTCTTAAATACATTTTGAACTGAGGAAACGGCAACTTGAAAACGCTTTGCTATCTTCTTATAGTCTTCTCCTGCTTTGTGGGCCTCCACCATTTTCAGAGTGCAAAGCAGGTGCTTAGAAGAACCAATGGCTGCTGTTTTTTTGGCACAAGGTTAGAGGAGGCTGGGTTTTTATAAAGCTGGGAAATTTTCATCACCTGGCCTCTCCTAACGATGATAGTGAACAAGCCATAACCTCAACAAGCTAATTAAGGTCTGAAACCTTGGTCAAAGTTATCTGAACACAAATCTCCAAGGGTGCCCAAACTTTTGCATCAGCCCATTTTCCTGTTTGGAATTTTTAAAATTTTAAAAAAGACTATATAATTTTTTTTGCCTAAAATAGAAAGTAAATGTGTCATCTTTAGTCATTTTAGAGATCTTTTCATCTTCAACTTGCTTAACTGTTACACAATAACAGTAATAAGGTATAATATGCTTCGCCAGATAGTATAAGATGTTTCGCCAGATGGTATAAGATGTTTTGCCAGATGGTATAGGATGTTAACACATGAAAAAGAAGAGCGGTATTTAGGAGCTCCTTGAATGAGACCTATAGACTATAGGTGAAGGTACACCTTTCCCCTGATGAAGCCACAGCGGTAGTGGCGATACGCGTGGGGTTGTGGTCCTCTCGACCACCTTTGGCATACATGGGTATACCTTCACCTATAGTCTACAGGTCTCATTCAAGAAGCTCCTAAATACGGGTATTGGGATAATTATCCCTCCTCCATTTCCTCTTGGGTAATTTGTCTATATTTGACTGGATGAACTTGGATAGCACTTCTCTATTTTAGGAAATATATACTACCAAACAGTGCTAGAATCATCCTTTTTGGTGTCAAAACTAGGAGGAAGGATTTATTTATTGATGCATTTATAGGGACCTATGTGGCTTATATGAATATGTTGGGAGCATTCTTTTGGTGATATATATTTATTGGTAATGTCTATATATGTGTAGGGGTCTTGACCACTATCATGTTCCAATGTGGTACATTGTTGTATTTAAGCGGTATGCTTTTTTAAATGTTTTTAATCTCTGCATGTTTGTCCGGTCTTTATGAATAATAAAATCATGTTGATATATATTTAGTGCTCCCTGTCTTTCCATACATACCGCTCTTCTTTTTCATGTGTTAGTTTGGTTCGGGGTATGTGACGGGTTGAGCATTGTTCTATATTTTCGATGGTGCCCTCCTCTTGCTTTTTGACTTTCTCATGGTATAGGATGTTTTACCAGATGGTACAAGGTTTCACCAGATGGTATAAGATGTTTTGCCAGATGGTGTAAGATGTTTCACCAGATAATATAAGGTTTTGCCAGATGGTATAAGGTTTCTCCAGATGGTATAAGATGTTTCTCCAGATGGTATAAGATGTTTCGCCAGATGGTATAAGGTTTTGCCAGATGGTATAAGATGTTTCACCAGATGGTATAATTTTCCTATATAGAGTTGAGATATAAACATAGGTAATCAATATCTTGGGACGTGGCAGGACAACCCCTTTAAGTAACAGACAAGCCACATTTTTCCTTTTTGGGTCAAAAGGTCCAAAATGGGGATGCTGCAATTGCACTAATTGTAAAGCATGCAAATACTTTGCTTTAAAGGGATTGATCGTTTATATCCAGATAACAGAAGAGGGAACCTACCAAAGAAATTAGCCCAGTTGGAATGTAAATGAATTACAACACTTAGTATGAAATCTATGGGCTTGAATGAACAATGGGGATTTGCAAGTTTCTTATAAGATCTACTCCTCTGACATTCTTCATCATATGCTGAGTCCATCCTATGTACAGTATATATGATTTCAACAACAAAAAATTATTTCTTTTAAATATAGCTGTTATACCTATGGTTGGCATGGCATGATTATGAATATATGTATTTTTGTACAAGAAATACAGTTATATCTTTCAGATGCAGCCTCTGATGTTCCAGTGTCTGGTTTGGTAGTGGTATATATACTTTTTTACTTACCTTTCTTATTTTTTGTTTTCTTTTCTGTCCTTTTGTTTATCCTCTCCTATTTTTTCCCCATCTTCTCCCTCCTCTTCCCCTCTCCCTCCCCTCTCCTTTAACCACCCCCTCTCTTGTCTTGTCCTTTTCCCCCTCTTTTTTTCCTTTTTCTTTCCTTTTTTTATTTGGTCTCACATCTTCATTGGACTTGATTCACACGTGCATTGTTTGCACTCTAATTATTGCATACCCCCGTTTTTTCACACATACATCCTCACTCATACACTTCTTTTTTTCACACACATCCTTTACATTCCACATTCACATACACCTCCACATTTGCAATCTTACTTACCTCATTTTCATTTTTTGCACTCTTATTCACTCCTATGTTCTCATTTGTATTTACAAGCACTTCATTCATTCTTCACCTTACCATCACACTTCATAGTTGCACACATTATCTCACAGATGTACTTATATGTTTTATTTATTATCTCACATTCCCATCTTCAGTGTGCCTGGTGATATTTTATTGATTAGTGTGATTCATTGCACTTCGTTCTGGGATTTTTCAGCACATTGAATTGTGCTTCCCTTTCTCCTTCTCACAATCAAAGCTGCCAGGCTAATCAGTTTCCATCATGGCTGTGGGAAGTGCTGTGCGCCGCAATGCGCATGCGCCCTACTCGGGTCCGGACTGGACTGACGCAGTGGAGCGTCATGAATGGTACCACGCCCTTCAGTGACGCATGCCGTGTCCTCCGCCCCGGAAGCTCTTGGTGCACATGCGTGATTGGCGACGCACAGTAACATGGCGCTTCTCATTTGAAAGTGAAAATAGCTGTGCTTATTCTATAAAATCATGACTGCCTGCCTCTCCACCACACTCCCTGAAGAAGCAGTAGCGAAACAGCGTAGGAGCGATGAGAGGGGGCAGTGGTATGTCTGTCTGATTTGTTACTTATGCTTTATTATGCATTTACATTCTATATCATGATTATGGATGAGGACCATTGTTCTGTTTACTCCATTGTAACTTATTAGTATTTGGTTTTTGGATATACAATTGTGTATATGATGGGGCACTTGCACCTTTAATGATTTTTTTATCTGAATTTTTGATCTGATAATATTAGTATTTGGACTTGCACTTTTGAATACATAATTTTACATATGGACAATGGTCATAGGAATGATTAAATGGTAACAATTATCTATTCCCACCCCTATTTGGCGTATACATCATGTTTATGATAGGCATAACCCTTGTTCCCCTCTCCTGAGCTACTTTTTATATTTACTTTTTTATTGTTTGGTTGTATTGTTTTTTTTGTATTTTAACATGTCCTTGTTTTTTAATATTTATGAATTAATAATAAAATATATTTATGGCATTTATTGTGTCCTCTTTAAATATCAAGTTTTTGGTTCTATAGTGGATACACAGAGGGGTTGAAGGAGAGTAAAAAGTTTCAAAAAAGAAATCTCATGTTGGTCTGGTCTGTGTATTAACAATAATTATACAGATTTGGAGCTTTGTGCCATTGGGGGAATGATGTTTTAAATACCCAAATGCAGAAAGAGAACAGCAGACATGGAAAACTGTTTCAGAGTCCATATTGACTACCACGAATTATACTGGCTAGTAATAAGTTTAGCGTACTGGAAATTTCAATCTTAAAGCTAGAGGCAGCATATTACAGAATGACGGTAAGGCCTGGGGGTGACATGTACAAGAAGGATCTTGTATACACACTGTGTTAGTTGGTTCTGAATGAATGGAAGTGCCGGGTACTGCTGCTCGCACCATTCAAGAGAATAAAACTGCCAAGCGACAAGACTATCACATGTTTAAGTTCTCTAAGTGGACTACCAAATACAGAAAAAAGTTGAAAACGTTTTTAAAAACTATGAAAAAACTAAAAAAATATAAGTTTGAATCACTGCCTTTATTACCCATTTAAAAAAAAAAGATAATAAAATCTACTTCTGTGGTATCACCACTTCTATAAATATCCAATCTATCAAAGCATAAAAATAACTAACCCGATCGGTAACAACTAGAAACAGAAAAAAAATAAAACTGACAAAATTACTAGTGTTTTTTTGTTTCTGCAACACTGTAAAAGAATGCTGTAAGAAGCAATCAAAATGTCATAAATATCAAAAAATTGTATCAATACAAACGATGTCTCATCCCGCAAAAAATAAGTCCTCACACAGCTCTAACGACCAAAAGATGAAAACATTGTGAGGGTTAGAAAATGGTGACACAATTCCCCCCCCCCCCCCCATTTTTTTCTTCTACAAATATCAGATTTTTTTTTTCATCGCTAAAATAATTAAAAAACTGTAGAAGTTTGGCATCGTCATAATCATACTGATGAGGAGACTCATATTGATAGGTAATTTTTTACCACACAAAGTTTGCCATAAAAACAATGTCAGAATTGCATTTTTTTGCAATTTCTCCGCACTTGGTTTTTTTTTCCAGTTTTCCATTGAGACTAAATTGAAATCTGTGCTCACACCGGCACCATTTTCCTGAAGACAGCCAGGAGATCAATGTGCAAAAGCGCCGCCCGTGGCTAGGACAGCACTGGCACGAAGTCTAAACCAGGAGGACGATAAAGACAAAAGGAGCCGCCGAGGGGCAGATGCACGATCCTATGCACAGTCCTGCCCCGATGCACAAAGCTATGATTATAAGAAAACATAAAAGCCTAATTATAAAAATCCACAAAATGGATTTCTTCACCACAGTATCACAGCGCCAACATAGCCGTGTGTGCTCTTTACTTAGCAAAACCCCGCTGACAGGTTCTCTTTATAAGTGTGTTCACACTGAGTCTTTTTCCTCAGTCTTTGGAGTGGAAACTGAGTAGAAATTCTTAGTTTTTGAAGAGTTTTGAATTTTTGTTGAGGATTTTGGAGTTTCTGCTCCAAAAACTCAGTAAGAAGATTCATGTGAACACACCCCAAAGCTAAAAATTGATTACATCATGAACAGCATGTGCTCATAGAAGTTTTTGATGAGTTTTTTTTTAAGCAAATCCACTCCCAAATCCACCTCAAAAATTGCTTCAAAAACTCTCGGAAAGTAATTCCAGTTTATTTCTATGGGAAATCCACTTTGTTTATATGAGGAGCTTTTTTTTTTCCTTGAAGAGGTTTAGAAAATCACCTTTTAGAAAAAATAAATTGCATGTCATTTCTTTGAAGAGGATCCAAAAATAAACCTCTCCAAACATGACACTATCCAATCAGACGGAAGTAAAGAATAGAGATGAGCGGTGTTCGACTAGAACTGTTCGCCAATCTCAAATTCGAGCTATTTTGGGCGGTGTTCGAGTTGTTCGACGAACCCGAACGATTTGCAAAAAATTCGGCTGTTCGAGGTTATGTTCGATAACTGTTCGTGCACCAAAAGCGTGTCCTGCATGTCTGGCGCTATTTAGAGCACCAATCATGCAGGGATTGTCTGCCACTCACTGTAATGCCACAGCCATGGCGGTTGTGGCATTACAGTGATTGCCCAAATCGATGGGAACAGTGCTCACAGTGAAACATGAAAAGCCGGCAATTCAGCAGCGGCATACACCGGTACCCGACAATTTAGAACAGAAAGAATAGAGAATCACACATAGATTAGATAGATAGAAACATGTCAGTCACACATATAAGAAGCACAGTGACAGTGTTGCTTACTGTACTTGTCATTTAGTGTAAAGGATTTATCAAAAAAAATAATAGTGTTTTCATGCACCGTCTCTTTAAAAAAGCCGGCCGGCAATTCAGCATCTGTACCCGACAATTTAGAATAGAAGGAATAGAGAATCACACATAGATTAGATAGATAGAAACATGTCAGCCACATATATACGAAGTACAGTGACAGTGTTGCTTACTGTACTTGTCATTTAGTGTAAAGGATTTATTAAAAAATATAATAGTGTTTTCGTGCACCGTCTCTTTAAAAAAGCCGGCCGGCAATTCAGCAGCGGTACCCGACAATTTATAACAGACAGAATAGAGCTTCACACATAGATTAGATAGATAGAAACATGTCAGTCACATATATATGAAGTACTGTGACAGTGTTGCTTACTGTACTTGTCATTTACTGCAAAGGATTTATTAAAAAAAATAATAGTGTTTTCATGCACCGTCTCTTTAAAAAAGCCGGCCGGCAATTCAGCATCTGTACCCGACAATTTATAACAGACAGAATAGAGCTTCACACATAGATTAGATAGATAGAAACATGTCAGTCACATATATAATAAGTACAGTGACAGTGTTGGTTACTGTACTTGTCATTTAGTATTAAAATAAAGGATTTATTATTAAAAAAAATTGGCGTGGGGTTCCCCGTAATTTTAGTCTCTAGCGGAGGTTAAGCAGACAGCTGGGGCAGATGTTTGAAGCCTGGGAAGGGGGTAATACCCACGGAGCTTCCCAGACTACTAATATAAGCCCCCAGCTGAATACCTAGCCTTTACTAGCTATTAAAATGGGGGACCCCCCCAAAAAATGACGTGGGGTCCCCCCTAATTTAATAGCTAGCAAAGGCTAGGCAGACAGCTGGGGGCTGATATTAATAGCCCAGGAAGGGAACCATGAATATTGGCCCCCTCCCAGGCTAGAAACACCAGCCGTCAGCCGCCCCAGAAATGGCGCATCCATAGGATGCGCCAATTCTGGCACTTAGCCTCGCTCTTCCACGCTGCCCTGGTGCGGTGGCAGGGGGTAATAGGGTTGGGGTTGATGTCAGCTTATAATGCCAGCTGACCTCAAGCCCAGGTTAGTAATGGAGAGGCGTCTATAAGACACCCCCATTACTAACCCCATAGTCAAAGTTAAAAGAAAACACAAACACCCAGAATAAAGTCCTTTAATTGAAATAAAGACACATTCCTTTATTGTTCTAAATTAAACCATACTTACCGTCACGCCCATTCCAGCTGAAGCCAACGATCTCCTGCAATAAAAGAAAAATAATAAAGCAACCTCATCCTTACCTTTCCATGGTTCCCACGACAGCTTCAGCTCTGCTACATCGAGATAACAGGCTGGACCGCAGCAGAACGCTGCCATCCAGCCTGTCATCCCGCAGACACTGAGAAGCGCAGGCATGCTTGCGCTCTGCAGTGTCTGGCTGTGACGGCATAAAGATGAGACGAGTTCATGTCCAATGAACTCGGCGCACCTCATGCACGTCACTGACAGCGTGGGAGAATTCTCCTGCACTCAGCACTTCAGCGTGAGAATTCTCCCACGCTGTCAGTGACGGGCATGAGGTCAGCTGAGTTCATTGGACATGAATGAGCTCACCTCATGCACGTCACTGACAGCGTGGGAAAATTCTCCTGCACTCAGCGCTTCAGCGTGAGAATTTTCCCACGCTGTCAGTGACGTGCATGAGGTGAGCTCATTCATGTCCAATGAACTCAGCTGACCTCATGTACGTCACTGACAGCGTGGGAGAATTTTCACGCTGAAGTGCTGAGTGCAGGAGAATTCTCCCACGCTGTCAGTGACGTGCATGAGGTGCGCCGAGTTCATTGGACATGAGCTTGTCTCATCTTTATGCCGTCACAGCGAGACACTGAGGAGCGCAAGCATGCCTGCGCTTCTGAGTGTCCGCGGGATGACAGGCTGGATGGCAGCGTTCTGCTGCGGTCCAGCCTGTCATCTCGATGTAGCAGAGCTGAAGCTGTCGTGGGAACCATGGAAAGGTAAGGATGAGGTTGCTTTATTATTTTACTTTTATTGCAGAAGACATTGGCTTCAGCTGGAATGGGAGTGACGGTAAGTATGGTTTAATTTAGAACAATAAAGAATTGTGTGTTTATTTCAATTAAAGGACTTTATTCTGGGTGTTGTGTTTTTTTAAATACTTTACTAGAAATTCATGGTGGTCATGTCTAATATTGGCGTGACCCCATAAATTTCGGGCTTAGGGCCAGCTGATAATGCCAAGCTGGCCTTAACCCCTTTATTACCCAGTGAGCCACCGCACCAGGGCCCTGGATGAGTTGGGTACAGCGCCAGAAGATGGCGCTTCTATGAACGCGCCATTTTCCGGGGCGGCTGCGGACTGCAATATGCAGCGGGTGGGGCCCAGAAAGCTTGGGCCTCCCTGCGCTGCAGATTCCAGCCCCCAGCTGCCTAGTTGTACCTGGCTGGGCACAAAAATAGGGCGAAGCCCCACGCATTTTTTTTTTTAATTATTTCATGAAATTCATGGAATAATTAAGAAAAAAAGGGCTTCCCTATATTGTTGTGTCTGGCCAGGTACAAATAGGCAGCTGGTGGTTGGGGGCAGCCCGTTCCTGCCTGCTGTACCTGACTGGACACAAATATAGGGCGAAGCCCCACGTCAATTTTTTTTAAATTATTTCAGGAAATTCATGAAATAATGAAAATAAAATTGATGTGGGGCTTCGCCCTATATTTGTGTCCAGTCAGGTACAGCAGGCAGGAACGGGCTGCTCCCAACCACCAGCTGCCTATTTGTACCTAGCCGGACACAACAATATAGGGAAGCCCTTTTTTTCTTAATTATTCCATGAATTTCATGAATTTAAAAAAAAAATACGTGGAGCTTCGCCCTATTTTTGTGTCCAGCCAGGTACAACTAGGCAGCTGGGGGCTGGAATCTGCAGCGCAGGGAGGCCCAAGCTTTCTGGGCCCCACCCGCTGCAAATTGCAGTCCGCAGCCGCCCCGGAAAATGGCGCGTTCATAGAAGCGCCATCTTCTGGCGCTGTACCCAACTCATCCAGGGCCCTGGTGCGGTGGCTCACTGGGTAATAAAGGGGTTAAGGCCAGCTTGGCATTATCAGCTGGCCCTAAGCCCGAAATTCATGGGGTCACGCCAATATTAGACATGACCACCATGAATTTCTAGTAAAGTATTTAAAAAAAACACAAACACCCAGAAAAAAGTCCTTTAATTGAAATAAACACACAATTCTTTATTGTTCTAAATTAAACCATACTTACCACCACGCCCATTCCAGCTGAAGCCAATGATCTCCTGCAATAAAAGTAAAATAATAAAGCAACATCATCCTTACCTTTCCATGGCTCCCACGACAGCTTCAGCTCTGCTACATCGAGATGACAGGCTGGACCGCAGCAGAACGCTGCCATCCAGCCTGTCATCCCGCAGACACTGAGAAGCGCAGGCATGCTTGCGCTACTCAGTGTCTGGCTGTGACGGCATCCAGATGAGCCGAGGTCATGTCCAATGAACTCGGCTCACCTCATGCACGTCACTGACAGCGTGGGAAAATTCTCACGCTGAAGCGCTGAGTGCAGGAGAATTTTCCCACGCTGTCAGTGACGTACATGAGGTGAGCCGAGTTCATTGTCGGCTCATCTGGATGCCGTCACAGTCAGACACTGAGGAGCGCAAGCATGCCTGCGCTTCTCAGTGTGTGCGGCATGGCAAGCTGGATGGCAGCGTTCTGCTGCGGTCCAGCCTGTCATCTCGATGTAGCAGAGCTGGAGCTGTCCTGGGAACCATGGAAAGGTAAGAATGAGGTTGCTTTATTATTTTTCTTTTATTGCAGGAGATCGTTGGCTTCAGCTGGAATGGGCGTGATGGTAAGTATGGTTTAATTTAGAACAATAAACAATTGTGTCTTTATTTCAATTAAAGGACTTTATTCTGGGTGTTTGTGTTTTTTTTTTAACTTTGACTATGGGGTTAGTAATGGGGGTGTCTTATAGACGCCTCTCCATTACTAACCTGAGCTTGATGTCAGCTGGCATTATAAGCTGACATCAACCCCAACCCTATTACCCCCTGCCACCGCACCAGGGCAGCGTGGAAGAGCGAGGCTAAGTGCCAGAATTGGCGCATCCTATGGATGCGCCATTTCTGGGGCGGCTGAGGGCTGGTGTTTCTAGCCTGGGAGGGGGCCAATATTCATGGCTCCCTTCCTGGGCTATTAATATCAGCCCCCAGCTGTCTGCCTAGCCTTTGCTAGCTATTAAATTAGGGGGGACCCCACGTCATTTTTTGGGGGGGTCCCCCATTTTAATAGCTAGTAAAGGCTAGGTATTCAGCTGGGGGCTGATATTAGTAGCCTGGGAAGCTCCGTGGGTATTACCCCCTTCCCAGGCTTCAAACATCTGCCCCAGCTGTCTGCTTAACCTCCGCTAGAGACTAAAATTACGGGGAACCCCACGCCAATTTTTTTTAATAATAAATCCTTTATTTTAATACTAAATGACAAGTACAGTAACCAACACTGTCACTGTACTTATTATATATGTGACTGACATGTTTCTATCTATCTAATCTATGTGTGAAGCTCTATTCTGTCTGTTATAAATTGTCGGGTACAGATGCTGAATTGCCGGCCGGCTTTTTTAAAGAGACGGTGCATGAAAACACTATTATTTTTTTTAATAAATCCTTTGCAATAAATGACAAGTACAGTAAGCAACACTGTCACAGTACTTCATATATATGTGACTGACATATTTCTATCTATCTAATCTATGTGTGAAGCTCTATTCTGTCTGTTATAAATTGTCGGTACCGCTGCTGAATTGCCGGCCGGCTTTTTTAAAGAGACGGTGCACGAAAACACTATTATATTTTTTAATAAATCCTTTACACTAAATGACAAGTACAGTAATCAACACTGTCACTGTACTTCGTATATATGTGGCTGACATGTTTCTATCTATCTAATCTATGTGTGATTCTCTATTCCTTCTATTCTAAATTGTCGGGTACAGATGCTGAATTGCCAGCCGGCTTTTTTAAAGAGACGGTGCATGAAAACACTATTATTTTTTTAAATAAATTCTTTGCAGTAAATGACAAGTACAGTAAGCAACACTGTCACAGTACTTCATATATATGTGACTGACATGTTTCTATCTATCTAATCTATGTGTGAAGCTCTATTCCTTCATGTCTAAATTGTCGGGTACCGGTGTATGCCGCTGCTGAATTGCCGGCCGGCTTTTTTAAAGAAAGCGTCTTCTGAGCAGTTTGTCAGCTTTTGGACACCTTTGAAGGTGTTTTCTATGTGTTCCTATGTGTTTTTGTTTGCCTGCCATTGGTTTTAACGGTGTTCGACGGTGTTCTAAGGTGTTCGACGAACAGTTCCTCGAACATCCCGGTGTTCGACGAACCGAACCCGAACACTACGGGGGTGGCTCAACACTAGTAAAGAACGCTTCAGGAAAAAAACTCTTCTAAAACTCTTCAAAACCTTTTAAAAATCCGGCATATAAGATGCATGACTGGTGACCAATAAATGGCCGCTAAATGTGCAGTCAGATATATATAATAGTAAGGAATCATCTCTGTCATTAAGTCATCTAGAAGATTTGCTCAGTAATCTCTGCTCTTACCTGGTCTCGGTGGTGGTCTTCTCCTCAACTTTGATTTTGGTGGTCTCCTCCCTACAGTACATGAAACATAAATCATCTCATGTAAATGTACAAATAACAGTGGGGATTAGGATTTGTACAAGGTTCATTTTCAAGAGGAGACATAGTAAATTTCCCAGTTTCTCGCTCCAACCCAAATACTTTCTTAGCATAATTAGTACATTTATTACATCACACAGATGAAGGGGTTTTCCAGGATTAAAATACTGATGACCAATTGTTAGTATATGCCACCAATATCAGGGAAGCAGACGTCCGAATCCAGATGGAGACCCCGCTGATTACTTAACACTGACTTTCACCCAGTAGCGGCCGTGCAGACGTGGGGGTTGCAGGATCTACAATTTATTAGACTACATTAATGCCTCATTCAGAAGTCCATGAAACACGGTCAAGTACAGACCTCACTGCACTGACTGCCAAACCTGACCTCCTCTTAAGCAAACAGAAGACTGAGACAGTGACATTTTCAGGAGGATTTGTATAAATTGGACCAAAATGGAGAAAATGGTGTAAAATAATAAAAGAGCCATTGCTAACATGATAAAACCTGTACAGCAGCAATGAAGTTAATGACTACCCATGTGACCGCTGCAGCTAATCACTGCCCTTGTGCCATTTCCCATCTTTGCCAATTTTTTTTTTAGATTGGAAAACCACAGAAATGTGACTGGTATGAGAAGGGATGAGAATGAATGATGTTGGCAACTACTTTCCATTTCATTTAGAGGAACACATTTATATTTTCTTATATTAAGAATAAATATCTGCACTTACATAATTACAATCTTCTTCTTTGTTGTGTCTTCTGTTTGTTCTAGGTTCTTTTCCCTATAGTACATGAAGCAGATATCATCTTATATGTTAGACAAGGATCACACTGAGACTTTTCGTAATGCTAATGATTGATTTTAACTATATACTGTACAATACACAGTATATACTGTATACATATACATACTATATATTGCATATATACACATGCACTCTTTATACTGTATACATACACACACTATATACTGTTTACATATGTGGCGCCCCTGAGGGTTCAGTCGCCACAGAGGTACTGCATCTCACCCAGAGGTGTGGCATCCCACTCTCAGGTAAGGATGAAGTACTGCCCAGGACCCACCCACTTGCATCCATTACACTCCACTTCAGAGGGAAGGGCGAGATTGCTCCTAAGGGAGAGCACTTGAGGGTGGAACCATGTAGTGGGTGTGGGTGGAGGAAGAACAGGGGAGCACTTGAGAAGGAGGATATAAAAGGGGAACCATCTTGGGTGAGAGAGATCAGTCAGAGGAGGACAGTGAGAGGAGCAGGAGCTCTGCAGGAGCTCTGTTCAGGGAAGCGGGCCTAAGTTGAGAGGCCCAGGTTTGACTGAGAGAAGAGGAAGAGAGCAGAGGAAGGCTCCAGGAGTGAGGGGATCCCAGGGGCACGGGAAGTGCAGATGCCACCCGTTCGCTCGAATCTGCAGGAACGTGGAGGGATCAGGCCGCAAAGGGGACTGGCCCCTAACTAGTGGAGAACTACAAGGCTCAGCTAGAAACCGGAGGCTTCTGTACTTTCAGGGTGCAGCTGCTCACAGCCGCAACTATATCGCCGAAAAGGTAGCCATATAGGATACAGGGGACTTCAGGTTGCCCGCCAAGATCCGAGGTTACCAGCGTGGGACACTGGTTGTGAGGCGCAGGGCAGGAGGGTGAGAGCCAGCGCAGGAAGACGACCGAGGAAGGCACACAGAATGGGGTTCCGTTATGTACTCCTGAAACATCTGGGAGTTTGCTGAACCCCTGCCTCGGTAAACACAGGACGACGTGGGAGGTTACCCTGATCCTGGTAACCTGGAGTGCAACAACTGTGAGTAAACCTTGAAGACTGCACCCCACTGTGTCCTAGCATTATTATCTGCGCCATCCCCTGCACTACACCGCACCAACAACATCTACCTCATTAATCATCACTGCACCGCCCTGGAGCTTAGCTCTGCCTGTGGAGAGCTGAACCTACTCTGCTGCGTCACCAACAGCTCCAGAGGATCTGCACCGCAGCGGCTCCATATAGCCGCATACCACAGGTGGCGTCACAAACATTTATATACAAACTATATTCCCTTTTCTTTATTCCCCTTTTATTGACCGCCCTGGGTCATGGACTGGGTCACCGCCACTGTGACATCCCCCACCACCGACCGGCCCGGCTACCGAGTACCCCACGGCCCAGGGGGCGCGTCACATACACACCCTAAATACTACATATGCAACAATATAGTCTACACATATACACACTATATATTGTATATATATACTCATTCATTCATCTGCCGCTCTTTACTTCCAAAATCCTTCTGTATACCCACTCATCCCAGGGCAGTCGTGGAGGGGGTGACATCATGAAGAGGAGGGGGACGCAGTACAGATATGACTAAAGGCTGTTTCTTGTCCTGTCTGCACACTATGCTGTGAACCCTTCCCTTCCCCCCAATTTTAGCTTCTGACCCGACGCTGGCAGGAAGCGGAGAATGATGTGACAAGACAATGGAGAATGCGCAGCATAAACTGTAAATAATGCTGTGCATCCTCTGTTTACTACATGGAGTGGCTGCAGATATTTGACCCCTTTAATGCTGACCCTACATAATAAAAAGCAGAATTTAATTTCAGCCTATTGGTTTAACCTTCCACAATAGTCAATGGTCTCTCATGAAGACCCTCGGAAAATGTAATTATTCACTCCTGGGATAAAGGAATGAAAACAATTGATATAGAAGAGTATGTATTCCATATGAATGCTATTTTCCAGTCATCTCTACTCACAGTTGGAAATGTTTAATTCCTGAGAAACAAGGTATGCTATTATTAAGCTGAGCCACTAGTCAGCCAGGTGGATGGCCTGTGGTGTAAAGCAACTACTGGATAACTAGTGAGTAATAGAAAGCACTGGACCCGCGCGTATGAGCAAAAAATAGCAGGATCACTACAATTACTGTACTCCACTACTGGGTCAAGCGGAAACGCAACCTTGTATAACACAGGTCTACAAAATTATTTTTTTTCAGATGCCAAGGTTTTTTGAATGGATTTAGGGTATTTTGAGGGTGCTGAATTAAAACATCCCATTGAACTGGCTCTAGTTTTTGAGATAATTCATCTATGAAAACAATGCATTCCCCCCCTCCTCCATGCAACTTGTGTGTGATAACAAATGCAATATCATTTGGTCTTTTGATTCTTTAACAGTGTATTAGGTAATGAAATATCCCATAGAATTATTTTGTATTTCAATTTGTAGTCTTACAATGCTATAAAAGTGACTTTTTCAAGCCAGAATTCTAGTGTAATTAATTAACTTTTTTTTTTTTTTTTTTAAACAATACGATTTTTATTGAAGTTTTTCAACATAACATAGGAGAGGGGTATCAGGTACATCACATGCGACATAGAATACAATAAAGTATCTAAGAGAAAATAACAAGAAACTTCTAGTGTCATGAACCTGGGGAAAAAGAGAGGAAGGGCAGCAAAATATACGCCAACCTCTCAGTAAAGGAGGAGAGGGGGGGGGAACCAGGAAAAAGGGTGTATTCTCCAAAATAACTACCGTGAACAAATTGCCTCTAAGATTTTTGGCTATGAAAAAGAGCTTTAACTTCCGGCCATGCACACCAGCGATGTTGGGTCTTATCTTTTTTCGAACCGTCCCATGACAGAATCATTTCATAAGAGTTATATGAGTCCATTCTCCACCAGATGTCGTCCATTGATGGAGCAGATTGGGATTTCCACTTAGAGGCAAGGGCTTGTCTAACCGCCGTTAATATAAAAGAACAGAGCCATCTGTTCTTGTATGGGAGGTCGGTAATGCCTATGTTCAATAGGGCCAATGCTGGATTCATTGGGACGTCATTTCCCGCACAGAATGATAATATCTTAAATACATCTTTTCAAAAGCTATTTAGTTTAAAACATAACCACCAAGAGTGCAGAAGTGTGCCTACTCCTCCACATTTTTTCCAACATAAGGGAGATGTACCTTGGGATAGGTGAGCTATACGGCTTGGTGGTAAATACCAATGGAGTTGGATTTTTTTTGCAACTTCTAGGTGGTTTATGCATGATGAACTTTTAAGGGGCCATGATAAGGCTAATTGCCATTGATCAAGAGTAAACGAAGTGCTCAAATCCGATTCCCATTTAACCATGTACGGAAGCTTAGTTTTATTAGAGGGAGAATTGAGAAAATTATATGCTACCGAAACACCCCTAGAGAATCCCTTCTTCCCCAACACAAAGTGTTGTATTGTGGATGGAGCTAGCCGTGACACAATTGTTGGAGAAGAAGAAAGAAAACTCTTCAGTTGAACATAGGAAAAGTGAAGATTACCGGGGAGTTGGTATATAGAGGATAATTCGTCAAATGTCTTGATAGAACTAGCTGAAAACATAGATTGCAAATTAGAAATGCCGTAATCTTCCCAACGGCGGAAGTAGGAGAATGGGACCACCAAATCAACGCTCCTAAGCGAGATATATTTCAACGGAATGTGTATAATTTTTTAAAAAATCAGCTCTCTCCACATTTTAAGAGCATGTGTCATTGTCGGGAGGGAGCAAGATTGAGACTTCGGGAGCAGAAATTCCGCTTCCAACATGAGTCTAGTGGAGTGAAATTTGGTATCCGATTTTTCCATTTGAACCCAGGAGAGATTGGACTTAGTGTCCCACCACTCTCTACAGGGGCGTACATAGGAATCATGGGGCCCCATAGCAGAAGCTCTAATTGGGCCCCCCCCCCAAAAAAAAATGTAAATAATTGTCGGGGTCACCAAAGATCAGATCTCACAACTTTCCATCCTTTACATAGTAATTTTCCTCCTGCTGACGTCCTAGATCTCTTTCATTGCCCCATAAAGTGTGATGCCAATAAAAGGGCCCCCCAAACACAGTATGAAACCCCCCATGGTGAATTCCTCCACATGCACAGTATAATGACCCTACTGTACCCCACCTCAACTCCCAGGGTAAAGTATGCTGACCCCAACACAGTATGATCCCCCAACTGTGAGCCGCTAGAGAGGATGGTACATAATAAGGGACGGCACTATACATAATAAAAGAGGAAACTATATAACTAACATAGTAACATAGTAACATAGTTTTTAAGGTTGAAGGAAGACTAAGTCCATCTAGTCCAACCCATAGCCTAATTTGTTGATCCAGAGGAAGGCAAAAAAACTCCATGTGGCAAACACTAAGCTCCACATTGGGGAAAAAAAATTCCTTCCCGACTCCATACGACTATCAGACTAGTTCCCTGGATCAACGCCCTATCAAGGAATCTAGTATTTATAACCTGTAATATTATACTTTTCAAGAAAGGCATCCATGCCCTTCTTAAATTTTAACAGTGAATCACTCATTACAACATCATGCGGCAGAGAGTTCCATAGTCTCACTGCTCTTACAGTAAAGAATCCCCGTCTGTGATTATGATTAAACCTTCTTTCCTCCAGACGTAGAAGATGCCCCCTTGTCCCAGTCTCAGGCCTCAGAGTAAAAAGATCAGTAGAAAGGTCTTTGTACTGTCCCCTCATATACGTGTACATAGTAATAAGATCACCCCTAAGCCTTCTTTTTTCCACAGTAAATAACCCCAAGTGTAATAACCTGTCTTGGTATTGCAGACCCCCCAGTCCTCTAATAACCTTGGTCGCTCTTCTCTGCACCCGCTCTAGTTCAGCTATGTCTTTCTTATACACCGGAGACCAGAACTGTACACAGTATTCTAAGTGTGGTCGCACTAATGACTTGTATAGAGGTAAAATTATGTTCTCCTCATGAGCATCTATGCCTCTTTTAATGCATCCCATTATTTTATTTGCCTTTGCAGCAGCAGCCTGACACTGACCACTAAACGTGAGCTTGTCGTCCACCAATACACCCAGGTCTTTTTCAGTTACAGTTTTGCCCAGTGTTTTACAATTAAGCATATAATTATACATTTTATTTCCTCTGCCCAAGTGCATTACCTTACATTTATCCCCATTAAAGCTCATTTGCCATTTATCAGCCCAAGCTTCTAGTTTACATAGATCCTCCTGTAATATAAAATTGTCCTCCTCTGTATTGATTACCCTGCAGAGTTTAGTGTCATCTGCAAATATTGAAATATTACTCTGTATGCCCCCTACAAGGTCATTAATAAATATGTTAAAAAGAAGGGGGCCCAATACTGACCCCTGTGGTACCCCACTGTTAACTGAGACCCAGTCTGAGTGTTTTCCATTAATAACCACCCTTTGTTTCCTATCACTGAGCCAATTCTTAACCCACATACATATATTTTCCCCTATCCCCATTGTTCTCATTTTATGTATCAACCTTTTGTGTGGAACCGTATCAAAAGCTTTTGAAAAGTCCATATACACAACATCCACTGCATTTCCTTGGTCCAGTCCAGAACTTGCCTCCTCATAAAAACTGATCAGATTAGTTTGACAGGAACGGTCCCTCGTAAACCCATGTTGATATTGGGTCATGAGGTTATTCTTCTTCAGATGCTCTAGTATAGCATCTCTTAGGAAACCCTCCAGGATTTTACCCACAGTAGAGGTTAAGCTTACCGGCCTATAATTTCCAAGTTCGGTTTTTGTCCCCTTTTTGAATATTGGCACCACATTTGCAATACGCCAGTCCTGTGGTACAGACCCTGTTATTATGGAATCTTTAAACATTAAAAATAATGGTCTATCTATGACATTACTTAATTCCTGCAGTACTCGCGGGTGTATCCCATCCGGGCCCGGGGATTTGTCAACTTAAGTGATTTTTAGATGCCGCCGTACTTCCTGCTGGATTAAGCAAGTGACATTTACTGGAGAATTTTTGTTATCACTAATCATGTTTTCTGTCATGCGATTTTCTTGTGTAAATACGGTTGAAAAAAAATCATTTAGCATATTGGCTTTTTCCTCATCCTCATCCACCATTTCACCCAGACTATTTTTAAGGGGGCCAACACTATCATTTTTTAGTTTTTTACTATTTATGTAGTTAAGATGGTGCTATACATAATAAGTGAGTACACTATATACTAAGGGACTGTGCTATACATAATAAGGCTACATTCCTGCATCTGTGTGCAGTGTCAGTGTGCTGTTTTACTGACGCATTGAGCATGTCCTATTCTAATCCTCAAAATCGGATCAGAACAGGACATTCTCTGACCCTCTTAGATCTCATTCTCAGATCCGTGATTTTCATGGATGTGTGAATGGATCTATAAAACTGTACGAGTCCGTGGACCATCCGATAAAAAGATCTGGCAGCACACGGACATTTTACACAAATGTGAGAATGTGGCCTAAAGAATTTTACAGATAACATTATCACTTCAAGTCACACAGTGCAGATACAGAATAATATTTACATCCAGGCACTTACTGCTGACGTCTCATCTGATCAGAGTCGGTTTCTGCTGCTTCTTCTCCATCTGGTCAGACCTTCATGTCGACATCTCCCAGCCACGACTCATCTTGTCACGATGATCTCCAGCCTAGAAAATAACAAGGTCATATATTGTATGCATACATGTGTCTCCCCCGCTCTGTGTCCTCGAATACAGATATGTAACCCCCCCATTAATATACTATTAGCCACTTAGTAATCAAAATATAAAGTGATAAGCAGCACTGTGCCCACTGTGCCCCCCATTAACTATAATCTGCACCGGCCAATAATATAAATTATTCAGTCTCTGTGACTCTCCCCAATTAACTGTAAGGCTATGTGCACACGGAAAACATACAAGGCTTCACAGTACAAGCAAAGTGAAACCCCTATAATTGCTCTCTCCCAGCACCCCCATCATTGCTCTCTCCCGGCACCCCCGTCATTGCTCTCTCCCACCACCACCATCATTGCTCTCTCTCAGCACCCTCATCATTACTCTCTCTCAGCACCCCCATCATTGCTCTGTCCCAGCACCCCCGTCATTACTCTCTCCCAGCACCCCCATCATTGCTCTGTCCCAGCACCCCCGTCATTGCTCTGTCCCAGCACCCTCATCATTGCTCTCTTCCAGCACCCCCATCATTGCTCTCTCCCAGCACCCCCATCATTGCTCTCTCTCAGAACCCGCATCATTGCTCTGCCTGTCCCCACCATCATTGCTCTCTCCCAGCCCCCATCATTGCTCGGTCCCAGCACCCCCATCATTGCTCTGTCCCAGCACCTCCATCAATGCTCTCTCCCAGCCCTCCCATCATTGCTCTCTCCCAGCACCCCCATCATTGTGCTCTCCCAGCACCCCCATCATTTCGTCTCAGCACCCCCATCATTACTCTTTCCCAGCACCTCCATCATTGCTCTATCCCAGCCCCACATAATTGCTCTCTCCCAGCCCCCCACCATTGCTTTGTCCCAGCACCCCCATGATTGCTCGCTCCCAGCACCCCCATCATTTCTCTCTCCCAGCAACACGTCATTGCTCTCCCCTTCCCCACTATCCCCATCATTGCTCTCCCCAGCCCTATCAGACCCATTATTGCTCTTCCCAGCCCCATCATTCCTCTCCCCAGCCCCATCAGCCCCATTATTGCTCTTCCCAGCACCATCAGCCCCATTATTGCTCTTCCCAGCCCCATCATTCCTCTCCCCAGCCCCATCAGCCCCATTATTGCTCTCCCCAGCCCCATCATTCCTCTCCCCAGCCCCATCAACTCCATTATTCCTCTCCCCAGCTCCATCAGCCCCATTATTGCTCACCCCAGCCCCACCATCCCATTATTGCTCTCCCCAGCCCCACCATCCCCATCATTGCTCTCCCCAGCCCCATCATTCCTCTCCCTAGCCCCATCATTGCTCCCCCTAGCCCCACCATCCCATTATTCCTCTCCCCAGCCCCGTCAACCCCATCATTCCTCTCCCCAGCCCCATTATTGCTCTTTCCAGCCCCATTAGTCCCATTATTCCTATCCCAAGCCCCATCACTCCTCTCCCCAGCCCCATCAGCCCCATTATTGCTCTCTCCAGCCCCATCAACCCCATTATTGCTCTCCCCAGCCCCATCAACCCCATTATTCCTCTCTCCAGCCCCATCAGCCCTCTCCCCAGCCCCAATATTTCTCTCTCCAGTCCCATCAGCCCCATTATTGCTCTTCCCAGCCCCATCATTCCTCTCTCCAGTCCCACCATCCCACCATTGCTCTCCCCCCACCTCCCCTCCCCAGCATTTCAGTAAAAAAAAACAAAAAAAAACAACAACTTACCTCAGCTCGCTCCCCTGCAGCAGCATCCTCCTGGTTGCCGGCAGCTTTCTTCCTGACCCAGGCACGCGCTGCATGATGACGTCATCAAGCTGCGCGCGCCTGGGTCACGGAGGAAGCAGAGGACGAACCGTCCAGCTCCGCTGCTATTCTCCTCCTGACAGCAGCGGAGCTGCACGGATCGCTCCCTGACCGCCGCGTGCAGGGAGCAGCTGTACCTTGCGGGCCCCTTGGTGTAGCTGCATGGTGGGGGCCCGGTGCAGCTGCACCGGCGGCGGTATGTCCACCCCTGGACTGCTATGGGGCCCCCCGGCTCACGGGCCCCATAGCAGTCACGTGGTCTGCCGCCATTGGCGGTACGCCACTGCCTCTCTAAGAGCGTCAATCGTGCATGCTCTATAGTAGAGGTGGATATTCGGTAGTCCCAAACCTCCCTCTCCCAATTTATAAAACAGCAAGGAGCTCTGGAATCTGGATTTTTTGCCACCCCATATAAAACGAAGTAGTAAAGTTTGGATTTCGTCTAGTAGTTTTTTTTGTATGGGAAGTGGTATACATCTTAAAAGGTATAGAATTTTAGGTAAAAAGGTCATTTTACACGTTTGTATAAGAGAAAAGAAAGTTCTAAAGTGCTCAGTCTTTTGAGCTCTGGCTTGATTGAATTTAGTAGCTCTGAAATATTTTTAGTGACTAAGTTTTTTGAGGGAGAGACTAGGTGAATCCCTAGGTAGATAATAGAGTTTTTAGCCCATGTAAATGGCAGAGATTTTTTTAAATTGGAAATTAGTCCTGGGGAGAATCAATTCTAAGGGCCATTGATTTCGCTGAGTTCAATTTGTAAAGGGATACCCCTGAGAACTGAGAGAGAATGGACAGCAGTGCTTGAAGGGAAGTCTCGAGGTGTGTTACAGAGATAATTACGTCATCCGCATACAGACCAACTGGGTGAGCCACGGACCCTATTTTTATTCCAAAGATATCTTTACAGGTGCGAATCTCCTGCGCCAAGGGTTCCATTACCAATGCAAAAATTGCAGGCGATAACGGGCACCCCTGGCGGGTTCCATTCGAGATATGAAACTGGTCTGAACTAAAGCCAGCTGCTAATACCTTCGCACTCAGGGAGGAGTATAATGCCATTATATCCTTCTGTATGTGTCCAATTAACCTGAATTTAGTCAAGACTGCTTGGAGGTATCCACAGTGTACTCGATCAAATGCTTTTTCTGCGTCCAACGAAACGAGCACACTGGGGACCCCAGATTTTTCTGCTCTGTGGATCAGGTTTAGAACACGTCGGGTGGCGTCTCTGGTTTGCCTCCCCGGCACAAAACCCATTTGATCTGGTGCTACCAGCTGAGGGAGGACCGTATTAATTCTTTGAGCTAGGATCTTAGAGTACAATTTAAGATCACAGTTCAGTAGTGAAATAGGTCGAAAATTCTCAGGTTTATTTGGGGGTTTGCCTGGTTTTGGGAGGGTAACGATAGTCGCTTCCAAAAATAATGGGTTGATTTTACCCTTGCCTCTCCAATGTAAAAATAGTCGCTGCAAGTATGGGGATAGCTGCTCCGAGAGCAGTTTATAAAATTCATTAGCAAAGCCATCTGGCCCTGGAGTGGAGTGTAGTTTAGACGCTTTAATTGCACTTTTTATTTCACCAACCTGTATAGGCGAGTTCAATGATTCAAGTTGGGATTGTGAGATTTTCGGTAAGTTTATAGATTTTAGAAATTGTTCTATATGTGGGGATGAGGGATGACGGATGGTTTGGTCCATGTTCAGATTGTACAGATGGGAATAATAGTCCGCAAATGCGTTGGCTATCTCTATTGGGTCATAAATGTTATCCCCGTTTGCCTGGAGCAAATGGTCAATCCTCCCCTTAGCATTCAGTTTTTTCACTCTACGGGCCAGTACAGCGCTTGCTCGATCACCCAAAGCATAGTATTTTGCTTTCACCCGCTTTAAATTATGTTCATAGTTGAATAATAAGAGTTTCCGAAGGTCATTTCTACTCTCCAGTAAAGCATTATTAACTGCTAGGGATTTGTTTTGTTTTTGGCAGTTTTCCAAAATTTTAATTTTATTTATGACCGATTGCACTTCGCACTCTCTGTGTCTCTTTTCTCGTGAAGCCAATTTTATACATAAACCTCTCATAAATGCTTTTTGCGATAACCATAAAATCTCATCAGAAACTTCTCCATTGTCATTAATTTCGAGAAAATGTTTCAGTTCATTAGAAAGATATTCCCTATTATAAGCAGATTTTAAAAGAAAAGTCTTCAAACGCCAGGTAAACGCAGAGGGTGGAGCGCCGCCATCAGCGAGTTCTAATATAATTGGGGCATGATCAGACCAGGTTATCGAACCTATATGTGAGGATTTACATAATGGTAAGGCTGTTCTATTTACTAAAAAATAGTCTATTCGAGAATGTAATGAAAATCTAGGGGAAAAATACGTATAGTCCCTTTCGTTGGCATGATGGTATCTCCAAACATCGTGGAGAGCTTCTTCTGATATAATACCTTTTAAATCCTCCCGACCTGTATTTCGATCTGAGTCCGTGTCTAAATCTCTAGATACAGGGGCACTGAATTCTCCGCAAATTATCAATGGTCCCTGAGAGACGGAGCAAATTTTTTTAAGAACTTTAGAGAAGAAAATTTTGGGCTTATTATTAGGGCTATATAAGGTCACAATCGTGTATTGGGAATTATTTAGTAAACAAGATAGGACTATATATCTCCCTCTGGGATCAGTATAAAGGGACAACATGGAGTATGATATGGTATGTTTTATGAGTATCGCAACACCCTCTTTTTTATGTGGGGCATTAGCCTGAATTATTGTGGGGAAGTGAATATTGGATAATCTAGGTGCGTCTTGGGAAAGCAAATGAGTCTCCTGTAAACAGATAACTTCGCATTTGGATGATCCTATCTCTTTCCAAAGGAGAGACCTTTTAAAGGGGGAGTTTAAACCCCTTACATTAAGAGATAAGATCTTAATACCCATGGTGGGGTTCAAAGTTCTCGAGTACGATCAAAGAATAGAACATTTGTACATCAATACATATTTCTGGCATGGAGAGAGGTAGAACAATACAATATCGTGCATTTGGAGAATAGGGACCCAATAGTTGAAGGTTAATTAACCAAACATAAACACATTTAGGGAAAAGATAAAATAAAACAACTAAAAACACATACAGTACAGACCAAAAGTTTGGACACACCTTCTCATTTAAAGATTTTTCTGTATTTTCATGACTATGAAAATTGTACATTCACATTGAAGGCATCAAAACTATGAATTAACACATGTGGAATTATATACTTAACAAAAAAGTGTGAAATAACTGAAAATATGTCTTATATTCTAGGTTCTTCAAAGTGGCCACCTTTTGCTTTGATGACTGCTTTGCACACTCTTGGCATTCTCTTGATGAGCTTCAAAAGGTAGTCACCGGAAATGGTTTTCACTTCACAGGTGTGCCCTGTCAGGTTTAATAAGTGGGATTTCTTGCCTTATAAATGGGGTTGGGACCATCAGTTGTGTTGTGCAGAAGTCTGGTGGATACACAGCTGATAGTCCTACTGAATAGGCTGTTAAAATTTGTATTATGGCAAGAAAAAAGCAGTTAAGTAAAGAAAAACGAGTGGCCATCATTACTTTAAAAAATGAAGGTCAGTCAGTCCGAAAAATTGGGAAAACTTTGAAAGTGTCCTTAAGTGCAGTTGCAAAAACCATCAATCGCTACAAAGAAACTGGCTCACATGAGGACCGCCCCAGGAAAGGAAGACCAAGAGTCACCTTTGCTTCTGAGGATAAGATTATCTGAGTCACCAGCCTCAGAAATCGCAGGTTAACAGCAGCTCAGATTAGAGACCAGGTCAATGCCACACAGAGTTCTAGCAGCAGACACATCTCTTCAACAACTGTTAAGAGGAGACTTTGTGCAGCAGGCCTTCATGGTAAAATAGCTGCTAGGAAACCACTGCTAAGGACAGGCAACAAGCAGAAGAGACTTGTTTGGGCTAAAGAACACAAGAAATGGACATTAGACCAGTGGAAATCTGTGATTTGGTCTGATGAGTCCAAATTTGAGATCTTTGGTTCCAACCACCATGTCTTTGTGCGACGCAGAAAAGGTGAACGGATGGACTCTACATGCCTGGTTCCCACTGTGAAGCATGGAGGAGAAGGTGTGATGGTGTGGGGGTGCTTTGCTGGTGACACTGTTGGGGATTTATTCAAAATTGAAGGCATACTGAATCAGCATGGCTACCACAGCATCTTGCAGCGGCATGCTATTCCATCCGGTTTGCGTTTAGTTGGACCATCATTTATATTTCAACAGGACAATGACCCCAAACATACCTCCAGGCTGTGTAAGGGCTATTTGACCAAGAGGGAGAGTGATGGGGTGCTACGCCAGATGACCTGGCCTCCAGTCACCAGACCTGAACCCAATCGAGATGGTTTGGGGTGAGCTGGACCGCAGAGTGTAGACAAAAGGGCCAACAAGTGCTAAGCATCTCTGGGAACTCCTTCAAGATTGTTGGAAGACCATTTCCGGTGATTACCTCTTGAAGCTCATCAAGAGAATGCCAAGAGTGTGCAAAGCAGTCATCAAAGCAAAAGGTGGCTACTTTGAAGAACCTAGAATATAAGACATATTTTCAGTTGTTTCACACTTTTTTGTTAAGTATATAATTCCACATGTGTTAATTCATAGTTTTGATGCCTTCAGTGTGAATGTACAATTTTCATAGTCATGAAAATACAGAAAAATCTTTAAATGAGAAGGTGTGTCCAAACTTTTGGTCTGTACTGTATATGGAACAAATGTCCAAAAGATAGCGAACCATCTGGATATACGCTATTGAGTGGGGGTATTCAAAGAGTACGGACATAACAGAAGAGGACGACTGAGGTCGTCAGGACCGTACTCCCGTGCCGGAAGGCAACAGAAGGAAACACCAAGTACAGATTCAGAGATTAGAGGTGAACTCCTAAAATGGAAAGATTGCAGACCTCAACGATTTACATTGATCCAATCAGTTGGAATTTTTTTATACTGTTGCTCTGTGGGGAGAGGTGAAACAAACCCCTCCGGAAGCAGCTTCCATTTGCCGAGTTGTTTTTCTGCATGTCGTGGTGATAGGCAGACCACCACGTCATCATCTTTACTGATTAACAGTTTGACTGGGTATCCCCAGCGGTAGGGAATGCCGACGTTTCTCAAAATTGCTGTGTAAGGAGCAAACTCTTTGCGTTTTGTTAAAGTGGCGGCTGACAGATCTTGAAAAATAGTGATCCCTTGAAACGGAGCAGGTAGATCTGGTTTAGCTCTGATGCAGCGTAGAAATTTTTCTTTGATGGTGAAAAAGTGAATCCTTGCCAGAGTGTCTCTAGGCAGTGAGGGATTTACATGTTTAGGTTTAGGAACCCTGTGAATTCTATCCACTACCAACTCAGAGTTAGATGCGTCTGGGAGTACGAACTGCAGCAGATTGTGAAAGACTTGGGATAAATCAGAGTTTTTAACGCTTTCAGGAATCCCACAAAGTCTCACGTTATTCCTGCGAGACCTGTCCTCCTGGTCTCCCATTTTATTTCTGAGATATTCTGAAGTATCTTTTAGTTTGTAGTATGCATCAACCAGAGAGTTGTGAGAATCCGCAAAATCCACCATTTTGTCCTCTAACCGTGAGGTACGCTCCTCCAGGTTTCTCACAACTTTTTTCAAGGCACTCACCATTTGTTTCATGTCATCTTTTAGAGACTTACGAAGAGTGCTCAGTAGTTCTTGCATCGTGTTTTTGGTTAACGGAGCATCTGCAGACCCTGGGTCTTCTCCCATAGTTGAACTTTCACGGGAGGAGCGACCAGAGGGTGGCGAGGAGACTCGTTGGGATTCGCTCAGATTGGATGTGGATTGTGCCGCTCCCTGTGAGAAAGATTCAGTTAGTTTAGTAGGGGTAATTAATTAACTATTAAATATCTCAGAAACTAGAGCAAATCTGGCAAAACTGAAGTACTGTATATTCTTAATCAGCACCATAAACTTAATATAAAACTGTTCAGACATCAAAATCGCTGTATACCAGTGTAATATATCAGGCATGTCATATAGTATTATATTTCCATAAATAGCATACATACTGGATGGTTTCAAACGATAGCCGCCAGATTTTTTTTTAATCCTATATTGCCTGTAATCTGATGGTGTAGTCTGGATTTTATCGATTTCGTCGATCAATCTGTTGGAGAAGAAAAGAAAAGTAATGACAAAGATTTCACAACAGCGAATGTATGACAGCGACCTCAGACCCACAATCATCTGACAAAGGTGATATATCTGAGAGATTGCACCACTCAGGGTGTAGTGTGACTGCAGGGGGCGCCACTATCTAATAGCAGCTCATCTCCCTGCAGCTTTCTTTATCAGCTCAAGATGACGGGGGTAAATAATCTTTTTTTTTTTTTTTACTAGAGAATTAAATTTTTGATACAGTCTAAGGCCCGAATTTCTCAAAGTAATTTAATTAGAATTCTGGCATAAATTGCTTTGAAAAATTGAAAAATTTGGGCACAACTTGGAGTTGTGCAAAAATTATGCAACTTTTGGCATTTTCACATCAGTTCCTTCCAGATCTACCAAAATGAGCGGAGCTGTGACAGGACAGGTGTTCAGTGGGGATGTCACACCACAGCTTGTCTAATTCATGAAAAGCTGTAGCATTCCCTACTCCAGAAATCTTACTCCAGTCAAAGACTGGAGTAAGATTTCTGGCATGTGCACGCCACTCGTCAGATGCTCCTTATTTATATGTGGGCGTGGTGAAGTTCCTGATCCATGAAGAGTTGTATGGCTTTTCATCAAGACCGGTGAGAAAATCAATGGTCTTAATGTATTGGGACCTTATTTTTTTGGTTAATATAGATCCGATCCAGGTTTTTGTTCTATTAAAAAATGTACATGGTTCATAAAATTAATCAAGTCATTACGAGGTTAAAATACACTTATTGAAGGGATTGCTGCACTTCACAAAATAGATGGCATCATGAGAAAAGAAGATTATGTGGCAATACTGAAGCAACATCTCAAGACATCAACTAAGAAGGTAAAGCTTGGGCGAAAATGGGTCATCCAAATGGACAATGACCAGAAGCATACTGCCAAAATGGTAACAAAGTGGCTTAAGGATAATAAAAAGTCAATGTTTTGGAGTGGCCATCACAAAGCCCTGATCTCAATCCTATTGAAAATGTGTAGGCAAAGCTGAATAGGGAGGTGTGAGCGAGGCAACTTACAAACCTGGATCACTTACACCAGTTTTGTCAGGAGGAATGGGCCCAAATTCCAACCAACTATTGTGAGAAGCTTGTGGAAGGATATCCCAAACGTTTGACCCAAGTCATTCAGTTTAAGGGCAATGGTACCAAATACTAAAGAAATGTATGTAAACTTTTGACTTTGCAGTAAGTAATAAAAATGCCTTAAAACATTCTCTCTGTCTCATTATTCTGGCATTTGGCAAATCTTAAAAATTATGGTAATCCTAATTGACCTAAAACGGGAAAGGATTATTCTGATTTCATGTCAGATATTGAGAAAAACCATGCATATGTGTCTTTTAATATAGTGTCTGTAAACTTCTGGTTTCAACTGTACCAGGATGGGGGCCATATACCAGGATGGGAACATAGACCAGGATGGGGGCATATACCAGTGTGGGGGCCGTATACCAGGATGGGGACAATATAACAGGATTGGGCCATATGCCAGGATGGGAACATATACCAGGATGGGGCCATATGCCAGGATGGGGGCCATATACCAAGATGCACTATATGGGGCACATTATACTATGGGACACTATATGGGCCATTGTAGTGTGGGTCATATGCCAGGATGGGGCCATATGCCAGGATAGGGGCCATATACCAGGATGAACTATATGGGGCACATTATACTATGGAGCACTATATGGGGCCATTGTAGTGTGGGTCATATGCCAGGATAGGGCCATAATTTAGGATGGGGCCATATACCAGGATGGGAACATATACCAGGATGGGGGACATAGACCAGGATGGGGGACATAGACCAGGATGGGGGGAATATGCCAGGATGGGGTCATATATCAGAATGGGGCCATATACCAGGATGGGGGCCATATACCAGGACGGTGGCTATATATAACAGGATTGGGCCATATGTCAGGATGGGAACATATACCAGGATGGGGGCCATATGCCACGATGGGGGCCATATACCAGGATGGGGACTGTATGCCAGGATGGGGCCATGCACCAGTATAGGGTCCATATACCAGGATGTACTATTTGGGGCATTGTATGGGGCCATTGCAGTGTGGAGCACTATATGGGGCCGTTGTACTATGGAGTACTATATGTGGTGATTATACTGTGGATCACTATGTGGGGCCACTATACACTTTGTTCAGAGCCACCGGGTCTCGCAGAGCACAGTAGGACCCGGAGTGGCTGCTGCTACAGGCTATGGAGCTTCGTTCTCTGATCGAGGCTCTATAGCCTTTGGACATCAGATTCGGGGATCGTCATGGGAACGCCATGGACTACGTCAGACCTACGTGGGAACTTTTTGTTTTATAAAAAATTGGTGAACAAGGGATAGTGTCTTGTCTTTATGTCTCTCTTTTTATGCTTTTTCAGGTTTCCATTTGTGGACAAATATTTTTTAATAAATTTATTTTCCTGTCTGTGTTTTTTTTTCATTACTGGGTTAATAATGGGGGTGTCTGATAGACACCGCTCCATTACTAACCCCAGGGCTTGATGCCAGCTGTGATTTTTGACAATTTACAGCTGTCATGAACCCCAACTACCATTACCCCGATTGTGACCGCACCAGGGCAATCAGGAAGAGCTGAGACAGGGCACCAGAATTGGAACATCTAATGTGATGCGCCAATTCAGGGGCGGCTCTGGGCTGGTGTTTTTAGGCTGGAAAGGGCCCAATAACCAGGGACCTTCCCAGCCTTATAATATAAGCCTGCAGATGTCTGCTTTACCTTGGCGGGTGCCAAAAATAAGGGGGACCCCATGTAAATTTTTTTCATTCATTTATTTATTAGGGTAAACCAGGCTAAACACACTTTAGTGCCACATGAAAGGCACTAAAGGGTGTAAGTTTATTATATGAAGGGGGCTTGTGAAATGATATGTCTGCAAGATATCTATATGTTCTATCTATTCTATTTATCTATTCTATCTATCTACTGTATGTGGGACCATTATATTGTATCGTGCACTAGGTGGAGCCCATTGGACTATATGGGGAATCTAGGGGGTTCAATAGGACAAAAATTACTTTGTAAGGGCTGCAAAGTTATGAGATGTGCTCTGCTGTGACCCTGCTAAATAATTCTTTTTTTTGTGGGGGGTGTAGAGGGGGCAATTAATGTGTGACTCTGTACTGTCCACTTCTATGGGAGTAGTAATGTAGTGGACGGAGCGGGGTCACGCAATACACCACTGCTCCCATAGAAGTGGATGGAGTGGGGGTCTAACATTACACCACTGTTCCCTTAGAAATGTGTGACCCTGCTCTGTCCACTTCTATAGGAGCAGTGGCGTAATGCGTGACTCCGCTCTGTCCACTTCTATGGGTGCAGTGGTGTAATATGTGACCCTTCTCTGTCCACTTCTATGGCAGCAGAGGTGTAATGTGTGACCCCGCTCCTTCCACTTCTATGGGAGCAGTGGTGTAATGTGTGACTCTGCTCTATCCACTTATGTGGGTGCAGTGTTGTAATGTGTGATCCCGCTCCCTCCACTTCTATGGGAGCAGTGGTGTAAAGTGTGACCCGCTATTTCTACTTCTATGGGAGCAGTGGTGTAAAGTGTGACCCCGCTATTTCTACTTCTATGGGAGCAGTGGTGTAAAGTGTGACCCCGCTATTTCTACTTCTATGGGAGCAGTGGTGTAAAGTGTGACCCCGCTATTTCTACTTCTATGGGAGCAGTGGTGTAAAGTGTGACCCCGCTATTTCTACTTCTGTGGGAGCAGTGGTGTAAAGTGTGACCCCGCTATTTCTACTTCTATGGGAGCAGTGGTGTAAAGTGTGACCCCGCTATTTCTACTTCTATGGGAGCAGTGGTGTAAAGTGTGATCCCGCTATTTCTACTTCTATGGGAGCAGTGGTGTAAAGTGTGATCCCGCTATTTCTACTTCTATGGGAGCAGTGGTGTAATGTGTGACCCCGCTCTCTACTTCTACGAGTAGCAATATAGTTGATGGAGCGGGGTCACACAGAACTCGCCTGTAGTCACACTAAACAGATCTGCATTATTGAATACCTATTTGACCTATTTATAATATTTGTAGATCCACCAGATTTAAAATATATTTAAAATATATATTTTCAGGATGGATCTACATTATTGAGTACCTATTTTGAGAGATATATAAAGAGTATATACAGTATATACTGGCTGTAGGTCCATCGGATTTAATATCCTACATTTTTATTGAACGGGATTTTTTTTGGTGTTTTTTAATACAATTAATAAAAATCTTTTTAATGGGTTTATATGTTCACTCTGTAATACTACTCTCTTTTCCTATTAGTTACGGTTCAAAAACACTGTGTGAGCGCCCAGACTGACACTTCGAGGGCTACTGTGCTCCACCAGTGTCAGGGCACAAGCGCAGAAATGCAAAGTTATTTTAGACAGCACTTACTCTTACCAAAGAGCCTCTATCAAGTATAATAAGGGAATGGTTTTAATATGCAAATAGGAGGGTGTAGCGGTGCACCAAGGGTGCTCAGAAGCTCCCTCATTTGCTTATAAAAAATAAAATATTAAGTTAAAACTATATATACCTGGTCTATGTCCCCTATATAAATGTGTATGCAGATTAATTGCCATTTTGGGGGTGAAATACTCCCTTTAAATATCATTGTTCTCATCAACACATTGTCCTGTGTGCACATGTGCTGCTGTGAACAATGCTTTTCTATGTGCACAAGACTATCATTTTAACGATCGTTCTGTGCACATCCTTTCTAAGCAGGTTATTAAGAGACTGCTGATAGGCTTCATATAGCAGATCAGCAGTCATTTAAAGGCTGCAACTGGCCAATCTAAATGAAGATCTAAGTACCTGACTCAATGATGACTTCTCACATCCACAGCTCGTCTCTGCAGACTTCCATCTTCTCCGGTCTTCCGCAGCACATTCCGACATGGTGTCCTTAAAAATAACAGAGTCATTATAATGCTCCTGAACAAAAATAACCACCCAAACTGTGCCCTAAATAAGCCCTCTGCAGTGCCCTAAGTATATAATTGCCCTGCAGTGCCATAAGTATTTAATTGCCCTTCACTGTGTTCCCTGCACAAAAAAATTACCCCACACTGTCTCATTGATAGTACTCGGCCTCCACACTATTCTCTCCTATAAAATATTCCCACCACACTGTCTGCCCTAGTGAAATATGACAGCCACACCACCCCCTCATAAATGAAAACTACCACATTGTCCTCTCCATTATAAATTATCCCACACCATCCTCACTTATGAACTATGATCACCACATTGTCCCCACTCCATGCAATCCCCCCTTCTCTGTCCCCTTCATGTTGTCCCCACTCCATACAGAGTCCCCCCATGCTACCCATTCTCCATACTGAGCCCCCCATTCTCCATACTAAGCCCCATCTTCTCCATACCGAGCCCCTCCATGCAACCCTATTCTCCATACCGAGCCACAAGTGC
This sequence comes from Phyllobates terribilis, assembly GCF_046119375.1. Lineage (NCBI taxonomy): Eukaryota > Metazoa > Chordata > Amphibia > Anura > Dendrobatidae > Phyllobates > Phyllobates terribilis. Next base: position 506,242,500 of record NW_027362765.1, on the reverse strand, counting down.
AAGCCCATTCTTCATACAGAGCCCCTCCCATGCTACCCAATTTTCCATACCAAGCCCCCCCATGCCTCCTTTTTTCTATACCGAGCGCCCCATGCTACCACTATTTTCCATGCTGAGTCCCACATGCTACCACTATTCTCCATTCTGAGCCTCCCATGCTACCCCATTTTCCATACCAAGCCTCTCCCATGCTACTCCATTTTTCACACCGAGCCCCCCCATGCCACCCCTTCTCCATATTGAGTCCCCCCCCCCATGCTACTGTGACATGCAGAAGTAGTGCTGTTGCTTTAAAAGCATTCAGCAACTATTAGAAGTAACACAAGCACATGAGAGAGGAAGTGTTGTGCTCCAAAAGCATCCAGCAACTACAGTGGCTAACACAGTCACAAGAGAAGGGGAGAGTTTTAGCAGAGCCCCAGGGTGATTGTGGGAAAGTTGTTTACTGTCTGGCTGGAGCCGAAGAGAAAGGTGGTGTGTGTGTTTTGCATCTCACAGAAGCTCCCCTGCAAGTGAAAAGGATTCAAGTCAGGAGTGAAGCTAAGCACAGGTCAGGTAGAGTTCCTGAACTAACAGTGCAGAGTATTGTCAGGTAGAAAGAGAAGTACTGGAAGAAATGGTGTCACAGGGATCATCCCTCTCAGCAAACCCTCCCCCCTCCTCCATTTCACTGTGCTGTAAAGAATGCTGTGTTCATTAATGTGCCTTTGCATTAGACCTGTGCTGTCCTGAACTACTGAGAAGACTGTGAACTGCTGTGCTGCTAAGGAAACCGTACTGTTTGTCACTGGAGCCTGTTGCTCATACGACTTAACTTGCACTGGCTGTGCGGCTTCTTATTAAATGCTACTGTTCTACTGTTTATGAGGACTCTTGTCAAGTGTGTCTGGTCAGCAAGTGAAACAACCTACGTGTCTGTGCCTGAGGATCAATACCCCTGTGTGCCTGAGAGAAGCTGCAGCACATGGTCTATGGTCGCCCTGAGTAACGGGTCTCCCAGGATTCCAAAGAATTCATGTAACTTGTCTCGCCCCTATCTGAACCTAGCGGCGTGCGTGTAACATTGGTGGCCTGTACAGGGAATCCTGAGTGGAAATTAGCGTGTAGAGGGAGAAGAGGAAAAGTGTCTGGAAAAAAACAAAGCAGCACAGCACCTCAACTCAACTCTGCTACACCAGTTAAAGGGGACCAGCCCTAAAGAAAAACCCACTAGCAGCAATGGATGTGGAAATACAAATGGACAGAATTAGTGAGCTGCTTCTTCAGTTAACCTGTGAAGAATTGAGAACAGTTGCAGAACATATAAAGATGTCAGAAGAACAGATTTCTAAAGCACACCGCAGGCAACTGTTAGCTGCCATTAATGCAAAAATATATGAGCTGGGGGAGAAAATAGCTGAAGATGTCATGGGGACATTCCTCCAGGAACTAACACAGTTTCTAACCAGGTTGAATATGGGGGATGGAGGGGCGGCACCAATTACCAAAAGCGGGAATCTCCATCCACAGACTGAACTACAGAAATTGAAAGAACAATTCAAAGCCCTAACAACAGCCCTGCAGGAATCGATCAAAACCTCTGAACGGGTGATAGACTCAGACAGGTCCGTTAACCTGCTCGGGTTAGATAAATCAGGGAGACAGTCCTCTCTAATACTGCAAATCACCATAAGGAAAGAATTCAAGATCCTGGGACAGATTGGAGAGTGTGAACAGAAAGAGAGACTGTCTTATAGGAACTTGTTGCACCAGATCGATGCAGGCTTACAGAAAGGCTACCAGCCAGATGAGATCGTTGATGGGGTGGTGAAAGTGATCAGCCCAGGACTGAATCTCTGTAGTATGCCAGAAATGAAAAGTAAATTGACCTTGCAACAGCTGAAGATGGTTTTAAAAGGGCACTATAGAGAAGAGAGTACTTCAGAATTGTTCCACCGACTCATTAGGCTCTTACAGAAAAATAATGAATCACCCCAAAATTTCTTGTTCAGAGCAATTGAACTGAAGGATAGACTGTTGTTTGCATCCAGAGATGTAGAAGCGTAAGAGAAGTTTGATGCTGGACTAGTCCAGAACAAGTTCTTGAGATCATTGGGAATGGGATTAATCAGCAAAGATATCAAGTTGCAGCGGAAACAGTACCTAGAAGATCCTGGCATTTTGGACAAAGTCCTAATTGAAAAAATGAATGAGGCTGCTAGTTTGGAGTCAGAGAGCGAACAGAAGTTAAAGAAAGGCTCTGCTCCTAAAATCACCAAAATGAGTCAGCTGAAGTTGGAGACCCCTAGTGGCCAGTCCGAAGATCATCATAGAGACCCTCCAGTGCCACCTCCGAGAGGGAACCTTAAATCACAAACAAAAGATAGACCAGCCAGCGCAGACTGGGAGGAAGTAATAAGAGAGCTGCGAGCCGAGTTGATTGAGGTGAAAAAGTCGATTCGTTCCAGGCCAGAACCGGTATCCCTCAGACCCAGGAGTGAGTTCCTAAACAGAAGATACCCGGCTTGTGAAGCATCAGAGTACGGTGTGTGTCCACTGTCTAAGATGTGGTAAGGAAGGACATTATGTCAAGGAATACCAATGGTCATGGTCGTTTGGGTTAAAAGACAGGAGGTTACCAGTGTGGGGCGACTGGTAACCGCGACACGGAGGAGGCCCAGAAGCAAATCCAAATCTCACCAAACCCCAGAACGGCGCATGAGGTAAAACGACTGCGTCAGTACTATCCCCAAGTGTGTTCCCGTCTACAACAGCTCCAAAGGAGACAGGGGCATAAGTTACTTAATGCCCAGTGCGGAGGTCAAACGATGTACTCCTGGGAGAAGGATTCCTCAGTCAGTAAAGATAGCCTCATCAGCCTAATCGGTGAAAGGTGCTTTATACAGTGCCAGCTAGATGGACTCCTAGTAAAAGCACTGTGGGACACAGGAGCCCAAGCGACTCTTTTAAATGAAGAATGGAGAAGGCGCTACCTGCCACGTACTTGCCTTCGGTCACTAAAAGAACTCTTGGGACCAGTGGAACTCCACGGCAAAGCCGTCAACCAGACCAAAATTCCTTTCGTAGGCTGGATGGAAGTGACTTTCTAACTCAGGGCCATGAAGAACAGCAACACCATCGAGCTTTTGGTACCTTTTCTCGTGACCAGTGATCAGAAAATGGCAGAGGATCCTATCCTGGGTTATAATGTAATCAGTGAGGTCATCACAAAACATAAGACATGGGAGTTGACAGTGGATGCAATCGCCACATCGCTTGCCATACCCAACGCCGTGGCGGAAAACATGATTCATAGAGTAAAGAAAGCACAGAATACAATGGACCTAAAGGAAGTCAAGGTAGGCTTGCGCCCAACCATCATCCGTGCAAACCAAATATTGGGGGTGAGGTGTGGAGTCCGGGTAGAAGCAGGAAGAAAAGTCCAGAAAAGACTGTTCGTGCCAAAAGACTCCTCAGAACTTCCGGAAGGCCTAGTGGAAGGTGAGACTGTGCTTACAATTCCTACTGGTGGGTTTGCTCGAGTGACAGCACCGGTGATGAATACTACAAAACACGAAATTAGACTGGATCCAAAGACTGTGTTAGGTGGGGAGGAAATTGTGCAACCCACCTCGGGGTCCTGGGATCCCCCATACCCATGGAACACTTGTGTGCTGAAGATCTAGCGGTAGCAAAACAGATGCTGAGAGAAGAGTGTCATGCGTTTGTGGCGCCCCTGCGGGTTCAGTCGCCACAGAGGTACTGCATCTCACCCAGTCTTGTAGTATCCCACTCTCAGGTAAGGATAGAGTGCTGCCCGGGACCCTCACACCTTCATCCAACACTACACTACTCCAGACCAGCTGGAAGGGCAAGATGTGTCGAGCTTTCTGCTGAGCCCTGACCCTGGTTGGAGTGGGGGGAACCAAAGTAGGGGGAACCATGTAGTGGGTGTGGGTGGAGCACATAGATCAGGGGAGCACTTGTTAGAAGTGATATAAAAGAGGGAACCATCTTAGAAAGACAAGGCAGTCTGAGAGGAGAAGTAGAGGGAGCAGGAGCTCGGCAGGAGCTCTGCTCAGGAGGAGGGCCTAGAGAGAGGCCCAGGACAGACTGAGAAGGAGAGGAGGAAGGAGAGAGGAGCAGGAGAAATGCTCCAGGAAAGAGAAAGGGATCCCAGGGGTACGGGCAGTGCAGGAGGCCACCTGTACGCCCGAATATGCCAGGCGGTGGAGGGATCAAGCCGCAGAGGGGACCGGCCCCTGACCAGTGAGAATTACAAGGTTCAACTGGAAACCGGAGGCTTTCAGGGTGCAGTTGCAACATCCGCACTCAAGTCGCCAAAAAGGTAACCACATAGGATCCAGGGAACTCCAGGATGCCCAGAAAGATCCGAGGATACCGGCTTGGGACATTATTTGGCGAGGCGCAGGGCAAGAAGGGTGAGAGCCAGCCAGAAAGACGGCTGAGAAGGTCATATAGAACGGGGTCCTGTCAGGCACTCTTGAAGCACCTGGGAGTTTGCTGAACCCCTGCCTGGTGAACGCAGCGCAACGTGGGAGGCTGTAAGCTGGACAGTGCAACCTGAGGAACTTAACAACTGTGAGTAAACTCTGAAGACGGCACCCCACTGTCTCTGTGAAGTTATTGCTGCGCCATCACCCCCGGCACTACACCGCAACATCCATAACAACTCAGCACAGCCCTGGAGCTAAGCTCTACCTGTGGAGAGCTAAACCAACTCGGCTGCATTTACACCAGCTCCAGAGGACCTGCCCCGCACCGGCGGCTCCCTTTAGCCACATACCACAGGTGGCATAACGAACATTATATAAAAACTATAAATCCCTGTAAATATTCCCCTTTTGATTGACCGCCCTGGGTCACGGACCCGGTCACCGCCACTGTGACATCTCCCCTAGCAACGACCGGCCCGACACCGAGTACCCCACGGCCCAGGGGGCGCGTCACGTTCTCCAAAGATGACTCTGATATAGGTTGTATCCCGTCGTTGCATTTAAAAATCAATTTGAAAGACACGACCCCAGTAACCAGAAGTTACATGTCTGTGCCAAAACTATTACATCGTGAAGTGAAAGAATATTTACAAGATCTCATCAGCAGAGGTTGGGTCCAAAAGTCGAAGTAGTCTTATTCCTCTCCTATTGTTTGTGTTAGGAAGAAGGACGGTTGTTGAGACTCTGTTGTGATTACCAGGAACTAAACCGAAAGTCAGTACCTGATCGACACCCGATACCAAAGATTCAAGATAAGCTGGATAGCCTATCAGGAAGCACCTGGCTCTCTGTCCTCGATCAGGGTAAGGCATACCACTAAGGGTTTGTCGAAGAGTCCAGTAGACCCTTGACAGCATTCATCACACCATGGGGATTATATGAGTGGATTTGCATACCGTTTGGGCTCAGTTCAGCTCCAGCAGAATTCCAGAGGAAATAGAGACATGTTTAGAAGGATTGAGGGACGATATCTGCCAGCCGTACTTGGATGACAATGTGGTACACAGCAAAACCTTTCGGGAGCATGCTGAACACGTGAGGACCGTAATACAGCGGTATCAACAACACGGAGTTAAGTTGACCCCAAAGAAGTGTGAACTGTTCAAAAGACAAGTCCGATTTCTAAGGAAAATTGTGTCCGGAGAAGGATATACCATGGATCCAGCAGAAATCGCTCCGGTACTGGCCTTAAAAGACAAGCGTCCCTCTACCGTCGGGGAGTTGAGGCAGATGTTAGGATTCCTCTCCTAATCTCGTACTTACGTTCGGTACTTCTCCAGGATTGCCGCCCCACTATACATCCTCTTGGGGGGATGACAGAGACAACAACACTCAAGGAGAAAAAGAAGAACTCGGGTAGGACCAGGCTTAAAAGAAACAACGCCTTTTTGTCCCAACAGCCCATTCTCTGGACAGCAGACCACCAGGAGGTATTGGAAGAACTAGTAGACTACCTGGTAAAGCCACCCATCTTGGGATATCCTGATTTCAATTTACCATTTGTTATTCATTGCGACGCTTCTTAAGTTGGACTGGGAGGTGCCCTGTATCAGCATCAAGATGGAAAAATGAGTCATCGGTTACGGTTCTAGATTCGTTGACAGACGCTGAGAAGAATTACCATCTACATTCTGGAAAATTGGTGTTCCTGGCATTGAAATGGGCTATCTGTGAACGATTTAGAGATTAACTCTACTACAGCAAAGAGTTTGAAGTATACACTGACAACAACCCTTTGACCTACAGTATGTCCTTACTACAGCCAAACTGAATGCAACGGGTCAGAGATGGGTCGCTGAACTAGTGGACTTTAATTTCAGCATCAAGTACAGGCCAGGAAAATGCAATGCGGATGCTGACGGATTGCCAAGAATGCCACTAGAGCCTGAGGAGTTCATGCAAGCATGCTCGGAGGAAGTCAGTCTGGAAGAAATTGAGAGCACTACCCTAGCAGTACAAGCTTATCAGGAGGAAGACACACCATTGTGGTGTCCGTTGACGATGGAAACCACCATAAAAGCAAGAGAACAAGATCACCCCCGGTCTATTCAACAACTGCCAAAAGGGAAAATCCGTAGAGCACAACAGAAAGATCAGATAATTGGTAGAATACTACTTTATATGGGCCAAAATTGGTTTCCAAGTAAACGGGAGAGAGACAATGAGTCACCAGCAGTATCTGTTTTAATTAAAGAATGGACGAAGCTCTACCTCAGTGAAGACAGGTAGATATAGTGAATCCTATATCGTAAAGGAGGACAAAACCGGCAGTTGGTACTACCCAGAGTATTCCGTAGGTTGGTCTTCAAAGAACTCCACGAAAACATGGGACACCTGGGAGTGGAAAGGACAACAAATTTGATCCGTGAACGTTTCTTCTGGCCGTACATGCAGAGAGATATTGAGAGGTACGTGACCAGGGAGTGTGGGTGTCTGAAAGATAAACGTCCCAACACATCAACCCGGGCACCTATGGGCAACATCCAAATTACATATCCGTTTGAGATGGTCTCAATAGACTTTCTACATCTGGAGACATGCAAGGGTGGTTACGAATACATCTTGGTGGTGATGGACCATTTCACTCGATTTGCTCAAGCATATGCCACCACCAATAAATCGGGTCGAACAGCAGCAGAGAGGATCTTCAATGATTTTGCTTTGAGGTTTGGGTTCCCTACGAGGTTACACCACGACCAAGGAAGAGAATTTGAGAGCCAACTCTTTGCCAAGCTAGGAAAGTACTGTAGAATTCAGAGATCCCACACAACGCCCTGTCACCCAGAGGGTAATAGACAAGTGGAACATTTTAACCGGACATTATTGTCGATGTTGCACACTTTAACAGCTGATGAGAAGACTGGAAGTGTTCTCTGTTAAAAGTGGTACATGCCTATAACTGTACAAAGAGCGATGTAATGGGTTACTCACCCTTTTTCCTATTGTATGGACAATCGCCAAGCCTGCCAATCAACATCATGTTCGATACTCCGGTGTCAGAGACTTACAGAACGTATCCGGAGTATGTTCGGAAATGGAAGGAACGGATGGCAGAGGCATACAACATAGCGTCCAAAGTGGTTACGCAAGGACAGAGCAAGAGTAAGGAGTACTATGATCGAAAATGTTATGGAGCAGAATTGGCACCGGGAATCCGGGTGCTAGTCAAGAACGTACGTGAGAAAGGCGGTCCAGGAAAACTTTGTTCGTACTGGAAAGACAAGGTGTATGTGGTCGTAAGGAGGAAAGCTGATGATAGCCCATTGTATGAAATCCGATTGGAAACGGGAGACAAGAAAACCAGAATAGTCCATCGGAATTTACTACTACCCCGTGATTATCTCCCACCACAACAAGACTTCCCAGAAGTAGACCGATATCATCCGAGATCGACTAAGGGACCACCACAGACTGAAGTTCCGGAGGTGGATAGTGACCTTGAAAGCTCCAATGGAGAAGAACACACCGTTGTATTTCTCGGACCGGCAAGGAGAGGGATGTACCATCCTCAGGAGAGTGAACTAAGTCCTGAGGCTCCAGAGTTTGTACCAAGGAGTACAGATGAAGTCCAATTCAGATCTGATGATCGAACACCGGCCCCTGAAGAGACCGATCGACACTCAGGAGGAGCGGAATTACCAGACCGTGCGGAAACAAGTGACTAAGGAGACGTACAGGAACTTACAGAGGCAGCTCCAGGAGCATCTGAGGAAGCATGGGAAATGAGTGCAGCGGAAGAAACTTCTGTGACCCGTGGTCTCTGGGGAACAACCCACCAGGAGGATGTCGACTCGAGACGTCAGGAGGCCCGTGATGCTGACATATGAGACACTTGGTGAACCGAGTCAAGTGCCAAGGACTGTCGACTGGAAACAGTTATCACTGCCTGTGGACCAGGTAAGCCCACTTAAGTGGTATTCACCACCGAGAGGCAGTATGGAAGATGTTGCCTGGTGGAAAGACTTGTTTTCATGCTTTGATTTTCTTTAAAAGTCTTTCTAGAAACAAAGAATTGTTAAAGCATAGAGAGAGAGACCTGGTTGAAGATGTACAAAAAGCTCCAGCTGATGATTGTTTTAATTGTGTTAATTGTTTATTTCTTACAGGCATCCTACAAGAAAAAGGTCGTAAAATTAGGTTGTTATCAATGTTTATGAACATTATACCAATTTCACAATGCCAATTTGTATATAAAGTTATCCAACTTTCACCACTGTCTCAGAATTGGTCAGATTGACCAATTAAGACGAATGTCAAGGACGACATTCAAAAGGAGGGAAGAGTGTGACATGCAGAAGTAGTGCTGTTGCTTTAAAAGCAGTCAGGAACTTTTAGAAGTAACACAAGCACATGAGACAGGAAGTGTTGTGCTCCAGAAGCATCTAGAAACTACAGTGGTTAACACAGTCACAGGAGAAGGGGAGTGTTTTAGCAGAGCCCCAGGGGGATTGTGGGAAAGTTGTTTACTGTCTGGCTGGAGCCGAAGAGAAAGGTGGTGTGTGTGTTCTGTATCTCACAGAAGCTCCCCTGTAAGTGAAAAGGATTCAAGTCAGGAGTGAAGCTAAGCACAGGTCAGGTAGAGTTCCTGAACTAACAGTGCAGAGTATTGTCAGGCAGAAAGAGAAGTACTGGAAGAAATGGTGTCACAGTTATCATACCTCTCAGCAAACCCTCCCCCCCTCCTCCATTTCACTGTGCTGTAAAGAATGCTGTGTTCATTAATGTGCCTTTGCATTAGAACTGTGCTGTCCTGAACTACTGAGAAGACTGTGAACTGCTGTGCTGCTAAGGAAACCGTACTGTTTGTCACTGGAGCCTGTTGCTCATACGACTTAACTTGCACTGGCTGTGCAGCTTCTTATTAAATGCTACTGTTCTACTGTTTATGAGGACTCTTGTCAAGTGTGTCTGGTCAGCAAGTGAAACAACCTACGTGTCTTTGCCTGAGGGTCAATACCCCTGTGTGCCTGAGAGAAGCTGCAGCACATGGTCTATGGTCGCCCTGAGTAACGGTTACCCCAGGATTCCAAATAATTCATATAACCTGTCTCGCCCCTATCTGAACCTAGCGGCGTAAGTGTAACACTATCCCATTCTCCATACCGAACCCCCCCATGTTCTCCATACCAAGTCCCCCATGTTCTCCATACAGAGCCCCACCCCCATGTTCTCTATACCATGCTCCCCCCCTTGTTCTCCATACTGCACCCCTCATATACTCCACACAGAGCCCTCCCCATATTCTCCATACCAAGCTCCCCCCCATGTTCTCCATACCGAGCCACCCCCCATGTTCTCCATACAGAGCACCCCCATATTCTCCATATCGAGCTCCACCCATGTTCTCCATACAGAGCCACCCCTCCCCCATGTTCTCCATGCAGAGCCTCTCTATGTTCTCCATACATATTTTCTAATTTTCTATTACAGCCTACTGGAGGTTATGAACTCAGTTAAGGACAATGGAAATTAGTTGTATATGTATTTCTCTACCTCAACAAATAGAATCAATTTCCTGTTTCACTAGAATTAAAAGAGTAAACCACAAACTGCAGGCAGAACAACCTCCAGATTCCTGCACTGACTGAGCAGAAGTGAGAGATATCCATGAGAAAATTTGCTGATTGGTTACAGCCCAAACCCTCAGGCTAAGTGCCCACGATGCAGAAATGCTGCGGATTTTTCCTGAGCGTTTCTGCATCTCCCTGGCAGAAAAAATGCATGCAGATTTTACATGCATTTTTTCTGACAGGTAGAAGCGCTTGTCAAGCATTTTGAACATGCGATTTCGCATGCGGGTTGTCAAGCACTTTTCCAAGAGATTTTAGCATTACTTGGAAAAGTGCTTGACAACTTGGTCAGTTGCATGGATTTATATAGTGTGACCAAGTTACGATGCTGCAAATGCAATATCAATAGTAAAAAAAATAATAAAAATGGTGAAAAATAAAAAAAATTATACTCACCTTCCGATGGCCCCCGGTCTCCTTCTCCGGTGCGTCCGGTGTCTTGGGCGGCTCGCGGTGGTGTATAAGGACCTTCCATGACGTCATTTAGTCATGTGACAGGTCACGCGAACGCCGACGTCAGCGGTCGCGTGACCTGTCACATGACTAAATGACGTCATGGAAGGTCCTTTTACCACCGCGAGCAGCCGAAGACGCCGGACGCACCGCCGGGAAGAGACAGGGGGCCATCAGAAGGTAAGTATATGTTTATTTTAATTTTTTTTTAACTACAGGTACTTTGGTACCCGGATCTGGAGGAGAGTCTCCTCTTCTCCAGACCCGGGTACCATCCGCGCATTGAATCGCATAATATCCGCATGTGTACGTGTAGTCATGCGGATGTTATGCGGTCCAATGCAAGTAAATGGCGGCTAAAACGCCGCGATTCCGCAAAATTAATGAACCTGCTGCGGATTTTTCCGCAATGATTGGGGACCATTGCAGACCTTCTACCAAGCGTTTTTTAAGCGTTTCTGCGGCGGAAATTACGCTGCGGAAACGCTTAAAAAACGCATAGTGGGCACGCAGCCTCACAGTGAAAAGGAACCTGTCTTCCATTTAGGTACTGTAAGGCAGCGCTAGTCATCATACTGGGGGTTACTCGCTGCACCGGGTCAATTAAGGCACATAAGCAATGTCCTTCCGATAATTCACAATGCAGTTTAATATTTCATCATAAACCGCTAATCACACAGTCCATCTTAGTATACGCCCGGCATGTTTACACCTATCACCTCTGGGAGCTTCTCAAGTGGCAGACCGGCATATTACACACATCACACTCGGGAGCCTTTCCAGCGACAGATACGTCCACTTGGCTCCCGTTATAGCCCTCAGCTAGGCAACAACATAAATGTCCATATAACGCAGCGTTTTTACCTTTAGCGGGTCCGTTTATTCCGCCACCACTGTGGCTTTGCGGCTTTCCCAGGTGGGGGTCTCTAGCCGTCGTCCCCTCGTAGGCTACTGGTATGTCTTCCACACTTGACATCCAGCCTGCGCCTTTCAGGGTTCTGCACCAAGCCGACTCTCCCTCAAAGGCCACTGACATCCACGCACCGGATCCAGGCTCGGCCTTCCAGGCTGCCAGGCTTCACTCTCAGCCTCCCTAGGCCTCTCACAAACGGTGTCCCACACACACGGAGCACAGGCCTCACGCCTCACACCAAACACACCGCCCAACTGTCTCAAATTACCAGGGTTTATATATCCTGTAGCACACATACATACACAGACAGGACCTTGCTGATGTTACAGTCATGTGATCAGTCAGCTGTGTGTATAGGTCCTGTGTGCTGTCCCAGTCATGTGTACCGACCTTTACTGTGCATACAGGACCAGTGTGATGTCACAGTCATGTGACCAGTCACCTGAGGGGGAAGGTTTATGGTCAGGTAAAACACATCCTAGGCCATTACCGTAATGCCAGCAAGTCGCTGCATTACATATCCCCCCTCTGTTCAAACTTGTGGGGTTGAACACATAATATACACAATCACCTCATATCCCACAGCTCATACCGAGACCATGTACTTGTCAATTGCGCTGTTCAGCCCCTGGAATATTAGTCAATGACATTAGCCCATTCCTTAGGGACCTACCATTTGTCACTGTCACTGACTTCGTCAGGTCACCTTTCCGGGTCGTAACCTTGTCAGGTCTCCCCCGCTCCCAGCGGTCAGTCATACAGCGGTGTGACTCACATGCCCTGGTATCTAAGGTCTGGTTCGACTCCGTACTGTCCCGTCCTCAATGGGGTCGTTTGTATGGGCTGCTCAAACCTGAGTTACTGGAGGTCTCACTACCTCTAAACCCACGCCCACTACTCTCAGGACATCTTGAAAGGTCCCTAACTCCAGCTGTAGCTGTTCTGTTATTTAGGGGGCCCTTTCTCTGTCGGGTCTCACTATTTCTAGATGGCTTCCATCTTCTGCTGCTCAGATGATGCTGTCTATCTACTCGCAGTCTAGCGAGATTCAATTGTTCTACCTCTTGCAGGTAGGTCACTCGGTACTCAATCAGCATGCGTATATATTTTAGGCTTTCTTCTGTTCCTACAGCGGAGAAGGACACCATGCCGTCTTCGTCTGGTATCCAGTCCTGATGATCACGTGGACTGCTTACTTTCACCACACCAGAATTCTTGACCATCATCTGCATGGCTCGACCGCTTCTCCCAATGAGCTTTCCCACCAGAACATGAGGCACCCGGATGACCTCTTCACGCATACTGTGAGCTTTCCTCATCAGCTCCAGTTGTCTAACGGCTTGTTCCGTCTTCAACCGGAGAAACCGCTTCGTGCGAATACATCGCCAATGCATATCACTTAGGATCGCCACCCTCTTCACTGTGACTTCGGTCATGGACAGAACCACCAGCTGTTTAGCTTCGGAGGTCAAGTACACCTTACAGGCTCCCACAGCCTTCTTAAACTCTTCATGCACGGACTCACGGGTGCATTCTTCCCTCAAATCCTGGGGTACATCTACGAGGCATTTGTACCAAGACGTTTCGGTCTCACCAGTATTTTCCAGACGATCAACCAGCTCAGAATTCAGGGACAACTGACTTTCAGCTTCTTCCCCCTGTATGCTTACCCTGAGCTGACTCATAGCTACAAATTCACGAATTTTCGTCTTGACCACTTCCACTTCATATTTATCTTCTGTTACCATGCTCTTAGCTCTCCTCAGGTCCACCTTCTCATGGTATAAGGGAGTGAGTGCAACGTGTTTGCCCTTTTCCTTCTCCAAGGAGGCCTCGTTCACCGAGTGATACTTTGTCAGGCGACTTTTGAGCCCGGAAACCTCTTCCTCTAGTTCCGTCACTCGCCTCTCAGCGGCCCGTCTCTGAAGCTCTTCCTGCTTCAACTGCTCTTTTAACAGTAGAGTTCTCTCAGACCTCTCTTGCTTCAAATGGGCCTGAAACAATTCCTTGAGCTCCCTGATCTCGGCTCTTACTTCCACCGAATCATCCAAGCTCGCATCACACGAGGAGGTATCTGCTTCACACCTCCCATCACCAGTGGCCAACTCCTGGCCCTGGTCTGTGGCTTATCCGATGGACTCCTCCATCTTTTTCCGCTCAGCTTCCATCTTGCTGACTGTTTCTTTAAGGCACGTCTCCGCCCTCTGGAGAGTTTCACAGGACATCTGTAGCTTCTTCACCTGAGCTTCCAGACCTAGGGTCTTTCCACGGAGATCATCATTCTCCTCACGGGTCTCTTGCAGAGTGGTCTCACCCACTTGGCGCACTTGCTCTGCACCCGCCTTATCCTCCTCTAGTTTTTCTTTTACCTTGAGGAGATCCTCATAATCTCTCTTAAGTTGTTGCAGTTCCATACCGAACTTTTCATCACACTCCTTCTTGGAGTCACACAGCTCCTGGTTGAACTGTTCGCGCAATCGTTCTAGGTTTTGTTCACGCCCAGCAACTTCATGCTGCAGCGCCTCTTTGAGGGCAGACAGCTCTAACTGTACCAGGGAGAAGCGATCTTTCACCTCGCATAACTCATCTTCACACACCGCTTTGTCAATCTGTAATTGAAAAACCTCCTCCTTGATTTTGCGGCGGTCCTCCTTAATTCCGTAGAACATTTCCTTCCAATGGTTAATTTCCGCGTTGCTTCCCTCCATGTCTCGCTGCCAGTTCCTCATAACCTGGTATATTTTCTGCTGCTCAGACTCCAAGTTCAGCTGGTCTGAGGACACGATCCCCAGGTTTTCACATAACTGCTGCACGTCAATCTGACACTGTGGCCTGATAGGCTCCAGCTCTTGGTCATGGCTGGCCGCCTCCCCTTTCAGGGCTGCTGGATCCTGATCCGTCAGTCTCAGTACCGTACCGGAGGTTGCTACTGGCAACGTCATCTCCTCTTCTACCTCTAAAGGAGGATCCACACTTGAAGCATAGGCACACAGTACTATATTCTCTTTATTTTCATTTTCAGGGAGTACTACCGGAGCAACCTTTTTGAGGCCCTTGCGCCGTCGACGACGAGAGGGGGACTCTCTCCCCTCGTCTAGCCCCTCCTGACCGAACTCACTTTTTACTTTCATAGTGTCACAGTCAGCTACGGGGTCTGTGTCACTCCCCATGGTGTTGTGGACTAACAGGTCACCTCCCACTTTGACGTCACCCCCTTCTACTGGAGTTACCCCGTTATCAACGGTCACATTGTCATTTTTAGGAGGTACCAACCCACAACCAGTAACAATTTCCAGTTTTCTGCAGTCCACACTCTTGTGAAAATCCGCCCCTTTTTTAGACTTCGCCCCCTTTTTAACAACCACACTGGCAGGGTAATTTTTACACAAAAAATCAGCAGTAGTCTTAGGACTCAGTTCACAACATCTCTTACCACCTCCCCGGGCACTCTGGGACAACACTGGCGCCCCCGGAGAGTCCATAGAATGGTCCACTGCCGCCATTCCATATGGTGCCCACAGCTCCTGCGGTTCCTGCACCATGTCCAGTAAAAGTTTCCCAAATACCTGCTCTGGTCCCAACCGGCTCTTCAACCGCTCAATAGCTCCAGACAGATCTGCTGCTTTGCTCACAGCCATCGCGGTACGCTGTTCACACTAGAACTTCACCGCTCTCCCGGAAAAATATTCATGGCCCCGCCGAGCCACCGCAAACCAGGTTTGAGTGCGACGATAATCTTCGCAACCCCGCCGAGATGCAGCCAGATGCTTTTAATTTCGTGAGCCCCGCTGAGCCACAGCAAACCAGGTTTGAGTGCGATGCCAATCTTCGCAACCCCGCCGAGTTGCAGCAAACAACCGTATTTGAGTGCGACGACAATCTTCGCAACCCCGCCGAGTTGCAGCAAGATGCTTTATCCACCCTCGTCGTCCTGTGCCGTTGCCCCTAGCAACCGGGTTGTCGTTGCCGCTAGCAACCGGGCTGCCGTTGCCCGCATTCTCAAACCACATGTAAGGCAGCGCTAGTCATCATACTGGGGGTTACTCGCTGCACCGGGTCAATTAAGGCACATAAGCAATGTCCTTCCGATAATTCACAATGCAGTTTAATATTTCATCATAAACCGCTAATCACACAGTCCATCTTAGTATACGCCCGGCATGTTTACACCTATCACCTCTGGGAGCTTCTCAAGTGGCAGACCGGCATATTACACACATCACACTCGGGAGCCTTTCCATCGACAGATACGTCCACTTGGCTCCCGTTATAGCCCTCAGCTAGGCAACAACATAAATGTCCATATAACGCAGCGTTTTTACCTTTAGCGGGTTTTGGCTGCTACAGTCCGTTTATTCCGCCACCACTGTGGCTTAGTGGCTTTCCCAGGTGGGGGTCTCTTGCCGTCGTCCCCTCGTAGGCTACTGGTATGTCTTCCACACTTGACATCCAGCCTGCGCCTTTCAGGGTTCTGCACCAAGCCGGCTCTCCCTTAAAGGCCACTGACATCCACGCACCGGATCCAGGCTCGGCCTTCCAGGCTGCCAGGCTTCATTCTCGGCCTCCCTAGGCCTCTCACAAACGGTGTCCCACACACACGGAGCACAGGCCTCACACCGAACACACCGCCCACCTGTCTCAAATTACCAGGGTTTATATATCCTGTAGCACACACACATACACAGACAGGACCTTGCTGATGTTACAGTCATGTGATCAGTCAGCTGTGTGTATAGGTCCTGTGTGCTGTCCCAGTCATGTGTACCAACCTTTACTGTGCATACAGGACCTGTGTGATGTCACAGTCATGTGACCAGTCACCTGAGGGGGAAGGTTTATGGTCAGGTAAAACACATCCTAGACCATTACCGTAATGCCAGCAAGTCGCTGCATTACAGTACCTACACCAGGGGCATATTTGGATGGTGATACATGTACCTGGTATAATAAAGGGAATTAATATGAGTTAGAAAAAATGCCTTTTAAAACCACCACGCAGCACTCCTTCCAGTCAACTTGGTGGCACTGTTCTAATCAATGTCCTCACGGGTAATTCGCCACAGAGGTTTGATTGACGTCCCGTCCAGCATGCGAATATAGATGGTACTGATGGTTTCCCTTTAATTCAATTGTCTAGCTGTGAACTGACTAATGATATGCATGTTAGTACCTATTACTTCTATTACTTTTATTTCTATGGAAACCATGATGATTTTCATTACATGTGGTCTTTAAATTATGTTTTTTTTTATTAAAGAGATTTTCCATTACATCAGTATTGATGACCTATAGTGATAACATCAATATTATATCGGCAGAGGGATGTCACCTGGCCCCCAAATGATGCAGTGTACGGAGCGGAACACCACAGCTCTATCACTCTCCGGGTTACTGCTGATGAAGCTCCTATTCATATACAGTTAGGTCCATATATATATTGACAGAGACATTTTTCTAATTTTGGTTCTAGACATTACCACAATGAATTTTAAACAAAACAATTCAGATGCAGTTGAAGTTCAGACTTTCAGCTTTCATTTGAGGGTATCCACATTAAAATTGGATGAAGGGTTTAGGAGTTTCAGCTCCTTAACATGTGCCACCCTGTTTTTAAAGGGACCAAAAGTAATTGGACAATTGACTCCAAGGCTATTTCATGGACAGGTGTGGGCAATCCCTTCGTTATGTCATTCTCAATTAAGCAGATAAAAGGACTGGAGTTGATTTGAGGTGTGGTGCTTGCATTTGGAAGGTTTTGCTGTGAAGTAAACATGCGGTCAAAGGAGCTCTCCATGCAGGTGAAACAAGCCATCCTTAAGCTGCAAAAACAGAAAAAAAAACATCCGAGAAATTGCTACAATATTAGGAGTGGCAAAATCTACAGTTTGGTATATCCTGAGAAAGAAAGAAAGCACTGGTTGTTAGAACTCTCCTGTTAGGTTTTTTCTATCTTGCTGGTCACATGACCTTTTTTGCCTATTTAATCCTGCTCCGCCCTCCTGGCCTTGCTGGACTTCATTGTAATTTCTACTCTTAAGCTAGCCTGGTGCTTAGTTACCTTTCTCAGTCAGTTTAGCTAGGTCTTCGGACCTTTATGTTCTATGTTGTATGTTTGTCTTTTACTGCTACAATTTCTGCTAGGAGGTGTCCAACTTTATCCCAGACCCTAGTTCTTGTAGGGATCCCTCCCTTGCATCTATAGGTCTTCGTACAGACTAGCCGAGGACTTTAGCGGGTCTGATCGCAGGATCAGGTTCCCCGTTACATCATAGGGATCTAGCTTAGCTCTATTGTAGGGACAGATCTCCTTTCTTTCCTTAGTGCTTGTAGCAGATCATAACACTGGTGAACTCATCAATGCAAAAAGACCTGGGCGCCCACGGAAGACAACAGTGGTGGATGATCGCAGAACAATCTCCATGGTGAAGAGAAACCCCTTCACAACAGCCAACCAAGTGAACAACACTCTCCAGGAGGTAGGCGTATCAATATCCAAATCTACCATAAAGAGAAGACTGCATGAAAGTAAATACAGAGGGTTCACTGCACGGTGCAAGCCACTCATAAGCATCAAGAATAAAAAGGCCAGACTGGACTTTGCTAAAAAACATCTAAAAAAGCCAGCACAGTTCTGGAAGAACATTCTTTGGACAGATGAAACCAAGATCAACCTCTACCAGAATGATGGAAAGAGAAAAGTATGGCGAAGGCGTGGTACAGCTCATGATCCAAAGCATACCACATCATCTGTAAAACACAGCGGAGGCAGTGTGATGGCTTGGGCATGCATGGCTGCCAGTGGCACTGGGTCACTAGTGTTTATTGATGATGTGACACAGGACAGAAGCAGCCAAATGAATTCTGATGTATTCAGAGCCATACTGTGTGCTCAGATCCAGCCAAATGCAGCCAAACTGATTGGTCGTCGTTTCATACTACAGATGGACAATGACCCAAAACATAAAGCCAAAGCAACCCAGGAGTTTATTAAAGCAAAGAAGTGGAATATTCTTGAATGGCCAAGTCAGTCACCTGATCTCAACCCAATTGAGCATGCATTTCACTTGTTAAAGACTAAACTTCAGACAGAAAGGCCCACAATCAAACAGCAACTGAAAACCACCGCAGTGAAGGCCTGGCCGAGCATCAAAAAGGAGGAAACACAGCGTCTGGTGATGTCCATGAGTTCAAGACTTCAGGCAGTCATTGCCAACAAAGGGTTTTCAACCAAGTACTAGAAATGAACATTTTATTTACAATTATTTAATCTGTCCAATTACTTTTGGTCCCTTTAAAAACAGGGTGGCACATGTTAAGGAGCTGAAACTCCTAAACCCTTCATTCAATTTTAATGTGGATACCCTCAAATGAAAGCTGAAAGTCTGAATTTCAACTGCATCTGAATTGTTTTGTTTAAAATTCATTGTGGTAATGTCTAGAACCAAAATTAGAAAAATGTTGTGTCTGTCCAAATATATATGGACCTAACTGTACTAGCAGGTGATCGGCAGTACCCACCAGCGGCCATTAACACTGGGCCGCTCCATAAACAATTTACAACCAACTGCTTCAGGGGATTGTAACAGCTTATAGGTGGGAGGAATCCACCCCCCACAGATCTGATATTGATAACCTATGCCATGGATAGGTCATCGGTATCAATGTAGAGGTAAACCACACTTAATGTCATTGAAGACAGACATCAAGAACACTAATAAGGACATACCAGACAATTTTAAAGTTATCCAAAGTGGCAATAGCAGCAGCATCTACCCCCCGAAGTGACCACTAGAGATGCAACTGTGATCGTCACATAAAGCCTATAAAATACCCACAACATGCCCTAAAAAAATCAATTTTTAGCAGGATAATCTAGATGGAATTTTCTAAGATCCTGTTCACTACAATGTAACATCAGGTCACGTCTGTAAAATACTACAGTGACCAAAAGCATGAAAAACTGCATATGAATATATTCCCTGAATAAAGGACGACTCAGCATCAGAGAAGGCTTGTGCTTCTTTCACAATATGTATTAGCACAAAAAAGGCCTAAAAGGGCAAAGCTATACTTCCTCTTTTGAATAACAACCCCCCACCACCTCCCCAAAAAAAGATCTGAATGTTGTTATTGATGCACCCCTAAGGACTCAGGCATACGGCTATATTAAAGGTCTGTGTTATATGGGGTCATAAACTGTCTTATGTGCCCATTTGTACCAGTGATTTCTTATGGAGGCACACTGAAAGGTTTTTTTCATATAAATCAGGCCGCATGTCTCTCGGAGAACAATGTGATTGGCAGTTCAAATTCAGACATGGGTGATCAACATCTTCCCCAACCATCAGTCACACGTTATCCCCGTACACATTAGACTGTCCGCTGAACTCATTGATATTGGCAGGTTCGACCGACATTAGTCTAACTCAAGGCTCGGACAAGCCTGTTACCAGTGCTTTTATTCATAAAGATCTATGATGCTGTCACTTAGGATGAATAGGCCAGTGATCGGTCCAGAATCTACAACTGTACTTCAACCTACTGCACCCATACTCCGATCATATGAATGTGGCCTGAAAATCATGTTGACTGCAACAAAAACAAAAAAACTTCAGATTATAGTCAAAATCTATACATTTGTTAACTTACATTTTTTATGTACTAAAGTCAGCTGCTGTTGTCCATTTACTTTCTCCACGACTGGCAAATGATACCCCTTGGTATAATCACAATGAAACTGATTATTGGGCAGTTTTGAAGAAAGTAAATGGACCAAAGCCGTTCACTGTGATCTACCGCTATAAATTAACTACAATATTTTACTCGCTATTAGTAAATTACTTTTAATAAATCATCTATTTTACTTATACTGCTACTTCCTGGGGAGGGAAGTTGTTCAAATCAATAAATATGAGCTGTGATTCATGGTTTTGTTATTTAAACGGGTTGTCTAAAAGTGGACATTTATCCCAGATCTACAGGATAGCTGGTAAATATCTGATTTCTGGTGGCCCAGTACAGAGATCTCCACTGGCTGAGACCCCCATGACCTTGGTGAGCAGGGGTTTAGATGGGGCGTTGAGAATGTGCCCCGTCACTTCATTGAATGTCTATGGGGCTGACAATTCTCAGAGTACAGCGGTACAGGTCTCTGCTATTTCCATCGGCTTCCTAGCTATTGAATGGAGCTGCACCATATGCTTTATAGCTGCTCCATTCAAGCTCATCACAGAATATCTATTGATGATTGAGAAGGGGGCCAAAAATCAGATATTTCTCACCTATCCTGACTATAGATGGTAAATATCCAATGCAGGGCTTTGACAAGGGATAGGAAGGAGTTGCCTAGGGCCCCTCACACCGCCATTCCTCCATGTCTTATACCTGTACCCTGGGAACTAATAAGCGATTCCCATGCTTTGCAGGATTCATTATAAAGGAGTGCTTGTTACACTGATACAGCCGGGATCTGTGACAAAATGTAATACCAATTGCCCGAAGGCAAGAAAAAATCCCTTAGTTACCACACTAATTAACACTTTACTTGTACTAGGAATAATATAATGAGAATCTCAAATGTGTCAATTAATTACTGGTCTAATAAAAAAAAACACGTTTATACAGAGGTTACATCTACGACTCCAACGTACCAACTGCAATGTACAGTAGTGTTCAAAATAATAGCAGTAATAAAACATGAGTTAAGCACAAAATCTTTATACTAGTTTTTATTTCCATGCATTGGGAACATTGCACACTGTTTTCTAATTCAAAACATGAAGAGAAATATATATAATTTGTAACTACTTTACAGAAAATAACAAAAAATGAGCATTGTGCTGTTCTAAAAAATAGCAGTGTCTGCATTTGTCTTTAGAAACTCATAATATGTACTCTTTTTTTTGAGAATTTAGCATTCCTGTGAATCACTAACCTAATATTTAGTTGTATAACCACAGTTTTTTAGAACTGCTTCACATCTATGTTGCATAGAGTCAACCAACTTCTGGCACCTGTCAGCTGTTACTCCAGCACAAGATGCTTTGTCTACATCCCACAATTTTTGGGCATTTATTGGCTTTGCCTCAGAAACTGCATTTTTGCTGTCACCTCACAAGTGTTCTACCGGGTTAAGGTCTGGGGATTTGGCTGGCCACTCCATAACCTCAGTTGTCCTATTTCAAGGACATATCCTCTTCAGCGTAAGGCAACATGACCTGTTCAAGTATTTTAATATATGCAAACTGGTCCATGATCCCTGATATGCGGTAAATAGGTCCGGCACCATAGTAAAGAGAAACATTCCCATATTATGATGCTTGCACCACCATGCTTTACTGTCTTCAGAGTGTACTGTGGCTTGAATGCAGAGTTTGGGGGTCGTCTGACGAACTGTGGCCCTTGGACCCAAAAAGAACAATTTTACTTTCATCAGTCCACAAAATATTTCTCCATTTCTCTTTAGACCAGTTGATTTGTTCTTTGTCTAATTGTATCCGCTTCAGTGCATGTCTTTTTTTTAACAGTGGAACTTTGCGGGGACTTCTTGCTAAGAGATTAGCTTCACACAGGCGTCTTTTAACTGTCACAGTACTCACAAGTAACTTGAGCCTGTCTTTGATCATCCTGGATCTGATCATTGGCTAAGCCTTTGCCATTCTGACTATTCTTCGATATATTCGAATGGTAGTCTTCCATCTTCTTCCACGTCTCTCTGGTTTTGCTTTCCATTATAAAGCAGTGGAGATCATTGTAGCTGAACAGCCGATCATTGTCTGCACTTCTTTATAAGTTTTACCCTCTCCAATCAACTTTTTAATCCAAGTACGCTGTTCTTCTGAACAATGTCTTGAATGACCCATATTTCTCAGGCTTTCAAGGAGAAATGCATGTACAACATGTGCTGTCTTCACCCTTAAATAAGAGCCATCTGAGTCACACCTGTTTCTTCACAGAATGATTGACCTCACTAATTGAACTCCACATTGCTATTATTTTGAACACACCCACTTTCAATTAAGTATTCAAATACACAGGCTCAAAAACCTGCAGATCATGAATGCTGAATCTGTTGGTTTTCTTAGAATCTACTGCACCAACTAGTAAATTGTTTGACATGTGGTAATATAATTTATACCAAAAACAGTGATTAATCTGGTTAGTCATATTGGGCTATTATTTTGAACACTACTGTATAAGGCGTATAAAGCCCGCTAATTACGGTAACATGCCCATATTGTAATCATAGATTCATTACACAGAGGCAGGATCGATAAATCACTGCATCAGAATGCCAGAACTTTTTATTAGGTTATTATCCAAGTATTAACTCTTAGTACTCATCATGTAATAGATTTCTAACTAGTAGCCTGCGATATACAGATGTGTGAAAAAGTATTCATACCCTGTGAACTATTCCACATATTTTCATGTTACACACACAGACTTAAATGTATTTTAGATTTTCAAATATATATTTTTTAAGTAATTAGAAAACCAAGTATCATTTCCTTTACACTTCACAAATACGTGCTGCTTTGTGTTGGTATATCACATAAAATCCCAATAATATACATTTAAGTTTGATGGTGTAACTTGAAAAAATGTGGAATAGTTCACAGGGTTTGAATATATACAGTACAGACCAAAAGTTTGGACACACCTTCTCATTTAAAGATTTTTCTGTATTTTCATGACTGAAAATTGTACATTCACACTGAAGGCATCAAAACTATGAATTAACACATGTGGAATTATATACTTAACAAAAAAGTGTGAAACAACTGAAAATATGTCTTATATTCTAGGTTCTTCAAAGTAGCCACCTTTTGCTTTGATGACTGCTTTGCACACTCTTGGCATTCTCTTGATGAGCTTGAAGAGGTAGTCACCGGAAATGGTTTTCACTTCACAGGTGTGCCCTGTCAGGTTTAATAAGTGGGATTTCTTGCCTTATAAATGGGGTTGGGACCATCAGTTGTTTTGTGCAGAAGTCAGGTGGATACACAGCTGATAGTCCTACTGAATAGACTGTTAGAATTTGTATTATGGCAAGAAAAAAGCAGCTAAGTAAAGAAAAACGAGTGGCCATCATTACTTTAAGAAATGAAGGTCAGTCAGCTCGAAAAATTGGGAAAACTTTGAAAGTGTCCCCAAGTGCAGTTACAAAAACCATCAAGCGCTACAAAGAAACTGGCTCACATGAGGACCGCCCCAGGAAAGGAAGACCAAGAGTCACCTCTGCTTCTGAGGATAAGTTTATCCGAGTCACCAGCCTCAGAAATCGCAGGTTAACAGCAGCTCAGATTAGAGACCAGGTCAATGCCGCACAGAGTTCTAGCAGCAGACACATCTCTACAACAACTGTTAAGAGGAGACTTTGTGCAGCAGGCCTTCATGGTAATATAGCTGCTAGGAAACCACTGCTAAGGATAGGCAACAAGCAGAAGAGACAAGTTTGGGCTAAAGAAAACAAGGAATGGACATTAGACCAGTGGAAATCTGTGCTTTGGTCTGATGAGTCCAAATTTGAGATCTTTGGTTCCAACCACCGTGTCTTTGTGCGACGCAGAAAAGGTGAACGGATGGACTCTACATGCCTGGTTCCCACCGTGAAGCATGGAGGAGGAGGTGTGATGGTGTCGGGGTGCTTTGCTGGTGACACTGTTGGGGAATTATTCAAAATTTAAGGCATACTGAACCAGCATGGCTACCACAGCATCTTGCAGTATCATGCTATTCCATCCGGTTTGCGTTTAGTTGGACCATCATTTATTTTTCAACAGGACAATGACCCCAAACACACCTCCAGGCTGTGTAAGGGCTATTTGACCAAGAATGAGAGTAATGGGGTGCTACGCCAGAAGACCTGGCCTCCACAGTCACCAGACCTGAACTCAATCGAGATGATTTGGGGTGAGCTGGACCGCAGAGTGAAGCCAAAAGGGCCAACAAGTGCTAAGCATCTCTGGGAACTCCTTCAAGATTGTTGGAAGACCATTTCCGGTGACTACCTGTTGAAGCTCAACAAGAGAATGCCAAGAGTGTGCAAAGCAGTCATCAAAGCAAAAGGTGGCTATTTTGAAGAACCTAGAATATAAGACATATTTTCAGTTGTTTCACACTTTTTTGTTAAGTATATAATTCCACATGTGTTAATTCATAGTTTTGATGTCTTCAGTGTGAATGTACAGTTTCCATAGTCATGAAAATACAGAAAAATCTTTAAATGAGGTGTGTCCAAACTTTTGGTCTGTACTGTATGTATATGTTTATTTAATTTATTTATTTTTATTCATTTATTTTTATTCTTGATCTGGCAAAAACATCATGTGGGGGTGTGAGTGTATGGAGTGAGGTCTGGAGCTGAGCCACACAGGGCAGGTGCTGGCTGGTATACCTGTCCGACAGCGGCATTTATGTGGGAAAATTGCCCATCACCCCTCCCCCATGCAATCACAGGGCGCTGATGGGTTGCCATGGAAGCTGGCGGAATGCTGAAGGCCCCCAATTCCGCCATCCTGATACAAGAAAGGGCTTTATAGGAGTTATCTGTGCCATATATTGCAACACTCAAGTAATGCAGTGTAAAAGTACAAGACATCAGACGACCAATTGCTTTTAGGGAGACTAAAAAATAAAGTAAAATGTAATTTTTTTTACAAATAAACGTTGAATCACCCTCCTTTTCAACATCCAAAAATAAAGAAAAAGCGTATTAGTTATATTAGTAAAGAACAAAAAAATCAAAACTCCAAAATTAGAGCTCTTTGGTGCTGTATCTCCAATACAATGTAAAGCAAGAAAAACTTTGTATATACCTCAAATCCTACAGCTGCAGGTCTTGGGAAAACTTAAAGGGAATCTGGCAGCAGGTTTTTGCTATTTAATCTGAGAGCAGTGTGATGTAGGGGCAGAGAGCCTGATTCCAGGGATGTGTCACTTATTAGGCTGTGTGCTGTACTTTCAATAAAATCAATGAGGTGTCCTGTGCTAGGCTAATCTGTCTACCCATGTCCCATCACTGATAGGCAGCTTTCTGCCTATGCAGTGCACAAAGAAAGCTGCCAATCAGTGGTGTGGACAGGGTTATACAGAGCTCAGCATTCAGAGAACTGCTAGATCTGCAGCAGAGAAAACTGTGATTGTATCAAAATGACAGCAAGCAGCTCAGTAGGTGACACATCACTGGAATCAGACTCTCCGCCCTAAATCATGCCGCTCTCAGATTACAAATTCCCTTCAATAAATCACATTGACACACGTGACTCTCCGACACGTCCAAGTTCTTTTTAATGTTTTTTTTGCCACTTAAAAAAAACCTATTTGGCGTGGCTGTAATTGTACGGACCTGGAGAGTCACCGTGTGGGGTCATTATCACCGCACAGGGAACAAGACCCAAGGAGTGCCGCAATGGGTTTTTTTTCACTATCTTATTCCTCCTGGATTTTCCCCTTTTCCGGTATATTATATAGTAAAATTAATTTGAAAGTATCTGCAAAATGCAAATCTTCATACAGCCGTGTGCCTGGAAAATAAAGGTGTGGGAGGAGGTGACGGAAAGGATGGAGAAAAGGAGAGACAGCCCTTCCTGAAGGGGTTATACACAAGCCTTAGGCTTAGGCCACGTTCACACGTTCAGTATTTGGTCAGTATTTCTAAGCCAAAACCAGGAGTGGGTGATAAATACAGAAGTGGTGACGTGTTTCTATTATACTTTTCCTCTCATTGTTCCACTCCTGGTTTCGTCTTACAAATACTGAACGTGGCCGTATTGGTCCTGTATCTGGGGTGATTCTCCGCACAGCCCTCGCATACACGTGGAGGCCCTATATACGGCCGTGTCCCCCTGCGGCCTCCGTCCTCTTGCACAGTGACCGCCGCCCCCGCCCGCACTGTGTACATCACACAGGCTGCAGTCAGCTGATCGGTCACGAGGGAGTCGCGGCGTCAGGCGGTGCCCGCCCCCCGAGGTCACGTGACGGCGGCAGCGGGTGGGGCTGTGCGGTCGGTGCAGAGGGTCCGGTCCGGTCTGGTCGGCGGGAGAAGATGGTGAGTGTCCGGAGACGCTGGGGAGCGCGGCCTCTTCCATAGGCCGAGGACAGGTGGCCGCAACGGCGTGCACAGGACGATAGGCCGGGGATGAGCTCGGGCCTAGTGCGGGCCGGAGCTGTCACATTAGTCAGCGTTGAAGTACAGCACAACTTCCCATAGACATGTGATCAGTGCGGACAGTGCTGCCCCGGAGCTGGGACTACTACTCCCAGCATGCCCGGGATGAGTGTGTGCAGCCGGGCCGGGCCTGGTGATGGCTACACCCATGTACTGGGGCATGGAGCCTGGAGCTAATGAAAGCCCGGTCTGGCTCTGACTACCGAGAGGGCTGGTGGCGGCACACGGGGTAGTGGCGTGTACAGTCATGGCAGCCATTATTGGAGCTGTTAGTCGTGCTTTACTCATGCTCCCCAGGTCAAGCGCTGAGTGTCTACTTCTGATGTCTGCATTGTCTGCAGCGCTGACATTATATCAACACCGCTGCAGCTAATCAGTGAGCTTAGCACCTCTACCCGCTGTGATGGCATGAGCCGCAGAGTTCACTGATTGGCTGCAGCACTGTCAATGTGATGTCAGTGCTGCAGACAATGACAGCCACCAGGAGCAGTGGTGAAGACCAGCGCTGGACCTGGGGAGGATGAGTAAAAACCTTTTTTTTTTTTTTCAAACTGCCCTTGTCATGGGTTTTTCAAAACCAGAAACCTCTTTATTAATAAAGTTCCGGCTGCTGGGGTCTGCTGTGCAATGTGGCAGTGAAATGTCATCCTCTAATACAGTGCTCTCCCACCAGTGACGTTTCCACAACTAGTATGTCCTACACTCCTAAGTGCATCCTGGGAGTTGTAGTTCTGCAACTGCAAGAGCTACAGGTTGGAGAACCTCGCTGTACAGGATCTGTTCCTACATGGTCTGCACGAGGACTGTGGGGTCTGGATTTGTTTGACTTATTGATTTTAAAGTAAATCCGCAGCTGACAGGCAGAGAGCGGGCAGATCAGAAGGCGGATTCCCCCATTTTAAGTTATTAGAGCTCATTCGCAGCTGTTCTGTGCAGCTCAGTGGGGGGAGCTGAGCGATGGCTCACTGATTACCAGGTACAGGGTGGGGTTGGTAGGCAACTGGAGAAAAGGCTCCAGACAGAAGTGTTGTAGCCAAAGACCCACCAATGTGCGAAACATGATGTAACACTGATAAATCTGGTGCAAAGTAAAAGGCTTGTGCCAAATTTGGAAGTTATCACACTCGGCTGCCTCCTCCTCCATTCCCATAGATTATGAATGGAGCTGAGATGCACTCGCTCAGCCTTCTCTCCATTCAGATGTTCTCATTATTGGTGGGGGTCCCAACTGTCAGAGGCCCCGCAGTTAGCAAATAACTTCCAAACTTGGCACAAATATACAATCTCAATGTATAACTTCCAATCTTCTCACAAACACTTTAAAGGGGTTGTCCAGCCTTAGAGTACAAGTCTGCAGTCACTCTGACTGCAGATTTGTAAATCTTAACAGCGTGTGCGTGGTCTGGACTTGCGGGCATGTGACTGAAAGGATGTGATTTGCACATGCAGTCACATGCCGACTAGACTTGTACAGCGTTGCTCAGTGTAAGTGCATTGAGCAAGGCTACTCGCGTCTAGTCAGAATGACCACCTGCTTCCGGCACCAGAGAATCCTCACAGAGCCCAGTGCATGCACTTTGAGGATTCGCATGTCTGCAGTCTATAGCGACTGCAGACATGTACCCTAAGCTCGGCCAACCCTCTTTTTAAGGAAACACAGACACAAATTCTTTTCATGATAAAATTCCTCCACTAAGACTTCCAGAGCAAGATCAGATCATCCTAGGGGGTCTCCCTTTCCCCAAGACCGATTCTACTTTACTGAGATTCGCTGACCATGATGTCCGGATTTTTCAACTGATTATAGGTTCTAAAATACACAAAGGAACTTTCTAGCATTGGAATATTGATGGTTTGTTTGTAGGATAGGCCTTTAAAATATGGTGGGTGGGGTCTGGTCTGACTCTTGGTTCTCCCCTAATGATCAGCTGGAGGGGGCTGTATCTTCATTGTTTACTAAGCACAGCGCCACTCTTAGTAGTGGCTGTAACTGGTATTGCTGCTCAGTCTTAAGTTTTTTCGTTTTACAGTTTCTTTTTATCATTTTAGTTCATGTTTTCTAATCAGTGTGTTTTATTGGTGATGAATCTGGTTGGGTCTTGAAGCAAAGTTATGCTGATTTGCTGTCATTTTAAGCATATTGCAGAACCAAAAAAGTAATTCATAGTTTTGTATGTGTGAAGCTGGGATCAGAACACCCAGGAAATGTCCCTACACAGTGAAGGGAGCTGTTCTCATGTGGCCACAGCTGGAGCTGATAATGGCTGATGGGCAGGATTTACCGGGTATCTGCTGCCACCAATCTGATTTTGATGCCCTGTCATAGGGAAAGGTCTTTGATATGGAAAGCCTGGAAAACTCCTTTAGGAAAACACTGTTTACAACGCAGCGTGATCATTATGCTGCTGCAGATTTCACCCTTCTCATTCTGCAAAATTGTTATGGATATGCTACAAAGTCTTCAGTTGAAACTATTCCCTTGATTTAGGGCTCGAGAGTATTGGGCTGATTATGCTAATGACACTTGGCTCAAACTGTCAGAAATTGATCAGATCCTCTTACCTGAGAGATTAGGAGCATATATGAGGAATAGATGGAGAACTTAATTCCTCCATTGTCTCTGTGCGTACATCAGACTGCACTTGAATGACATCCGAGTGCAGTCTGATGTTTCACATGCACCCATTGACTTATATGGGTGTACTTGATCCGATTATCAAATGCACTCAGCGTGTTGCGATTGTGCTCTTATGCTAAATAGGTGTGAGAAAATAGTCGCAGATATGCACTGCTCAATAGTATAACATTGGGCTGCGTGCTATCCAATAAAACATCACATAGTGCTCGTCCGAGTTACACACTAGTGTGAGCGAGGCCTTACACTGAGGTCCCACAGTGCTTAGTACATAATCAGCCGTCCAGCATGTTACACTTCTGGCAGAGGGTTGCGTTGGTTGCATAAATCACTGGTTTGTCGATCCTTTGGTCATAAAGTTCTGCCATTTAACTTCTTCTTTTTCTCTGCAGAGTTTTCTGAGTGGCTTGTTTGGTCCGATTTGTGAGATTGAAGTTGTGCTCAACGATGCAGAAACCAGGAAGCTTTCCGAGATTAAAACTGAAGAAGGCAAAATTGAAAAACATTTCTTGTTCTACGATGGGGAGTCAGTAGCTGGAAAGGTAAGCTCCTTTTACATGACACAGATATGAAGTAGTGGTTCACTCTCCTGTCTCTTCACGTGTTCCTCATAGGTAAACTGATTAATAATTAATTACTTGATATTTGCATTGTGACGGGGGGGGGGGGGTTGTAAAAGCGAAGTGGCCAGTGTAGGCATCTGTTGTATTTATAGAGGTGCGAGGTCGTCATCTTCCTGAGACTGCAAACCACATCTGACGGCGCAGACCCCCCTACTTCACCAGTTTAGCAGTATTCATGAAGTTGCGCCTGTGCAGATCATTGAACCAATCTTTTAAAGTGTACGTGTCCTTTACACAGGTCTATAAAAATAAAGCATGCAGATATTTTAGGTTATATATACAGGGTGGTCCAAAAGTAGGTAGAGAGAAAATAACATGTATTTTGATTTATATATAAAATTATATTTACTAACACAAGCATAACATTGACAATTACATTTTATTCTGAACAATAATACAAAAGCTCTTAAATTTTATCAGCGCAGGTGCTCAAACTGTTTTCCATTACAATTTGCACAGCTTTGAAGTCGCCTCTTACGCTTCAACAAACTTTTTTGCACAAGTCTCTTTGGGTAATTTCTTGAAATGCATCTCTTATGTCATTTTTCAAATCACTGACACTTTTTAGTTTTCGACTATATACTTTGTCTTTGAGTACTCCCCAAAAGAAAAAATCCATTGGGGTCAAGTCTGGTGAACGTGCCGGCCAATCAAGTGGGCCTCTTCGGCCAATCCATTTATTAGGAAATGTTTCATCAAGATACTCGCGGACTACTCTTGAATAATGTGGAGGGGCCCCATCTTGTTGGAAATAAAGGTCATTTGAATTAGGCTGTTGCTGTAACTGGGGAACAACATTAGTATTTCGAGATACTTATCTCCTGTGACTGTTCCATCAAAAAATATTGGTCCTAAAACACCAAAACTTAAAATACCACCCCAAACATTGACACCAGGCTCATTTAGTTGTTGTTCTAATGTTAAATGCATGTTCTTATTATACCAGTAAATACAATTATGTCTGTTAATATGGCCGGAGAATTTGAAAGAAGCTTCATCACTCCACATAATGTTATGTAAAGTTACTGGATTTTCTTCAGTTTCGTTAAGCATAACCTTATTACACTTTCTGTCCACCTACTTTTGGACCACCCTGTATATATACAGTGCATTGTGAAACTATTTGGTCCCCTTGAACTTTTCTACCTTTTTCCACATTTCTGGCTTCAAACATAAAGATATACAATTCTAAGGCTATGTGCCCACGTTGCATAAATGAAGCAGAAAATTTCTGCTTCATTTCTGCAAGTCCTCTCCCGGAAAAACGCATGCGGAATTCCGCACGCGTTTATCGCGCATTTTTCGCGCGTTTTCCACATGCGGAATTGCCTTGCGTTTTTTATGCATTGGACAAAGGCAATTCTGCTTGCGGAAACGCAGAATTAATTGACATGCTGCGGATTTTTGAACGCAGCATAAACGCTGCGGAAAAATCCGCAGCATGTGCATAGAACTTGCGGAATCCCATTGGGGACCATGGGGTGCGGGTTACCAAGCGTTTTACAAGCGTTTCCGCTGCGGAAATTCCGCATCAAAAACGCTTGAAAAACGCTACGTGGGCACACAGCCTAATTGTTTTGGGAAGAATCAACAACAAGTGGGACACAATTGTGAAGTGGAATGAAATTTATTGAATATTTTAAACTTTAACAAATTAAAAACTGAAAAGTGGGGCATGCAATATTATTCGGCCCCTTTACTTTCAGTGCAGCAAACTCACTCCAGAAGTTCAGTGAGGATCTCTGAATGATCCAATGTTGTCCTAAATGACTGGTAATGATAAATAAAATCCACCTGTGTGTAATCAAGTCTCCGTATAAATGCACCTGCTCTGTGATAGTCTCAGGGTTCTGTTTCAAGTGCAGAGAGCATCATGAAGACCAAGGAACACACCAGGCAGGTCCGAGATACTGTTGTGGCGAAGTTGAAAGCCGGATTTGGATACAAAAAGATTTTCCAAGTTTTAAACATCTCAAGGAGCACTGTGCATCATATTGAAATGGAAGGAGTTTCAGACCACTGCAAATCTACCAAGACCTGGCCATCCCTCTAAACTTTCATCTCGAACAAGGAGAAGACTGATCAGAGATGCAGCCAAAAGGCACATGATCACTCTGGATGAACTGCAGAGATCTACAGCTGAGGTGGGAGAGTCTGTCCATAGGACAGCAATCAGTTGTACACTGCACAAATCTGGCCTTTATGGAAGAGTGGAAGAAGAAAGCCATTTCTCAAAGATATCCATAAAAAATCTCGTTTGAAGTTTGCCACAAACCACCTGGGAGACACACCAAACATGTGGAATAAGGTGCTCTGGTCAGATGAAACCAAAATCTAACTTTTTGGCCACAATGCAAAACGATATTTTTGGCGTAAAAGCAACACAGCTCATCACCCTCAAAACACCATCCCCACTGTAAAACATGGTGGTGGCAGCATCAAGATTTGGGCCTGCTTTTCTTCAGCAGGGACAGGGAAGATGGACAGAGCCAAATACAGGACCATTCTGGAAGAAAACCTGTTGGGAGTCTGCAAAAGATCTGAGACTGGGACAGTGATTTATCTTCCAACAAGAGAATGATCCCAAACATAAAGCAAAATCCACAATGGAATGTTTCAAAAATAAACGTATCCAGGTGTTAGAATGGCCAAGTCAAAGTCCAGACCTGAATCCAATCGAGAATCTGTGGAAAGAGCTGAAAACTGCTGTTCACAAACGCCCTCCATTCAACCTTAATGAGCTCGAGCTGTTTTGCTAGGAAGAATGGGCAAGAATTTCAGCCTCTCGATGTGCAAAACTGATAGAGAAGTACCCCAAGCGACTTGCAGCTGTAATTGCAGTATGTGCTGACAACAAAATCACACAAAAATCAACAATGGAAATCAAATTTATTAACCAATGGAGGCCTGGATTTGGAGTCACCCCCAAAATTAAAGTGGAAAACACACTACAGGCTGATCCAACTTTGATGTAATGTCCTTAAAAACAAGTCAAAATGAGGCTCAGTATTGTGTGTGGCCTCCACGTGCCTGTATGACCTCCCTACAATGCCTGGGCATGCTCCTGATGAGGTTGCGGATGGTCTCCTGTGGGATCTCCTCCCAGACCTGGACTAAAGCATCCGCCAACTCCTGGACAGTCTGTGGTGCAACGTGACGTTGGTGGATGGAGTGAGACATGATGTCCCAGATGTGCTCAATCGGATTCAGGTCTGGGGAACGGGCGGGCCAGTCCATAGCTTCAATGCCTTCATCTTGCAGGAACTGCTATCACACTCCAGCCACATGAGGTCTGGCATTGTCCTGCATTAGGAGGAACCCAGGGCCAACCGCACCAGCATATGGTCTCACAAGGGGTCTGAGGATCTGATCTCGGTACCTAATGGCAGTCAGGCTACTTCTGGCGAGCACATGGAGGGCTGTGCGGCCCTCCAAAGAAATGACACCCCACACCATTACTGACCCACTGCCAAACCGGTCATGCTGAAGGATGTTGCAGGCAGCAGATCGCTCTCCATGGCGTCTCCAGACTCTGTTACGTCTGTCACATGTGCTCAGTGTGAACCTGCTTTCATCTGTGAAGAGCATAGGGCGCCAGTGGCGACTTTGCCAATCCT
This sequence comes from Phyllobates terribilis, assembly GCF_046119375.1. Lineage (NCBI taxonomy): Eukaryota > Metazoa > Chordata > Amphibia > Anura > Dendrobatidae > Phyllobates > Phyllobates terribilis. Next base: position 506,209,021 of record NW_027362765.1, on the reverse strand, counting down.
GGTGTTCTGTGGCAAATGCCAAGCTTCCTGCACGGTGTTGGGCTGTGAGAACAACCCCCATCTGTGGACGTCGGGCCCTCATACCACCCTCATGGAGTCGGTTTCTAACAGTTTGTGCAGCAACATGCACATTTGTGGCCTGCTGGAGGTCATTTTGCAGGGCTCTGGCAGTGCTCCTCCTGTTCCTCCTTGCACAAAGGCAGAGGTAGCGGTCCTGCTGCTGGGTTGTTGCCCTCCTACGGCCCCTCCACGTCTCCTGGTGTACTGGCCTGTCTCCTGGTAGCGCCTCCAGCCTTTGGACACTACGCTGACAGACACAGCAAACCTTCTTGCCACAACTCGTATTGATGAGCTGCACTACCTGAGCAACTTCTGTGGGTTGTAGAGTCCGTCTCATGCTACCACGAGTGTGAAAGCACAACCAACATTCAAAAGTGACCAAAACATCAGCCAGAAAGCATTGGTACTGAGATGTGATCTGTGGTCCCCACCTGCAGAACCACTCCTTTATTGAGGGTGTCTTGATAATTGCCAATAATTTCCATCTATTGTCTATTCCATTTGCACAACAGCATGTGAAATTGTCAATCAGTGTTGCTTCCTAAGTGGACAGTTTCATTCCACAGAAGTTTGATTCACTTGGAGTTATATTCTGTTTAAGTGTTCCCTATATTTTTTGAGCAGTGTATATAATCTCTATATCCTAAAGAAAAGCCGCGGTCTCATCCCCTGGGGTCACTGGAGTGTCTACAAGGGGAGATTTAACAGTTACTGGATTTGGTCTTTCTTCCAGACTTTGCTTGCAGCTTCTACTATGATACAGGATCTGAAAGTGAATAAGTAATTTAATTGTATTTCTATAGCCCAACTTAGTGTACATATAGAAAAAAGGTTTAAAAAAAATTGTCATGTTATAGTGCAGCCATCTTTGTAATAAATAAGGATTTTTTTCTTATTTTGCTCATGGCTTTGGTCTCTGAATCAGTCCTGATATCTTATCTAGCCAGAGCCCTTTATATTTCTCTATTCCATGTTCTCCAAGGCTGTGATAATGACTTCAGTTTTCAATATGTAACCACTTTAATTACATATCTTGTTCTAGCTCATTGCATTTTCTGTTTTGCAATATGTTAAGATGAATTTAAGAGTTTTTTTAAGGGGAACCGGTCACCAGCCAGTAACAGTCTTATGTCCAGATAGTGACGTCAACCAAATGCTGCACCCTGAATACTGCGTCTTTGTGGTATTTTTTCACAGCTAAGATTTTGAGCTGAATTCCTTTTACATTCAAGAAAAATGAGAACTACATTTTTATTTTTTTTTTTACCCTTTTTGTAGGTCAACATAGTCTTCAAGCAACCCGGTAAAAGACTAGAGCACCAAGGAATACGAATCGAGTTTGTTGGACAAATTGGTGAGCTTATATACTATTCTATAGAATCGGGTGATAAAAGAGAATATGGACAAGTAGGGAAGTATGAAAAGAGCTGTATGGGATTCATCCCAAATGAAGAAAAATTATTATATATACATGAATTGAGGTCTGTGTTCAGGCTAGTTCTGTAATGAAGCAATGAGTCGCTATACAAAAGACAACTTGTCATTAGTCACATTAGTTCCTAAGCCTTATAAAGGGTAGGGACATATTTATTTCTTTTATGCCCTGTTCACACAGTGCCAGTCTGTCTTTGTAATAAATTAGATTGCAATAGTGATTTGGCAGTAGAAAAAAAGTGATTACAAAGTTCACATCTCTTTGCATTTTAGTTTTCTGTGAATTTTATAGATTAAAAAAAAAAGTGACACAAGTATATATTTTGTGGCACCCACATACAAAATCTCATTTAGACAGAAGTGTAGTATTTGCCCATAGCAATTCATCAGGTTCCATCTTTAAATGAGGCCTAGCTTGTTTAGTGCCCTCAGCTAATAGTACCTGGATTTTAACCAGTCGCTGTTCACATGAGGTACAGATTTCCAAATGCTGACATTTAGACAGTATAACCATATAAGAGGCAGTACGAAGTGGAGCCAGTTTACAGTGAAACACATTGATCATGAGCACCAGGTCCTGTTTCCCCCTTGTGAATGGAGCAGTAATGTGCATATGTGACCTCCAATCAGACACTATACTAATTCCTGATTATAGTATTTTACTGGTGCTCTAATATGTAGATGTCTGTGGGTCAAAACCGTGTAATAAACTCTGTAATTCACTTACCTGTTCACCACCTTCCTAATATTCTCCTCTGCCCCTCACCACGCCTTGCTGGCAGTGCTCATTATTTATCTGTTGTGGTGACCCATCCTCTGACCATGGTGCCCAGTTGCGTTTTATGCTGCAGATCTGTGGGAAATGGGGTTCGGCCACGGCCCCACTATCAGTATTCAGTCAGTATTTTTTCTCAGGAGTGGGAGATAAAACCAGGAGGGTGATTAAATACAGAATTGGTGACTTGTTTCTGTTATACCTTTTCTCTGATTGTTCCACTCCTGGTTTTGGCTCCCACTCCTGAGAAAAAATACTTATAGACGGGCCGTGGCCATATGTGCAGACTCTATTACCATTGAACACAATGGGGGAAATCAACAATCTGCACTAAAAGGCAATTTACATGCAAATTGAGGGCAGATTTATTTTGCAACCCATGGATGAGATTTGGTAAAATTTTTATCTACATTGTTGCGACTGTAATACTCTTAAAGGGGTTGTCACAAAGTTGATCTTAATAGATCTTGGAATAATAATTTTCCTCACAAAGAGTCAGCTGTGATCCCCTGCTGTAATGTCTGTATACTGTTTTGCTTCCTCCCCTGCCCAGGAGATGTGGTATGATCAGACCATGTTCCTGCATGGTCAGACACAACCATTACACAGTACACAGCAGGGGCACATTTATAAGATTATCTCAGCACAGGAACATTTTATTTAAACCCATCCAATTGTGGAAACTATTATTCCAAGATCTGTTGATTAAAATGAACTTTTGTTCGTGGGAAAACCCCTTTAAGTGCCTACCTGCAAATCTGCAGCATACCTGCTCTTTAGTAAATTGCCAGTTGAAATAACCTGATCTAAGATATTGAAAAAATGTGCCTGCCGTTCCCGGTGAGTTTAGTGTGTAATTATCTGAAAGACAATCGCATTATGGGGAATAAAAGGGAATAATTGGTTACTGCCCAGCCACAGATGTCCTCATTTGTAAGATCTGTCAGATTGCTCAGAAATCGGGGTGTAAGCCCTGCCTAAGAAAGTCTTGTTTCTCTCAATTATAGACTACATTTCTGAATTTACAATTTCGACTAGTTTATACTGCAAATGGGCCCGATTCATCACTTTCTTATTTTTGTCTCTCTTTTTCTTAGTCTTACGGTATTCATTGCTGTTATTTTGCACTAAACTCTCTCCAAAATGGCATACAGGGTTCATAAATTTTGCATAAAAAAAAAGTTAGTTTTTTTCTCTTAGGGGAACCTGTCACATCAGATGACACTAACCTGCAGATATAGGGTTAACTGAAGGATAGGAAGGTACCTGCCACATTACTGAAATCGCGGCTACCAGGAGAAAACAAACTTGTTCTCCCAGGATCTGCCGGCTTTCAGTCATACAGGCGAACTAACGCGGGTAAAGTCACCGATCACAACACTGGGCAGTGGCTTTAAGCACATTCCGGCATTTTGACTTGGTTGTCAAAGTGCCGTGGCTTGCTTACAGTTGCAGTGCTGTGAGCAGTGACTGTAGTTGTGCTGGACGCCTGTATGACTGAAAGCTGGCAGTTTAATTTTCTCCCAGGTGCCTCTTTCAGTACTGCACCTTCATAACGCTACTATCTTGCAGATTAACCATATATCTGTAGGATTGTGGCATTATCTGACTTGACCTGGTCCATTTGTACATCAGAAAGAGGTTAAATTGTCCTCTTTTCCACTACTGGGTCACAAAACTTGTGCAAAAAAAATAAAAAATTCATGCAAAATCACTCCAGGGTAGACTGGAGTACATTTGCACAAAAATGTAGTGACTTTTTAAAAAAGTTGCGATTGAATTGACTGAAATTGTCTAAAAACTCTGAATTCCACCAACAACGGTGCACATAAAACAAAAACCAGATATACTTAAAGAAAAAAAAAGATGCAAATTAAAAATGGGCAAAAAAAATGTAAATGCAGTAATAAATCTGGCCCTTTCTGTATTTTTGCAATCTGTAACGAAATCCGTTTTAATATATATATATTTTTTTTTTTAGAACTGTTTAACGATAAAAGCAATACACATGAGTTTGTAAACCTTGTGAAAGAACTAGCCCTGCCTGGGGAGCTGACACAAAGCAGAAGTTATGATTTTGAGTTCATGCAAGTGGAGAAGCCTTACGAGTCTTACATAGGTTCAAATGTAAGATTAAGGTACGTATTGTAATTTACAATGTCATTGGGCTACCACAATGCTTGTATATACAGTGAATCCAGATTCAAACCCTTCTTTTCAGAGGGATGTACAGTATGACTGCTCTCCTCGCTGGAGTATAGATCTGTACTCATCCTTCATATTGAATGTGTTACAGGTATTTCTTAAAGGTGACCATAGTGAGACGTCTGTCTGATCTGATAAAGGAGTATGACCTCATTGTTCACCAGCTTGCCACGTATCCAGATGTCAACAACTCTATCAAAATGGAAGTTGGGATAGAAGACTGCTTACATATAGAGTTTGAATATAATAAATCTAAGTGAGTGACTTGCTTTAATGTCTTGTATATCGATGATAAAATATGCAGATGGTTCACTGATACCAACAGGAATCTACTGTAATATTTTTTTTTTTTTTTTTTTTTTTTAATTTGGTCACCAATCCAGTGGTGACTAAGGCCCAGAAAGTCACATCTTGCGCATAATTTTCAATTTGTACATCATGCTCGCCAAAAGTTAAAAACTGGGTGGGTACCAGAATGGAGTGTGCCCATTACTTCTTGGGGCTGTCCATTAATTTTACACTAATGAACCATCCTTGGGATAGGTCCTCGACATCAGATCATTATCCTTGATAGGTCTGAGTATGACGCCCCAACAATCAGGTGTCGTTCCCCCCCCACACACACACACACACACACACACACACCCCTACCGGATGTGATTGGTTGCGGGGTATTGCACATTCGCCCATATCTTAATGAATGGGAGCGGATCAGCAGCATCCAGCTGTGGCTCTATAGCTGACAAAACTGTGCTATACAACTACGATAGTCATCACACCGGGCCAGCACTGGGAAGAGCTGATTGGTGGGGTTGTCGGGTGTCGCAACCTCACTGATCTGATATTATGATCTTAAGGCAGTCTAAATCTGAGCCAAATGTATTAACCCCTTACTGGCCCAAGTACTAGTACGCCCCAGGCCATCACCCCCGGTTCAGTGAGGGCTCCGGCGCTGAACCCACACTGAACCGGGCACATGTCAGCTGATTATTACAGCTGACATGTGAACGCAACAGCCACGGGTGGAATCGCGATCCACCCGCGGCTGTTAACATGTTAAATGCCGCTGTCAATCTCTGACAGCGGCATTTAACATCGCCGCGCCGGAAGCACTGCATTAGCCCCGCCCATCGGTGACCCCCGTCACGTGATCGCGGGTCACCGATGGGTGGTCAAGACAACCCTTGGGTCTGCAGCAGACTCCAGTGGTTGTCATGTAAGGATCGCTATGAGCGCCACCTAGTGGTCGGCGCTCATGGCACAGGAGCATTTCTGCTACATAGAGGTGATCTGCTCATCACCTCTATGTAGCAGAGGCGATCGGACAGTTGCTGCTTCTAATCTCCTATGGAGACTATAGAGGCATGCAAAAATTTTTAAAAAAAGCTTTTAAAAAGATTAAAATAAGTTTAAATCACCCCCCTTTTTGCCCCATTCAAAATAAAATAAAAAATAAACCCCACATACACATTTGGTACCGCCGCGTTCAGAATCGCCCGATCTATCAATATAAAAAAAGAATTAATCCGATCGGTAAACGGCGTAACGAGAAAAAAATTCTAAACCCCAGAATTACTTTTTTTTTTTTTTGGTTGCTGCAACATTGCAATAAAATGCAATAACGGGCGATCAAAACAACGGATCTACCCCAAAATGGTATCAATAAAAACTTCATGGTAAAACTAGTAATGGCATTTAAAAGTACAACTCGTCCTGCAAAAAAATAAGCCCTTACACGGCCATATTGACCAAAAAATAAAACCGCTCTGGGAACAAGGGGAGCCAAAAACTGAAATCCCAAGGTCGCAAAGGGGTTAAGTGGTGTATGCTTCGTATTAAATTTGGCACAGTTTGCTCCAATGATCTTTATTTTTTGTTATCCTAAAATTCATGTCCTGTTAAAAACGCAAAAGCAATTGATTTAAAATGTGTTTTTTTTTGTTTTTTTTTTTTTTCTTCTTTGCTCTCCCTTCTGAGAAACTGAACCTATTTTGACCATCGGTTTTGTTTTATATTGCTACTCAGACCCATTGAAGTGAATGGAGATGAGATACAGTACCATGAACAAAACCTATGGTCAGGGGTGGCATGGTTTCTGAAGGCCAAACAGCCACGTTTTTCTAATTTTGCACAAACCTTTTGAAGTGTTTTGTTTTTTTTTGTTTTGTGTGAATATTTATTCTGTAAATTTATATGTGAAGGAAAAAAAAAAAGCAACTACATTTGGATCCATGGCTTTATCTACTGAGAAGCTCTTAGATCTCAGTTTGCTTTGGCATTGTATAAAGTCAGCAAGCGGCTAAGCTTTGTCTGGGGAAAGGCCAGCTGTAGTGTTCTTCAGTGGGAATACTGATAACTATTCTATAAATATGCCTGCTCCTATCGCCACTTCATTTCTCCAGAAATGTTTCCATCCTTATGTTTGTATCTTAACAGCTGTTGATAAAGTTTCATAGCTTTGCACTCAATATACTTCCCCCTTGTCGAGACAGCACATGTATTGGATCCTTACTCTAAACCTCCTACAAGCAGCTGAATACTCATGAAGTTAATTTAGCGTGGACTTAATAAGCCACAATGTTTCATCGTATTAAAGGAGTACTATGGGGGGAGGGGGGGATTATACTATTTCTGCCCTCACACACTAGAAGGATGAGATGCCCAGTGCACTTTAATTATCTTTTGATCACTTGTAATTTTGTGTGACAGCAGCTGCTCCTCACTTCTCTCCCCTCCTGTCTGGGACAGTCACACAGCAGTGTGAAGCTACCCCCTGTGAATAACAGCCAACCTGAGATGAGGGGGTATGGCCACCACCCTGTTCTCTGCAGAGATACAGCTATTATGAGGAGACTGGCTGATAGTAACAAACCCCCCCCCCCCCCCCCTCCCAGCTTCTAGTAGCAGCCAGCCCTCCAATAATGTCTCCTTCCCTGCAGGGCTACTAGCAGGAAGCAGGCCACATTCCCTCACCTTGGACTGCAGACAGGGAGACATTATCATGGGGCTGGTGTGACAGGGGCTGGTGTGACAGGAGCTGCTCCTCACTGCTCACCCCTCCATGCTGTTATCAGCCAGTCTCCTGATAATAGCGGTTTCTCTGCAGAGAACAGGGTGGTGGCCACGCTCCTTCTTGGGCTGGCTGTTACTCACTGGGGGGAGCTTCACAATGGTGTGTGACGTAATGTCCCAGATGGGAGGGGGGAGCAGTGAGGAGCAGCTGCTGTCACAGAGAATTAAGAGTTATAAAGATAAAGTGCACCGGACTTTTCATCTTCATAGTATGAGGGCAGGGACACTACAAAAAAATGTTGCTGCCCGGAGTACCCCTTTAATGTAGCTTAGAAATATGATTGTTGACATTTGTACAGGAATATTCCAGCAGATGACAGCATACTGCTAGGATATGCCTTCCATTGTCAATCATGGGGGGTATTACTATAGGGACCCATACTAATAAGGAAAACTAAAGGGCGAGTTTTCCTCATTCGTGTCATTGTTGCAATCCCCAGCTATCGGTCCCCCATAAATCTGAAAATTCCTGCGTTATCCTAGTGATAAATAATCACTTCCCACTCTCAAACACATTTTAATAGTAGTCATTTTCCTTTTAAATAAATAAAAAAAACTATTTGGTAAATTGTAGTCACAAATATCTGGTTTATGAAAGTATTTCTTTTTTTTTTTTTTTAAAAGGTACCACTTAAAAGATGTCATTGTTGGAAAAATTTACTTCTTACTGGTCAGAATAAAAATTCAGCACATGGAATTGCAGCTGATTAAAAAGGAAATTACTGGAATAGGTAAAATGTATTTCCTCTTGTTACATGACCTTCCATGTGAACCCATTGTATACAGACCACTGATTTTCGCTCTATTCTGCTGACCGACAGACTAAATATTGATTTATGTACATGGGCATCATGGGGAGAAGCAGGTTATATGTGTCCCATGGGAAAAAACTAAGCTCTGCCTGACACTGTCTTAAAGGGAACGTTTTAGGAGCGGTCACCAGTCATTACATTGCTGGCTAGGGTAATAAAAGACCAGTACAATCAGATCATCCAGGCTGCAAATGGATCTGTCCATTGCTGGGAAAATCTCTATGGGTGTTGTGATTCCTTGCAAATGCACTGATCCTCTGCCAGCACCACCTCTGTGGTTGAATGGTGTCTATGTTGCTACGACCATCAAGGGCACTAGGCAGGGAATAGTGTGGGGGATTGGGGCTCACACCCAGAATAGTCCCTGCTTTTGCAGCCTCATCTATATTCATTTTTTTTTTTTTATTGAGTATCTATTTGCAGCCAGGAAGGTATGTGACTTCTACCTCCCTATCGAGCAATGTAATTTGTTTGGTGACCCAAAAGCCTATGCATCTCTTTAATAAAACTATAGAAGTGCATTAGTAAAATTAAACATGCTCATGATGACCTAAGTAGTTTGTGATGTTAATAGTGCAGGGATAGCTGACAAATATGTACCTATTAAGCACAATGTCTGTCTGTTTTTCTTGTTTCCTAGGACCCAGTACAACAACTGAAACCGAGACTGTTGCAAAATATGAAATTATGGATGGAGCTCCAGTAAAAGGTAATTTATTTTAGAAATACTCTTGACACCTCATTAAAGAGCACCTATCACCAGTCTGTGGCTGCCTGTTTTATTTAAAGGAGTTCTTCGAGAATAGAAAAAAAAATAACTAAAGGAAATGTCGTTATAAATTCCTATATAGATTTAATTAGAGAATCACAATTGCTTTGTCTAGAGAGGGAATTAATATGGCTGCCACCTTGTTTCACTGAGTGAAACCTGTCCAGAAGCTTTGTGCAGTAGGAAGCTCTGTCCTCCTATACATATAGGAAGATGCACTCCACTAATAGTACTGGAGATACCAGATCTACTGACATAACAAGAGGCTGCTCACACTGCTGTCCACGATGTCTATCTGATCTAATACCTCAGCACCCCTGGTATCTCTAGAATTAGATCAGATAAACATTGTGGACAGCAGTGTGAGCGACCTCTTCTTACCTCAGTACCCCTGGTATCTCCAGTAAGAGGCTGCTCACACTGCTGTCCACCCTGTCTATCTGATCTAATCCTGGAAATACCATAAGTACTGTGGTAAGAAGAGTCTGCTCACACTGCTGTCCACCCTGTCTATCTGATCTAATCCTGGAAATACCATAAGTACTGTGGTAAGAAGAGTCTGCTCACACTGCTGTCCACCCTGTCTATCTGATCTAATCCTGGAAATACCATAAGTACTGTGGTAAGAAGAGGCTGCTCACACTGCTGTCCACCCTGTCTATCTGATCTAATCCTGGAAATAGCATAAGTACTGTGGTAAGAAGAGGCTGCTCACACTGCTGTCCACCCTGTCTATCTGATCTAATCCTGGAAATACCATAAGTACTGTGGTAAGAAGAGTCTGCTCACACTGCTGTCCACCCTGTCTATCTGATCTAATCCTGGAAATACCATAAGTACTGTGGTAAGAAGAGTCTGCTCACACTGCTGTCCACCCTGTCTCTCTGAATAACAATAAACGTGTCTCCAGGTCACAGCAGTGGAACTCCCTACTGCACATGCTCACAAGCTCCTGTCCTAACATTCTAGGACAGGTTTCTGTCAGAGTAATAAGGCAGCAGTCATTTTAATTCTATAATGATTACTTCAGCAGATAAAACGATTGTGATTTGCTAATTTAAATGTATTTAGGAGTTTATTTGACATTTCCTTGAACCCCCTCTTAAGAAAAGAATGGGCAGCCTCAGAATTATTTTTATTAAATAACACTCATTAGCAAAAGTCAAGACCGATCTTCTGGGTTATGGGGTCCCGGCATGCTGAGCTGGATCCCACAACCCTCCTTGGCCTTCCTTTGATTTGAGAGCACTAGGTCTCGTGTGTTATCGGCCTTTGCACTAACCCAGCACGGCCGCATCTTTTACTCAGTGGTTAATGAGTGGTGACATCATTAGAGTGGTTAACGTATGGTAACTATTCAGTAAAGGATGTGGCAGCACTGGATTAGTGCAAAGAACAAGCTCTCGCAGATGTCAAAGCAAGTAGGGCGGCAGAGGGTTGTGTGACCCCATGCTGCGTACTAGTATCTCACAAATCATAAGTTGAGACCTGGCGTTTGCTAGAAATTCAGGTCCTTTAGAAGAGGCATTAGGAACTGTTTCGACCATTTAGGCTAATGAGTTAGTCTGAGGCTGCTGACACTTTACTTACATAAAAAGAAAGCCCCAGACCCAGGTGCACTTTCTAAAATGAGGGGCAAGGGAACCCCTGCTACTTGTCTTCCGTACTGGCACCAGGTCAGCGATGTCGAAGCATCTCCCGGCGCTCAATTGTCACAAGTGCTGCAGCCAATATCAGTTGGCAGCTAATGTGCTGCACTTCCTTCAGCCGAAACTCAGAAGGCCACATGTGAATGCTGGGAAACCTGGCGCCGACATCGCTGGAACGGTGTCGATACAAGAGGCTAGCATAAAGGTTTTACTATACGACTCAAAGGATTGCAGCATTTAAGTAGGGGTTGTCTAAATAATGGACAGCCCCTTTTTTTTTAAGTTTTCTTTTTTTTTTTTTTTTTTTTTCTCAAAGAAGCATTCCTCCTCCCATCAAAGTTTTTTTTATCCTTCTTAATATATTGCAGACATCATATTATACTGCACTATGTACTTACAATTGCTCATTTTCCTTTCTTCACAGCTAATTCTTCTCTTTTCTCTGCTCTATGTAGAAACAGGATGTCTCTTGTCCCTGCATTTATCATTCCCCTCTTCACCTCATGATCCAGTTACTCCCTCTCCCCCTGTCAGGGACTTTTGCAGTGACTCATACAGGGAAAATTGACCTGTTTCTTCATAGAGCTTAGAAAGATTCAAATAGTCAGTTTTTAATCACGTGATGTTATAGACCTAATGGAAAACTGAAGAATTAGCTGGATAGAAAGGCAAAATGAGCAATTGTAAGTACACAGTGCTATATAATATGATGACTGCAATATATTAAGAGGATAAAAACTTTGATGGGAGGAGGAGTGCCTCTTTAATAATTTGGTAGTGAGACATGGAGCATGCAGATTAGTAGAGTTGCCGATGACCCTGTACCATGCTCAGTCTCATGCACAGTTCATTTTAAAATATCCCCTTTACTTGTTGGATTCCAGTTCTCTAAGATTGGGACTCTTCTCATATGAACTGTCATTTGGATATATCCACTAAGTTTATTTGTAACTTTGCAGGAGAGTCTATTCCCATCCGGCTGTTTCTTGCTGGTTACGACCCCACTCCCACGATGAGAGACGTAAACAAAAAGTTTTCTGTGAGGTATTTCTTGAACTTGGTCCTTGTGGATGAGGAAGACAGAAGATATTTCAAACAACAGGTAGCTTTTGGCATTCTCCAAAACTCTCCACATTCTCTAGTGCAGATGCTTAAAGGGAATCTGTCACCACATTTGACCTTTCTAAACTATTAATATGGGCATACAGGTTATAGACAGCTGAGGAGAGTGATACCTGTATGTCTCATATCAGATGCCTTGTTGAGAAATCATTTTTTATCACTTTATATAAATGACCTTTTCCAGGCTATGGGGAGGACGCTGCTGCCTGGAAGATAATTCTGCCCCCAGAGATTATTATACATGAAGGTGGAGTTACCAGTGTGATGTGTGATGGCCGCTCTCTGCAGAGCTGTCTGCAGGTTCCTCTCAGCTTCAGCTTCCATCTTACAGGCAGACAGGGTTGTAATATTGTTGTAATACAGCAGAGCTTAAGAGTTGCAAAAATGTGTTTGCAAGAAGACAAGTTAATTTCTACTGTTCTGTGTTAGTTACTTGTCTCACACTGGTAACTCCCCCTTCATGTATAATAATCTCTGGAGGCCGAGTTATCTTCCAGGCAGCGTCCTCCCCAGAGCCTGGAAGAGGTAATTTTATATAAAGTAATAAAAGATTAATTCTCAACAACAAGGCATCTGGTATGAGACATAAAGCTAGGACTTTTTTCAGCAGTCTATAACCTGTATTCCCATATTAATAGTTTAGATAGGTCAAATGTGGTGATAGATTCCCTTGCAATATTATGCACATAAGTGAATTAGAATCTAAAGCTGTTCTGATTTCCTAATGAGGTGCACCTACCACATTTAGTACAATGTGTTTTCCCTTAAATATTTCGCCTCAACAGTATTATTGAACATTAAATGGAAATGTCAGCATACATTATTTGCAATGAATGATGGTAACCTTCAAGAGTCTAAGAACCAACTAGAAAAATCATTAGAAGATAACTTATAATGCAATTCACTTAAAAGTACACTGCTCAAAAAAATAAAGGGGAACACTAAAATACCACATCCTAGATATTACTGAATGAAATGTTCCAGTTGCAAATCTTTATTCATTGCATAGTGGAATGCATTGAGAACAATAAAACATAAAAATGATCAATATAAATCAAAATGAATATCCCATGGAGGTTTGGATCTGGAATGATACTCAAAATCAAAGTGGAAAATCAAATTACAAGCTGATCCAACTTCAGTGGAAATGCCTCAAGATAAGGAAATGGGGTGTGTGTGTGTGTGTGTGTGTGTGTGTGTGTGTGTGTGGCCTCCACGTGCCTGTATGACCTCCCTACAACGCCTGGGCATGCACCTGATGAGACTTCAGATGTTCTCCTGAGGGATCTCCTCCCAGACCTGAAATAAAGCATCAGTCAACTCCTGGACAGTCTGTGGTGCAACGTGACGTTGGTGGATGGAACGAGACATGATGATCTCGATTTGGATTTAGGTCTGGGAACTGGCAGCCCAGTCTAAAGCATCAATGCCTTCATCGTGCAGGAACTATTGACAAACCTCAGCCACATGAGGCCTAGCATTGTCATGTATCAGAAGGAACCCAGGGCCCACTGCACCAGCATATGGTCTCACAATGGGTCTGAGGAGCTCATCCCAGTACCTAATGGCAGTCAGGGTACATCTGGCTAGCACATGGAAAGCTGTGCGGCCCTCCAAAGAAATGCCTCCCCACACCATTACTGACCCACTGCCAAACCAGTCATGCTGGAGGATGTTACAGGCAGCAGAACGTTCTCCACGGGGTCACTAGACTGTCATGTCTGTCATACATGCTCAGTGTGAACCTGCTCTCATCCGTGAAGAGCACAGGGCGCCAATGAGGAATCTGCCAATCACCCTGCACAGTGTTGGGCTGTAGGCACAACACCCACTTGTGGACGTCGGGTCCTCATACCACCCTCATGGAGTCTGTTTCTGACAGTTTTAGCAGACACATGGATGTTAGCGGCCTGCTGGAGGTCATTTTGCAGGGCTCTGGCGCTGCTTCTCCTTGCACAAAGGAGGATGTAGTGGTCCTGCTGCTGGGTTGTTGCCCTCCTATGGCCCCCTCCACATCTCCTGGTATCTGCTCCATGCTCTGGACACTGTGCTGACAGACACAGCTACCCTTCTTGCCACAGATCGCATTGATATGCCATTCTGGATGAGCTGCACTACCTAAGCAACTTCTGTGGGCTGTAGACACCGCCTCATGCTACTGTACCTCTGGGGGTGAGGGCAATGACAAAATGCAAAAGTGACACAAACCGCAGCCAAAAAAGATGAGAACAGAGAAATGGTCTGTGGTCACCACCTGTAGAACGACTCCTTTTATATGAGTTGTCTTGCTAATTGCCCATTTCTACCAGTTGTCTTTTCCATTTGCACAACAGCAGGAGAAATTGATTCACAATCAGTGTTGCTTCATAACTGGACAGGTAGATTTCACAGAAGTTTGATTTACTTGGAGTTATATTGTGTTGTTTGTGTTCCCTTTAATTTTTTGAACAGTGTATGTTGGTATATACAAAAGCTCATTACAAAGGGGACTATAGATGGGTTAGTTATATCAGGTACAGTAATATACAAATGGCTAAAGGACCCTAATAGGCCCTATCGAACTATTCACCTACCCGACTGTGGAGGTTGGCACCCTAAACAGTCGACATGGTGCCCCTGCTCAACGTCGACTGTCCCTGATTTTCCCTGATGTCCCCTATGCTGATTAACAAATGCATATTATAAATCTACACATACAAAACAGTTACCAAAAATAGTTCTCCTGGGAATCTTAGCAAATACGTAGCATAGTTGACAAGATAGTGGATATATGATCATCAATTTATATACCCTTCAATGAACTAAAAAGCCTGTCTGTACCAGAAAATACTGTGCTACTATACATGCATAATCTCCAGGGTACTACCAGGATGTCATAATGTATAATCTTAAAGGTTGTCCACTGATAACGGTGGAGCTGGCCAGAAGTACTTGCTTGTGGAGCTGGCCGTCTACTTGTAATGGCTGCCACAGGGTACTGCACATCCGCCTCCTATTCATATCAATAGGAGGCTGCTGTGAAGTAACAAGCCCCGGCCACTACAAGTAGACGGCCAAGCACCACAGATAAGTACTTCTGGCTGGAGGCGGCCACCGATATCGGTGGGTGTGCCGGGTGTCTGACACCAGCTAATCAGACATTGATGCCTTATCCTAAGGATAGGACATCAGTGTAAAAGTAATGGACAATCTTTTGCATTGCAAGGCATTAGATCGACGTCTCACACAGCGTTGTGCTGATGGGAGCAGAGGGGGAGCTCACTCCCTCTGTGATGCTTCTTAATAGCGCTGTCGCGGCGGCTCTGTGTGAGCCCGCACGATCGTGATGAAGTATATGTATGGTGATTTGCGGGAACGCAGCTACCGCTGTGCCATACATGTACTGCTCATGTTGCGAAGGGGTTAAAGGGGGTTTTCCCACCAACAAAAGTTCATTTTAATCCAATAGATCTTGGAATAATAATAATTTCCACAATTGGATATGTTTTAAATAAAATGTTCCTGTGCTGAGATAATCTTATAAATGTGCCCCTGCTGTGTACTGTGTAATGGCTGTGTCTGACCGTGCAGGAACATGGTCTGATCATTCCACATCTCCTGGGCAGGGGAGGACACGAGTACAGATATTACAGCACGGGATCACAGCTGATTCTTTTTGTGAGGTAAAACATTTCCCCGCCTGTTTTTAAACAGTTGTTTACCTCGGATAAAGAATCAGCTGTGATCCCCTGCTGTAATGTCTGTATACTCTTTTGCGTCCTCCCCTGCCCAGGAGCTGTGGTATGATCAGACCATGCTCCTGCACGGTCAGACACAGCCATTACACAGTACACAGCAGGGGCACATTTATAAGATTATCTCAGCACAGGAACATTTTATTTAAACACAACAAATTGTGGAAATTATTATTCTTCCAAGATCTATTGATTAAAATGAACTTTTGTTTGTGGGGAAAGGCCTTTTAAGGTCTCTCAATAAAATGGTCCCCTAATGAACCCCAAAACCAAATGGGGAAACACGTCAGGCCAAGGGATCTGACAGTTTAATATCAAGATTAAGATAAGTTACCTCCTGGGTCTAATGTGTATTCTGTGTGGGTAACCTACCAGGGTAATAGCATTTGGCGATTTTTAATTATCCTTAAAATTCCCTTCAAATCTATTTAAAGAGGACCTGCTACCAAATTTTTCATGTTGAGCCGGACACACGGTGGCGGCGGAGAAAAAAAAAGCAGAGCAGAACAGTGTTTTGTTTGTTTTTTTTTTCTTTCATTTTGCTTCTCCATTGCTGAGATATTGGAGATCTAAGTATTTGCCACCTAAACAGTTATCTTGTTTTGTTTTTTTTAAGTCCATGTGGGCATCACCAGGGAGACTGTACTGTGTGGGGTGTACTTATTACTCTTTGTAATGCTGACCAATCATAAACAGGCAACAGCACACTGGGAAAAGAACCTGTCCCCACAGTAGCAGTAAACACAGCAGACTGGAGTGTGATTAACTGCCTTATACCACTTCCCCACTATCAGTATTCGGTCATTATTCGGTCAGTACTTTTTCTCAGGAGTGGGAGCCAAAACCAGGAGTGGGTGATAAATGCAGAATTGGTGACTTGTTTCTATTATACCTTTTCTCTGATTGTTCCTCACCTGGTTTTGGCTCCCACTCCTGAGAAAAATACTGACCAAATACTGATAGTGGGGCCGTGGCGTTAAGCTCTGATCTCCAGCAGTCAGTGGGGGGGGGGACAGTACTGCAGAAGTTGAGTCTGGTTAAACACTTCTAGTAGCTCTCCTCTCAAATTCAAATGAGCTTTATTGGCAAGATGAAATACACATTAGCATTACCCAAAGCGAGTGTAGTGCTCCCAACTCTGCCAGGAAGAAGTACACGTCCCAAGCAAAATCTCTTTGGAAATGCCCAATTGGCACTTAAACAGTAAATTTTAGCCAATGGCTCCAAAATGTAGAGGTAAAATAAAAAAAAGTTTTATTCCGCTCTGCGGCCATTATTAAACTGTGTTTCCAGTTCAAAATAAAACATTTGGTGAAAGGTCCTCTTTAAAGTGTCCCTCCAGGTGTATGCTGCACGACAGTCGGCATGCATCATGCAAGAGTCCTGTTAGTCAGGCCCATACACAGTGCTATTGCTTCAGCGCCTGCACCGCTGGGCTTGCAGTTGGCGTCTAGTACATCTGGAGGAGCACTTGAGAACTTTGCAAATTTTTATTCAGAGTTGTATCTTGTTTTAAATTGAATCTGTCAGCACAAAATGACTTCAAGCCAAGCACAGGAACTCGGTGCGCCTTCCCACCTACTTGCTTTCCAATTATCTCAGCCTTTCTCTTTCTTTGACAGCTCTGGCTTCACAGGAGCCTCAGGAGGGCGGAGGTAGTTGGAAAACCAGTAGGTGGGAAGGTGCACTGACCTGTATGGCTGCGCCAAGGGTGCACTGAGCACCTTTGCTTGGTTTGAAGAGTCATTTTGTGCAGATAGGCTCCCTTTAGGGGACAACATATAGACTTCACATCTAAAAAAAACTTCAATGTTTTGTATTTCGTTTTGCTGAAAATTTTAACAGGAGATTATTTTGTGGAGAAAAGCCCCTGAGAAGATAAGGAAAAGAACTAATTTTCATCAACGATATGAAGGCCCTGATCCTCAAGCTTCAGCTGAGGAACCTGAGATTTAGACGTGTGTAACCCACAACAGATGAAGGACAGAAGCAGATAGGCCAAACCTCCGCCAGATCGTCTTCCTTCATCTGACACTGCTGTTCATTGTACCACACTAAACATTCTGCGGGTCTGTATGTAATTCCACTTGTACATATATAAATACCAAGTGCTTTTGCTGAAACACTGGACCTTTCTCAGACTAGCATTTTATATAACTCATTTAATTTTTAATTTTGGGATTCTGCATTTGGAACATGCATCAAGCTAAATCAAGTCTTACTGTATCCTCATGCATGTAGGCTGGTGTCCATTGAAACCAGGGCCTTATTCTGTGTGTGCGTCTTCATAAACACTTACTGCATTGTTCACCTTGCTGCAAATCCATCTGTTTGTTTTGAAAAGGCAGGTCTCCGATTACTGTGAATCATCCCAAAATTCGTAGGATTCACTTTAGAAATGAAGGCTTTATTAAACATTTTGAAGACATTACTGTGTATGCGTCAGTTTTTATTTTATTTTTTGCCCCTGTCCCATTTGCCATCTATTGTCTTTCACCTGTGGCCACTTATTGATGTTTTTTTAATGTATATTCACTTGCATAACACAGGAATAAGATTGGAAATCATTAGGCAAAATATAACTTGCCGTTCATGTTATCCATAGTCTTTTAAGATGTAAGGATTTTTTTTTTCTTCCTATATGCACAACCATCCACTCCTTCAGTAAGCATGTGGGTAAGAGATAAGAAGCCATCACTCTGGACTGCCGGAAGGCAACACATGAGAACTTTATGCTTCCCCAATTGCTGTTGGATCATTGCTGATTAATTGTATTGGAATCTGACATGTAATGGTAACCTTATTACCCAATATGTTTGCAAAATGTAAAATCTCAATTGCACCAAGCTGTTTAAAATTAGAGTTGAAAATTCACTGTGAAAACCTCCTTTTAAGAGGGTGCAATTAAATACTCCTAAAGAAATAGCCAGATCTTCTGTACATTTATACTATAATTTTGTGTGGTTTAAATGAATTTGTCCGCTATTCACATTCATTTTTTTTTTCATAGAGCTGATCACAGCACAGGATGTCTCTAAGATGTCATGCCGCGGCTTTCTGCATCTGGAGATGAGGCTCTGCTGGTGTTGCATTGATTGCTTCTTCCCAGGTCCCGTGCACAGTTGCCAAATATTGAGCACATGTCCTATTTTAATTGGATGAGTGAACAAGACTTGCTGGTGGCTTGCAGACTGCTGTCGACACAATATCAGTAGTGCCTCTTGCCTCCTATTGCAAAAATGACCCTATGGATAACCCCTTTAACATGCAGAGAAATTAACCGTAAATGCCCACCTGTCAGCTAGTGTTCGATTGCCATGGAGGACCACCAAAGGGGAAAATATAGCCTTACAGTCAGTATTGCTGTCCACATAATGCACGGATGCAACGGGTCCTCCAAGACCCTTCTTGTAGATACTATTCATTCTAACCGATAGATGAGGGTCCTGGACAGGAACTTCCCTGTCCTTCATGCTAAAAGGGTATGTTTAAAAATTGTTTTCTAAACTGGAAAACCTTGTAGTCCAAAACCAGGTTTGAGTGCATTGAGCACACCTCTGCTCTGGATGTGTGAGTTTGAATGCATGGCCTTTGGGCGAAGGATCTACTTTAGCTGTTCAAGTACTTGCAAGACTCTTATTTGGAACAGATACAGTTCTTTCCGTGACTAGTAAAATATTTGTTTGCTCGTTCGCCTGGTGATTAGCACCCTGGTGACACTGGCCATGACTGATTGGGAGAGGTATTATTTCTGAGACACTTTTATAGTTGTGGTCTGATGACTTAATGGGGATGGGCAAGAAATTTTTCATCAGGACTGATAATACATAAAGGAGTTTCCACATGGACCAATACTTGCTGTCCTCCTAGTCTTTAGTGTCTAGCAGCCAGCACACTGCCTCAGCGGTCACATGCTGTGCTACTAGTCATCACAGCTCTGATCACATGTAAGCAAAGATTGGAGGACCACAGTAGTCAATGCTGGATCGGCAATTTTGTTTTTATAAGACTTGCGTTTCTTAACTTCTATATTTGCACTCAAACCAGAATTTAGTTAATAAATAAAGTTAGACTTTACTGTTCAACTAGTCTTGTATCTCGGTATGGTTTAATTCTCAACACAGTGGCCTTTCTGCAGCGATTCATTATTACCTTGCTTTCTGCTTCTGGCATGTCTTGCAAACTGCTGATTTTGCCAGGGAAACATCCCCCCCCCCCAACAGCTAATTTTAAGAAGGGGGTAACCTCCATTATTGAGTTTCATAATAGGGCACCTGGATATGAGGTGTTTTCATGAGACAACCTCTAAAAAGAATAAATGTTATAGGTGAAATTATATTTTACGCTTAAGATTATTCCTCGTCTGCTGCTGAAAATGAACTTGTCTTCTCATCATGTATTCCAGGCTTTGCTCTTTGATTTTGCTGTTTTATAGCTGGAAAAAAAAAGCATCACATAAATTATAATCCAGTATATAAGGGTACACTATGTATAATTACCTTTACAGCTATACAGGGAATAGAAACCGGTGTACAGATTACTGAAGTGTGTGATAACCAAAATTGCTTTCTGTCTAGTACACAATTGTTACGGGTTACAACCCCTTCTGTGCAGTTATCTATGCACCTGCTCTTGCACCAGACCACCTACAACATAAGGTGACTGCTTACATATGTGTTCTCTGTAAGATATCCTTATTAATTTAAAACATTTGTAGATTGCTAGAATCATTTTTTAGTTATAAGGCATAATGTCACTATATATGTAGCTTTCTATTTTCTTTTCTAAAAATTTCAGTATACTTTTCACATTCACAGTGTATATAAACTGCTTTATTATATTGTGAAAGTATTTTATATCTACATGTTTTGAGGGAAAATACTCCTTAAATAAAATATATTACAAACACAAAGTGGTCTTTTTAATATACTAAAAAAAAGCCCTCATCAATGTGTATTCGAAAGTAAAACATTTTGAAATGTCACAAAATAATGGCGCTACTTGAAATTGTGCAACATTTAAGTAAAGTTTATACGCCGGTCCTAGCCAGCTCTGCTATACAGGACAGAGCTGGGGAGGGACAAGGCGTGGTGAGGCCTATATGGCAAATCAATCAAAATTTACTACACAAATGTCCTTCAGTCTCTGCATGGAGTAACATATATGACAGTGGCGCAGAATACAGTGCATTATGAAAGTATTTGGCACCATCAAACTTTTCTACGTTTTTCAGTTTTTAATTTGTTAAAGTTTAAAATATCCAATAAATTTTGTTCCACTTCACGATTGTGTCCCACTTGTTGATTCTTCCCAAAAAATTAGAATTTTATATCTTTATTTGAAGCCAGAAATGTGGCAAAAGGTAGAAAAGTTTGAGGGGGGGGCAAATACTTTCACAATGCACTGTAGTTGTAAGATGCCTCTCAATGAATTGGAGGCATCTGACTCCCGCAGTGCCTTCATTAAGACTACCGTGCAAAGTGCCAGTCTTAATGAATTGAGCCCTTAATGTTTAAGGGAACACAATGGGGGGGGGGGGGGGTTATGCGGAATTGTCAAACTGGAACCCCTTGACGAGGGTCTTTCTCAGTCAGGTGACTCCACCAATATTATTATTATTTTTTTTTTTTTTTTTTATTTAAAGCAGAAAGTGCTTAAGAAAACTGCTTTTTTTCCTGGAATGTCTAACGGTTGTTTCCTGAATGTATTTTTTTTTTTTTTTGATGCCTTTGACTGCCAGCGTATTCTTTTAAATGTTTGGGGGTTTTTGGGGGAATTTTTGTACACTTCATTCAGCAATCCAGCAACTGCTAGCGTTTTTTCAAGCAAGACGCTTAAAATAATGTAGTCATCCTTAAAGCATTCTCATTGACTTGCATCATAAAATATAGGGCATCATCAGAGCTAAAAACGCCTGAAGAATGGCCGGGGTCACGTCTTCTTTTAAACACTTGACAGCTTTGGAAACCTGAAGTGGGTAAAAGACTGAACATATGAAAAGCAAGTCGTTTTTACATAGTAATGCATAAGTTTAAGCTATGGAGTTATTTCTGGGCACTTTTTCAGGTGGGTTTCAAAACTAATATGCCTGAAAAACACACCTAAGAGCAATCGGGTGCTCGGCCTAAGGCCGGGGTCACACTACCATACAACATGGCCAAGTGCTATGCGATAAAACAATGGAAAGCACTTGACCCAGTGTTATTCTATGGGGCTGCTCAGATCAGTGAGTGTTCTCTCATGCCGATTCGGCATGAGGAAACAATCGCAGCATTGTGCGATTTGCAGCGAGACTATTCACTCACACCCATACAAGTCTATGGGTGCAAGTGAAACATTGGGCTGCACTCTGATGTCATGCCAGTGCAGTCCGATGTACGCAGTCATTCCATGGAGGAGATGGAGAAATTATTTTCTCAGTCTCCTCCGCAGCCATGCTGCGATTCTCTCATGCAAGAGAATCAGAGCAGGAGCTGAGGGTCATTAGCATCTCGCATCCAATGCTCTAGCATCGGCTGCCATATGCTGGTGTGACTCCGGCCTAAGGCTGCGTGCCCACGTAGCGTTTCTTCAAGCGTTTATGCTGCGGAATTTCCGCAGCGTAAACGCTAGGTAATCCGGTCCCCAAGGGGATTCCGCAAGTTCTATGCCCACGCTGCGGATTTTTCCGCAGCGTTTATGCTGCGTTCAAAAATCCGCAGCATGTTCATTAATTTTGCGTTTCCGCAAGCGGAATTGTCTTTTTCAATGCATTAAAAAACGCAAGGCAATTCCGCATGTGGAAATCGCGCGATAAACGCGTGCAGAATTCCGCATGCGTTTTTACTTGCAGAAATTTTCTGCATCGTGGGCACATAGCCTAATACTCTTTCTGAAGCTTCATTTTTCAGTTGGCTTCACAGGTGCAAGCTTCAAAGTCCGTGTAGTGGGTACAATATAGATCTGAGCCAAACTGAACAGCTTCGTAGATGTATATGAAGATGCTGAGCTCAGACCAAGGGCCAGTCTGTAAATTGTGATCCGTACACAGAAATGGAAAGCTGTCCCCTATTCTTTACAGAGGTGGGGGGCAGACCCCCACTAAATTTACTTTTTATGCCTTTTTCAATCATGACGGTGGAATTGAAAAGGTTGTAAATGGTAGATGCTATCCCTTCTGGTGCCTATTGGCCCCCTGCTACAAGATTCCAGGGTGCTGATAGTACTGTCATTGCAGCTTGGATGGGGGGGGATGCTTAAGGGCCCTATGCCTGCCATGTTGTACACCCACCTCTCTTGTAGGAGATGGGTAAACTTACAATACACTGTAATACATTTGTATAGTACAAGCGATTAAGTGGTTGTATTGTTTTCCATAGGGAATGTGAATTTTCAATTTTTAATCAAAATATACATTTTTAATTATGTATGTTCCTGTAATGTAAAGAAAAAAATCGAAAAAGGTATTAAAATATTTGGTATTGCTGCGTGTGTAAATGTATATACTAAAAAAAATATATACCATATGGGGTGAACGCCAAAAAGTGGGGGGGGGGGGGGAGCAGCAGCTGGACTGGGTCTTGGTCACTTCTCCTCCCAAAACATACCTGTAGAATAAAAAAGTATCAAAGACTCGTATGGACCCAAAATAGTAATGTTGACAACTAGCGTTTTCTGCAGAATAAATAAGCCCTGATAGGGTTGTATGGAACAGAGCAATAAAAGTTACAGCTCTTGGAAGGCGAGGAGGAAAAGTTGAAAGCAAAGAGGAGCGCACGTGAACCTAGATCTGGCCTGGTTACCATAAGCTATGTTTACTAGCTTATACTAGATGTGGATCTCTCCACGGGAACCTCCATTAACCTTGAGAACAGGATCCTGTCGCACGCTGCTGTCAGGGAGCAGGTTGCAATGTATGTGCGTCTCTCTAATACTATCTCTGAGTACTGACATTTGCCATGGTAGCGTGGTACTGATATGCCATGAAGGTATGAAACAGGACAACTTATTAAAATGCGTGGATCCGAAAATAAATCATGGAGTCAAAGTTCACTAAGAAAAATAGTAAATTTTATTAATACAAAACAAAAAGTGTCTTGGAAAGTACATATACAGTATTAAAATCATCTGTGAAGACGTGGGAGACTAAACAGGGTGGTCTGTACACATGGTATAGAGCGGGACGGTCAGAGCACAGTAAACCAGATGATGTGTGCATACATGTATAGCGGTATGGAAAGCAAAGACATTTATTTTTAGAAATAACAAATCTACACTGAATATACTGCTCTAGTATAATTACTAGTGACTCCCCCATGACTCCCTGTGTCAGAGCGCCGCGAGCACGTATGAAGGGGTTCCCTAGTGAAAACTAGTTCTCGCCTATAGGTGGTAGCTCGTTGATCGGTGGGGGTCAGGCCGCTGACACTGCCCGGGTAGAATGGAGAGGTAGTGCACATGTGCGACCCCCGCTCCGCTGATTCCCTGGGGATGGGGGGGGGGGCGCTGCGCTCAGCTTTTCCTGATAGCCCCATAGAGAATGACTGGAGCCCTAGTCGAGTATGTGCACTGCCGCTCCATTGTAACTGGGCAGGTCTGAGCCGCCGGACCCCACCGATCTGCAGGTTATCATCTATGCGGGGAGTGTTCCCCTGTACAGCTCCTTAAACCTAAATCTTAAAATGGAAGATAGAACTGGTTACTATGGAAGCTCCACTAGGATCATCTGACAGGATAGAAAAGTGCAGCAAGTTCCACTATTCTGACAGTCAGAACGCTACAGAAAAGTGATGGAAAGTAACAGGTGTGAACTAAGGCAGATTAGAGATGTGACGTGACTGGTTACTATAGACGCCGGCCCCATTTTCTTTCTCACCCGGTGTCACACTATCACTGTCTCCTGCTCTGACCTCCGCTTGTCACCAGCAGTAATCTATATCCGCCTCCCCGAGCCGTCAATGTCATGCAGGCTTTATCCGAGGCACCTAGATGTTGGGACCTTTCACCTGACGTCATCACGCCGCACCGCTCCCTGTGAAGGTTTCCTCTTCTAGGCGCTGGAGCTTTGCAGGTGACGTCATCAGGCAGCGCCTGGTTGTCATGCCTGTGCTCTACTTGCTGTGTCAGTACGTCATTCTCCTGCGCCCGGGCAGGCATGCTGCTCACGGCGGGGACTTGTGGGCAGGAATGGTAGACTCCATGTAATGCCGGCGGGTTTGTAGCGCTGTGTACGTGGCCTCCCCGCGATGTACATGAAGAGAGCGTCGTCCTTGGCTCGGTGCTGTCTGAAGGTATCTAAGCGGAGCCTGCAGCCGCCTGTGCACCGCGGGAATGCTATCCCCGGCTCGGTGACCGGATGGTTGAGCACACGGTCCCTGTACAGGACGTTCTCCGATGATAACGGCAAGCCGCTGGACACGTCATTATTCATCCCCGTGGAGCTTAAGAACACAGACAGCCCGGAGGGGGACATTGGGGCTGAGCTGACCCAGCCTCTAAATAAGAGTAAGTGTGGCGGGCGCCACTGGGGTCAGCGCCTGGGGAAGCCCTGCTGTGCAGCTCAGACGTCACCCCGGGGGCTGGTATTGGGTAGAAGTGGTGTGGGCTGTCACTAATTCCAAAAAAGATGATAATGTTCCATATCCATTTCTGTGGCCGCAGCGCAGCTCGTGTGGATAGAGATCACTGCGCCGCAGCAACATAATGCCGCTGAGTGGGGCCACATTGTGACTCGTGAGGTACCATGACCGCACAGAATCAAGTACCTTCAACTTTTTAGCGACTTCTCACCGTACCTTGCAGGTCGCAGTGCATCTCCATCCACTTGTGCTTTGCTGTGATGTAGCAGAGATCTGTAGCAGCACAAGGTTTGTCACAGCGTAGCTCCAGCCTAAATGGATTCAAAAGGGGTCTGTCTGCTCTTCTCTCTCCTCAGAACAGTACCATGCTTGTCCATAGTCTGTCCCTGCTATTGTACCTCAGTCCAAGTGGGGAAAAGCTGCGATATCTGTCACAGCTTGTGGACAAGGCCTTTAATGGGGTTTACCAGTCTAAGAAGCAAAGGCTGCTTTCACTCTATGTAACTGCAGGCTGCCAAATCGTGACAGTGTGCGACATTCACTGTGACAATTACCTGTGATTCTCAGTGCCAGTGGACGATGATGTGATCCAATGTATATGATTTTTATATATGTGTGAATGAGTCTCCTCCAGCATCTCTTCATTTCTATTCTATTGAAAGAAGAGTGATGGGCGCAAGTGCTCAGGTATGCACTGAGTATCACGGGTGCTCGAGTCCCTGCGCCCGCATGTTTCACGGCTGTTAGACAGCTACAAAACATTCAGGGATTTCATGTTTTCCTGGTGTTCTCATCTGCTGAATTAGTCCTTGTACAATGATATTGAGGACTGAGAGTACAGGAGGTGCCTGTGACTGTTAATATACACTTATCGATGTGGGATTTGCATATGAATGTGGAACTTTATGGACAAGTGTCTAAGCAATCTTGGAGGATGGGGGGGGGGGGGGGGTAATTATTTTTTTTTCCCAGGAGGGCTACTTTGTACATTTTTCTTTACCCAAGGTTATTCAACTGCTGCATATCCTTTATAATCCAATATTCTTGTTTTTAGGTGAAGTTTTGAACATTTTAAACAAGTTTTATAGAAGAAAGGAAATACAAAAACTGGCCGCAGAGAATGGTTTAGATGGTAAGAAATTATATCTGTTGACTGAGGACAAATTATTGGGCAGTAATGTGATTGTGCTATTACTAGACTGGTGAGGACTAACCCCAGCAGTCATGCAGCTAATGCCCTTTGAACTTCCCCACTGGAACATTAGTTATGTGGTGATGTTTATGGCCATTTGTATTTTCTGGCTACCAGAATGAGTAAACATGCCAGTAAAATAGCCTCGCTGGCTCTGACAGTCTTTAGTAATTTGTCTCCCCCTGAAATGAGGCAGAACCAAGGCCTCAATATTAATGGTTTTATTATTTATTTATATAGCACCATTGATTCCATGGTGCTGTACGCAAGAAGGGGTTACATACAAAATACAGATATCACTTACAGTAAATTAACAATGATAGACTGGTACAGAGGGGAGAGGACCTTGCCCTTGCGGGCTTATATTCTACAGGCTGATGGGGAAGGAGACAGTAGGTTGGGGGGGGTTGCAGTAGCTCCGGTGGTGGTGAGGAAGCAGCGGGGTCATTGCAGGCTGGGAGCTTTCTTAAAGAGACAGGTTTTCAGGTTCCGTCTGAAGGATCCAAATATGGTGGCTAATCAGATTTTTGGGGCACAGAAATCCAGAGGATGGGGGATATTCGGGAGAAGTCTTGTAGGTGATTGGGTGAGGAACGAATAAGTGTGGAGGAGAGAAGAAGGTGGTCTTGGGAGGACTGGAGATTATGTGAGGGAAGATATCGTGAGATTAGTTCGGAGATATACACTCCCTGACAGAAGTTATGTCGCTTATCCATGTTATGTAAATAAAAGCTTATAACCTGACGGTAAATTCATCTATTGGTTTTATAAATTACTCTTTTGAAAGCTGAAACCCTCACAAATTTGGTTTAGGTAAAGAAAATAAATTGTCATCAATGCTGAAATATTAATCATTTAATGAACACAGAATGGTCAGATTTTGGCAAGACAAAAGTTTTGTCGCCCACAGAAAGTAATGTGATATTCAAACAAATAATTATCTTAAAATACAAATATATGTTGCATAACATTGGTGAATGAAGTTGTGGTGCTATTAGAGTCATATTTAATATTTTGGGTGAATTCCATGAGCTTGAAGGACTGCATCCATTCGGTTCAACAATGATTCATACAATTTATTAATGAAGTTATCAGGAATAGCAAAGAATGCAGTCTTACATGCCTCCCAGAGTTCATCTAGATCAGGGGTCTCAAACTCGGCTGGGTATATGGGCCGCACATGGAAAAAATTTGAATTTGGGGGGCCGCATTCTTTGTTCAATGTGACATTTTTAGTGATACCATTTTTTTTGTATACACCTTTTGAACATTTTTGCTGTGTTTATTTTTTTATGGCTTGGGTCGTTATGGATGTGGCGATAATAAACGTGCACTTTTTTGTGTTTACTTTAGTTTACATATAAAACAGCATTTTTAGTGCCCAATATTTTTTCATGCTTTATTTTATTTTTTATTTTTTTTACAATTTTATTTCCCCCAATTGGCCACATACAGTAATATTGTCTTACAATTAGCATCATATAGTAATAATGGAAAACATCTTGTAG
Source organism: Phyllobates terribilis (assembly GCF_046119375.1). Lineage (NCBI taxonomy): Eukaryota > Metazoa > Chordata > Amphibia > Anura > Dendrobatidae > Phyllobates > Phyllobates terribilis. The sequence continues at coordinate 506,181,132 of NW_027362765.1, read as the reverse complement.
TAATGTTCCCCATCCAAGTCCCCATCTTGTACTAATGTGCCCCATCCAGGTCCCCATCTTGTGGCAACGTTCCCCATCCTGGTGCCCATCTTGTACTAATGTGCCTCATCCAGGTCCCCATCTTGGGGCTATGTGCCCCATCCAGGTCCCCATCCTGTGGCAATGTTCCCCATCCAGGTCCCCATCTTGTGGCTATGTGCCCCATCCAGGTCCCCATCTTGTGGCTATGTGCCCCATCCAGGTCCCCATCTTGTGGCTATGTGCCCCATCCAGGTCCCCATCTTGTGGCTATGTGCCCCATCCAGGTCCCCTCTTGTGGCTATGTGCCCCATCCAGGTCCCCTCTTGTGGCTATGTGCCCCATCCAGGTCCCCTCTTGTGGCTATGTGCCCCATCCAGGTCCCCTCTTGTGGCTATGTGCCCCATCCAGGTCCCCTCTTGTGGCTATGTGCCCCATCCAGGTCCCCATGTTGTGGCTATGTGCCCCATCCCGGTCCCCATGTTGTGGCTCTGTGCCCCATCCCGGTCCCCATGTTGTGGCTCTGTGCCCCATCCCGGTCCCCATGTTGTGGCTCTGTGCCCCATCCCGGTCCCCATGTTGTGGCTCTGTGCCCCATCCAGGTCCCCATGTTGTGGCTCTGGTCCCCATCTTGTGGCTATGTGCCCCATCCAGGTCCCCTCTTGTGGCTATGTGCCCCATCCAGGTCCCCATCTTGTGGCTCTGTGCCCCATCCAGGTCCCCATCTTGTGGCTCTGTGCCCCATCCAGGTCCCCATCTTGTGGCTCTGTGCCCCATCCAGGTCCCCATCTTGTGGCTCTGTGCCCCATCCAGGTCCCCTCTTGTGGCTCTGTGCCCCATCCAGGTCCCCTCTTGTGGCTCTGTGCCCCATCCAGGTCCCCTCTTGTGGCTCTGTGCCCCATCCAGGTCCCCTCTTGTGGCTCTGTGCCCCATCCAGGTCCCCTCTTGTGGCTCTGTGCCCCATCCAGGTCCCCTCTTGTGGCTCTGTGCCCCATCCAGGTCCCCTCTTGTGGCTATGTGCCCCCTGTTCTTCACACACATAAAATAGAAAAAAAAAAAGATGATTCTCACCTGTCCTCCGTTCCCTCGGCGGCCTTCCTGCAGATGTGGCCCGCAGGCACCACAGAGTCCGACCCCTTGACGATCCCGACCTGGTCCAGGAGGAGCCGCCGACAGCAGCGCTGAATTGCCGCACAGAGACCGTCTCCCAGCACTGCATTTCCAATGCCAGCCGCCTGCCAATCAGAGACCAGCAGCTGACATCTGCATATGGCAATGACGTCATACTCGCTGCGCCGACACGCAGATATCAGCTGCTGGCCTCTGATTGGCCGGCGGCTGGCATTGGAAATGCAGTGCTGGGAGACGGTCTCTGTGCGGCAATTCAGCGCTGCTGTCGGCGGCTCCTCCTGGACCAGGTCGGGATCGTCAAGGGGTCTGTGCCTGCGGGCCGCATAAAGCAGCCTCAGGGGCCGCATGCGGCCCGCGGGCCGCGTGTTTGAGACCCCTGATCTAGATTCTTTGGTTTTGTCTTCCAAGCTTCCTCTTTCATCCTACCCCAAACATGCTCAATGATGGTCATGTCTGGTGACTGGGCTGGCCAGTCCTCGAGCACCTTGATCTTTTTTGCCTGGAGGAACTTTGTTGTAGAGATGGATGTATGAGATGGAGCACCACCCTGCTGCAGAATTTGACCCCTTTTATGATTTGGAATGTAAGAGGTAGCTAACACTGCTTGATATTTTAGGCTATTGATATTGCCTTCCACCTTGCAAATGTTTCGCACACCCCCATACTAAATGTAACCCCAGACCATGATCTTTCCACCACCAAATTTAACTGTTTTCTGGGTGTATTCTGGATCCATACTGGCTCCAGTAGGTCTCCTGCAGTATTTGCGGAGCGTTGTGCTGTAATTCTATTGAAGATTCATCAGAGAAATCCACCTTCTGCCACTTTTCCAGCATCCATCTGTTTAGCAGGCTGTGGGACTTGGCAAATGCCACATTTTTTTTTTTTATTTGCCTTTTGTTTAGTGCTGGCTTCTGGGCACTGATTCGACCATGGAGGCCATTTCGAGACAGAATCCTACAAACTGTTCTAGTTGACACAGGGACTTGAGGTGACCAGGCCCGTTGGAGCTCTGCTGCAGTGGAAGAGGGGCTTGCTTTGGATTTTCTAACCAACAAACGTTCCTCCTGAGCAGTTGTCTTGCGGGGTCTGCCGTACATGTGCTTGTCAAACACATCTCCAGTCTCTTCAAATCTTTTTTTAATTCTTTGTACTTGACGCTGAGACACATTAAAGGTGCCAGACACCTCTGCAGTGGATCTGGTCTTCAGCCTCTTGTTAATCAAGGCTTTGGTCGCAGGGTGGATTTTTGGCATGTTGTCAGAGCTCAAGTTGCAGTTGAAGTGAAGGTCTGGGGTGCTGGGTTTCTTTTTATACACACCCACTAATTAACCGATCATTTAGTGAGCACTGGTGAGGATGTAAACTAGGATTGGGTGCATTATATGACCAGGCGACAAAACTTTTTGTCTTGCCAAAATCTGACCATTCTGTGTTCATTAAATGATCAATATTTCAGCATTGATGGCAATTTATTTTCTTTACGTAAACCAAATTTGGGAGGGTTTCAGCTTTCAAAAGAGTAATTTATAAAACCAATGGATGAATTTAATGTCAGGTTATAAGCTTTTATTTACATAACATGGATAAGCGACATAACTTCTGTCAGGGAGTGTATGGAGGAGAAAGGTTATGGATGGCTTTGTAGGTCAGTGTTAGTAGTTAGAACTGCATACGCTGGAAAATTGGGAGCCAGTGAAGGGATTTGCAAAGGGGGGAAGCAGAGTAATAGCGAGGAGAGAGATGAACTAGTCGGGCAGCAGAGTTAAGGATGGACTGGGGAGGTGCGAGAGTATTAGCAGATCTGCAATATCCTCCTCTGTGGCCTTAGTTGAGGCAGGAGATGATGAGGGCATGCACTAACATGTTAGTAGATTGATGGTTTAGGAAAGGATGGTGTGAAGACTTGGGGTCTACCGTGGGCTTAATACTACTCAGACAGCACAGGGTGATGGTAAAACAGTGTGGCAATACCTTATTGAACCACCAAACAGACAATAACATATAGAACAGTCCCAGCAAATACATTAGATGGTGCAAAATTACACAGTCTCACCCTTCCGCTGGCCCGCTGGGAATAGAGCAGCTGCGACTTTAGGACTTCCAGGGCCAGCTACCTCAACCTGTGGCACCCCACTTTTGCTGGACACCCAGAGAGAGGAGGTAGCGGCAAGCTTAGGAAGCGGAGAGTCCATTGAGTTACAAGTCCAGGAGTTCCGAGGGTCCCACCTTGGCTTCTCCGAACATAATCATGGGACCAGGTGACCGGAGGTCACAATCCTGGTTTCCCCAAACATCTACATAGGGTCAGTGATGGTTAATGGAGCTGATCTGTATCCCTTCCAGCCAGGGCCATGTTCCCTTAGGCTGGCATCCTGTAGAATCCAAATCTGTGTCCTTCTGGATGGAGCCATGCTACCAAGCTGCTGTCCTGAAGTCTCTCTGATTCTTCTTGCAGCATGATAGAAATCCCTCTTTATATTTTCATCTGTGACTAAGGTCATCATTCACAGGTCAGGGGGAAGGTGCAGGGCTCATGTCTCCTTTGAGTATTTAATCAATTTGCATAGTTTGTATCCCCCTGCTCTGTAAATGAACAAACTAGCTGCCCTAGTACAATATGTAATTAGCATATTAACAAACATCATTGTTCCCCAACCCTGAGTCGCTGTCCTCCATGCAATAAGTTGCAGTAAATATCAACACAAATGTCAACATTCAGGTTTATATAAATACTAATCTGTCCTTCTTGACCCACAAAATAAAATACATAAATTCAAACGTAAACACAATAGTTATTTCTCCTGGCCTAACAAATCTAGATGTCTGGCTAACTAAGAATAGAAGCGCTGTCGTCAGACGGATTCTGGGAATATTTTTAAGCTGGAAGCAACAGGAGGTGGCGAGAGCTTGGATGTGCGGTTTGAAGGACAGGGCAGAGTCGAGGGTTACTCCGAGCCAGCGGATTTCCGGTACAAGGGAAAGCATGATGTAATTTATTGTTATAGATAGATCAGGTGGGGAAGATACGTGAGATGAGGGGAAAGATGGTGAGTTCAGATTTATCCACATTAAGCTTGAGGAAGCGAGAGGAGAAGGAGGGTATGACTGATAAACACTCCGGGTTTCTGGACAGCAACAACTGCTGCTTTATTATTCAGTCTATATTTAATGTTGGATAATTGTGTTTAGAGGGAGTGTCACCCAAAAAGCTAATTAAAAACACAGTTATACAACTATGTAGGGGGCTTCTCCCCTATGAAAATCATACTTGTAGTATAGATTTTAGTGCTTTAGTAGCAAGAAAAATATGATTTATTTTGTTTGCAAATGAGTCGGCTTTGGTGCATCCTTGGCGTGACTAAGGGCTCAATGCACTTATGCCCCTCAATTTGCATACGAAGTACTGTGATGTCTTGATTGACGTCGATCATGCAAGCACTGCCCAAACTCAAGTGGCTCTGCACCTCAGCATGGACGCTGCAAGAGCCCAGCTGTGCTCAGTGTCACTATGAACTCTCATCACTGGCTCCTGTCTGCAGCCTCTGATCAGTACAGTACTGCACTCTGCAGACGGTGTGATTGCAGTCTCTCATCACTGGCTCCTGTCTGCAGCCTCTGATCAGTACAGTACTGCACTCTGCAGACTGTGTGATTGCAGGCTCTCATCACTGGCTCCTGTCTGCAGCCGCTGATCAGTACACTACTGCACTCTGCAGACGGTGTGATTGCAGGCTCTGATCACTGGCTCCTGTCTGCAGCCGCTGATCAGTACAGTACTGCACTCTGCAGACAGTGTGATTGCAGGCTCTCATCGCTGGCTCCTGTCTGCAGCCGCTGATCAGTACAGTACTGCACTCTGCAGATGGTGTGATTACTGGCTCCTGTCTGCAGCCGCTGATCAGTACAGTACTGCACTCTGCAGACAGTGTGAGTGAGATCTTGCCGCACAATGTACTACTTTAGATTTAACCCTACAGGTGCAGTGGTATTAAGGTTGAATATCACCATGCCTCTCTGATCCGCAATATCACTCTTCATCTTCACCTTTTGCTGGTTTTCTTTTCTTTTCAATGCCATACATTTTAATGGTAAGTAAATTACTAATTGCATATAAAGTGTACTTGTGCTGAATTATGAGCTTTATTGTCTTCTCGTCCATGTACAGGACTGAAACTAAAATTTTTCTAGCTTGTTGATGATCTGATCTCACATCTGAGTAACCCTGTTTGGTTTCCTTTCTGTAAGGAGCATGTTGCACGTTTAGGTGTTGTGCTGAATGGAAGTGCAGTGAAGGCACAAACTTTTCACACACACTGATTTGAAGTCTTGTTTTCTTACAGCTCGTCTTTTTCATCAAGCTTTTATCAGCTTCAGGAGATATGTTATGGAAAGTGACCCTCTGCAAGTGGATCTGCACATTGTCTTGAACGATATTTGCTGTGGCGTTGGTATGTGTACCACAATTCATAATGAACGGCTCATTTTCTTATTTACACATAATCAATACTTTCATAATCCCCATCACATTTGTCATCTGGAGGTCTGTGAGCAGAGACTACTGCAGTAAGGAGCCATTGAAGGAGTACATCCTTCTGGCTTTTATCTGGGACATTTCCAAAGTAAATGTTACTGAACTTTTTAAAGACATAAATGGAGTGTTGTAAAAATGTAGTGGCCTGAATCACTAAAGTAAAAATCCAATGGGACCTCTCCGCTCTAATGATTGGTAGAAATACAAACTCGCCGACCTCTGTAAATGAAGTCTTTATGAAAAGTTAAAAAGGCTGTCCGCTACTTTAGCATTGATGACCTATCCTAAGGATAGGTCAATGTCTGTTCTGCTGGGGTCCAACACTCAGTACCCCTGCCGATCCGCTGTTGTCTGTGTCTGCGGCCATCAGCAGGAAATGCTTATCTGCAGAGTTGGCCGTCTTCTGATAGTTGTTGCAGCCGGGTACTACACATCCGCCTCCTATTCAAATCTCCAAAGGAGGCAGATATGTAGTACACTGCCACTATCAAAAGACGGCCAGCTCCGCAAGTGAGCATTGGCGGCCACTAATAACAGCTGATCGGGTATCAGACCCCGACCGATCAGACATTGATGACCTACCGTAAGGATAGGTCATCAATGCTAAAGTAGCGGACAACCTCTTTTTAAACAATTTTGGTCATTTAACAGCACGGTGGCTCAGTGGTTAGCACTGCAGATTTGCAGAGCTGGGGTCCTGGGTTCATATTCCACCAAGGAGTCAGGAACAACATCTGCAAGGGGTTTGTATGTTCTCCCAGTGTTTTCGTGGGTTTCCTCCGGGTTCTCCAGCTTCCTCCCACACTCCAAAGAGATACTGATAGGGAATTTAGATTGTGAGCCCGAATGGGGACAGTGCCCACAATGTCTCTAAATTGTCTGAATTGTAAAGCGCTGCAGAGTATGTTGGCGCTATATAAATGAAAAGATTATTATTTAAGAAACATTTGAACAATAAATCAGTGTGCCACTACTGACTTCATTGCCGAGTTTCTTGCATTGAAGCTGTCTTTCTTGAAAAATGGTGTCCTTTCCTAACGACTACCTTCTTTATTTAGGTCACATGGATGATATTTTCCCATTCTTCATGAGGCATGCAAGGCAGGTCTTCCCAATGCTGGATTGTTTGGATGATCTTCGGAAAATAAGTGACTTGCGATTACCTCCTAATTGGTATGTTTTATTTCCGTTTGGGTGCCATCAATATAAATGCTTTGTCTTCTGACACTCTTCACCACATCATATGCTGTGTATGGTCGGTGTGAACCCTTCTTGCTGTGATTTTGATATAGGTATCCTGAAGCAAGAGCAATTCAGCGCAAGATTATTTTTCACGCTGGACCCACTAACAGTGGCAAGACATATCATGCGATCCAGAGATACATGGGGGCCAAATCTGGGATATATTGTGGCCCATTAAAACTGCTTGCACATGAGATTTACAAGAAGAGCAATGATGCGGTGAGAATTGTTTTTCTCTGTGATTTTATTTATTTTGCTAGAATTCAGGGCTGTGGAGTCGGTATAAAATGGACCGACTCTGACTCCTAAGATATGTAATAAATTCGGTACAGTTGTTCAATGCAGTTTGTGAGGAATATATTTTCATAAGAATTTGGGAAAGTTATGAAATGTCCTATAAATGTCTGTCCTGTTCCTGATCTAAGGGTCTAGACTTTTAGCTGAGATGAATCTGTGCTACAGTAAATTTATCACTTAAACATGAGCCATGTATGAGGGAGTCGGAGTTGGTGTCATGGAAATTGAGGATTTGGAGTCGGAGGTTTGGCTTACCGACTCCACAGCCCTGCTAGAATTGATGTATTGCTTCTAGCAGAGCATTCGCCTTCCTGTGTTTTCTCAGTGTGACATATTGGAAACCATTCAGATAATTTCTATTCTGTATTTTCTTCCCTTTCTGTAGGGTGTCCCATGTGATTTAATCACAGGAGAGGAGCTGATCTATGTGGATCCAGAAGGGAAGGCTTCGGCACACGCTGCATGCACAGTGGAGATGTGCAGCGTGAACGCACCTTGTAAGCAACCTTCTGTGCAACTAAAAATCCATCCTTATTGCGGTATTATGATACCAATGATGTTTCTTTTTTTTTTTAAGATGAGGTAGCTGTGATAGATGAGATTCAGATGATAAGAGATCCTGGTAGAGGTTGGGCTTGGACCAGAGCACTTCTAGGTATTCTACATTTGTTATTTTCCCATTTTCTAATCTTCCCTTTTCTCCTTTCTCCCCTTTCTTTCTCTGATCGTTGCTTCTTTCTCTTCTGTTCACTTGAAGCTGTTCAATTTTCTGTTTTAGGTCTCTGTGCTCAAGAAATCCATCTATGTGGGGAGATGGCCGCTATTAACTTAGTGACAGAGCTGATGTACACGACTGGTGAAGAAGTAGAGGTAACATTACTTTGGGTTTCTTTTTTTCTTTTTTATAGTGGCACTGTATAGAGATCAGAAGTAAGACTAGCTCCAGATATCAGCAGTGTAAAGGCTTTAGTTGTTTTTGCTATAGTCCTGCAAAATATATTAAAGTAGTACTTGGTAGGTACCTAGTGGATTATTGAAGTTCTCCAGAGCCAAGAGTTGCATTCGGCACCATGCCTGGATTTAGTTTTTAAAGGATGGAAGGTTTCGATCTTTAGATCAGGATTGTGGAGTCAGTAAGCCAAACCTCAGACTCCTCAATTTCCCGGACTCCCGACTCCACAGCCCGGCCTCACTACTGAGCGTGTACATAAAGTGCAGCATAGATTTATCTCAACTAAAAGCCAATTCTAGCAGGGCTGTGGAGTCAGTAAGCCAAACCTCCGACTCCAAATCCTCAATTTCCATGACACCAACTCTGACTCCGACTCCCTCATACATGGCTCATGTTTAAGTGATAAATTTACTGTAGCACAGATTCATCTCAACTAAAATCAGTGATCCTTAGATCAGGAGCAGAACAGACCTTTATAGGGCATTTCATAACTTTCCCAAATTCTTATGAAAACATTTACAGCACATCCTGCATTGTACTACTGTACCAATTTTTTAAAAATATATTTTGGGAGTCAGTCGGTCCATGTTATTCCAACTCCACATCCCTGCTTAGAATAAACCCACTACTTTATTTGTCCCCATAAAAAAAGCAGAGTTTCATAATATAGAGGTTGTAAAAAATTCACAACAATTTAACTCGTGCTGCAAATTCTTTCTACATGTCTACGGGTGCAATTAATGACTTTTTCTTTATGAATGGCTGCTTGTTGGACGTAAAAGTGAGTCTGTCAGTACATCATGACTGTACGCACAGGCGCTCTATGCACTCATGGTGTGGCCAAGCCGTTCAGAGCACCTTCCCATCTTCTTGTTTTTCCATATATTTTTGCCCCCTCTCCGGTAATGTACATCTCCTGCTTTACTGGAGCCAGAGAAGGGAGGTCATAGAAAACAAGTAGGAAGAAGTGAGCTGTTTGGCCCAGCACCTGTGCTTGGTTTGGACAGTCATTTTGTGCTGACAGATTCCTTTTAGTCTCATGCACACATGATGGTACCATTGACTTCCACCATGTGATTCCTCTGAGAGAGCGCCTCCATAACTTTGCGTACAATATTGTATGCCAGAATTTTGTTTTGTTTTTTTACAAAACCCCTTTTGAGGTATAATATTAACAGCAGATTTCTATGGCCATTGTGATTAGATTACATGTGACATTACTCATGGATAGTGTGGCTTTATGTTGATTAAGAGGGTAAATGAGAGACCCCCCTAACTGGTTGCTCTGCAAGAACTGGTATTGTACACAGTATCCTAATTTTTCTTTTGAGGTACGGAATTATGAAAGATTGACCTCTCTTAAGATTTTGGATCATGCGCTCCAGTCATTGAATAATCTCAGGCCTGGCGACTGTATAGTTTGTTTCAATAAGAACGACATCTTCTCTGTCAGCCGGCAGATCGAGGCACGGGGATTAGAATGTGCTGTAATCTATGGCAGCTTACCTCCAGGTGAGTCCTTCTGTTTTTGGCTTGAAAACGATATATATTCCCCCATAACGTTATAAGACACTAACACTTAAATATCTATAAGGGCGCAGTCAAACGGCCGTATAAATCGGAGCAAGATCGGAGAGCAATGTGATAGCTGTCACACTCAGGTCGGGAGAGCTGCCGGCCAGTCCGTGCACTGCGCTCTAATTTATATGAGGGCAGGGTCCTCTCCCCCTCTGTCCCAGTGTGTCACTGTTTGTTCATTTATTGTATTTTATATACAGTACAGACCAAAAGTTTGGACACACCTTCTCATTTAAAGATTTTTCTGTATTTTCATGACTATGAAAATTGTACATTCACACTGAAGGCATCAAAACTATGAATTAACACATGTGGAATTATATACTTAACAAAAAAGTGTGAAACAACTGAAAATATGTCTTATATTCTAGGTTCTTCAAAGTAGCCACCTTTTGCTTTGATGACTGCTTTGCACACTCTTGGCATTCTCTTGATGAGCTTCAAGAGGTAGTCACCGGAAATGGTCTTCCAACAATCTTGAAGGAGTTCCCAGAGGTGCTTAGCACTTGTTGGCCCTTTTGCCTTCACTCTGCGGTCCAGCTCACCCCAAACCATCTCGATTGGGTTCAGGTCTGGTGACTGTGGAGGCCAGGTCATCTGGCGTACCACCCCATCACTCTCCTTCTTGGTCAAATAGCCCTTACACAGCCTGGAGGTGTGTTTGGGGTCATTGTCCTGTTGAAAAATAAATGATGGTCCAACTAAACGCAAACCGGATGGAATAGCATGCCGCTGCAAGATGCTGTGGTAGCCATGCTGGTTCAGTATGCCTTCAATTTTGAATAAATCCCCAACAGTGTCACCAGCAAAGCACCCCCACACCATCACACCTCCTCCTCCATGCTTCACGGTGGGAACCAGGCATGTAGAGTCCATCCGTTCACCTTTTCTGCGTGGCACAAAGACAAGGTGGTTGGAACCGAAGATCTCAAATTTGAACTCATCAGACCAAAGCACAGATTTCCACTGGTCTAATGTCCATTCCTTGTGTTCTTTAGCCCAAACAAGTCTCTTCTGCTTGTTGCCTGTCCTTAGCAGTGGTTTCCTAGCAGCTATTTTACCATGAAGGCCTGCAGCACAAAGTCTCCTCTTAACAGTTGTTGTAGAGATGTGTCTGCTGCTAGAACTCTGTGTGGCATCGACCTGGTCTCAAATCTGAGCTGCTGTTAACCTGCGATTTCTGAGGCTGGTGACTCGGATAAACTCAGAAGCAGAGGTGACTCTTGGTCTTCCTTTCCTGGGGCGGTCCTCATGTGAGCCAGTTTCTTTGTAGCGCTTGATGGTTTTTGCAACTGCACTTGGGGACACTTTCACAGTTTGCCCAATTTTTCAGACTGACTGACCTTCATTTCTTAAAGTAATGATGGCCACTATTTTTTCTTTACTTAGCTGCTTTTTTCTTGCCATAATACAAATTCTAACAGTCTATTCAGTAGGACTATCAGCTGTGTATCCACCAGACTTCTGCACAACACAACTGATGGTCCCAACCCCATTTATAAGGCAAGAAATCCCACTTATTAAACCGGACAGGGCACACCTGTGAAGTGAAGACCATTTCCGGTGACTACCTCTTGAAGCTCATCAAGAGAATGCGAAGAGTGTGCAAAGCAGTCATCAAAGCAAAAGGTGGCTACTTTGAAGAACCTAGAATATAAGACATATTTTCAGTTGTTTCACACTTTTTTGTTAAGTATATAATTCCACATGTGATAATTCATAGTTTTGATGCCTTCAGTGTGAATGTACAATTTTCAAAGTCATGAAAATACAGAAAAATCTTGAAATGAGAAGGTGTGTCCAAACTTTTGGTCTGTACTGTATGTATTATTCGTATGTAAACCCTCTTCACATGTACAGCGCCCTGGAATTAATAGTGCTTTAAAAATAAATTCTAATAATTACTATATTCACCAAATATTCTAACAACCTTTCAGTATTCTATAGATGCCTGAAGCTAAAGCGCCTCTGTGTCCTTAGGTTCTACGTTATCATTCACTTTTTTTCTCTTTTAGGTACAAAAATAGCACAGGCTAATAAATTTAATGACCCAGATGATCCATGCAAAATCCTGGTGGCCACAGATGCCATTGGGATGGGGCTGAACTTGTAAGTTCAAATTTTTGCAACTTTACCATATCTGCACTTATGTAATTAGCAATCAAATGTTTATTATTCATCTGTAAATTATTATAGATTTGCCTGAGGATAGATGTTTTTAATAACAAGTAGCATAAAATCGCACAAACGCCTTTCTCTGGCTTGACTTCATGATTAAAGGGGAGTACCTGTGTGAGCTGCATATCTGCTCCATTATATGGGCTTTCATTCACTTTATTGGACGCTCCACAACTGACTTATCACTTGCACTCTGATTTATTTGTAGCCAGGTATAGTGAAATAAATAGGAAGGGCAGGGGACACTTGATACCATGTTTCTACATTCACAGTTGAATTAATTTCCACAATAGGATGTAGTCCGAATTATTATCACAGAAGTCATTGACGGTAGAGAGTTCGATGGCTGGCATGAAACCGTGCTGAAGGGTAAGGCTGGATTTGCACTGAAAGATTACCGTGAACAAACCTTCTTAAGAATGCTCATTCACGATAATCTTTAGGTGCAAACAGGCTGCCAATCACCCGATAAATAAGCAAAACACTTGTTCATCAGGTGAAATGATCCTTTGTGTATCGCAAAAGATCATAGCTCTCGGTAGTGCACCATCCTGTGTAAACAGGACTGATTTCTGAGAACAATGGCTGCTTACGTGTCCTGAACTACAGATCATTCAGTGTTTATCTCTTTCTATGCCTTTGGCCTAACTATCCTGATTTACTCTTCTTTTTCCTATTTCTACTGTTAGGAGCATAAAGAGAATTATTTTTAATTCCTTGGTAAAACCTACGGTGAATGAGAAAGGGGAGAAAGAGATTGATACGATCACCACTTCCCAGGCTCTGCAAATAGCGGGCAGAGCTGGCAGATTCAGCTCCTTGTTTAAGGAAGGTGAAGTTACCACCATGGTCCAGGACGATCTGCCCCTGCTGAAGGAAATTCTGGACAAACCAGTCCAAGATATACAGGTGAAGTACAATAAAGGCTGTTTATAAAGAAAGTGAGGCTTTCAAGATGGCACCTTTTCAAAAGGAAACCTCTTCATCATTCAGATCTTTACTGCCAGGCTGTCTTCTGCTAATCCCCAGTAATAAGCTGATGTTTGGGGGAACTAGTGGCTGGCCATAAATTTATCTTACTTAGTGTCCATTCAACTGAATAGCCAACAATGTAATATTTGGCAAAGTTCATCAACACAGGAGCTGTTTTTAGTGGTTTTCTAATCTGGCTAACAATGGTAAATCTCAAGCAAATTACCTCAGGGGCTCTGGAAACACTGCATGGCATCACTTTCTATTCCAGCCAATTTTGCTTTCTAAAAGTCAAACCGTGCTCCTTCCCTTCCCAGCCCTGCCGTGCGCCCAAACAGTAGTTTTCCCCCCATATGGGGTATCGGCATACTCAGGAGAAATTACACAACAAATTGTACTATCCATTTTCTCCTGTTACCCTTGTGAAAATACAAAATTTGAGGGTAAAGAAACCTTTTTGTGGGAAAAAGAAAAATTTTAATTTTTTTTTCTTCTATATTCCATGAATTCCTGTGAAGGACCTGAAGGGTTAATAAACTTCTTGAATGTGGTTTTTAGGATTTTGATAGGTGCAGTTTTTAGAGTGGTGTTACTTTTGGGTATTTTCTGTCATATAGGCCTCTCAGTCACTTCAAATGTGACGTTCCTAAAAAAAAAAAAAAAGTTCTGTAAATTTTGTTGGAAAAATTAAAAATTGCTGATCAACTGTTAACCCTTCTAACTTCCTAACAAAAAAAAATGTTTCAAAAATGACGCTGACGTAAAGTAGACATGTAATGTTATTTATTAGCTATTTTGTGTGATTATAACTCTGGTTTAAGGGCATAAAAATTGAAAGTTTGAAAATTGCAAAATTTCGCCAAAATGTTGATATTTTCAAAAATTAACCCCAAAAAATTTGACCTAAATTTATCACTATCATAAAGTACGTGTCATGAAAAAAACAGTCTCAGAATCAGGGGGATCCGTTGAAGCGTTCCAGCGTTATTGCCACTTAATGTGACAGTGGTCAGAATTGTAAAATTGGCCTGGTCATGAAGGTCAAAACAGGCTGGGGGTTTAAAGGGTTAAGAAAGGTTCAAGGGGTATTGCCATTTCCGTTATTTCCGGCACTTCCATTAGAGTATGAATGGGGTGGTAGAGCATGCACATTGCTGCTTTACACAATCAGAGGACAGGTGTCATGTTCCTGTGATACCTGAGGGTCTCTCTAGAAGTTAACTATCCTGTGGACGGGTCATTACCTTTTATTCCCAGAATGTCCCTTTTTAAAGTAAAAAAAAAAATGTTGTCATACATTTCTGCCAATTAACATACTAGGGAAGACATATTTGTTTTGTGTGTGAGGAGCATATAACTACTACCTGCCCAATCCCCAAATCTCAGGCTTGATACCAGAGTCTAAGCGGTAGACATGGCTTCTTAGTCCAGCTCAGCCAGATATCCGTATTGCCGGCTTCCCATAGTGTACTTTTACCAAGTAATTATGTAATTGTGTAGAACTTGTGAAGCGGCTGCTTCTATTTTGTGATTACTTTCCTCTTTATCAGGCGGCCGGCTTGCATCCCACAGCGGAGCAGATAGAAATGTTTGCTTACCACCTGCCTGATGCTACTCTCGCTAACCTCATAGTAAGTGTGCTGCCGTGTCAGACTCAATTGTGATTTTTTTTTTTTTTTTTTTTTTCCATTTGAGGTGCCATTTTATGATATTCTACCCCTTTCCCTGTGTTTGTACTGAGAATTAAGAGTGAAATCCTATATCCTCATTAACCAGATATTTTTGGGTGGCATTTATCAGTTTCAGGAATTTATCATTTACCATTTTATTTGCCTCTCTCCACATTTTAGGACATATTTGTCAGTCTCTCTCAAGTGGACGGGCTTTACTTTGTGTGCAATATTGATGATTTTAAATTTGTTGCGGACATGATCCAGCATATACCATTAAACTTGAGAGTACGCTATGTGTTTTGTACCGCTCCCATAAATCGCAATTTGCCATTTGTATGCACTTCACTACTGAAGGTGAGTTATTAGTTCCCATAGCTTTAAATTGTATTCACTGTTTCTTTTGGTGAAAAGGGCTGACATCGGGTTTGGAGAATTGCTGCTGCTGGCTGGTGGGACAGCGGCTGAGACTAATATTTTGCCTGGACGTGTGCGTGACACTTGGGGGTTTGTAATTTTGCATCAGTGTCTCTCCCTCCTGGAGTGCAGCTGTGTCTCTCCTCTCCACTGTCACAAAGCACAGGAAAAATGGCATGGACAACCTCTTTAAGGCTATGTGCACAGAGTAGAAGAAGCTGGCAGTGAAGCCACTTCAGGAAATCGACTGACATTTTCCTGAAGCGGCTTTGCGCAGGAAAACTCTGGGTGTGCCAGTGTCTAAAATATGCTGTGTGCACTTAGCCTAAGTCTTGTGTGTGTACGCGCGCTTAGCCTGAGTCTTGTGTGTGTGTGCGCGCGCGCTTAGCCTGAGTCTTGTGTGTGTGCGCGCGCTTAGCCTGAGTCTTGTGTGTGTGTGTGTGTGCGCTTAGCCTGAGTCTTGTGTGTGTGTGTGCGCGCTTAGCCTGAGTCTTGTGTGTGTGTGTGCACGCGCTTAGCCTGAGTCTTGTGTGTGTGTGTGCACGCGCTTAGCCTGAGTCTTGTGTGTGTGTGTGTGTGCACGCGCTTAGCCTGAGTCTTGTGTGTGTGTGTGTGTGCACGCGCTTAGCCTGAGTCTTGTGTGTGTGTGTGCACGCGCTTAGCCTGAGTCTTGTGTGTGTGTGTGTGTGCACGCGCTTAGCCTGAGTCTTGTGTGTGTGTGCGCACGCTTAGCCTGAGTCTTGTTTGTGCACCTAGCCTAAGTCTTGTGTGCCATTGTAATAAACTTCTGTCTTGGCTATTTTAGTTTGCTCGCCAGTTTAGCAGGAATGAGCCACTTACCTTCCAGTGGGTTTGTAAGCACGCCAACTGGCCGGTTTCTCCTCCGAAAACTATCAAAGATCTGATGCATCTGGAAGCTGTACATGACATCCTTGATCTTTATCTGTGGTTAAGGTGAGATTGAACTATATTCACATTCCCATCAGTAGCAGATATTTGTGTAGATAGACTGTTTCTTTTGCTGGAACGGTGAGATCAGGCTGTAGGCACTTTGTCTGGCAGACAGCTATGTCTTAATACCCCTCCATAAACATGCATGCTATAGCTCGGCTGAGCGTGCATAGTTATTTTACTGAGATTCAAGCTGCTGAAAAGGCATTGTCTGGTGTAAAATGACAAGTCTGCAGGCACTCTGTGTGAATCCTCACCTCACTCCCATACTTGCGGTCACATGACTTGTGTGCGCAGGGAGGATTCACAAGTCTGCAGTCACATACATTGACTGCAGACTTCTTGTTTTACAACAGACAGCCCCTTTAATGTCAGCAGCTTGAATCTTTAAACCCCTTTTTAAAGTGGTTGTTTCTTTTCAGAAAAATGTTATCATAAGTTTAGGTCATTATAAAAGAAAACAAATTGTGCTTTGCTTGTCCTCTCTAAGACCAGTGTTGAGTCTCCTCCGCTGCCCAAGTCTCTCTTGTTTGAGTGCAGTGTTGGTGTGATATGACAGTGTTGCAGTCATTCACTGAGCTCAGCTGCTCTACTGATTTACACTGCATGAACCACTGAGCTGTATGATTGGCTGCAGCGCTGACAACAGGACGTCACCAACGGAGCTAAACAGAGAGTGGGGCCGTGGTTGAGACGCAATGCTGGGCCTGTGAAAGTTAAATAAAGCTCAGTTTGTTTGTTTTTTTTATAATGAACTGAGCATTTGGTAAATAGTTTTCTGAAAGAAGGCCGCCCCTTTAATCCAACCATTGACTTCAAATAATGCAGCACACTTGGTAAGGACATGACTGTTAAGATATGGACTTGCATGGACAAAGTAATAAGGAACAAGGTAAGCAAAAGCTGCTCACTGTTTTATCTGATGAGGAGCAAAGGATTGGGTAGATTAAAACACAACTTTATTATCTTAGTCCTGATGGCAACAAATATGTTGATGGGACCTTCATACAAGCCCCCCAAAGGCCCCATGCACATTAGATAACTGTGAACGATCGTTTGGCAAATGGCGATCTCTCCTAACTTCACCATACACAGGAACGTTCTCCTCCACCAGGTGCTCCTTTGATCTGTGAGACACCCTCGGCTAGAATTAAATGGCAGTGTCTTATCTCCCTGCCTAACGAACCCATCCTTATATCCTCCAACAATATCTGTGAGGGGGAGGCCCCCATACACATTGAACGGTCAGTCCATCCAGCTGATATTCGGACTGTGAAGCCTTAAGACATGAGATTATATATATTTACGGCACCATTACATTGGGATAGACATTTTTTGGGTCACTAGAAAAAAAGTCCTAGTTACTAATTTTGGGCAGATGGGTGCTTAGTGACATCATCAAGCTCCATTTCACTAGTCGAAGGGGAGAGAAAAAAATCACATTTTAGGCCCTTGGAAAGGGGAAGCTTTCTAGGGATGTGAGGTATGGCCCACTGTGACTAATGAAGAGGTGAGGGAGATAGTGTTACGAGCGTGTAAGGCCGGCTCTGTAGGAGGGGTTTATATTTTGTGATGACTAGCGGAGTTGGCAGAGGGTGGGAAAGCTTGCTGGTGCACAGTATACGCTAAAGTTTCTTTCTTTCCGCTTCTCTTTTTTTCTATCAGTTACCGCTTCATGGACATGTTTCCGGATGCTGGACTAGTCCGGGCTATTCAGAGAGAACTGGACATTATCATTCAGACAGGCGTTCATAGCATCACCAAACTCATCAGAGCCTCGGAAAGCAGGGCGGCACTACAAATTGTGAATGAAATTTCTAAGGACTCAGAAACTGTTCTGGAAGACACTCAGAAACCCGGACCCAGAAGAGTCAGGGGAACCAAACCAACTTCAGTAAATTCCGAATCCCAGAAAGGATCTCTCACCTCTAGACTGGTTCAGGATGGACTCCTTACACCAGATATGTTAAAACAGCTGGAGAAAGAGTGGATGTCTCGTCAGCACAATCGTGGAAGCCAGACCAGATTAAATGAACTGGATATTTTAAAAAAGAACAGAAAGAAGAAATAGCACAATAGATTATGTCCACTTTTATATTTTAATATTATAAAAAGAAAATGCTGTATAAACAAAAATGGTAATGATTTTGTAATGGGTGAATGTTAATGAACACCACATAGGACACCTCAATTTAGGACAGAATCATGTAATTCCGGTAAGAGGATGATGCAATCCTCAGTCTATAGAGAACAGCACATTCTTCATGTGCGCTTAAAAGTTGTCCAAGGTAGGTAAAGGATCCTGGTAAATATAAAAACTTTTATTTAATCCATTAAAAAAGTGAAAAAATATACATACTTTGCAAAAAGTTGAAGTGAATACCCACCATAAAAAAACACATATCGAACGCTGTAGTGTTCTTAGTCCTTGTACATGGACTACAGTGTTTGAAACGTGTTTGTTTTTTTTATGGAGGATATCACTTCAACTGGAAGCTGTACCCGTTAGATTTTTTTTTGGACATATCTACCTAAAACACCATGCAGTGGGGTACTTTCCGGAACTGCTACAGGTTTTCTCACCTGTGTAATGCTAAAGGATTCCTGAAAACATGGTCTGTTGGGGGCTGAAGTTTGGGAAATACTGCTTTAAACCAAGAGGCAAGATGGAAACCGTGTGCATACATAATAATAATCACCAAAAACTGATCTGGATGTTCCCACCGCCTTTTACGTTGCTTCGCACATGCTGTATATAAGATAAGACTTGATCAGTAGAATTCCACCGGTATTATACGTGAGCAGAAAGGCTATTTTATCACGTATTGTTCGAGCTGCATGTTATGATAAAATATCAGGTTTACATCCAATGATATTCAGGACTTGGCGTTAATTGTCCAGAAAATGCATTCCCTGTTCTACCTAGTACTAGAAGTTTTCCCAACCGACCTCAAATCTGAATCGACACTTTAGCGCAGAACGAGGTCTATGTTCACAAAGAATTGTGAATTTATCCAATCAGCCATATCTGCAAATTGAGGATGTATGTGGCTACTTGTCTGGCTCCGTACGCTCGTCCACATAGTGAACAGGTGCTGGTCAGTAAATTAGACGAGACTAGCTCATGCTGTGATTTTTTTTCTTTCCATGAGGACAGGAGGTCTATGCGCAAAATAATCTTTGTGCACTTTGCAGGTTTTTCTCTTGTATTAACATTTTTTGGACCAAATTCTTCAAAAGGGCATACGCGGTTCATGTATTTGGCGCAAAATAAAAAAAAATTAATTTGACTTATTTGCATTTTTTTTAGAGCAAAAAATAAGTCATAAAATTTGCGCAAAAAATAAAATCACTCAAGGGGGAAAGCTGAAAATTGCGACGTTTTAACGTTTCTGATGAATTAGCAGAAAACATGTGAAAACCCAGTCCACAGTGGCAAACATAAAAAAAAGACATATTAAAATACACCTTATAAAAGGCACAAGTTCAAAGAAGAATAAGGCACAGATAAATAAAAAGGAAGAAAACGCAAATGCAATGATGAATCATAACAAAGACTAATATTGGGTCTGTGTGGTCGGCTGTGCATACAAAGAGCACACGGACCAAAAATGTGTACATGAAATTAGCCTAAGAGGCATAGAGCAGTATAATAACTATTACATAGTAATAGAAGACCTGGGAGGGTAGCTTAAGATGGCCATAAACTTAAGAGAAAATGTTTCTGAGAAAGGGAGATTTATCCCTAACAAAAAAAATTAGCCCCAATACCGAGTTACTTTTTGTTAAATAGATTGCAGCAGTTTTACCAGTAGTTGTTTGTCCTTCCCTGGAGTACAGGACGGAGAGGCCACCTTCAGATGCCTAAAATATCTGACATGCATGACTACTTGGATTAAGTGGCCAGAATCTACAGCTGTGATTCAATAAGACTGGCATTTTGTATGAAGGGAGTGCTAGAGTAAGATGCACCTGATTCAACAAGAGGCGTGCGACTTTTAGGGCATGTTCACACGTTGCGTTTTTTACTGTGAAAAACGCAGCATTTTACTATCCCAGCAAAGTGAATGAGAATTCTGCAATTTCATGTACATGTTGCTTATTTTTTCCGTTAAAGATTTGAAGCAATTTCAGAACTGCAGCATGTCAATTGTTCCAGCGTTTTTGCACCCAAAAACATGCTTATTATGCAGCATTTTTCCTGCCAAGAGACCCGTTTTGGATGCAGAAATGTAGAGATTGCAGAAATTACTTAACATGTGTACATACCCTCAATGAGTAACCGCCGTTTTAATTTTATTTCATAAATCTATAGTGCACATGAAAATAAGAAATTATGGAGTCACGACAAACCAGTAGTAAGGATAAAAATGTAGGTTTATTTGTCTACTAGTTTCAGAGTCCACCGACTCCTTCCTCAGGACAATCATACATAACTTATATCATTAAAGACACGTTCCACCTTTTTTTTTCTTAATCCCTTTTCAGTGCAAGCGTTAAGTCTGGCATTTAATGTGCTGGCAAGGAAATTCATGTGGAGGTAAGGATATACTAGGAGAATAAAAGTATGCTAGTTATGACCATATTAACCTGATCCCTTCAGCCCGAATACATTGAGACCTCTTGATATCCGTTTGTAAATAATATTCAACCTAGCAATAACAAGGAATTGTAATATCAGTAGTTCGTTAAAATTATTGTTTTGACTTGTCCCAACATCATCAAAGCAAGTTCTATCAAGTAATTATATCTTGTAATTTTTTTTATGGTATTTCATATCTCCAACCAGCGTCGGACTGGCTTGGTAAACGCCCACCAGTAACATTGACTCTTGGTGCCCACTGTTCAGCTACATGGAAAAATAACCTGACACTAGTACACAAATTTATTTTTGCTTCTATACAATATTAATTTGGCTAGCTTGTTTAATGAATGATTAGATTATACCTTTTTCTGCAAATTGTGAATCAAGTGTAATAGCACAACTCATTAGTACTCCTTCATAGGGGCCTACCGGAGGATTCTCCTGTTCTCCTGTGGGCCAGTCCGAGCCTGTCTCCAACCAATATCTATGCATCATTTCCACATTTTAAACATATTGATTCCTGACACCTATCTTCTTCAGGGATTTAGGGGTAAAGTATATTCTCAAATTGAAGAACCACTCGAGGATTTTTTTTAATTTTACTGCTGGACTGGTGTCACTAATGTAAATTCTCTGCTCCTGATATACTTACAAGCTGAGGATCGTAAGCCCTGACTTCCAGTCAGTCAGAAGTAGCGATCACAAGATGGCGGTGCCCAATTAGAGCGGCGCTGGGAACAGCTGAAGACAGCGGCTGGTAAGTATATTAATAGGTCTGGGAACATGGATTAATGATGCCACTGAAGCGCTGAAAAAATAAAAAAAGCTGGATTGGTGCTTTAAACATTATCTAAATCATATGAAGGTTTAATGAGACCAACGGAACCAGTTATATATATTTTTCCACTGCGACTGCCTTATCTTCGTAATATCTTTCCATTTTCTTTCCGATTTAATAATACTGAATTCCACTGATCGCTCCCTATAAAAAGTGTGTTGGATATCAGGTGGAGGGGCAAAATTACCATCCCCTTTGCTCTCAGGTGAGCACTCACAATCAATTCTAACCATTTTGGTTGGCAATTGTTTGAGAAATTCCAAAAGTATTCTACTATTTTGCCAATGTGTTCTGTTTGCGCCATATTTAAGAAGAAGTGCTCAAAATGTTGCAAATACATCAAAATGTATGGTAGTGATCCTGTGAGCTCTACTGTGCTCAAAAGCTAGTATTGATGAACTATTAATGGTCCTCACAGTCAATTTTTGTATTTCTACAAGGTTAGATAGGATCATTATATCTCAAAAGACGCCTGAGCAATCACCCGCCATGCACTTGTGTGTTGTATGTTGGACCATAAGAATGTGTCTGTGCAAATGACTCATTCCTCGCAGCTTAATCAATATCTAGTCCCAGCAATAAACCCAGAAAAGAGCGTTAATGATTGAACCAGAGCAGTGAATCACTGCAGCCTTTGTCTTTACATTTTCTCAGTCTTCCGGAGAGAGTTGGATGTGGACCCTTCTTCTTTATGAACTGAGCTTCCTAGACTATCATTTTATACACTTTAATTGAAAATGTTTGCTGTACATTTAGTGTCATTTTGGTTCACAAAACTAAAAGAAGATCAGATAAAGAAGGTAAGTAGTGTTATTCCATTTTTACCTGTCACTTATCTATCAGATAATAGAATTACCATTGGGTGTATTTCTAGGGCGTTCAATGTCTCAAAAAATGTTTTTTGAAATACGTCATCCACGGATCTCCTAATTAGAGATGAGCGGTGTTCGACTAGAACTGTTCGCCAATCTCAAATTCGAGCTGTTTTGGGTGGTGTTCGAGTTGTTCGACGAACCCGAACGATTTGCAAAAAATTCGGCTGTTCGAGGTTATGTTCGATAACTGTTCGTGCACCAAAAGCGTGTCCTGCATGTCTGGCGCTATTTAGAGCACCAATCATGCAGGGATTGTCTGCCACTCACTGTAACATCACAGCCATGGTGGTTGTGGCATTACAGTGATTGCCCAAATCGATGGGAACAGTGCCAACAGTGAAACATGAAAAGCCGGCAATTCAGCAGCGGCATACACCGGTACCCGACAATTTAGAACCGAAAGAATAGAGCTTCACACATAGATTAGATAGATAGAAACATGTCAGTCACACATATAAGAAGCACAGTGACAGTGTTGCTTACTGTACTTGTCATTTAGTGTAAAGGATTTATCAAAAAAAATAATAGTGTTTTCATGCACCGTCTCTTTAAAAAAGCCGGCTGGCAATTCAGCATCTGTACCCGACAATTTAGAATAGAAGGAATAGAGAATCACACATAGATTAGATAGATAGAAACATGTCAGCCACATATATACGAAGTACAGTGACAGTGTTGCTTACTGTACTTGTCATTTAGTGTAAAGGATTTATTAAAAAATATAAGTGTTTTCATGCACCGTCTCTTTAAAAAAGCCGGCCGGCAATTCAGCATCTGTACCCGACAATTTATAACAGAAAGAATAGAGAATCACACATAGATTAGGTAGATAGAAACATGTCAGTCACATATATATGAAGTACTGTGACAGTGTTGCTTACTGTACTTGTCATTTACTGCAAAGGATTTATTAAAAAAAATAATAGTGTTTTCATGCACTGTCTCTTTAAAAAAGCCGGCCGGCAATTCAGCATCTGTACCCGACAATTTATAACAGACAGAATAGAGCTTCACACATAGATTAGATAGATAGAAACATGTCAGTCACATATATAATAAGTACAGTGACAGTGTTGGTTACTGTACTTGTCATTTAGTATTAAAATAAAGGATTTATTATTAAAAAAAATTGGCATGGGGTTCCCCCTAATTTTAGTCTCTAGCGGAGGTTAAGCAGACAGCTGGGGCAGATGTTTGAAGCCTGGGAAGGGGGTAATACCCACGGAGCTTCCCAGGCTACTAATATCAGCCCCCAGCTGAATACCTAGCCTTTACTAGCTATTAAAATGGAGGACCCCCCCCAAAAAAATGACGTGGGGTCCCCCCTAATTTAATAGCTAGCAAAGGCTAGGCAGACAGCTGGGGGCTGATATTAATAGCTCAGGAAGGGAGCCATGAATATTGGCCCCCTCCCAGGCTAGAAACACCAGCCGTCAGCCGCCCCAGAAATGGCGCATCCATAGGATGCGCCAATTCTGGCACTTAGCCTCGCTCTTCCACGCTGCCCTGATGCGGTGGCAGGGGGTAATAGGGTTGGGGTTGATGTCAGCTTATAATGCCAGCTGACATCAAGCCCAGGTTAGTAATGGAGAGGCGTCTATAAGACACCCCCATTACTAACCCCATAGTCAAAGTTAAAAGAAAACACAAACACCCAGAATAAAGTCCTTTAATTGAAATAAAGACACATTCCTTTATTGTTCTAAATTAAACCATACTTACCGTCACGCCCATTCCAGCTGAAGCCAACGATCTCCTGCAATAAAAGAAAAATAATAAAGCAACCTCATCCTTACCTTTCCATGGTTCCCACGACAGCTTCAGCTCTGCTACATCGAGATAACAGGCTGGACCGCAGCAGAACGCTGCCATCCAGCCTGTCATCCCGCAGACACTGAGAAGCGCAGGCATGCTTGCGCTCTGCAGTGTCTGGCTGTGACGGCATAAAGATGAGACGAGTTCATGTCCAATGAACTCGGCGCACCTCATGCACGTCACTGACAGCGTGGGAGAATTCTCCTGCACTCAGCACTTCAGCGTGAGAATTCTCCCACGCTGTCAGTGACGTGCATGAGGTCAGCTGAGTTCATTGGACATGAATGAGCTCACCTCATGCACGTCACTGACAGCGTGGGAGAATTCTCACGCTGTAGCGCTGAGTGCAGGAGAATTTTCCCACGCTGTCAGTGACGTGCATGAGGTGAGCTGAGATCATTGGACATGAATGAGCTCACCTCATGCACGTCACTGACAGCGTGGGAAAATTCTCCTGCAGTCAGCGCTTCAGCGTGAGAATTTTCCCACGCTGTCAGTGACGTGCATGAGGTGAGCTCATTCATGTCCAATGAACTCAGCTGACCTCATGTACGTCACTGACAGCGTGGGAGAATTTTCACGCTGAAGTGCTGAGTGCAGGAGAATTCTCCCACGCTGTCAGTGACGTGCATGAGGTGAGCTGAGTTCATTGGACATGAGCTTGTCTCATCTTTATGCCGTCACAGCGAGACACTGAGGAGCGCAAGCATGCCTGCGCTTCTCAGTGTCCGCGGGATGACAGGCTGGATGGCAGCGTTCTGCTGCGGTCCAGCCTGTCATCTCGATGTAGCAGAGCTGAAGCTGTCGTGGGAACCATGGAAAGGTAAGGATGAGGTTGCTTAATTATTTTACTTTTATTGCAGAAGACATTGGCTTCAGCTGGAATGGGCGTGACGGTAAGTATGGTTTAATTTAGAACAATAAAGAATTGTGTGTTTATTTCAATTAAAGGACTTTATTCTGGGTGTTGTGTTTTTTTAAATACTTTACTAGAAATTCATGGTGGTCATGTCTAATATTGGCGTGACCCCATGAATTTCGGGCTTAGGGCCAGCTGATAATGCCAAGCTGGCCTTAACCCCTTTATTACCCAGTGAGCCACCGCACCAGGGCCCTGGATGAGTTGGGTACAGCGCCAGAAGATGGCGCTTCTATGAACGTGCCATTTTCTGGGGCGGCTGCGGACTGCAATTTGCAGCGGGTGGGGCCCAGAAAGCTTGGGCCTCCCTGCGCTGCGGATTCCAGCTCCCAGCTGCCTAGTTGTACCTGGCTGGGCACAAAAATAGGGCGAAGCCCCACGCATTTTTTTTTTAAATTATGTCATGAAATTCATGGAATAATTAAGAAAAAAAGGGCTTCCCTATATTGTTGTGTCCAACCAGGTACAAATAGGCAGCTGGTGGTTGGGGGCAGCCCGTCCCTGCCTGCTGTACCTGGCTGGACACAAATATAGTGCGAAGCCCCAAGTCAATTTTTTTTTAATTATTTCATGAAATAATTTTTTAAAAAAGGGCTTCCCTATATTGTTGTGTCTGGCCAGGTACAAATAGGCAGCTGGTGGTTGGGGGCAGCCCGTTCCTGCCTGCTGTACCTGACTGGACACAAATATAGTGCGAAGCCCCACGTCAATTTTTTTTAAATTATTTCAGGAAATTCATGAAATAATGGAAAAAAAAATTGATGTGGGGCTTCGCCCTATATTTGTGTCCAGTCAGGTACAGCAGGCAGGAACGGGCTGCTCCCAACCACCAGCTGCCTATTTGTACCTAGCCGGACACAACAATATAGGGAAGCCCTTTTTTTTCTTAATTATTCCATGAATTTCATGAATTTAAAAAAAAAATACGTGGAGCTTCGCCCTATTTTTGTGTCCAGCCAGGTACAACTAGGCAGCTGGGGGCTGGAATCTGCAGCGCAGGGAGGCCCAAGCTTTCTGGGCCCACCCGCTGCAAATTGCAGTCCGCAGCCGCCCCGGAAAATGGCGCGTTCATAGAAGCGCCATCTTCTGGCGCTATACCCAACTCATCCAGGGCCCTGGTGCGGTGGCTCACTGGGTAATAAAGGGGTTAAGGCCAGCTTGGCATTATCAGCTGGCCCTAAGCCCGAAATTCATGGGGTCACGCCAATATTAGACATGACCACCATGAATTTCTAGTAAAGTATTTAAAAAAAACACAAACACCCAGAAAAAAGTCCTTTAATTGAAATAAACACACAATTCTTTATTGTTCTAAATTAAACCATACTTACCGTCACGCCCATTCCAGCTGAAGCCAATGTCTTCTGCAATAAAAGTAAAATAATTAAGCAACCTCATCCTTACCTTTCCATGGTTCCCACGACAGCTTCAGCTCTGCTACATCGAGATGACAGGCTGGACCGCAGCAGTACGCTGCCATCCAGCCTGTCATCCCGCAGACACTGAGAAGCGCAGGCTTGCTTGCGCTACTCAGTGTCTGGCTGTGACGGCATCCAGATGAGCCGAGGTCATGTCCAATGAACTCGGCTCACCTCATGCACGTCACTGACAGCGTGGGAAAATTCTCACGCTGAAGCGCTGAGTGCAGGAGAATTTTCCCACGCTGTCAGTGACGTACATGAGGTGAGCCGAGTTCATTGTCGGCTCATCTGGATGCCGTCACAGTCAGACACTGAGGAGCACAAGCATGCCTGCGCTTCTCAGTGTCTGCGGGATGACAGGCTGGATGGCAGCGTTCTGCTGCGGTCCAGCCTGTCATCTCGATGTAGCAGAGCTGAAGCTGTCTGGGAACCATGGAAAGGTAAGGATGAGGTTGCTTTATTATTTTTCTTTTATTGCAGGAGGTCGTTGGCTTCAGCTGGAATGGGCGTGATGGTAAGTATAGTTTAATTTAGAACAATAAAGGAATGTGTCTTTATTTCAATTAAAGGACTTTATTCTGGGTGTTTGTGTTTTCTTTTAACTTTGACTATGGGGTTAGTAATGGGGGTGTCTTATAGACGCCTCTCCATTACTAACCTGGGCTTGATGTCAGCTGGCATTATAAGCTGACATCAACCCCAACCCTATTACCCCCTGCCACCGCACCAGGGCAGCGTGGAAGAGCGAGGCTAAGTGCCAGAATTGGCGCATCCTATGGATGCGCCATTTCTGGGGCGGCTGACGGCTGGTGTTTCTAGCCTGGGAGGGGGCCAATATTCATGGCTCCCTTCCTGGGCTATTAATATCAGCCCCCAGCTGTCTGCCTAGCCTTTGCTAGCTATTAAATTAGGGGGGACCCCACGTCATTTTTTGGGGGGGGGTCCTCCATTTTAATAGCTAGTAAAGGCTAGGTATTCAGCTGGGGGCTGATATTAGTAGCCTGGGAAGCTCCGTGGGTATTACCCCCTTCCCAGGCTTCAAACATCTGCCCCAGCTGTCTGCTTAACCTCCGCTAGAGACTAAAATTACGGGGAACCCCACGCCAATTTTTTTTAATAATAAATCCTTTATTTTAATACTAAATGACAAGTACAGTAACCAACACTGTCACTGTACTTATTATATATGTGACTGACATGTTTCTATCTATCTAATCTATGTGTGAAGCTCTATTCTGTCTGTTATAAATTGTCGGGTACAGATGCTGAATTGCCGGCCGGCTTTTTTAAAGAGACGGTGCATGAAAACACTATTATTTGTTTTAATAAATCCTTTACACTAAATGACAAGTACAGTAACCAACACTGTCACTGTACTTCATATATATGTGACTGACATGTTTCTATCTATCTAATCTATGTGTGAAGCTCTATTCTGTCTGTTATAAATTGTCGGGTACCGCTGCTGAATTGCCGGCCGGCTTTTTTAAAGAGACGGTGCACGAAAACACTATTATATTTTTTAATAAATCCTTTACACTAAATGACAAGTACAGTAAGCAACACTGTCCCTGTACTTCATATATATGTGACTGACATGTTTCTATGTATCTAATCTATGTGTGATTCTCTATTCCTTCTATTCTAAATTGTCGGGTACAGATGCTGAATTGCCGGCCGGCTTTTTTAAAGAGACGGTGCATGAAAACACTATTATTTTTTTTGATAAATCCTTTACACTAAATGACTAGTACAGTAAGCAACACTGTCACTGTACTTCGTATATATGTGGCTGACATGTTTCTATGTATCTAATCTATGTGTGATTCTCTATTCCTTCTATTCTAAATTGTCGGGTACAGATGCTGAATTGCCGGCCGGCTTTTTTAAAGAGACGGTGCACGAAAACACTATTATATTTTTTAATAAATCCTTTACACTAAATGACAAGTACAGTAAGCAACACTTTCACTGTACTTCTTATATGTGTGACTGACATGTTTCTATCTATCTAATCTATGTGTGATGCTCTATTCCTTCATGTCTAAATTGTCGGGTACCGGTGTATGCCGCTGCTGAATTGCCGGCCGGCTTTTTTAAAGAAAGCGTCTTCTGAGCAGTTTGTCAGCTTTTGGACACCTTTGAAGGTGTTTTCTATGTGTTCCTATGTGTTTTTGTTTGCCTGCCATTGGTTTTAACGGTGTTCGACGGTGTTCTAAGGTGTTCGACGAACAGTTCCTCGAACATCCCGGTGTTCGACGAACCGAACCGAACCCGAACACTACGGGGGTGGCTCAACACTACTCCTAATCTTTTTGGGTAGGTTTGGGGGTGGATATGAATTATTTATTTTTTGGCTAGTTTCACATTTATACAGTGCTCTCTAATGAGCACTATGTCAGGGTCATTATTGGACTCCTCAAAAAAGAGTATTCCCAAGAGCGGACAAATCATTGGTGCAACCTGTGCAGTAGCACAGGGGCCTAAGAGGTAAGGAGGCCACTTATACCTCCAATACAGGTGGAATTATTATTATTATTTATTATTATAGCGCCATTTATTCCATGGCGCTTTACATGTGAAAAAGGGGTATACATAGCAAAAACAATTACAACAATTTGAGCAAAAACAAGTCAGCGACTGGTACAAGAGGAGAGAGGACCCTGCCCGCGAGGGCTCACAATCTACAAGGGATGGGTGAGGATACAGTAGGTGAGGGTGGAATTGTGCATTATTAATGAGCTATTGGACTACAAAGGGCCCATGTATTGTTTTGCTGAGGGGTCCTCTTCTGTCTATGTCCACCAGTATACCAAAGGGAAACCTGACACAGCCATTCACATGAATGAAGCCGGTGGAGTCACTGTTGACACTGTCTTGCCACACTCCTAGCAGTATTCGTCTTTTTCAGTCATGGACAAAAATGTGGCAAACCAGACTCCACATCGTTTCCATAGGACAACGTGGGACGCGTTTTGTCACCAGTTTCTGTTCAGAATTTTTATACGACAGCTGACACCCTATGGTATCGGCCCTGGACAGATCGGGGCCAACCCCTTAAATACCGCTGTCAATTGCGACAGTGGTATCTAAGTCGTTAAAAGGGGGTTAAAAGACCTCCTATGGCAGGATCGACCCTCCGCAATCGTAATCGTGATTGTCGATCACTGCCTTGGTACCCTGAGGTCATCTGATGACCCCAGTGTATGGTGGTCTGTGAGATCCAGCTATAAGCTGGGTCTAACAGGCTGTGTCAGTGACTAACTGACAGGTCTCCGGCACTGCAGTACATGAGTATTGCAGTGTATGAGACGAATGATCAGAGTTAAAAATATATACATGTCTCACCGGGAAAAAGTGAAAACAAGTAAAATTTTGTGTAAAAAAAAAAAAAAAGAGCACAAAAGTCACGAAAACTGTTTCACTACTAAAAACACAGCATTTGTGCTAAACAAAAAGAAGTACACATATATGGTATTGCCGCTGCTGGAACGACCTGATCTATAAAACTGACATATTATTTATTCCATACAGTGAATATTGTAAAAAAAAAATGTCAAAAATATCGCTTTTTCATCATATTGACACACAAAAAATTCAATAAATTCAATTCAATAAAAAGCGATCAAAAATTCTGTCTAGTCTCCTGTTCCAGCTGGGTCCCATCATTTTAGGCGTCTTTTTAGTACACAAGTGTAGACTACCACAGTTCTGTGAACGCCTAAAAAGATTGACATCATGTCTGGGGTCTGAATTGCATTTTTGTGGGATTTACACGGAAACCCCAACCTAAGTGCTCAGCGTAGAACACAAGAATGTGATCCAGCCTTATTCTGGAAGCGATCAAATTATGTACCCAAAATGTTACCAATAAAAACCCTAATTTATCCCACACAAAACCAACCCCCATTCAGGTCCATCATCTCTTACTGGAAATATAGGGAGTTCCCACGTAACTGGTAGAACAAAGACTCTGGAAAAGCGACAGCTCCCACCACCACAAATAAAATCCAGTGAAATCCAGTGAAATCTGCACTCCCAAATCCAAATGCCCTCTCCTGAGCCACACTGTGCCTAAATTGCAGTAACCAGCCACATGTTTGGCATTTTTAAGAGGTAAAGCAGTTCCCTTACCATTTTTTAAAAAATGTTTTACCTCAAAGAAAGAATCAGCTGTGACCCCATGCTGTAATGTCTGTATGTCTGTATACTCCCTTTTGCTTCATCTCCTGCCCAGCTGGGGTATGGTCAGACCATGTTCCTGCACGCAAAAGTACACAAAAGTAAAATACAGCTTCCATACCAGTGTGTTCAAAAGAGGTGTTTGTTCCGCCATCCCAAAACACACAACGTTTCAACCCTGTGTGGGCCTTTGTCCGGTATCGTTGTTCCTGCATGGTCAGACACAGTCATTACACAGTACATACAGTGGGGAAAATAAGTATTTGATACATTGCCGATTTTGCAAGTTTTCCCACCTACAAAGAATGTAGAGGTCTGTAATTTTTATATTAGGTACACTTCAACTGTGAGAGACAGAATCTAAAAAAAAATCCAGAAAATCACATTATATGATTTTTACATAATTCATTTGCATTTTATTGCATGAAATAAGTATTTGATACAATAGAAAAACAGAACTTAATATTTGGTTCAGAAACCTTTGTTTGCAATTACAGAGGTCAGACTTTTCCTGTAGTTCTTGATCAAGTTTGCACAGAAGGCAGCAGGGTTTTTGGCCAACTCCTCTATACAGATCTTCTCCAGATCTTTCAGGTTTCGGGGCTGTCGCTGGGCAACATTGAGTTTCAGCTCCCTACAAAGATTTTCTATTGGGTTCAGGTCTGGAGACTGGCTAGGCCACTCCAGGACCTTGAAATGCTTCTTACGGAGCCACTCCTTAGTTGCCTGGGCTGTGTGTTTCAGGTCATTGTCATGCTGGAAGACCCAGCCCCGATCCATCTTTAATGCTCTTACTGAGGGAAGGAGGTGGTTGGCCAAAATCCCGCAATACATGACCCCATCCATCCTCCCTTCAATACGATGCAGTCGTCCTGTCACCTTTGCAGAAAAGCACCCCCAAAGTATGATGTTTCATTCACCATGCTTTACGATTGGGACGGTGTTCTTGGGGTTGTATTCATCCTTCTTCTTCCTCCAAACATGGCGAGTGGAGTTGATACCAAAAAGTTCTATTTTGGTTTCATCTGACCACATGAGCTTCTCTCAGGCTTCCTCTGGATCATCCAGATGGTCATTGGCAAACTTCAAACAGGCCTGGACATGTGCTGGCGTGAGCAGGGGGAAAGTGCGTGCCCTGCAGGATTTTAATTCATGACGGCATAGTGTGTTACTAACAGTATAGTTTGAGACTGTGGTCCCAGCTCTCTTCAGGTCATTAACCAGGTCCTCTCATGTAGTTCTGGGCTGATTCCTGACCTTTCTCAGAATCATCTTTACCCCATGAGGCGATATCTTACAGTGGTGGCCAAAAGTATTGGCACCCCTGCAATTCTGTCAGCTAATACTCAGTTTCTTCCTGAAAATGATTGCAATCACAAATTCTTTGGTATTATTATCTTCATTTAATTTGTCTTCAATGAAAAAACACAAAAAGAATTGTCCTAAAGCCAAATTGGATACAATTCCACACCAAACCTAAAAAAGGGGGTGGACAAAAGTATTGGCGCTGTTTGAAAAATCATGTGATGCTTCTCTAATTCGTGTAATTAACAGCAACTGTAACTTACCTGTGGCACCTAACCGGTGTTGGCAATAACTAAATCACACTTGCAGCCAGTTAACATGGATTAAAGTTGACTCAACCTCTGTCCTGTGTCCTTGTGTGTACCACATTGAGCATGGAGAAAAGAAAGAAGACCAAAGAACTGTCTGAGGACTTGAGAAACCAAATTGTGAGGAAGCATGAGCAATCTCAAAGCTACAAGTCCATCTCCAAAGACCTGAATGTTTCGATTCTTCCGTGCGCAGTGTCATCAAGAAGTTTAAAGCCCATGGCACTGTGGCTAACCTCCCTAGATGTGGATGGAAAAGAAAAATTGACGAGAGATTTCAACGCAAGATTGTGCAGATGGTGGATAAAGAACCTCGACTAACATCCAAACAAGTTCAAGCTGCCCTGCAGTCCGAGGGTACAACAGTGTCAACCCGTACTATCCGTCGGCGTCTGAATGAAAAGGGACTGTATGGTAGGATACCTAGGAAGACCCCACTTCTTACCCCGAGACATAAAAAAGCCAGGCTGGAGTTTGCCAAAACTTACCTGAAAAAGCCTAAAACGTTTTGGAAGAATGTTCTCTGGTCAGATGAGACAAAAGTAGAGCTTTTTGGGAAAAAGCATCAACATAGAGTGTACAGGAAAAAAAAAGAGGCATTCAAAGAAAAGAACACGGTCCCTACAGTCAAACATGGCGGAGGTTCCCTGATGTTTTGGGGTTGCTTTGCTGCCTCTGGCACTGGACTGCTTGACCGTGTGCATGGCATTATGAAGTCTGAAGACTACCAACAAATTTTGCAGCATAATGTAGGGCCCAGTGTGAGAAAGCTGGGTCTCCCTAAGAGGACATGGGTCTTCCAGCAGGACAATGACCCAAAACACACTTCCAAAAGCACTATAAAATGGTTTGCGAGAAAGCACTGGAGACTTCTAAGGTGGCCAGCAATGAGTCCAGACCTGAATCCCATAGAACACCTGTGGAGAGATCTCAAAATGGCAGTTTGGAGAAGGCACCCTTCAAATATTAGGGACCTGGAGCAGTTTGCCAAAGAAGAATGGTCTACAATTCCAGCAGAGCATTGTAAGAAACTCATTGATGGTTACCGGAAACGGTTGTTTGCAGTTATTTTGGCTAAAGGTTGTGCAACCAAGTATTAGGCTGAGGGTGCCAATACTTTTGTCCGGCCCATTTTTGGAGTTTTGTGTGAAATGATCAATGATTTGATTTTTGCTTCATTCTCTTTTGTGTTTTTTTCCTTGCAAGCAAATTAAATGAAGATAATACCAAAGAATTTGTGATTGCAATCATTTTCAGGAAGAAACTGAGTATTATCTGACAGAATTGCTGGGGTGCCAATACTTTTGGCCACCACTGTACAAGGAGCCCCAGACCGAGGAAGATTGACAGTCATCTTGTGTTTCTTCCATTTTCTAATAATTGTGCCAACAGTTGTTGCCTTCTCAACAAGCTTCTTGCCAATTGTCCTGTAGCCCATCCCAGCCTTGTGCCGGTCTACAATTGTGTCCCTGGTGTCCTTAGACAGCTCTTTGTTCTTGGCCATGGTGGAGAGGTTGGAGTGTGATTGAGTATGTGGACAGGTGTCTTTTATACAGGTAATGAGTTCAAAGAGGTGCAATTAATACAGGTAATGAGTGCAAAGTAGAAGGGCTTATTAAAGCAAACTAACAGGTGTGTGAGAGCCAGAATTCTTGCTGACTGGTAGGTGATCAAATACTTATTTCATGCAATAAAATGCAAATTAATTATTTAAAAATCATACAATGTGATTTTTTGGGGTTTTATTTCTCTGTTTCTGACAGTTGAAGTCTACCTTCATTTTACAGACCTCTCCATTTTTAGTAGGTGGGAAAACTTGCAAAATCGGCAGTGTATTATTATTATTTACTATTATTATAGCGCCATTTATTCCATGGCGCTTTACATGTGAAAAAGTGAGTATACATAGCAAAAATACTTACAATAATCTTGTCAAAACGACAAAACGAGTCAGCGACTGGTACAGGAGGAGAGAGGACCCTGCCCGTAGGGCTCACAGTCTACAGGGGATGGGTGAGGATACAGTAGGTGAGGGTAGAGCTGGTCGTGCAGTGGTATGGTGGAGCGATGGTTGCTGCAGGTAGTAGGCTTGTCGGAAGAGGTGGGTCTTCGGGTTCCTTTTGAAGGTTTGCATGGTAGGCGAGAGTCTGATATGTTGGGGTAGAGAGTTGCAGAGTAGGGGGGATGCACGGGAGAAATCTTGTATGTGATTGTGGGAAGAGGAGACAAGAGGGGAGTAGAGAAGGAGATCTTGTGATGATCGGAGGTTGCGTGCAGGTAAGTACCAGGAGACTAGGTCACAGATGTATGAGGGAGACATGTTGTGGATGGCTTTGTATGCCAGGGTTAGGGTCTTGAACTTGAGTCTCTGGGCAATGGAGAGCCATTGAAGGGATTGACAGAGGTGAGAGCCCAGGAATAGCGGGGGGACAGGTGGATTAGTCGGGCAGCAGAGTTTAGGATAGATTGGAGGAACGCAAGAGTGTTAGTGGGGAGGCCACAGAGCAGGAAGTTGCAGTAGTCGAGGCGCGAGATGATGAGGGCATGCACTCGTGTTTTTGCAGAGTCGTTGCTGAAGAATGTGCGGATCCAGGAGATATTTTTGAGTTTGAGTTCGATTTGGCAGGAAGTGAAAAAGGTTTGGATATGTGGTTTGAAGGAGAGGTGTCACGGGTGTGTCAGAGGTGACAGACAGTTGTCCTGCAGTGGTTTGCAGGAGATCTCCACATTTGGCAATGCAGACAGCTGCCTAGATAGGAATCTATCTTTAGGACCTAGCGACTACCTCCCTCTGGCCTGGGTGTATATATACCTGATCTCTCCAGGTGGGCGTCGTCGGTTATACTCATTTCTACTTGGAACTTGGCAGAATCAGCATCTCGTCCTCTCTGGAGTCTTGAGACTGCGTACCCTGTTGGAGTTTCTTCTAATGATAAGTTGTTATTCCCCTGTGTTGTCTTCCCCTTTTGTCTTTAGGGTACTAGCGGAGGTTGACTAGTGCTCATCTCCTTCCACCCCCAGCTATAACCTTACGCCAGGGATAGTAGGGCGAGGCAGGTGATGGGCGACAGCTGCGAAGGCTGTATAGGGACGTTAGGGGGAGACAGGGTGATGCTAGTCCAGATTAGGAGGTCACCTCTTCCCCCTTTACCTAGTGTCTGGGCTCCCTTTCCCCTCTGTGTTGCACTCACACCTGCTGTGACTCTCTGTGTTGCACTCACACCTGGCGTGACATTAGGTCAGAGTCCAGGGTTATTCCGAGGCAGCGAGCTTGTGGGACTGGAGAGAGTGGGCAGCCATTAACTTTGATGGATCGGTCAGATGGGGGGATTGAGTGAGGTTGGGGAAAGATGATGAATTCAGTTTTATTCATATTAAGTTTTAGAAATCTAGCAGAGAAGAAGGATGAAATAGCGGACAGACATTGTGGGATTCTGGTTAGTAAGGAGTTGATATCGGGTCCAGAGAGGTAGATCTGTGTGTCATCAGCATAGAGGTGATACTGAAAGCCGTGAGACTCTATGAGCTGTCCAAGACTGAAGGTATAGATGGAGAAGAACAGGGGCCCTTGAACTGAACCTTGGAGGACCCTGACAGATAGGGGGCGAGATGAGGAGGTGGTGTGTGAGAGGGAGACCCTGAATGTCTGGTCTGTTAGGTATGAAGAGATCCAAGATCTCTTACTTATTTTCCCCACTGTATCTGGAGCACATTTATAATATTATCTCAGCAAAGGAAAAAAAAAATTAAACACATCTAATTGTGGAAATTATTATTATTCCAATATCTATTGATTAAAATCAACTTTGTTTGTGGGAAAGCCCTTTAAGCAGTGAAGTTTCCAATATGAGGTCAACAGGTGTTTTTTTACGATCTTGCACCTCATGGGCTCGGCTAATGGAGCCCACAATCTATTCAAATGTAATGTGCGTTATAAAAACCAAGTAGCGGTCCTTGTCATCCGATCCCTGCCATATGCTCAAACAGTAGTGTACAGTCATGGCCAAAAGTTTTGAGAATGACACCCAAATTATATTTTCACATGATCTGCTGGCCTCTGGTTTTTATTAGTGTTTGTCTGATGTTTATATCACATACAGAAATATAATTGCAATCATATTATGAGTACCAATAGGTTATATTGACAGTTAGAATGAGTTAATGCAGCAAGTTAATATTTGCAGTGTTGCCCCTTCTTCTTCAAGACCTCTGTAATTCTCCCTGGCATGCTCTCAATCAACTTTTGTACCAAATCCTGACTGATAGCAGTCTATTCTTGCATAATCAATGCTTGCATTTTGCCAGAATTTGTTGTTTTTTGTTTGTCCACCCGTCTCTTGATGATTGACCACAAGTTCTCAATGGGATTAAGATCTGGGGAGTTTCCAAGCCATGGACCCAAAATCTCTATGTTTTGTTCCATGAGCCATTTAGTTATCACCTTTGCTTTATGGCAAGGTGCTCCATCATGCTGGAAAAGGCATTGTTGGGTGCCAAACTGCTCTTGGACGGTTGGGAGAAGTTGCTCTTGGAGGACATTCTGGCACCATTCTTTATTCATGGCTGTGTTTTTAGGCAAGACTGTGAGTGAGCCGATTCCCTTGGCTGAGAAGCAACCCCACACATGAATGGTTTCAGGATGCTTTACTGTTGGCATGAGACAAGACTGGTGGTAGCGCTCACCTCTTCTTCTCTGAATAAGCTGTTTTCCAGATGTCCCAAACAATCGAAAAGGGGATTCATCAGAGAAAATGACTTTGCCCCAGTCCTCAGCAGTCCACTCCCTTTACCTTTTGCAGAATATCAGTCGGTCCCTGATGTTTTTTCTGGAGAGAAGTGGCTTCTTTGCTGCTCTCCATGAAACCAGCCCTTACTCAAAGAGTCTCCGCCTCACAGTGCGTGCAGAAGCACTCACACCAGCCTGCTGCCATTCCTGAGCAAGCTCGGCACTGCTGGTAGTCCGATCCCGCAGCTGAAATAGTTTTAAGATACGGTCCTGGCGCTTGCTGGTCTTTCTTGGGCGCCCTGGAGCCTTTTTGACAACAATGGAAGCTCTCTCCTTGAAGTTCTTGATGATGCGATAGATTGTTGACTGAGGTGCAATCTTTGTAGCTGCGATACTCTTCCCTGTTAGGCCATTTTTGTGCAGTGCAATGATGGCTGCACGTGTTTCTTTAGAGATAACCATGGTTAACTGAAGAGAAACAATGATACCAAGAACCAGCCTCCTTTTAAAGTGTCCAGTGATGTCATTCTTACTTAATCATGACTGATTGATCGCCAGCCCAGTCCTCATCAACACCCACACCTGTGTTAATGGATCAATCGCTAAAACGATGTTAGCTGCTCCTTTTAAGGCAGAACTGCAATGATGTTGAAATGTGTTTTGGGGGTTAAAGTTCATTTTCTGGGCAAATATTGACTTTGCAAGTACAGTAATTGCTGTTAAGCTGATCACTCTTTGACATTCAGGAGTATATGCAAATTGCCATTACAAAAAATGAAGCAGTAAACGTTGGAAATATTACTATTTGTCTCATTCTCAATACTTTTGGCCATGACTGTACAACCACATAAGGGGTACTGGGGTTCAGTAAAAATTGCATAACAAATTATAGAGTCCATTTTCATTTATTACCCCTCGTGGAAATTATAAATTTGGTGCTATAACAGTATTTTAGTGGAAAAAATGAAATTGTCATGGTTCCACTCCTCACTGTGTCTGGGACGCAGTTACTGACAGCTCAGCTGTCCAATCTCATACAGGTGCGCGCTGGAGCTGTCAGTACTGTGATTGACAGCTCAACCATCCAATCTGGTACAGGAGCGTGCAATAGCTGTCAGTGTGGTGATTGACAGCTCAGCTGTCCAATCTGAGACTGGGAGGCACTGGTTATCTTCAGGTGTTCATTATCTCAGTTGAATGCCTGGCAACTTAACTGAGCGGTTTCCCCCAGATATCTGCCAGACATACATTCAGCTAGTGTGTGGTTTGTTCTCTGTGCCTTGAGTTCTGTTTATTGATCTTCTGTTGCCTGACCTTGGACCTTTTTCTGACTATCCATCTGCTTAACCCCTTCTGCTCTGATCTGCTTTCCTCCTGGTATTCTGATCTATGGAACGTTACCTGACTACACCTTTTGTCCCTTCCATCTGTTTATGACGTACCCTCCTGGCTTTGACTTCGGACTCCTTGACTATCCCGTCTCACAGCCTGACCGTGAAAAGTGACTCAACGTCACAAAAATTTTTTGTTTTCACATCTAAATGTTATAAAATTTTTTGAATCACATGTCGGTTAAAAATGCTCAATACACCCCTAGATAAATTCCTTGATGGGTCTAGTTTCCACAATTGGGTCACTTGTGGGGGGTTAATGCTGTTTTAGCATGTCAGGGGCTCTGCAAATGCAACATGGCTTTCACAATCTATTCCAGACAATGTTATGCTCCAAAATCAAATAGCGCTCTTTCTTTTCCGAGCTCTGCCATGTGCCCAAATAAACCAAAAAATACAGAGCCAAAAGAATAATTAAGTAAAGTTTATTAATAAGTATAAAAT
The DNA here is from genome assembly GCF_046119375.1 of Phyllobates terribilis. Taxonomy (NCBI): domain Eukaryota; kingdom Metazoa; phylum Chordata; class Amphibia; order Anura; family Dendrobatidae; genus Phyllobates; species Phyllobates terribilis. Next base: position 506,142,383 of record NW_027362765.1, on the reverse strand, counting down.
ACCAAGTAGTACAACAGGGAAAAATAGAGAGCAAACACTAAAGCGTGGGGAACAATCAGGAGGTGATGGAGTGCATATATGTGGCAATATTAGACCATGGACTCATATGCATATCCAGGGTAAGACTATGTCAATGCTTAGTATCAACTGAATTTAGCACAACAGTCAAAAAAATACCAAAGTTAAAAAGCCATGGTGAAGAATTCATATATATTTACCTGTGGCCATCTCCTCCTGCTGACCCGACACCAGGTCCCTACAAGTGTTTCGGCTGGAAGGCCTTCGTCAAGGGTGTGGCGTCAGATCAGCAGGAGGCACCTTTTAAATGAGCCCCAGCCTATCAAATGCCACCACATAAGGGGGCAATCCAGGGTGCCATTGAGCGGCGCAGGCTGCGTCACGCCGCCGACAGGAACCCACCCTCTGCCGCGCCAACTGCTTATCCAGACCGAGTGTCGCAAGCGGACTCCCAACCACATGACCAGCAACATGATCGGGTTCACCCGGCCCGGGGACAGATACAGATGCAGTGAACGGAAGGACCTGCGGGTCCGGATTGCGTCTGCACACTGGCACAACGAAAACAGCACTGGGAAATCAATAATAGAAACATTGCTAATTAATGATGAATAAATATAGGAAGTGAACATAATTAATGAAGGAATGAATAATATCACAAGTGCATAATTACTGCGTGGATGTAAACAAAAATGTAATACAGTGGAAACAGTGATACAATAACAATGAATAATTACATAATTAAATATACATGAACACATAAATATAAACAAATATATATATATAAGAAATATACACAAATATATAAAAATCATATATGTAAAATTACACATAAAAAATGTAATTATAAGAGCATATATAAATATAGATAAAAGAACATTGCAATAAATCACTTATGCAATTAAAAAGAAAGTGTGTATATCATGGTACACTAAAAGAGACATACAAAATATACATGAAATATATATAAAAACTTAATTCACATAAAGTGCATATTAATAAAGTGATTGTGCAATGAACTGCATTTTATACTGTTCAAGAGGATATATATACTATATGATGCAAAAAAACTGTACTACAATAATAAATACATCTGAAAAGGATGCATTTATATGTGAAAAGGTTTAAAAATGGGTCCAATAGCTAATAAATAATAAATAATAATTACAAAATAAATACAAAATTGCACAAGATGACGCACTCAAAGCGTAGACGTAAAGACGTAATATTCCATGCTGAATGATAAAGTGCAAAGTGCAAAAAGTTCATTCGTTAATTTCTCAAATTGCTACTAATCCCAAAGCTGAAAGACAAAAGTGAGCAAATAAATAATAATAATAATAATAATAGTAATAAATACAAAATACATAAACATAAACAACATTGACCAAAAATTGGGTATCTTCGTGTTTGGAATAAATTGCATAACAAATTATGGGGTCCATTTTTTCCTATTATCCATTGTGAAAATTACAAATTTGGGGCTAAAACAATATTTTAGCAGAAAAAACATAATTTTCATTTTCACATCCACATTTTAAAAGTCCTGTGAAGAACCTACTGGTTCAACAAGTCCAGCACCCCCCTAGATTAATTCCTTGATGGGTTTAGTTTCCAAAATGGGGTCACTTGTGAAGGTTTCTGCTGTTTTTGGTACTTCTGTGGCTCAGCAAATGAGACATGGTGTCTGCAATCTATTGCAGCCAAATTTACACTCCACAAACCAAATGTCTCCTCTTCCCTTCTGTGCCTGCTGTGTGTAAAAAAAAACTTTATGACTACATGTGGGATATAACTGTGCTCAGAAGAAAGTGGGTAACAAACTGTGTGGTCAGCTTTTTCATGTTTCCTCTTGAAAAAGTGAAACATTTGGGGCTAAAGCATTTTTGTGAAAAAAATTACAATTTTGAATATGATGACCTAATGTTATCAAATTCTGTGTAGTACTTCTGGGTTCAAATTGCTCTCTATACCCCTGGATAAAATCTTTGAGGGCTATAGTTTCAAAAATGGGGTCACTTGTTGGGGGGGTTCTGCTGTTTTTGCACCTTAGGGGTCGTGCAAATGCGACATGGCGCCGTAATCTATTTCAGCCAAGTTTGTGTTCCAAAATTCAAATGGTGCTCCTTCCCTTCCGAGTGCTGCCGTTTGTCCAAACAGAGGTTTCTGACCACATGTTGGATATCAGTACACACAGAGGAAAATAGGTAACAAATTGTGGGGTCCATTTTCTTGTGCTATTCTTTGTAAAAGTGAAAAAATTGGGGCTAAAGCAACATTTTAGAGTAAAAATTAAAAAAAAAAATTCATTCGACTTCGCATTAATTCTTGTGTAGAACCTGAAGGGTTAAGAAAAATTCCTGACAACAGCTTTGAATTTTTTGAGGGGTGTGTTAACATCCTAGCAAAATAACATGACATTTAAAAAATGATGCAGATTTAAAGTAGACATATATATATAAAGATTCAAAGTTTGAGAATTACGAATTTTCAGAAATAAAACATCACGGGAAGATCTGCTGCTGACATTGAAAATTATTTTGAAGCCTACTAATGAACGAGTGTTTTCTCAGTGTGCTCAGGTATACCGATAATTGGGGAACCACTGTCCAAATGGGCCCTTACTTATTAGCTGACAAATAATAAAAGAAAAAAAGTCTTTGCTTAGTTATGCTGGTAGAACAAGTTTCAGATGTCTCAATAAAATTTTATTGTCGTTTTTCTGGTAAACAGGAGACAGAAAGTGTCATGTTAGCTGAATGTGGTTTTTAGGTAGTAGGGGAATAAGATATTTTTAAAGAAGCACTCCTCCTATCAAAGTTTGTATCTTCTTAATATATTACAACTATTATGTTATATAGCACTTTGTACTTACAATTGCTCATTTTGCCATTCTACCAAGTTAATTCTTGTATTTTCCATTAAGTCTATAACATCACATTATTGAAAACAGACTAGCTGAATCCATCTTATCTCTATGTAGAAACAGAAAGTATCTTTTCCATGCATGAGTCAGCATTAGGCTATGTACCCACGATGCAGAAATGAAGCAGAAAATTTCTGCAGCATTTCTGTATCTCCCTGGCAGAAAAAACGCATTCAGATTGTGCATGCGTTTTTCCTGCAGAATACATACAGAATACATGCGGATTCACATGCGTTTCCGCATGTGGACTGACAAGCACTTTCCAGGCGATAGCATCACTTGGAAAGTGCTTGACAACTAGGTCACACTATATAAATCCATGCAAACAGCATGGACTTATATAGTGTGACCGTAAAAATAAAAAAATAAAGCTATACTTACCCCCGATGCCGCCGCGTGTGCTGCAGCGCTCGTCCTGGCTTCTTCCGGGTTGCCAGCACATCGCGAGACAGCCTGCGGTCACATGACCGTGACGTCATCTCAGGTGCTGGAAGAAGAAGCGCTGCAGGGGCCGCCGGACAGGTGAATATAAACTTTATTTATTATTTTATTCTTTTTTTTTACAGGTACAATGGTACCCAGGTCTGGATGAGAGTCTCCTCTCCTCCAGAACTGGGTACCATCCACACATTGAAACGCATATTATCCGCGTGTACAAATGTACAGACACAGATCCTATGCGTCTCATATATATATATATATACAGTACAGACCAAAAGTTTGGACACACCTTCTAATTTAAAGATTTTTCAGTATTTTCATGACTTTGAAAATTGTACATTCACACTGAAGGCATCAAAACTATGAATTAACACATGTGGAATTATATACTTAACAAAAAAGTGTGAAACAACTGAAAATATGTCTTATATTCTAGGTTCTTCAAAGTAGCCACCTTTTGCTTTGATGACTGCTTTGCGCACTCTTGGCATTCTCTTGATGAGCTTCGAGAGGTAGTCACCGGAAATGGTTTTCACTTCACAGGTGTGCCCTGTCAGGTTTAATAAGTGGGATTTCTTGCCTTATAAATGGGGTTGGGACCATCAGTTGTGTTGTGCAGAAGCCTGGTGGATACACAGCTGATAGTCCTACTGAATAGCCTGTAAAATTTGTATTATGGCAAGAAAAAAGCAGCTAAGTAAAGAAAAACGAGTGGCCATCATTACTTTAAGAAATGAAGGTCAGTCAGTGCGAAAAATTGGGAAAACTTTGAAAGTGTCCCCAAGTGCAGTTGCAAAAACCATCAAGCGCTACAAAGAAACTGGCTCACATGAGGACCGCCCCAGGAAAGGAAGACCAAGAGTCACCTCTGCTTCTGAGGATAAGTTTATCCGAGTCACCAGCCTCAGAAATCGCAGGTTAACAGCAGCTCAGATTAGAGACCAGGTCAATGCCACACAGAGTTCTAGCAGCAGACACATCTCTTCAACAACTGTTAAGAGGAGACTTTGTGCAGCCGGCCTTCATGGTAAAATAGCTGCTAGGAAACCACTGCTAAGGACAGGCAACAAGCAGAAGAGACTTGTTTGGGCTAAAGAACACAAGGAATGGACATTAGACCAGTGGAAATCTGTGCTTTGGTCTGATGAGTCCAAATTTGAGATCTTTGGTTCCAACCACCGTGTCTTTGTGCGATGCAGAAAAGGTGAATGGATGGACTCTACATGCCTGGTTCCCACCGTGAAGGATGGAGGAGGAGGTGTGATGGTGTGGGTGTGCTTTGCTGGTGACACTGTTGGGGATTTATTCAAAATTGAAGGAATACTGAACCAGCATGGCTACCACAGCATCTTGCAGCGGCATGCTATTCCATCCGATTTGCGTTTAGTTGGACCATCATTTATTTTTCAACAAGACAATGACCCCAAACACACCTCCAGGCTGTGTAAGGGCTATTTGACCAAGAAGGAGAGTGATGGGGTGCTACGCCAGATGGCCTGGCCTCCACAGTCACCAGACCTGAACCCATTCGAGATGGTTTGGGGTGAGCTGGACCGTAGAGTGAAGGCAAAAGGGCCAACAAGTGCTAAGCATCTCTGGGAACTGCTTCAAGATTGTTGGAAGACCATTTCCGGTGACTACCTCTTGAAGCTCATCAAGAGAATGCCAAGAGTGTGCAAAGCAGTCATCAAAGCAAAAGGTGGCTACTTTGAAGAACCTAGAATATAAGACATATTTTCAGTTGTTTCACACTTTTTTGTTAAGTATATAATTCCACATGTGTTAATTCAGAGTTTTGATGCCTTCAGTGTGAATGTACAATTTTCATAGTCATGAAAATACAAAGAAATCTTTAAATTAGAAGGTGTGTCCAAACTTTTGGTCTGTACTGTATATATACACTCACACACACACACACACGTGCATCTCACTAAATTAGAATATCATCAAAAAGTTAATTTATTTCAGTTCTTCAATACAAAAAGTGAAACTCTATATAATATATGAGTCATTACAAACAGAGTGATCTATTTCAAGTGTTTATTTCTGTTAATGTTGATGATTATGGCTTGCATCTGTCAAGTCAGCAGTCTTCCCCATGATTGTGGAGCCTACTGAAACAGACTAAGGGACCCTTTTAAATGCTTAGGAAGACTTTGCAGGTGTTTTTGTTAATTATTTTAATTACTGAGATAATGACTTTTGTGTTTTCATTGGCTGTAAGCCATAATCATCAACATTAACAGAAATAAACACTTGAAATAGATCACTCTGTGTGTAATGACTCTATATAATATGAGTTTCACTTTTTGTATTGAAGAACTTAAATAAATTAACTTTTTGATGATATTCTAATTTAGTGAGATGCACCTGTATATAAATATATGTATATATATAATGAAACCGGCTTGAGTTGACCCATTCTAGATGTTAACCTCTTAATGACCGGAGCATTTTCCGTTTTTGTATTTTTGTTTTTTGCTCCCCTTGTTCCCAGAGCTATAACTTTTTTATTTTTCGGTCAATATGGCCAAGTGTGGTGAAATTGCAAAAAAAGTGCAATTCCACAGTTGCTTTTTGTTTTTATTTTACCACGTTCACTGAATGCTAACACTGACCTGCCATTATTATTCTCCAGGTCATTCAAGTTCAAAGACACTAAACATGTACAGGTTCTTTTTATTTAAGTGGTGAAAAAAATTGCAAAGTTTGCTAAAAAAATAATAAATAAAAAAGGCGCCATTTTCCAAGACCTATAGTGTCTCCATTTTCTATGATCATTTTTATTGATACAATTTTGGGGGTTGATCCGATGTTTTGATCGCCCGTTATTGCATTTTATTGCAATGTTGCGGCGACCAAAATACGTAATTCTGGCATTCAGAATTTTTTTCTCATTACGCCGTTTATCGATCGGATTAATTACTTTTTTATATTGATAGATCGGGCGATTCTGAATGCGGCGATACCAAATTTGTGTATGTGTTTTTTTTTATTGTTTTATTTTGAATGGGGCGAAAGGGGGGTGATTTATACTTTTATATTTTTTTAGATTTTTAAAAACTTTTCTTTTTTACTCTCTGCTTGCTTCAATAGTATCCATGGGAGACTCTGCGATCGATTGGCTCTGCTACATACAGGCGATGAGCAGATCGTCTGTATGTAGCAGATTTGTTCACTTGCTCATAGCAATCAGGACATGACAACAACAGGGGTCTGCTGCAGACCCCGGGTTGTCATACCAACCCATCGGTGACCCGCGATCATGTGACGGGGTCACCGATGGGCGGGGCAAGTGACGCGATTCCGGCGCGGCGCTGTTAAATGCCGCTGTCAGAGATTGACAGCGCCATTTAACTAGATAACAGCCGCAGGATAAATCAGCTGACATGTGCCCGGTTCAGTGCGGGCCCGGGATTACGAAGTATTGCGTAGTATTACGTACCACGTCGTAAAGGGTTAAAGTGCCTGGTAACAAGGTTAGAGATGCCAACGAGGTGTCACCTACTAGTGCCTGGAGAACATCCCTGGGAGCTAAAGTCCTTTTGAATTGCAAGGTATAGTATAAGTGAAGGCAGGTTCAAGTTCCCTAGGGGGGCTACTAAAAATTAAAGTAAAAAAATCGAAAAAAAAATTTACAAAGATATAAAAAAATATACATAAAAGTTTAAATCACTCCCTTTTAACCATTCCAGATTATAGAAACTAACCAGTTCAACTTAAGGCCATTTACACCCTTTCCTGACCAGACATATTTTCATTTTTTTTCGTATATTTGCAGTTCAAGCCTCTAACGTAATATCACGTACTTGTGTTACGGATCCGGGTGGTGGAATCTCTGTGCTGCGGTGCAAGGAGGGACCCAGAGGGGCGTAACTAGGTATCAACTCAGACCGACCAGGGTCGTACGGCGGCTCAATCGACTCTGTGACCAGGGAGGGACCGAGCAGAGGGACCAGGTGCTAGTCTGGGGAGAACCTTGTAAGAGAGCAGGTGACTCCCACGGGTCAGATGGCAAGGACTGACCGGTACAGCAGATGAGCATGGCAAGCAGGCTGACGGGTGGTCCGGACAGACGGACTTACAGATGACTCGCCCCCTGGGCTGTGGGGCACGCGGAACCGGGCAGTAGGGAGACACTGGGAGTAGTAGTGGCGGCCCGGTCCCGCGGCTCAGGGTGGTCAGTCCAATGGTAGTCTGCTACGTACTTGAGATAATGTCCGACTACGCCACCCGTGGATTGCGGTTATTAGGAACCGCCGCTGCATGCAGACCGCTGGGGCTGATGAGGTGTGCAGCTAGGGTAGTGTGACTCCCCACGGGAAGAGTGCGGCCCCAGGGCAGTGTAGTGGATGGTGGGAGTGATGGTAGTGCAAGTCCCGGTGCTAATAGTGCTGGAGGCGCGAATGAGCACACAGACGACAAATTACAGTCCAGGGTCTTTACTCACAGTTCAGGTACTCCAGGTCACTTCCGTCGGCAGTGACCGCCCGAGCCGTGCTGCGTCCACCAGGTGCGGGGCTCGGTCAACTCCCAGGCAGTTCTGGAGCATGGCACAGGACCCCCTTTTATCCTTTCTCTGGCCTGCCTCACCAGTGACCCACTTTTGTCCAGCTGCCACGGACCTGTGCGGTTAAACGTGGGCCCCGTCCTCCGCTGTCCTATATGGTGCCTTCCTAGCAGGTTTGATGAGGTGTCGCACCAATATATGATCACGACGACCGGTCTTTGGCTGAGGGTAGTTTCTCCTCCACCAACTTGGGATCCGGTACCCTTAATCTGCCTGACCCTTCACCCTGGATTCTCGTGGGTTCTTAGGGTCCCTTCCACCTTCTTGTTCCTGAGCCCTTCTGTTTCTCTTTCTCTCCTTCTCTCCTGTTCTGTCTTCTCCTCCTTCCCTTGGCCTCTTCTCCAGGCCCACTTCTCCTTCTCCTCTCAGGCTCCGGCCTCTTCTCTAGGCCTGCCTCTGGAGCAGCACTCAGCCTGAGCTGCTGCTCCCTGTCTTCTTCCCTGACTGAACGAACCTAGATCTAAGATGGTGCCCACCTTTTATACCTCCCTCTGACCATGAGCCCAGGTGACCAGCAACCAATGGGCTCCTACCTACGCTCAGGAACCGCCCCCTATCTGCCCCTACAGCACTGGGTGTTCCACCCCTCCCTCCCCACTCCAGCAGGGACATGGTCGGTCGTGCCTGCACTTCTGTCTAGTGGGAGCACCGTTGAGCTGTCCCTTGGAAATGGGGTGTGTGTGCTGTATGCAGCTAACTGAGCCCTGGTCCATACTCCATCCTTACCCGGGAGTGGAATATCACACCTCTGGCAGAGGTGCAATACCCCTGTAGCGGCCGAACCCTCGGGGCGCTACATTCCCCCCTGGTAAAGCACAGCACGTCCTCGGGCTGGAAAAGAGCAAAACAGTTAATTACAGGACATGCAAAACTTTTTCAATAACTTTTCACATCAGAAAACAGGTAATACGGTTCAATTCCCTTTATGGGAAATGCTTTCCTTTTCTTGTCACACTATGATAAAACACTTTGCTAATGCCTCTGGAACTCTTTAGTCATATAAAACATCTTGTAAAACATTTGCATTATCACCTAGCAGCATATAAAACTTTCTTATGTAAAACATTTTCAAATACGGCATATTCTTGTATCCTGGCCGCGGTGCAACTTGCGACCAGGTAAAGGTGCAACAGTCCAGTAAATCTTGAGGTAGACGTTGCGGTTTTGGTATAAAACCAGTAGGGGGCGCTTTAGGAAGCGCAACTATATACAAGGGATTTGACCGCTCTCAGTCCTCGGCCAGTTTTGGGAAGGGAATGGCTGCTCACAGTCCTCAGCCTGATAGGATGAGGGGCACACAGGTAGCAGTTCAATATTTGTCCCAACGGGGACCACACTTTCAAGACGGGAACAGTCCCAAAAACAGTTCTGATACCCTGACGGGTAACTATGTACACAGGTACTTTGCTACTTACTAGTAGCGGTGTCCTCCATATGCTCCTTCTTCCTCCTCATATGGCTCTTCAGACCCGTCCAGGTCCTCTTGGCTCCCCTCATAGCCGCGGTGTTGTAGCTCCTCCTCAGTGAGCCGATGGACATGTAGGGCATATGGTCCTTTTGCACCTACGTGGCGGGTGAAGGTGACCACATCACCAGGGTACAAGTCACGGCCACGATGCCCCTCAGGTAGATGACTTTCGACGTCCCTGCGGGTCACAAAGACGTCGCCTGCGGTTTCTGGGCCCCTGATGAAACCCCAGCCGTTCTCCATGTGAAACTTGACTATGGTCCCGGTGATTCGGGGACCACGGGCTGCTTTGGGGTCTTGGCGGGCCTTACGTTTTTGTTCAGCACTCTGGGCTTGGAGCTGTTCCTCTCTGACGCGTCTCTCTCGTCGCTCCCGCTCAAAGGTCGCCAGTTGCTGATGACAGGCCTCCAGACGACGGACCGCGTCTGCCCGAGTCTCTTGGGAGAACCCCATCAAGTTCTCGCCGGTGGGGTCCCACGCAAATTGGACGTCCTCCAGTGGGGGTAGGGGGACCTCCACGGGTTCTGGAGCCGGTATCAGAGGCTCGCGCGGGGGCTGGGTCTTCCATGGCTGATTGCTGATGACTTCGGCCGGCCACTCCAGGGGCAGTCCATCCGGACCGGTATGATGGGCAATCAAGTCCACACCCAGTCGTGGTATGGTAGAGGGACTTGATCTGGGGGCAGCGCCCGGGGGCACTCGGCCTTGCGACCAGGCCAAGGGTCTCTCGGTCGCGCTAGGTGGCAGTCCCGTCCGGGACAGGGGCAGGCTTAGTGATGGCGCCCGGGTCATCCAGGCCTTGCGACCGGGCCGATGATGCTTCTCGCTTTACGGCGCCCGGGGTCAGGGGGCGTGGCGATGGGCGGGGAGTGGCCGCGGCGCTCACTGCTTGAGGCCTAGCTGGAAGTAGTGGCGGCGCGGCAACAGGCGCGGTGAGTGGGACTTCGGGTGCCGCGACTGGGGGCTGGGGCAGGCTTGCGGTTGCTGGGCTTGGGGTGGTGACGTCCCCTTCACTTGCCTCAGTCCTCGCGGCTCCCTCCGCGGCGTCGCCTCCGGTCCTCTCTCCTCTTGCGCCGTCCTCCGAGGCAGGCAAACCGCGGGGTGCGGCTGAAGTCTGTCGCTGGTGGGTCTCGGCCTGCCGGGCCAGTTCTTTTCTCCACTCTGTGAGTGCATCTTGCTGCGCCCGGACCATCCTCCTATTCAGATCTTCCAGCGCTGCGCGCGCACGATCCGGGTCTCTAGGCAGTTGGGCCAGCAGTTCTGTCAGGCTGCAGGGTGGCTCCGCTTGCAGCAGGCTGCGGGCCAGGGTGCTGGTGGAGTTTTCTGCTCCCTCCATCTCCGGGTGCAGCAGGTCCAGACTGATCCAGGCCGCACCCAGCCCCTCAGTTTTCTTTCCTATCCGCCCCCATGGGGGTTGGTCTTGGGGGCATCTGCTGACAATCACCTTCAGGGGCAGCCCCCCCACGTTGATGGACATCTCCATTGCTGCATTCATGGCTGGTGGGGGCGGGCTCCTTCTTTGGCGCCACTCTGGGACCTGGCCCACGATGGGAGGTGGCTTCCTGCTGTCCTTTGGTGCGCACATAATGGCGTCCGCTCTGCCAGGGCGGGAAAAACTGATGAAGATGGCGGGAAACGGTCCAAAATGGCGTCTGATGGCGGGAATCGGCTCCGGATGGCGGGAAACGACTCCGGACGGCGGGAAACTTCTGGAAATGGCGGGAGACTTCTTTTTAAGGTACATGTGCAGCTTTCTTCAGGCACGCAATACCCGCTTGTGGCGGGTTGGTAATGATCCTGCCGACTACGCCAAAACTGACTCGCCCCCTGGGCCGTGGGGCACGCGGAACCGGGCAGTAGGGAGACACTGGGAGTAGTAGTGGCGGCCCGGTCCCGCGGCTCAGGGTGGTCAGTCCAATGGTAGTCTGCTACGTACTTGAGATAATGTCCGACTACGCCACCCGTGGATTGCGGTTATTAGGAACCGCCGCTGCATGCAGACCGCTGGGGCTGATGAGGTGTGCAGCTAGGGTAGTGTGACTCCCCACGGGAAGAGTGCGGCCCCAGGGCAGTGTAGTGGCTGGTGGGAGTGATGGTAGTGCGAGACCCGGTGCTAATAGTGCTGGAGGCGCGAATGAGCACACAGACGACAAATTACAGTCCAGGGTCTTTACTCACAGTTCAGGTACTCCAGGTCACTTCCGTCGGCAGTGACCGCCCGAGCCGTGCTGCGTCCACCAGGTGCGGGGCTCGGTCAACTCCCAGGCAGTTCTGGAGCATGGCACAGGACCCCCTTTTATCCTTTCTCTGGCCTGCCTCACCAGTGACCCACTTTTGTCCAGCTGCCGCGGACCTGTGCGGTTAAACGTGGGCCCCGTCCTCCGCTGTCCTATATGGTGCCTTCCTAGCAGGTTTGATGAGGTGTCGCACCAATATATGATCACGACGACCGGTCTTTGGCTGAGGGTAGTTTCTCCTCCACCAACTTGGGATCCGGTACCCTTAATCTGCCTGACCCTTCACCCTGGATTCTCGTGGGTTCTTAGGGTCCCTTCCACCTTCTTGCTCCTGAGCCCTTCTGTTTCTCTTTCTCTCCTTCTCTCCTGTTCTGTCTTCTCCTCCTTCCCTTGGCCTCTTCTCCAGGCCCACTTCTCCTTCTCCTCTCAGGCTCCGGCCTCTTCTCTAGGCCTGCCTCTGGAGCAGCACTCAGCCTGAGCTGCTGCTCCCTGTCTTCTTCCCTGACTGAACGAACCTAGATCTAAGATGGTGCCCACCTTTTATACCTCCCTCTGACCATGAGCCCAGGTGACCAGCAACCAATGGGCTCCTACATACGCTCAGGAACCGCCCCCTATCTGCCCCTACAGCACTGGGTGTTCCACCCCTCCCTCCCCACTCCAGCAGGGACATGGTCGGTCGTGCCTGTGACGCGCCCCTGGGCCTTCTGTGTCGTGCGGCATCGCGTGCACGGGGGCTTACCCGGAGCCGGATCAGATGGGGGTAGTAGTCTCGTGGCGGTGACCCGGTCCGTGCCCAGGGAGTCAAACTAAGTGGCGAGTCTATTAGCGGTAGATGTTGGACGACTACGCCACCCGTTGAGTACAGCTAAGGAGCTGCTGCTGCAGGGCAGACCGCTGAGGCCGGTGGTAGGATTGTGCAGCGTGATAGTATAACCCCCAACGGGAGGGGTATGGCCTCAGGGCAGCCGACGTGGATGATGGGGGTAGCAGGAACCACTCGGAGACGGTACGGTGTAGTTCAGGGTCTTTACTGGTGACAAAGATAGACCCTCCCGGAGTACTGGCTAGCGATTGGGGCCTGGTCAGTCCTTGAGCAGATGGGATCTCCCCTGGCCAGGCGGAGTTGTAGGCCTCCCAAACTAACTGTACTCTTCTGGCTACCTTGCTAGAGGCGGGTATAAGTAGCCCACGTCCCTGAGTGTACCGTGTGGTGCTCACCCGTATGGCCGGTGACTCGGGGCCTTCTAGTAGCTTCCGCTCCACGACGGCGGTGCTGGTCCCATGCGTGTGACCGTGCCTTCGGGTTTCTTGGCCAGAGGACCTGAAATCCCCTGCCTGACGGATTCTGCTGCTGGGTAGGAGTTAGTCCCCACAGCCTCGGACTCCGGGTCCGGTAAGAAATCTTCTCAGTCAGGGCGAGCTCTGCAGCTGCCAGCCCCTGACTCCTTGTAACACTGCTCCCACAGAGCTCCTGTTGTTTCTTCCCATAGCTGCTTCTCTTCTCTGTCTCTACTTCTGGCATGGCCCAGGAGCTGGGCCCAGCCGGAGCCACAGCTCCCTGTCAGCCCTCCTGGCTGAACTCTCCCTCTGAACTCTCTAACCCTGCCTCAGCCCCAGGTTTATACAGGGGAAGTTCTTCCCCTCCCAGGACTGGGCAGGAGGTGTGGCATGCATAGGATTCCTGACCAAGAGACCTCCCACCTGCTCTCAGACATAACATTGCATTACTGTGGAAACCAGACCCCTGGGGTGCCACACCTGCACTTCTGTCTAGTGGGAGCACCGTTGAGCTGTCCCTCGGAAATGGGGTGTGTGTGCTGTATGCAGCTAACTGAGCCCTGGTCCATACTCCATCCTTACCCGGGAGTGGAATATCACACCTCTGGCAGAGGTGCAATACCCCTGTAGCGGCCGAACCCTCGGGGCGCTACACAGACACGGCTGGTAACAAGCAGGAGCCTCCAGGTAGGCTGACAGGTAGGCATGGCAGGTAACAGGCAGGAACCTGTAGGTAGGCTGTCAGGCAGGCACGGCAAGTGACGGGTAGGAGCCTCTAGGTAGGCTGTCAGGCAGGCACAGCAAGTGACGGGCAGGAGCCTCTAGGTAGGCTGTCAGGTGGTCACGGCAAGTTACGGGCAGGAGCCTCTAGGTAGGCTGTCAGGCAGGCACGGCAAGTGACGGGCAGGAGCCCCTAGGTAGGCTGTCAGGTGGTCACGGCAAATGACAGGCAGGAGCCTCTAGGTAGGCTGTCAGGTGGTCACGGCAAGTGACAGGTAGGAGCCTCTAGGTAGGCTGTCAGGTGGTCACGGCAAGTGACGGACAGGAGCCTCTAGGTAACAGGCAAGTTCTCCAAGTAGGCAGGCTAGCCTAGCCCATAGACAGACTGGCGGGCTGACCGTAGGCAGACCGTCGGGCTGGAGAGTGTCCTTGGCTGGCGGAGACAGGTAGCAGGCGAGGACTCCGGATAAGCGGACTGGCCAAGCCCATAGACAGACTGGTAGACGGATCTGTAAGCAGACTGTCGGGTGGTACGGATAGTCAGGAGTAGACTGGCAGACTAGGCTGGTAGTCAGGCAGGCCAAGGGACCTGAGGGCTGAAGCAGAGATTAACATACAAAACTACAACCTTGCACGGGCACCTCCATATTGGACGACGTGCCTTTTATAGGGAAACCCCTCCGGTGATTGGCCGGGGACTTTTTAGGACGACGCGCGCGGCCCCTTTAAGAGGGAGGGAGCGCGTGCACGCCCTAAGTACAAAGCCGGGGAAGCTGCGTGCACCAGAAGCAGCTGCAGGGAGGCCAGAAGACACCGGAGGAGGACCGCGGCGGTAAGGGGGATGGCGTCTCTGCCGGGCAGGAGGCAGAGACGCCGATGCTACAACTTGTATGTGCTTGCGCGACAGTTACCCCGGCTATATTAAATAGCCTGTATCTATCTCTAAGAGACGCGGCAGAGATGAGCTCACCCCACGGCTGTTAACTATTTATACACTGCTGTCAATCGTGGGACCTTAACTTTAAAGTGGTTTCCTGGAGGATTCTGACCAAAAAATAATGGCCTGTGGATTAGTATCATTGAATGTGGTCACTCCCTATGCTGCTCACAGCAGTTAAATTTGCAAATCTGCATCATATTGCACGACTCGTTAAAGGGTTGATTATGACTTGTAGGATTGCTGCTTCCAATAGGTGGCGCTATAGAGTTCAAGTCCTCTTTTTCTCTGAAGAGGCAATTTGCATATCAAATCTGCATCAGAAACCCAAAGTCGTCCCTTACATGATTATCATGGATTCCTGAGCAAATATTCTACACAGCAGATTTTTCCAACGTGTATTTACTCCACGAGACTACAATATACCCTGTAATGTATGTGATTAGATATAAGGGAGGAAATTAACATCCTTGCTCCAACTGAAAATCCATGCACGCCTGTAGCAAACCATTCAGGGAAAACTTTAATATCAACTAAGTATTGTAAGTTTGTAACTAAATTTAATTAAATATTGGACCCCTGCACAGCCATTGTAGCCCTGATATGTGGGAGCTTATTCATTAAGTGTATTAATATGAATACTTTTTAACTGTACAATGCCAGGTTGACCGATTCCTGTACCATATGCGCCTGTCAGATGAAACGTTGCTGGATATAATGTCACGTTTCCAAGCAGAGATGGAGAAAGGCCTGAAGAAAGATGCAAACCCAACAGCCACAGTAAAGATGTTACCAACATACGTGAGTTCAACTCCTGATGGATCTGGTAAGTGGTCCACTCTACTGACATCACATCTGATGGGTGGATTAGAAAGTCACATTACATCATCAGACCTCTGCAGCTCTATTCATTTTGATGTACATTTGTCTAAAGAACCACATACACATTAGACTAATGCTTGTCGTTTATCAACGGGTTTGGCCGACACTCTAACGTGTATGTGTGCTTCAGCCAACAGGTTGTCAGGTGAGAGGTCAATCAGGCATGTCAGTTTCGGGCTGCTGGTAGCTTTGTTCTGCAAAGATAAGCTGCAGGCAGAGATGTCTGTCGATACACGGACAAACGAGCACTCCAGTGTATGGCGGAGTTCACACGATGCGTTTTTGATGCGTTTTCGCGGTGGTTTTCTCGCCGCGAAAACGCTTTTTAATAGGTCTGCCATGCATAGCAATGCGAATCCGGATGTGCTGTGCACGTGATGCGGAAATTTCTGCTCCGGATTACCAATACGTTAAAAAATGCAGCAGGACCATTTCTAGCGGGATCCCGCAGCGAATTCGCGCCCATTGAGGTCCATTGAAACGCAGAAATCCCGCAAGTATATGTGGATTTGCTGCGTTTCAATTTAAATCAATGGCCTCGAATTCGCGTCAGAAACGCCCTCCATTACTAACCTGGGCTTCACATCAGCCGCCAATACAAGGCTAACTTGAACCCCAACCCCATTACCCACTCGCCACCCCAACAGGGCAGTGGGAAGAGCGAGGCTAAGCGCCAGATTTGGCGCATCTTATCGATGCACCATTTCTGGGACTGCTGAGGGGTGATATTAATAGCCACAGAGGGGGCTAGTATTCATGGCCCCTTCCCTGGCTATTAATATCAGCCCGCAGCTGTCTAGTTTAGGTTAGATTTTATAGGGGGACCCCACGTCCATTTTTTTCTGAGGTCCCCCTGTAATTTAGCCAGTAAAGGCTAAACAAACATCTAAAATAGCAGAACTGCTAACCTGATGGTGTTATGCTAGGTGCAAGACAACCATGAGAGCATGTCAATACTGTAACGGGACGCTGCACCCTATGGTCTCATCAGAATCTAGCCATCAGATAGAGCAGTGATCCCCAACCTTTCTTACCTCAAATGCCACATTCAGTTCTAAGAGAAGGTAGCGAGCCCCATCCAGAGCTCCCCGAATAATGACATCCAGCTCCTGCCTCCCCCACAGTACAAAGATGTGAGGGTGACATCCAGAGCCCCCTTCTATATGTATAATGACAGCCAAATATTCCTCCCAAAAATCACACAAAGGCAGTATACCTGCATCTAGGTGTTACCACCTTACCTACTTTGAGAAAGCTTTGACTGTCATTATACCTTTAATGGGGGCTTTGGGTATCGCTTCTTTTGATGGGTGCAGGAGCAGTATGTCACTACTCCAGGGAGGAGGTCTGGATATGGCTTGCAGCCCTCTCTCAGAGCTGAATGTGGCTCTTCAGGTAAAAAAGGTTGGGGACCACTGATATAAAATCTTAAAATGAAGTGGTTTTAAAGACCCAGTTGTACGTCCTCTAACCTACATCCAGGCAATCCAATGTATCCTAACTTTGACCCTAAATTCTTTCTCCAACCCTTGCTGTACAGAAAAGGGGGACTTCCTTGCTCTGGATCTTGGAGGTTCAAAATTCAAAGTTCTTAGGGTGAAAGTATCAGAAGATGGAAAACAGAATGTTCAGATGGACAGTCAGTTCTATCAAACGCCCAGTGAAATAGTAAATGGAAGCAAACATGAAGTAAGTCTGATTACAATTCACACATTTCTACATGTCATTTATAAGGAGTAATATAAAATACATGTCTAAGCAATTACTATTATTCATATGCACATTTCTGTGCAATGGCAGCTCTTTGATTATGTTGCAGACTGTCTGGGTGATTTCATGAAGAAAAGACAGATAACAGAAAAGCTTCCACTCGGTTTCACCTTCTCGTTTCCTTGCAAGCAGACCAGACTCGATGAGGTTAGATGTTTATTGAGTTTTATACTGGACTTTACCA
Organism: Phyllobates terribilis; assembly: GCF_046119375.1. Classification (NCBI taxonomy): domain Eukaryota; kingdom Metazoa; phylum Chordata; class Amphibia; order Anura; family Dendrobatidae; genus Phyllobates; species Phyllobates terribilis. The sequence goes on along the minus strand of NW_027362765.1, from coordinate 506,124,949 downwards.
TAGTTAAAGCTGTTTTCCCACGAACAAAGTTCACTTTAATCAGTAGATCTTGGAATAATAATAATTTCCACAATTTGTTGTGTTTAAATAAAATGTTCCTGTCCTGAGATAATCTTATAAATGTTCCCCTGCTGTGTACTGTGTAATGGCTGTGTCTGACCGTGCAGGAGCATGGTCTGATCATACCACATCTCCTGGGCAGGGGAGGAAGGAAAAGAGAGTATACAGACATTACAGCAGGGGATCACAGCTGATTCTTTCTTTGTGGTAAAATACTGTTTAAAAACAGGCAGTGAAATGTTTTACTCATAAAAAGAATCAGCTGTGATCCCCTGCTGTCCTGTCTGTATACTCTTTTGCGTCCTTCCCTGCCCAGGAGCTGTGGTATGATCAGACCATGTTCCTGCAGGGTCAGACACAGCCATTACACAGTACACAGCAGGGGCACATTTATAAGATTATCTCAGCACAGGAACATTTTATTTAAACTCATCCAATTGTGGAAGTTATTATAATTCCAAGATCTATTGATTAAAATATACTTTTGTTCGTGGGAAAACCCTTTTAGTAACCAATAGTCATTTCTAAATAAAAAGACGTTTAACACTTCTACAAAGTACAGTTACTGACAGCAAACTGATATCTTTAATATGATGAAGAATGGAAATATAAAGAATATTAGTGAGTTGCATAACTTTTAATAAACATGATAATTAGGCATTGTTAAGGATCAATGTCTTGAGGAAACAATTACTTTTTTTGTTGATGGAATATGTAGAATTCTGTGTTCAACCTTCAATAAAAAATGTTTTAGGTGTCAATCCGCACATTCATAAAAGACTGATGTTTAGTCTACAGTGTGTGTCCAAGAGGAGCAGATTTGAGTTGACTAACATGAATTTTATCCTTTTTTGGTGTAGGGAGTCTTGTTATCATGGACAAAAGACTATAAAGTAAGAGGGGTTCACCAAACTGATGTCATAAAAACACTGAGGAAAACACTGAAGAAGAAAAGGGTATGTAAAAATATTCTAAATCTGATGTATAGCAGGAATGCACAAGCTTTTCTGATCTCTTGTTCATGGATGGCCTTTTTGACATATCGAACTAAAAGAAAAAAATTGGCTATTACCATCTGAGACATTTATGCCATGTCATAAGTATATACTCTAAATGTCTGATAGGTGCAGGTTCCACTTCTAGGAACAAGTAAAGTGGAAAACAGTCCTCTTCTCCCCTAGTCAGGACTCCAGGGAGGAGAAGAACATGCATGTGGCTCTCACCATTGAAGATTATGAGTATTGTAATAACAGCCCAGTATTTCACAGCTCTCATAATTGACCATGGAGAGAGCTGTATGCAATGACAGCCTCTCATATAGTCCTTCCTGGCTGGCTCAACAGGGATTAAGAGATGCCATTCTCCTTATATATGGGGGACACCATGAGGGATAGGGTACTATATAGTGCCTGTATCTGCTACATTTGCAGCCATGTGCAACATTTTATGTGTCCCAGTGGTTTGGACCGTATAGAATGACCTTGTCGGCCACATGTGGTACACCCCTGGTGTATGGCCATCAAGATCTCAGTTGCCTGTAAGGGTGCTTTCACATTGCGTTCTGTGTCCCCGTCTGGGCATACATCCTAAAATTCCCCTCAAAACGGGGTCTGGACGTATGCTGTGACTGGGGCCATAAACTGCAATGGAGACGGCAGAGCGAACGTGTGCTCTGCTGTGCCCTCTTTTTGGGAGTGTACGCCCACAGGAAGCGGACACTCAGACACAGCAGCCTACTTGTGAGTGTCCGCCTCTTGTGGGCGTACACTCTCAAAAAAAGTGCAGGGCAGAGCACACGTTTGCTCTGCCGTCACCATTGCGGTCTATGGCCCCCATCACAGCATACCTCCAGACCATGTTTTGCGGGGAATTTTAGGACGTACAGTATGTCCCGACGGGGACACAGAACGCTATTTGAAAGCACCCTAAGATATGTAAAATAGTCTTGTACTAGACAACAAATAAGATATCAGATATCAGATTATTAAAAATCAGAAAAATTCCAAGGCACCAGACGTTCTCCTCCAAGGAATCTCTTTATTGGTTACCGCATGCAGAAGGTAAAAGGTACATGAAATGTTTTGGGCACATAAGGATTTTATCAAGCCATATATAGTGAAAGATATATTACTATACTTGAAAAAAGCCCTATGTGGCCAAAACGTTGTATGTGCCTTTTGTATGCAGAAACCAATAAAGAGATACTTTGGAGGAGAACGTCCGGTGCCTTGGGCTTTTTCTGATTTTTAATGATCTGGCAATATTGCAGGGAGTTGCACAAAGACTGCACGGATCATGGAGTGGTGCATGGGTGTAAACATTCTTCAAAGATATCAGATTATCTTATTTTCACTTAATGTCCCAGATTGTTTGATTTCTTTGATATTAGGGATGTTTTTTATGTATATTTTATACTTTTTCCACAATATACTGCCCCTTGTTGATTTACTTGTGAACATTTTTCTCTTGTTAGAACAATAATGTGGAAGTTCTGGCTTTGGTTAATGATACAGTGGGCACCATGATGACCTGTGGATATGACGACCAGTTGTGTGAGGTTGGCGTTATTGTAGGTAAAAGAACTTTACCAATGTTTGGATCGGGGTTTAAATGGGGCAAGATGTAAAATTGCTCAATTATTACCTCTATGTGGTATATAAATGGAATGTTATTATCATCTAGTACTTCCAGGCACCTGTTAAAATTTTGATGTCTTTGCCTATGGAGTCCGACACTATTTCCCATCAACTGGAAGTCCTAACCTAACCCCCTTCAATCACAAGAAAAAAGTGATTGAAGGACTTTTTTCTAGCGATTAGTGGGAGGTACAGTGGTTGTTGGCCTGCCAATCAATTTTTGGAGGTAAATCCTTTTGATATGCCCTCATTTGACAGTTGAGACAACTTCTTCAGTTTATTTCTAAGTCTCAAGCAATTGCTTCAGTCTAATACATTTGTGATGGACATGTGCATGTAGTGTAGGCCTGTAGGGACTCTGTGTCGCACTGCAAAGGGTCTATGCCCACAACCAGGGCTGCCACTAGGAATTTCGGGGCCCCCTTGAGACTCCACCCATTAATTAATCCGATCGGTAAATGGTGTAACGAGAAAAAAATTCTAAACGCCAAAATTATTATTTTTTGGTTGCCGCAACATTGCAATAAAATGCAATAACAGGCGATCAAAACATCGGATCTATCCCAAAATGTATCAATAAAAACGTCAGCTCAGTGCACACAAAAAATAAGCCTCACCCCGCCCCAGATCACGCAAAAATGGAGAGGTCTTGGAAAATGGCGCTTTTTTTGTTTGTTTGTTTCTTTTTTTAGCAAACTTTGGATTTTTTTTTCACCACTTAAATTAAAAAAAAGAACCTATATGACGCGCCCCCTGGGCCTGTGCTATGCAGGGGGATACCCGGAGCCGGATCGCTGGGGGTTGTAGTTCTCCGTGGCGGTGACCCGGTCCGTGCCCAGGGTGGTCAAACCAGTGGCAGTCTATTGGTGTTATAATAAGTGTCCGACTACGCCACCCGTGGATTGCGGTCAGTGGGGACCGCTGCTGCGCTGCAGACCGCTGAGGCTGGTGTTGTATGCACAGCCAAGTATGGGATAACTCCCCACGGGAGAAGTATTGCCTCAGGGCAGTTAATGTGGATGATGGTGGTAATGGTGTGAGCGTCCCAGTACTAATTGTGCTGGTGCGGCGATGAAACACAGAGACGTGTGGTTGCAGTTTCCAATGCTTTACTCACAGCTCTTTACTGGTCCTAGTCACCTCGGTACCGGCGGTGACTGCCCAAGCCGTGCTGCGTCCACCAGGCAAGGGGCTCGACCAACTCTCAGGCAATTCCAGAGCGTGGCACAGGACTCCCTTCCTTTCCTTTCTCTGGCCGTCCCCACCAGTGACCCACCTTTGTCCAGCTTCCTCGGGCCTTCTGTTGGCGAAACCTCTCTCCGGTTTCCCTGACCCTATGTGGTATGCTTTCCTGGTGGATGTAGTGAGGGGTCGCACCAAGATGTGGTCACAACCTCCGGTTTTGGCTGAGGATTAGTCGCCTCCACCAATTTTGGTTCCGGTACCCTGCTCTGCCAACCCTTCACCCTGTATCTCCTGGGCATATGGGGTTCCTTCCGTCCTCGTGTCTCTGGGCCTTTCTCTGTGTTTCTGTTCCTTGCTTCCTTTCTTACTGTCCTTTCTGTTCATTTTCCTTTCTCTCTCTCTCAGGCTCCAGCCTCCTGACAAGGCCTGCCTGCGGAGCAGAGCCCATGCAGGGGCTCTGCTTCCTGTCTTCTCCTCTCACTCTTAGCTTCTTCTCTGCACTGCACACTGTTTTAAGATGGTGCCCACCTTATATACCTCCTTCTAACACCCGAGCCCAGGTGACTAGCAACCAATGGGCTCCTGCCTATGCCCAGAGACCCACCCCTATCTGCTCCTACACCACTGGGTTTTCCTCCCCCTCCCCACTCCAGCCAGGAACAGATGCTGTCGTGCCTGCACTTCTATCTTGTGGGAACACCGTTGAGCTGTCCCTCGGAAATGGGGTGTGTGTGGTGCATGCAGCTTACTGAGTCCTGGTCCACACTCCATCCTTACCCGGGAGTGGAATACCACACCTCTGGTTCGAGGTGCAATACCCCTGTAGCAGCCGAGCCCTCGGGGTGCTACATATACATGTTTGGTATCTCCGAACTCATAATGACTTGGAGAATAATAATGGCAGGTCAGCTTTGGCATTTAGTGAACGTGGTAAAAAATAAAAACTGTGAAATTTCACTTTTTTTGCAAATTTAACGCAATTGGATTTTTTTAAAGTTTTCCAGTACACGATATCGTAAAACCAGTGATGTCATTCAAAAGTGAAACTTTTCCTGCAAAAAAATAAGCCCTCACATGGCCATATTGACCAAAAAATAAAAAAGTTATGGCTCTGGGAAGAAGGAGAGCAAAAAATGAAAACGCAAAATGCTCCGGCCATGAAGGGGTTAAAAATCTATAAATTCTAAATACACCCCAAAACATAACTCAAACTGTGATAATGTAACAAAAAATATATTAGGCAAGAGTAAAAAAAAAAAGGGGGGGGACACCCCCACAGGGCGTAGCACCCCCTCACAGGGCCCCACAGGGTGCAGCACCCCCTCACAGGGCCTCACAGGGCATGGCACCCCCTCACAGGGCCTTACAGGGCGGGGCACCCCCTCACAGGGCCAGGCACCCCCTCACAGGGCCTCACAGGGCATGGCACCCCCTCACAGGGAACGGCACCCCATCACAGGGCCAGGCACCCCCTCACAGGGGTAGACACCCCCTTACAGCACCAGGCACCATCTCAGCAGGCAGCCTCCTCAACACACACGCTGCCTGCTTCCCAGAATGCCGCTGCTGCCTCTGGCTGTCCCGACTCCCGGTCCCCGGGTCCCAGTCCACCGAATACACCGTGGTCCATGCACATGTTGCATGCACGCTGCCCTGCTCCAAAATGAAAGTGAGCATGCAGCGTGCGTGCTTATCACGTGATCGGCGGCGTCATTGCGTCAGGACCATGATGCACCCCACACCCGGCGGCAGTTTAAAGCTATAGCACATATTTTTGGCAGCCGGATGCAGTGGATGTATGATGATTTGAACTGTGCCCCTGACTTCCTGAGGCTGGGGGCCCGGTGAGTAGAAGCAGAGAGAGGGAGGGCTCAGGCAGGCTGGCCGGGCCCTCCATTTTTCCTTCTGTTCATCGGGCCCCATATAGTAGTAAGGGCAGTAATGCCCTGATGGCGGCCCTGCACAACATTGCTGGGTGCCTGATCAGTATAAGAAAAGAGAGTGTGGAATTCACATCATATATTTTGGCTGTACTTCCAGCAGGGGCGGACATAGATATAAAAGGACCCCTGTGCAGGAACAGTATATGAGCCCTTTGTAGTCCAATAGCTCATCATAATGCACAATTCCACTAGCTTTGGAGGGAGAATTGGCCCCCTTACCTCTCGGGCCGCTGTGCGGCTGTGTGCGCCAATGGTACGTCCGCCCCTGACTTCCAGCACGATCAGTGGAATACAAGTTCCATTTATAACCACTATATTCTACGAACGGAAATGGAAAAGAAATCCTGCAAACAATGTATATTAGGAAATCGATAAGTTGCATATTACTAACATTTCTGATTCCTTGTTGTGTAGGGACTGGAACAAATGCCTGTTACATGGAGAACCTGAGTAATATTGACCTAGTAGAAGGAGACGAGGGGAGGATGTGCATTAATACAGAATGGGGAGCATTTGGAGATGATGGTGCCTTAGATGACATCAGAACCGATTATGATAATGACATAGATTTAGGATCAGTGAATCCTGGCAAGCAACTGTAAGTGTATATTAAGTATATTTATTTTGATAATTGTGATATGGACACAATAGATTTTTTTTATAACTTAAAATAAGCAGTAAAAGACATACTACATGCCCCCATAGTTACCCCCATAGTTAAGATGTTCCACCTTGAAAGAAAAAAGCAGCATACTGCTTACTTATCTCATTAACAAACACGTTTCCAGGCACAAATAAATAACATTTAGCACAGTAATAGAAATGAGATAGACTCAGGGTTCCTTTAAGTATACACTGTTCAGTTTTACATACTGTAATGATAACTTAATGGAGTTTTCCCAGACTATGAAATTGATAGTTTCCCCTTGACTCTTAATATCTTCATCCCGTATTTATTAACAATCTTATGATACAGTATATGACTGCTAGGCTTCAGTGGCTTCAGTGGCTATATGCTACAACACTAACTAATAATGAAGGTATATGTCAAGACCCTATAACCACAGAATATCTGACACTTTAGACTACATCCTCCATGTAGGCAACACCTAGGTTTTTTGTTAGTCCCTTTTTACTTGCCCTCTTGTTTTTCATGTCACACCAAATTAAATAAATGTACAAAAAACAAAATTGAGGGATGTATTTATCTGCACATTTTCCCTCTAGGAGGCGCCCTTCCTGTGGGGCCACCAATAGCCTCATATCTGTTATGTCTCTAGGTAAATCCTGCCCTGCACTTACATGTTAGGCCATTGTTGGCTAGAGCCATTAATTTTGGAGAACCATCTGATGGGTATGGGGGTCTCCTATTCTCTCCTGAGTCCTGACACATGATATTGGGGGAGATAATGATTGGGCAGTTTAAATGTAAACTCCGGATCCTTTTGTTCTCAGGACAGATAAACCTATGCCAATAGTGTCTGGCAGCTGCTTTCTCTCCTCACCCTACTGAAAACTCATGAATTCTCAGACGAGAAGATATGTGTATGGAGGAATCAGGAGAGATAGCTGTTGACCGCTATCCCATGAGTTGCTGCACCTTAAGGCTCACACTTTCCTGTCTATCATTCTTTTATATTTAAAAAATGTGTTTTATTTTAAAAAATTGCCTTTGTGTCTTGTTTTATGATAGATTTGAGAAGATGATCAGTGGTTTGTACATGGGAGAACTCGTCAGACTCATTCTGTTAAACATGGCAAAAAAAGGTCTTCTTTTTGGTGGTAAGGTCTCTACTGCTCTCCGTACCAAGGGAAAGATCGAAACAAGTCATGTGGCTGCCATGGAAAAGTGAGGACTGCTTCATATATGCATTTGCTGCTTATAGAGAAATGGCATGGTATAGAGGTCTAGCAATTCCTGCTTATACATTTGTATTTGGTTTCCTCTTGCAGATACAATGAAGGGCTAGCTAACACTAGACAAATACTACTAGACCTTGGCCTGGAAATATCGGAGGATGACTGCATTGCGGTTCAGCATGTTGCTACTATAGTATCATTCCGATCAGCCAACTTGTGTGCTGCTGCTCTTGCCGCCATCTTGACAAGACTTCGTAAGAACAAGAAGTTGGATAGGATGAGGACAACTGTTGGAATGGATGGCACAGTTTATAGAACACATCCCCAGTAAGTAATCATATATGGAATAATTTGATATATAGGATAATGAAAATATAGTAAAGTTTTCACCATCTTGCCCATTCTGGATCATTAACTATTAAGGTGGCCATACACATTAGGTACCACAAGGTTGATGGTTGAACAAATGACCATCTGGTGAAGAATTGCTTTAAACACTCAACCATCCATATTGGTCCCTTACATTTGTTCAGCCTGGTCATACATTTCCAATTATTTTGAGCCAAGAAGGAAATATATTTCTGGAAAGTTTCTTCAAAGAGATCATTCGTAGATGAAAGATCTTTTATATATCAGATGAAAAATCAAACTTAGACGACTACTTCATTCCAAACAATGATGGCATGCCAGTGGTTGTCTAAAATGTCATATAGGTGTTACTCCATAATAATCAAAAATAATACAAATGTATACAAACAATAAATATTTTATTGAGGTACACAACTATACAATAAAATGAAAATTAAAAGTTAATAATTAAAATCAATAAGTAATGAAAGCAAGGGGATGCTGATAAGACACAAAATAATTAAGAGAAGAGAATACAAGTGGTAGCCACCAGATGACAGAATACTACCAAAGAATGACAATAACAGGTGTGTGTATATGCACATAAATATATGCACAAAGTTAATCACAATGCAGTTCTGAAAGTTAGATCTATAGACATTTGGTACAATATAATGCACACAAATAGTGCAATGTAATGCACAAAATTAAATTAATAGTAAAGAGATAAAGATGCATTATAGTCAGACATACCCAAAAATAAAAATATAATGTGCCACCACAACACCCTCCACCTCAGACCCCGACATGCGTTTCAACCCTATTTCCTCTGAGGGTCCAAAATGGTTGTCTAAAATGATAGTGAAATGTTAAATTAAATTTCATCGACAGACATTCCTTATTATTGGATTTGTCGATTTCTATCATCTTTAGATGAATTTATTCACATGAAATAGCTGTTGGTCAAATACTTGCTTAATCAAAAATTATATTTCTTGTTTCTCCCATACTCATCAGATAGTTAGCCAGTCTTGCCAAAATTGGCAAGCGTGGCAGACGTTAACCCCTTTCCGACATGTGCCGTACATGTACGGCACATGTCGTGTCTCTCCCATTGGCGCAGCGATGCGCCCGCACCTTTCCAGGCACATGACAGCTGATCTGTACAGCTGTCATGTGCCCCTAACAGCCGCAAGTGGGATCGCCATCCACCCACGGCTGTTAACATGTTAAATGCTGCTGTCAATCTATGACAGCGGCATTTAACATGGCCGTGGCGGAAGGACGTCATAAGTCTCGCCTATTGGCTCCCGTGTCATATGATGTGGGTCGCCGATTGGTTGGCATGACAACCCGGGGTCTGCAGGAGACCCCTCTGGTTGTCATTGCCGGGATGCTATGAGCGCCGACCTCATAGCAAGTGAGCATTTCTGCTACTCATAGGCGATCAAATGATCGCAGCTTCTAGTCTCTCATGGAGACTATTGAAGCAAGTGAAAAGTTAAATAAAAAATGTATTTTGAAAATTAAAAAAATATAAAAGTATAAATCACCCCCCTTTTGCCCCATTCAAAATAAAACAATAAAAAAATCAAATATACACATATTTGGTATTGCCGCATTCAGAATTGCCCGATCTATCAATATATAAAAAGAATTAATCCGATCAGTAAACAGCATAATGAGAAAAAAATCAAAACGCCAGAATTACAGTTTTTTGGTCGCCATAACATTTCAATAAAATTCAATAACGGGCAATTAAAACATTGTATCTCCCCCAAAATAGTATCAATAAAAACATCAGCTCGGTGCGCAAAAAATAAGCCCTCACCCAGCCCCAGATCTCAAAAAATTGAGACGCTACGGGTCTCGGAAAATGGCAATTTTTTTTTTTTTTTTTAACAACCTTTGGATTTTTTTTTCACCATTTAAATACAAAACAACCTATACATGTTTGGTATCTTCAAATTCATAATGACCTGGAGAATAATAATGGCAGGTCAGTTTTAGCATTTAGTGAACATGGTAAAAAAAAAAAAAAAAAAAAAACAACCATGGAATTGCACTTTTTTTTGCTATTTCACAGCACTTGGAGTTTTTTTCCCGTTTTCCAATACACAATATGGTAAAACCAATGGTGTCGTTCAAAAGTACAACTCGTCCTGCAAAAAATAAGCCCTCATATGGCCATATTGACAGAAATTAAAAAAAAGTTATGGCTCTGGGAAGAAGGGGAGCAAAAAACGAAGGCGCAAAAATGGAAAATGGCCCCGGGGGTAAAGGAGTTAAGTTAATGTGTATGGGAGCCTATAGTGTTCAGTTACAAAGCAGCATATCCTAATCAAGTATATAAGAAAAAGTCTCCAAATTATTCATGGTGCTTCTTAGAAAAAATAATTAATGATAGAAAAAGTTAAACTATAACAACTCAACTTTTGATCTTTCCTAAACCGACCTTAAACCTTTTAAATTAATATTTTAAAAAACATATGTGAATCATGCACGTGGTATTCAAAGGTCACTAGAGATCTACTACATGCAAACTATGAAGAATAACCCCGAAATCATTTCCTTTCTAGGTATGCTAAACGATTACACAAGGTTGTAAGGAGACTGCTTCCTAACTGTGACGTGCGCTTCCTTCTCTCCGAGAGCGGCAGCGGCAAAGGAGCAGCTATGGTAACAGCAGTGGCCTGTAGGTTGCTCTCACAACGCAAGCAGATTGATGGCGTTCTCGAGCAGCTGCAGGTATCAGATGAAAAACTTGCAGAAATTAAATTAAGGATGATTACCGAGTTAAAATATGGACTTAAGAAAGAAACACATGACTCTGCAACTGTGAAAATGTTACCGACTTACGTTTATGGAACCCCAGATGGGACAGGTAATTTCTATTGTTTATTCTTTTGTTATGCACAAGACACTTTGGCCCGATTCATCATTTTTTATTTTTTAGAGTCACTTTTTTTTTATTTTGTCGTATTTGTTTTTTTGTGCCAAATTCTCAAAATGGTGCACGTGGTTAAAGAATTTGGCTCAAAGTCAAAAATGCTCCTTATTGTTGTATTTACCCATTTTTCTGACTTTTTAGTGCAAAAAGTCGTAAATCCTTTAAAAAGTTTCACGTTTGTCTGAGAATGCGCCAAATGAAAATTTCTGCCAGAAACCTTTCTTCAGGCAGAGACTGAAATGAGATACATTAAAAAATGCGACATTTGGTAAAAGTCACATATCATTAACCCCTTCATGAAGTTTGACCTATATTTACGTCAAAAGTCGTGTTACTGCCTTTGAAGTGGGCGTGCACGTCGAGTTCACATCTTTCCCACACATGATGACTGATTGAATCAGCCATCAAGTGCCTTTAACAGCCGCGGGTGAAGTGGTGCTCCGCCTGCAGCTGTTGACCAGTTAAGTCAAAAACTGACAGCGGGATTTAACACCCGCTGGCCGGAAACGTGTCATTCATCCCGCCCATCGGCACCCCTATCACGAGATTGCAGGGAGCCGATGGGTTGTCATGATAGCCGGAGGTCAGCTGATGACCCCCGTGTCTGTCATTACGATCCTTCTGTGAATGCCGGCCCATACCGGCTGAAGCCCTGCTGTGTATAGTACAAGAGATGGGACGATTGCAGCTTCAAGTCTCCTAAGGGGACTATTAACGTAAAAAAAAAAGTTTTTAAAAATATGAACAAAAATAAAAGAAACACAAAAGTTCAAATCACCCCCCTTTTTGCCCCATTAAAAATAAAACAATTAAAAATAAAATACATATTTGTATCGCTGCGTTCAGAAATGTCCAATCTTTGAAAATATAAAATAAATTAATCCGATCAGTAAACGGCCTGAAGAGAAAAAAATCAAAATGCCTGAATTATGTTTTTTTGGCCACCGAAACATTGCAACAAAAGGCGGTCAAAACACTGTATCTATCCCAAAATGGTATCAATAAAAACATCATATCGGGACGCAAAAAAAAACGTTACGGTCTTGGAAAATGGCGACACACATTTTTTCTTACAAATTTTTTTTCACCACTTAAAAAAAAAACTACCGTATATTCCGGCGTATAAGACGACCTGGTGTATAAGACGACCCCCCTACTTTCCTGTTAAAATATAGAGTTTAGGATATATTCACCGTATAAGACTACCCCTTTTCCAACGCATACCAAACACCGGTAAAAATTAAAAAAAAAACAGATTTGAATTTAACATGGTCCTTTTTTAATTTAAATTCTTATGACATGCAGGTATATAGCAGGAAAACTGTCACTCATAAACATATTAAAATAGGGGGGACCCCACGTCATTTTTTGGGGGGGTCCCCCATTCTAATAGCTAGTAAAGGCTAGGTATTCAGCTGGGGGCTGATATTAGTAGCCTGGGAAGCTCCGTGGGTATTACCCCCTTCCCAGGCTTCAAACATCTGCCCCAGCCGTCTGCTTAACCTCCGCTAGAGACTATAATGATGGGGGATCCCACGCCAATTTTCTTTTTAAAAAATCCTTTATTTTAACACTAAATGACAATTGAGGGGTTAATAAAGATGCAGTCCCTAAATTATTATTAATTTTGTAATTAATTTTTCCCAAAAATGTTGACGTGGGCTTCGCCATATTTTTGTGTCCAGCCAGGTACAGCAGGCAGGAACGGGCTGCCCCCAGCCACCAGCTGCCTATTTGTACCTGGCCGGACACAACAATATAGGGAAGCCCTTTTTTTTATTATTTCATGAAATAATTTAAAAAAAAAAGACGTGGGGCTTCGCCCTATTTTTGTGTCCAGCCAGGTACAACTAGGCAGCTGGGGGCTGGAATCTGCAGCGCAGGGAGGCCCAAGCTTTCTGGGCCCCACCCGCTGCAAATTGCAGTCCGCAGCCACCCCAGAAAATGGCGCGTTCATAGAAGCGCCATCTTCTGGCGCTGTACCCAACTCATCCAGGGCCCTGGTGCGGTGGCTCACTGGGTAATAAAGGGGTTAGGGCCAGCTTGGCATTATCAGCTGGCCCTAAGCCTGAAATTCATGGGGTCACGCCAATATTAGACATGACCGCCATGAATTTCTAGTAAAGTAATTAAAAAAAACACAACACCCAGAAAAAAGTCCTTTAATTGAAATAAACACACAATTTTTTAATGTTCTAAATTAAACCATACTTACCATCACGCCCATTCCAGCTGAAGCCAACGATCTCCTGCAATAAAAGTAAAATAATAAAGCAACCTCATCCTTACCTTCCCATGGTTCCCAGGACCGGTCCAGCTCTGCTACATCGAGATGACAGGCTGGACCGCAGCAGAACGCTGCCATCCAGCCTGTCATCCCGCAGACACTGAGAAGCGCAGGCATGCTTGTGCTCCTCAGTGTCTGACTGTGACGGCATCCAGATGAGCCGACAATGAACTCGGCTCACCTCATGCACGTCACTGACAGCGTGGGAAAATTCTCCTGCTCCCCGCATGCGCAGTAGAAGTTTCCCACGCTGTCAGTGACGGACGTCCAGGAGGTGAGCTGAGTTCATTGTCGGCTCATCTGGATGCCGTCACAGCGAGACACTGAGGAGCGCAAGCAAGCCTGCGCTTCTCAGTGTCTGCGGGATGACAGGCTGGATGGCAGCGTTCTGCTGCGGTCCAGCCTGTCATCTCGATGTAGCAGAGCTGGAGCTGTCCTGGGAATCATGGAAAGGTAAGGATGAGGTTGCTTTATTATTTTACTTTTATTGCAGGAGATCGTTGGCTTCAGCTGGAATGGGCGTGATGGTAAGTATGGTTTAATTTAGAACAATAAAGAATTGTGTGTTTATTTCAATTAAAGGACTTTATTCTGGGTGTTTGTGTTTTCTTTTAACTTTGACTATGGGGTTAGTAATGGGGGTGTCTTATAGACGCCTCTCCATTACTAACCTGGGCTTGATGTCAGCTGGCATTATAAGCTGATATCAACCCCAACCCTATTACCCCCTGCCACCGCACCAGGGCAGTGTGGAAGAGCGAGGCTAAGTGCCAGAATTGGCGCATCCTATGGATGCGCCATTTCTGGGGCGGCTGACGGCTGGTGTTTCTAGCCTGGGAGGGGGCCAATATTCATGGCACCCTTCCTGGGCTACTAATATCAGCCTCCAGCTGTCTGCCTAGCCTTTGCTAGCTATTAAAATAGGGGGGACCCCACGTCATTTTTTTTGGGGGGTCCCCCATTTTAATAGCTAGTAAAGGATAGGTATTCAGCGGGGGGCTGATGTTAGTAGCCTGAGAAGCTCCGTGGGTATTACCCCCTTCCCAGGCTTCAAACATCTGCCCCAGCTGTCTGCTTAACCTCCGCTAGAGACTAAAATTAAGGGGAACCCCACGCCAATTTTTTTTTAAATAAATCCGTTATTTTAACACTAGATGACAAGTACAGTAACCAGCACTGTCACTGTACTTCATATATATGTGACTGACATGTTTCTGTCTATCTAATCTATGTGTGATGCTCTATTCTTTCTGTTATAAATTGTCGGGTACCGCTGCTGAATTGCCGGCCGGCTTTTTTAAAGAGACGGTGCATGGAAACACTATTATTTGTTTTAATAAATCCTTTACACTAAATGACAAGTACAGTAAGCAACACTGTCACTGTACTTCATATATATGTGACTGACATGTTTCTATCTATCTAATCTATGTGTGAAGCTCTATTCTTTCTATTCTAAATTGTCGGGTGCCGGCTTATGCTGCTGCTGAATTGCCGGCTTTTCATATATTGTCACAGAAGCGATGCGAACTTCCCTGCTCCGGACACAGCGCAGCGCTTCTGTGACAAGTGAAAGCTGTCGGCACAGAAGCCCTGCGCTGTGTCCGGAGCTGGGAATACGCAGCGATGTGTCAGTTTCAGCACAGAAGCGCTGACTGTCTGGACCTACCGCCGCCGTATTTTAACTCCCTCCACCTTATATTAACTCCGACATGGCAGGGATACGGCCACGGCAGCTTATTAACACCCCCAGAGTATCCCCGCATGTCAATTTCTGAAAGTTCAAAAGCATTACCGGCGTATAAGACGACCCCAGACTAGACAGAAGATTTTTCAGTCTTCAAAAGTCGTCTTATACGCCGGAATATACGGTATATATGTTTGGTATAAGCGTACTTGTGCTGACCTGGAGAATCATATTATTGCCTGGTCAGTTTTACCATATAGTGAACATGGTAAATAATAAATAATTGTGGAATTGCACTTTTTTTTGCAATTTCAAGACACTTGGAATTTTTTTCCCGCTTTCCAGTGCATCACATGATAAATACGTATGTCTGAGATTACCTTACCTCAAGTCCAAGCCTGCTGATGTTTCAGTAATTATAAAGATAACAAACCAGCCGCAGACTGGGAGTCACCTAGGTCTATGGGCAACAAGGGTCAAAGGCCCCCTACAGCACAAGCTAGTTTCTCTTTATACTTTTACAGATTTATTTTATTATCCAGATTCCATGTATTCTTTGCAACAACCAGAATTAAATGCTGTTTGCCTGAATCTGTCACTTTGCAGTGTGTGCAGAGTTATTGCACCTATTGAGCATCATGGGAGGTATATAAATCTGTATGCAGAGAGCGCCCTCTTCTAGCAGTTGCAGGCAGCAGATTTTCCCCAAGAAGCAGGAGATTTCATGTTCAATATAAGGGAAAAATGCCCTCACCTATCAGACAGTTATAGATATCATTTTCTGGCTGATGAACAATGGACTCTCAGGAAGTGCTTGGGACCAGTACAAATTTATATATTGATTTAACATTTCCAATTTATATTATAGAGAATGGAAATTTTCTAGCTCTGGACTTGGGAGGAACAAACTTCCGGGTTTTGCTAGTTAAAATCAGGAGTAGAAGAAGACGTTATGTAAGGATGTATAATAAGATCTTTGCTATACCACTAGAAATAATGCAAGGCACTGGGGAAGAGGTGAGTGTACCAATAGCTATTACACAGCATGTAAGGTGTACGATCATTCTGTCCCATAATTACATTAAAAAAACCTGTGATGGCATATTAGCGGTGACTAAATTCTTTTTATATTTTGTGTAGCGTTAAGTTCAGATAATAAAAAGATTTGCAGATATTTGCAAAAGTTAAATGAGATTAAAAGACCTTAAAAAAAAACAATACTTACTTCTCTATTCCTGCGCTGATCCAGGCAGAAGCTTCCATGGCCATTGGTTACAAGAGGCCAGCATGGGATCACCACAGCCGGTCCGTGGTCTCAGTGGTCACGTGGCATATGTTAGTGCATCATGGCTCCCATGTGACTTCTGAGGCCACTGATTGGCTGCTTGTATTATTTTTGGTATATTACATTGGCTGCTGATTTTATTTGTTTTTGTAATGTCAGAAAACTTTTTTACTGCAATCAGGGAAGGCCTTAATTTGTAAAAAAAAACCTGTGCAGAATCATCTATTGATACTCACCCCTCATTGTACCATATAGTGCCCAAATACCAATTATACAGTGTCTGGAAATATTGTAGTGAATCTAGAAAAATACTGCCAGATGGTTGACTAAATGGCACCCCCAATAAACGACGCTCAGTTCTGTGTATTTGCCTTTCCACAGGTCTAGGTGCCCAGGTAATCTGGGTCATTGATGCCACCTTCAGTAATGGGATGTGCCCTGTGACTACACAGGAGTAACACACTTAAAGGGAACCTGTCACCAGAAAAAATGCTATTAACCTGCAGCTATGGGGTTAATCTGCAGTTTAATAGCATTATTATGCTGCCCGTTGCCTGCATGTAGTTGAACGCTGCGGGGAGAAAATTAACTTTATTCCCCCCCATCAGCGTTCCGGGGTGGTGCCGGCACTCATTCAGGCTCTAGTGTACAAAGTGACGGATGTAACCGTGCCCCCGGCACTGATTGACAGCCAGCCCTATGGCTGAGTGCGCGGTTACAGCGTTCATTTTCTCCCTGCAGCATTAAGCTAAGTACAGGCGCCGGGTAGCATAATAACGCTAAGAACCTGCATATTAATCCATATCTGCAGGTTGTAGGGATTGTACTCACTTAGGCGTGATATGGGGCAAACAGGAGGCACGTTCCTTTAAATGTCCAGTACGGTTTATTGGCTTCATAAACTGTCCAGAAAGTAAAATGCAAACAAACAGTCTTCAGTGCAGGCAAAAAGCAAAGTAAACAGTCCTTCTAGCAAAAGTCTCTGGTTAGCCAGCGCTGTGGTCACACACGCTGGTGTAGCATCCAGTACACGGCCTAGTCTGGAGAGAGACAACCACAACTGGAGGCCTTCTCCCTCCAGATACACACAGACCATGTGCCAAACAACAGCCTCCATTTTATAGGCTGTTAACCACACCCAGAAGTGAGGTCTGTGGGTTGCTGGACCCCCCCATTCTTTCCTAGCAACCCGTAACCCGTCTCCCAGGTGCACCAATTAGACCTCTTAGTGCATGCGTGCACTAGAGAAAATACACCGGGTTACATCCCAGAGACCAGCCATCTCTGGGATACATACCTCCCATTGACTACACGACCATTAGCCACCTTACAAGGTTAATAGCGTTTTTTTGGTGACAGGTTCCCTTTAAGGCCACCAGCCCCAAATGTAACAGATATCTTGAGATATGTTCAGATGGAACATTTTTGCAGCATTTTTTATGCAAATTAAAAACTGTGTTTTACAGTACCAGCAAATGAAAACTGCAGCATTTTTTAATTCTGCGGTATGTCAATTCTTTCAGTATTTTTGCAGGGTTTTTTTCACCCATAGAAAGCAATGAGAGAATGAAAAAAAACACAACAAATGTTTTTGTAGCATTTTTGCAGTGTTTTTGGTGAATAAAACTATTCAACATATACTATAAACAAGGCACACATGTAATGCACACCCCAAAAACAACTGTAAAAAATGAGACAAAAACACAGCAAAAAAAACGCTGCAAAACGACCACAATGCCGCCTTTTTATTGCTGAGAAAGCAGATTTTGGCTGCAGAAAAAAACAGCAAAAACTGAGATTAAACATCCCCATAGCAAGGCTTTCCATTAACTGCAGCTCCTCTTATTGTATTCTAGCTGTTTGACCACATTGTGGAATGTATCGCAGAATTCCTAGATTACATGGGAATTAAAGGGGCCCCATTGCCCCTTGGATTTACATTTTCCTTTCCATGTCAACAAGATCGCATTGATAAGGTATGTATATCTTGGTCTATCACATGTTGTATTAGTTCTCTGTTACAGCAATAAAGTAGATGAAGTAGACAAAAAAATATTATAATTGAATTTGTACAGTTTAAGCAACCATTAACCTCACAATAAATGCATAATCACATACCTGTAAAATACCTCTTTTTTAGACCGTGTTCACATGTGGTATATAGGTTGCTTTTTCTTCTTTTTGTCTACATGTTTTCTGCAGGTGTTCGCACCAAATACACAATAGCAATCTCTTGATTACTGCATTTTGCTGTGTTTTGCTGCTGTCTCGCTGCTCTGGGAAAGGGACTGTTTCAGATTTCTAAAGTGCAGCGTGCAATGGATGCCGCTGACAGCCATTGTGTTAGGCCAGTTTCACACGTCTGCATATCTCCGGTACCGGAAAAAACGTTACCAGAGATATCCGTGTCCCATGTGTCACACGTGTGGCAACTGTGTGCCGCATCAGGATCACACGTACCAGCGTCTGGGAATCAGCGCTACAGGTAGTGCTGTTTCCAAGCGGCAGGTGCTGAACACTACCCTCATCAAGGTTCTTGCCGGTGCTGTGGTCAGCACCTGCAGAGACAATGATGAGGGTAGTGGTAGTCTGCTCCCGCAGTGTCCCCACTTATAAAAATAAGAATAAAATAATAAAATCCATGTACTCACCTCTCCTAGGTGTCCCCTGCTGTAATCCATGTGACCGCTGCTGCAGAGGAGCTGGGGAGAACGAGCCGCTCCGGAGCTACAGCTCAGGAGCGGTATCCTGTCACTCACTGAGCGCAGCTCCGGGTCATTCTCCTCGACTCCTCAGCATCAGCAGTCGCATAGATTACAGCGGGGGACATCTCTGGACAGGTGAGTATAAGGATTTTATTAGTTTATTCTTATTTTTACAGATGGGGACACCAGGAGCAGACTACCACTACCCTCATCATTGTCCCTGCTGGTGCTGATCACAGCGCAGGTAGGGAATCATGATGAGGGCAGTGTTCAGCACCCGGCGCTTGGGGACAGCGCTAACTGTACAGCTGATTCCCAGGCGCCGGTACGTGTCACATGGATGTCATCCATGTGGTACGTTTTACGGATCGTGTATCTGCAAAAAAACAGACTTGTCTCTGTGTGGAGCACACGGACACATGGTCCACAAAAACAGAGATGTGCACAGGCCCATTAAGTTGAATGGGTCTGCATGTGTTAGTGTCTCCGGTACGTGTGGAAACTGTCACTACTCGTACCAGAGACACTGACGTGTGAAAGAGCCCTAATACAGAGAAGACTAGGAATGAGAGAAGCAGTCGCAGAAAATGGCCATCAGGCATTTTAATCATGCAATGTGAATTTATTTGGAAATTTTATTGTGAGGGGGAGGGTTGCTTTAAGCTAAGTCCATACATAGTGGATATATTCCGCTGTGCTTTTACCCCAAAAATCTGCGGTAAATCTGAGGGAAATTTTAAATGGATTTTGTCTCATATGTCAGCAAATTTGGGGGAAATTTCACTTTGTTCATTGCATAGCCAACCCTAGGCATCCTACAGTATATATTTAATAACCAGTTAATCCCATAAAAGACATGGAGTCATAAGTCCAAATACTCAAAACATAAAGTTTTATTAATGTACATCCAAATAAACACAAGGCACAAACATGTACACATAATAACATAAAATCAATAATGTAATAGCAAGGATATAAGTATTACTAGCAGGTAGTCCACCATAAGTAAAGGGCAGAGAAGGTATACTCCCAAATATCATAAATTAATAATTATCCCCTACCAAATATAGAAAAGTCCCAATATAGATTTGCTAATGTAGTACCAAGTACAGCCGGATAAAAATTACTCCTTATATTCCAAATATAGTAGGTTAATGGCAATACTCAATAAAGTGCCGATACAAATAGCAGCAAAAAGGATATAGCAGTAAAAGGTTAAAGGAATGCCTAATTTAATGCATCACAATATTATGTATGTTTACCCTGCCAAATCCAACAAGGGGGAAATTATCACATATATGGAGAGAAACCCTGAGGAAGCCCACGCGAAACGTGCGTTGGGGGTGCTGTTTGCGGGTGTCCACAGGCGTACATTATGGGTAAGGTTGCTCTCTATATACGTGATAATTTCCATTTACTTATGCTGGACTACCTGCTAGTAATATAATAACTCCTATAAAAAGAAGGAAATACCACAGATATCAATAATGATATACCCAAATACCTCAATCTACGAATGACAAACCACAAAAGAAAGGTATAACACGGGACTACAACAACGTAAGGTATGATTCATATATTTTATTACAAAAATAAAAACAGACAACAAGACAAACAATTAAAAACACATTGTGACAGAGTCACTGGTATGATTTATGAGGGGAGGTATATGTCGCACAGGTTGCTAGCCTGTGTGAACTGAAACCAATGGATTTTCTGCCAGCATGTTACATGCTGGTGGGTTAACTCACTTAAAGGGCGTGGTTTTAGAGGAATGACATAGAGATGGGAGGGACGTCATTCCCCATACCTCCACCTCAGGGTGTGGCTGAGCAATGATTAAATGTTCAGTCCTGTTTTTTTTTCTTTGAGTTGTGTTTGGAGAGGCAAGGTCTCCAGACTGGACAGCCATAGCTCAGGAGGGAGCTGAAGGCTGGACATAACGTGTGTGTGCGACCCTCACACACATATATGGACTGTGCTATAGTTTATCTTTTTGGTTTTGTTGGTTATCCAAGGAAAGCTTTATTTATTTTGCTGGAGTGCAGAGCTTTATTCTGTTAATAATGCCTGCAAAGAAAACCTGGGTTCCTGAGTCTACTTCCGGAAGTGGCCGAGCGAGTCGTCCTACCACAACATAATAAAACAAAAAAGCTCAGGAGGGGGGAGGGGGTGTCCCCAATAGATATAACATATGGGTCTTCTCTTAAAAATACACTTTGCCAAACAAATTTTGATTAATAATATTTTTAAATGCACATGAATGCCTCTATCTTCTACTAATTTCGAAAAATATATTATAAAAAACATAAACCATAAATAATCAATACATATTAAAGTAATGAGAATAAATTAACATAAAGTGCTTGTGCAATAAATGTATATATATACTCATTAATTACCCAGTGGATGAAATCTTAAAGAATGTGGACACTTCCTGACGAAGCAAGGAGCAAAACAGCGTTGAAGTGGTGTGAGGGGGCTGGGGTATGTCTTCAACGTTATTTTCATTGTTTTGAGGTCTCTCATTGTTGCCATGTTATAATTTCTTATATAGTCTCCCCTTTAGGGGTTTGGTTATGAATTTTGATGCCCTCTTCAGTTAAACTTCCTTAGGAGCTTAGTCTGCAGTATAAATTCTTTATGCAGATTTCATACACTGCGTAATTAATGAGTATATATACAGGGTGGTCCAAAAGTAGGTGGAGGGAAAATAATAACATTTATTTTGATTTATATATAAAATTATATTTACTAACACAAGCATAACATTGACAATTACATTTTATTCTGAACAATAATACAAAAGCCCTTACAGTTTATCAACGCAGGTGCTCAAACTGTTTTCCATTACAATTTGCACAGCTTTGAAGTCGCCTCTTACGCTTCAACAAACTTTTTTGCACAAGTCTCTTTGGGTAATTTCTTGAAATGCATCTCTTATGTAATTTTTCAAATCACTGACACTTTTTAGTTTTCGACTATATACTTTGTCTTTGAGTACTCCCCAAAAGAAAAAATCCATTGCGGTCAAGTCTGGTGAACGTGCCGGCCAATCAAGGGGGCCTCTTCGGCCAATCCATTTATTAGGAAATGTTTCATCAAGATACTCGCGGACTACTCTTGAATAATGTGGAGGGGCCTCATCTTGTTGGAAATAAAGGTCATTTGAATTAGGCTGTTGCTGTAACTGGGGAACAACTTGATTCATTAGAATTTCGAGATACTTATCTCCTGTGACAGTTCCATCAAAAAATATTGGTCCTAAAACACCTAAACTTGAAATACCACCCCAAACATTGACACCAGGCTCATTTAGTGGTTGTTCTAATGTTAAATGCATGTTCTCATTATACCAGTAAATACAATTATGTCTGTTAATATGGCCGGATAATGTGAAAGAAGCTTCATCACTCCACATAATGTTATCTAAAATTACTGGATTTTGTTTGATAAATCTCCCCCTTCATAACCTTATTACACTTTCTGTCTACCTACTTTTGGACCACCCTGTATATTTATTGCACAAGCACTTTATGTTAATTTATTCTCATTACTTTAATATATATTGATTATTTATGGTTTATGTTTTTTATAATATTTTTTTTAAATTGGCTGAAGATGGAGGCAATCATGTGCATTTAAAAATATTATTAATCAAAACTTTTTTGGCAAAGTGTATTTTCAAGAGAAGACCCATATGTTATATCTATTGGGGACATCCCCCTCCCCCTCCTGAGTTTTTTTTAGTTTTATTATGTGTTTTTACAGTGGGCAAGGAAAGTATTCAGACCCCTTTAAATTTTTCACTCTTTGTTTCATTGCAGCCATTTGGTAAATTCTAAAAAGTTCATTTTTTTTCTCATTAAAGTACACTCTGCACCCCATCTTGACTGGAAAAACAGAAATGTAGAAATTTTTGTCCTGTGTTTATTTTAATGTACATTAATAAAACTTTTTGCTTTGTGTATTTGGACTTATGACTCCATGTTTCTTATGGGATTAATTGTATGAAGGAGTGTCCTGGTGGATAGTCCACTGCAGCCTGATCTATCAGGGCTGTAGGCTGCATTGATTTATTATGAGTATTATGTAAGTGTGTTGGGTGTTATTTACCTCATATTTAATAACCAGTATAGCCTTAAAGGGTTGTCCTAAAAAAAACAACATTTATCACCTATATAAATGATATATGATGATGATGAATGTAAAATTAATAGGGTCCAACAACTGGATGACCCACCAGTCCTGAGAACTGAAGTCAACAGGCCCTCTGTGTGAATAAATTGGTGATGTGCTTGCATACCCACTCCACTCATTTCTATGAAGACTAAGGAAATAACGTAATCACCAGTCCCATAGAAGTGAACAGCATACCCACTACCACACCATTCAGTAAAGGGTCTTCAAAACCCATGTTCTTGAGAGTGGTTTCGTTCTCAGAAGTTGAACCCCCAACACTAATAGTTAATAAACGTATCTGGTGCCCACTTTGTGTTTCCCAAGGTCAGTCTTCAATCCTCCAATATGTCCACATATTGTCGTCCCACCATTCTAACCTGATTACTGATGGTAAAAGCCAAATCAGTAAAATACCAAGTGATTCAGTAAGGCATTTAGAGTAAAATGGTCACTGTCAGTTTCAACAAACGTTGCATAAATCAATAGCTCAAGTGAACACAGGAAACGTTGTAAAATATCTTTTCAGAGAGATCTGCTTTCCACTCTGCTTACAAGCCTCTTCTCCTCCTCCCCCTGCCTTCTGGACTCATAATTCACTCTGAAAAACAACTAAAATTCCAAAAAATCAAGTTACACTGCAAACTCACTGAGGTGTCAGATTACTGCTGCTTATTAAAGTCTATGAGGAGGGGAGGTGGAGGATAAAAATGAGAAGCAGAGTAAAACGGGGAGGCACAGACCCATACGGCCACTATCTAGTAAGCGTTTATCTCACCACAGAGCTGGATTTACAGCTACAGTGCTAAGTACTGCTTTATAATGTTCTCAGTGTTACTGGTGCTTTTTATCATGTGCAACATGGACACCTGAGAGCAAGAATACCTCATGTCTATGTTTAGTGTGTGGGAGATATAACAGCTACTCTCAACCTACTAACTCAGAGACAACTGAAAATAGAAGTAGAGACTGCAGGGGAAACATCTGGTTAACAGTTCAGGAGATCAGTCAAATAATAGCCAGATATAGTGTTATTACTTATGTATACAAACAGCATATTCTAGACAGTCACATGAAACAGGTATGCTTTAATATTTCACTTGTAATGCTTCCCCATAACAGAACCCAACTTAATAATAAATATGATTCTCCTTGTTACGTGAATAGGTATAGCAGAACATTGCATAGTTTAGTAATCTCACTTTTCAAGACATTCCGTATACGATCCCCACCTAGAAAGTAATGCTGTGAAAACCACTGTCCTTGCAATATGCCCATTTACTGAGTTTTGTTGTGTTTCATAGGGAAAATTGGTTGGATGGACAAAAGGCTTCAAAGCCACCGACTGTGAAGGACAGGATGTCGTCGACATGTTGAGAGAAGCCATTAAGAGAAGGAATGTAAGTAGGCCTCACAATACTACAGGTTGTTGTACTGCTAAAAATAATAATAATAATAATAATACTACAAGATCGTGCCATCATGTGCTTTTTTGTGACAAAATAGATACCAAGTGATTCAGTTAGATATTTATAGTTAGTTACTGTCTTTATGACAAAGTTTACGTCAACAAATAATACAAGCATCTTTACAGAAATCTGTACACTTTAATATGCAGGGAATTTAAAGGGATTACTGACTACTTGGACAACCCATTCTTAAATGACAGAGTTACCCGAATACAATAAGAAAAGCTTATACTCCCCTCCCACACAGGCGCCATTCCATGATGTTGATCCAGGTCTCCCATTGTTTGCATGACATTGTCTTGTAAGCATTGCAGCCAATCAGTCACTGACTGGCTGCTGCCTTTACTAGTCCATCAGAGCAGATGTCCGTTCTGGATATTGATGAGCAGCAAACGATCTGCGGTCACTGATTGGCTGCAGTGCTCACATGACATAACAATGTCATGTGAGCAACGGGAGACCCTGCACAAACATCACTGGAATGGCGCCGGTGGGGAGGGTAAGTATAAACATTTTTGGAGAACTTGGAGAAGGGATTCTCCAAGTACAGGACAACCTCAGTACGTATTATCATGTTCTGATAAATAAAAATGTAATATGTTTGTGTGCAAGTAATACCTAAAACGCATTAACTGTTACAACTCTCCTGTTAGGTTTTTTTTAGTTTGCTGGTCACATGACCAGTTTTGCCTATTTAATCCGGCTCCGCCCTCCTGGCATTGCTGGACTTCATTGTATTTACTACTCTTGAGCTAGCTTGGTGCTCTGTTGCCGTTCTCTGTTAGTTTTGCTAGGTCTTCTGACCTCTTTACTTTTTGTTGTGTGTTTGTCTTTGACTGCTACGATTTCTGCTAGGAGGTGTCCAACTTATCCCAGTCCCTAGTTCTTGTAGGGATTCCTCCCTCACATCTATAGGTCTTCGTACAGACTAGCCGAGGACTTTAGCGGGTCTGATCGCAGGATCAGGTTCCCCGTTACATCGTAGGGATCTAGTTTAGTTCTATTGTAGGGACAGATCTCCTGTCTTTCCTTAGTCTCTGTAGCAGATCATAACAGTAAGTCCAGCCATAAAAAAAAAAAAAAAAAAAAAAAATTTCTCTAAGGAAAGACCTCCAGTTTTCCATCATGGTCTCGGTGCAAGATTTGGCTCAACGCTTGCAGGGACTCTCTCTGGAGGTGGCCAAGCTCCAACAACACGTGAGTAGCTGTTCTAGAGTGCATTTTGTGGAACCAAAGGTACGTCTGCCTGATCTATTTTTTGGTGAACAACAAGATTTTTTTCTTTTAAAAATGCTTGTCTATTATATTTTCGTTTGAGACCCGGATCCTCTGGTGATGAATCACAGTGCATAGGGTTCATAATGTCACTTTTGCGCAAAGATCCTCAGGGATGGGCCTCCTCTCTCCAACCTAGTGATCCGTGCTTTAGATCAGTGGATAGTTTTTTTTCTGCTTTGGGTTTATTATACGATGATCCTGATCGTGTCTCATCTGCTGAGTTTGAATTAAGACGTTTGAGGCAGGGATCAGGTAATGTGGAAAAATATTGTTCTCACTTCCGTCGGTGGTCTGCCCACGTGGGGTGGAACGATTCAGCTTTGAAAAGCTTGTTTCTTGCAGGGCTAGGTGAAAGGGTTAAGGATTTACTGATTGCTTATCCCACACCTGGAAACTTGCAGGAGGCAATGCAATTAGCTATACGGGTGGACAGGAGACTGCGTGCAAGGGTTAATGAGAGCAAATCCTCTGCTATGTCAGCTTCGAGTCCTGAGAGGTTCAGTGCTGACAATGGTGAGCCGATGGAAATTGGGGCGATGACACCCCGCTCTCAGGAAAAAGACCGCCGACTTTCTGAAGGCTTGTGTTTCTATTGCGGAAATTCTGGTCATTTGATTAAGAGCTGTGTGCTTCGTATGAAGAAAGAAAAAAAAATGGTCAGTCATGCCCGTATTGCCTGTTTAAATTCTAAGGGAGTATTCCTATCTGCCACTACTGCTGCTCAGGATGAATTAATTGAATTTCGGGTATTTGTGGATTGTGGATCTACTCTGAATGTGATTGATGGGGGATTCTTGGAAAAACTTAGATTAGAACCTAAAACTTTGTCATCCCCTATTGCTGTGGTTTCTGTCGATGGCTCTCCCTTGAAGAGTGTTACTCACAAGGTCTGTGAATTTCCCCTCACTATTAATGGTATTCATCAAGAGAATTTGGATTTGGTGGTATTGGATAATTTGCCTTCTCCAGTAATATTGGGGTTACCCTGGTTAAAATTGCACAATCCTGTACTGGATTGGTCTACCAATGAAATTAAGTCCTGGAGCCCAAAGTGTTATGACAAGAGTTGTAACGGGCGCATTGCTGCTGTGGATAGAGGGGAATTGCCTGTACCTATTCAGGATTTTTGGAGAGTTTTTTCTGAGGAGGAGTCGCAGGTTTTGCCTCCCCATAGAGACTATGATTGTACCATTGAATTTGTCCCTGGAGCGACTCTTCCTTAGAGTCGTTTATTTAATCTTACTATTCCTGAGAGAAAGGCTTTGGAGGAATACATACAGACAAGCTTGGCCGCTGGTCACATTAGGCCTTCCAAGTCTCCTGTGGCTGTTGGATTTTTTTTTGTAAAAAAAAAAGATGGCGGTTTACGTCCTTGTCTGGACTTTCGTGAGATTAATAAAATTACTGTACACAATCCTTACCCACTGCCATTGATTCCTGATTTATTTAACCAGTTAGTGGGGGCCAAGTGGTTCTCTAAAATTGATCTCCGGGGGGCATACAATTTGTTGCGCATGAAGGAGGGTGATGAATGGAAGACTGCTTTTAACACTCCTGTGGGTCATTTTGAGAATCTGGTTATGCCTTTTGGTCTCACCAATGCTCCAGCATTTTTTCAGAATCTTATTAATGATATCCTTAGACCTTTAATCGGCAAAAATGTGGTTGTGTATTTGGATGACATTTTGATTTATTCGCCTGATCTGGAGTCTCATTGGCGGAGCGTACGTGGGGTATTACAGTTATTAATGGACAATTCGCTTTTTGCTAAGCTGGAGAAATGTGAGTTCGCTGTACAGAGAATTAGTTTTTTGGGCTACATTATCTCCAGTGAAGGTTTTGAGATGGACCCGGTGAAGGTTCAGGCTGTACAGGAATGGCCTAGGCCTATTGGTTTGAAATCGATACAGAGGTTTTTGGGTTTCACCAATTATTACAGAAAATTCATAAAAAAAATTTCTATTATTGTCAAACCGCTGACCGATCTCACCAGGAAAGGTGCTAATGCGGTTCAGTGGACTTCTGAGGCCATTGAAGCTTTTGTGTTTTTAAAGGAGAGGTTCACCTCTGCTCCCATCCTTATGCAGCCTGATGTGACTAAGCCGTTTTTGGTTGAGGTTGATGCTTCTTCGGTGGGGGTTGGTGCGGTGTTGTCTCAGGAAAACAAGGATGGAGTACATCCCTGTGCCTTTTTTTTTTCAAAAAAATTTTCCGAGACTGAACTTAATTACGATATTGGTAATCGGGAATTGCTGGCGATTAAACTCGCATTTGAACACTGGCGTCACCTCTTGGAAGGTGCTGATTTTCCCATTCAGGTTTTCACTGATCATAAAAATCTGATCTATCTTGATGCTGCCAAGCGCTTGAATGCCCGTCAGGCTAGGTGGGCACTTTTTTTCTCGCGGTTTAATTTTTCCGTTACTTACATCCCGGGTACCAAGAATGTTAAAGCGGATGCTTTGTCTCGCAGCTTTTCTCCCATGGTCGGTGTTGAGGAGGAAGAGGAGACCATTTTACAAGAAGGTATTGTGATTGCTGCTTTGGACTCCGTTTTGGAGGATGTGATTCTTAAAGCACAGGAGAATGCCCCATCTAACACTCCCCATGGGAGGTTGTTTGTGCCTAGGACCTTTAGGAGAGATTTGTTTGTTGAGTGTCATGAGTCTCGGTTGGCAGGTCATCCAGGAATTTCTGAGACCAAGAGACTTGTGGGTCGCAGTTTCTGGTGGCCTGGATGGCAGAAGGAAGTCATTAAGTGGGTGCGCCAATGTACTGTGTGTGCTAGATCCAAGTCTTCGCATGCTCCTGCTGCGGGGTTGCTTTGCCCTCTGGAGGTTCCTAGTGCACCTTGGACACATCTGGCTATGGACTTTATTACTGACCTTCCTCCCTCTGAAGGTTTCACGGTCATCTGGGTGGTCGTGGACCGTTTTAGCAAGATGTGTCACTTGGTTCCCTTTATCAAACTGCCTTGCGCTAAGACACTCGCTAAGGCCTTTGTCAAGGAGATTGTCAGGCTATATGGTGTTCCTACTGACATTGTTTCTGATAGGGGACCTCAGTTCGTGGCTCGTTTTTGGCGTGCCTTTTGTGACAGGTTGGGAGTCCATTTGTCGTTTTCATCCGGATATCATCCTGAGTCTAATGGCCAGACAGAAAGGAAGAACCAGGATGTTGAGCAGTTCTTGCGTTGTTTTGTGGCAGACAATCAAGAGGGGTGGTCTGAGTTTCTGCCACTTGCTGAATTTGCTCTTAACAACCATACATCCTCTTCTGCTGGGTGTTCGCCTTTTTTTGTTGTTCTGGGAGACATCCGTCTTTTGGGTCATTCTCCAAATTGGTTTCGGCTGTGCCTGAGGAGGAGAGTTTTTCCGGTGATTTGGAGAGAGTTTGGACGGATGTGCGTGGTAATCTTCAGGAGGCTAACAAAAAATCTAAGAGGTACTTTGATAGGAAACGGCAAGAGGTTTTGTTTGCTGTTGGTGACATGGTTTGGTTGTCCTCTAAGAATCTGCGATTGAGGATTCCTTCTAAAAAATTGGGTCCCAAGTTCGTAGGGCCCTTTAAGGTGCTTCAGATAGTTAACCAATCTGCTGTTAGGCTGGAGGTTCCTACGTCCTGGAGGATTAATCCGGTGTTTCATGTTTCTCTGTTGAAAAAAGCTGATGTGTCGGATGGTGACGCCTCTGCCACTGTTCCTCCGGTGGTGGAGGACGGGGAATATGAAATTTCCCGCATCCTAAATTCTAGACGGTATAGAGGGAGTTTGCAGTATCTCGTCGCTTGGAAGGGTTTCGGACCTGAGGATAACTCATGGGTGAGGGCGGATGATGTTTCTGCTTCCAGACTTGTCCGAGCATTTCACAGGAGGTTTCCTGGTAAGCCTGGGCCTAGGGGATCCGGAGGATCCTCTTAGAAGAGGGGGTACTGTTACAACTCTCCTGTTAGTTTTTTTTTAGTTTGCTGGTCACATGACCAGTTTTGCCTATTTAATCCGGCTCCGCCCTCCTGGTCTTGCTGGACTTCATTGTATTTACTACTGTTGAGCTAGCTTGGTGCTCTGTTGCCGTTCTCTGTTAGTTTTGCTAGGTCTTCTGACCTCTTTACTTTTTGTTGTGTGTTTGTCTTTGACTGCTACGATTTCTGCTAGGAGGTGTCCAACTTTTCCCAGTCCCTAGTTCTTGTAGGGATTCCTCCCTCACATCTATAGGTCTTCGTACAGACTAGCCGAGGACTTTAGCGGGTCTGATCGCAGGATCAGGTTCCCCGTTACATCGTAGGGATCTAGTTTAGTTCTATTGTAGGGACAGATCTCCTGTCTTTCCTTAGTCTCTGTAGCAGATCATAACATTAACGTAATCTGATGGAAGGGAATGTTTACTTTCTTACTTGAAATCAACGTCGCTAAACAAAGTCAACATTTAAGAACAAAATAAGAAAACAATTAAAATGAGCATATTTCTGTTCTAGTTCGGGTTGCTCAATACTATCACAGTCTGAATGGTGCCATAAAAAAACTCACAAACCACCAGCTTTCATATTGATACTTTAACAAGCTAGTTCATCTCATCTCATTGCCCAAGATAACCTCCCTCTATAAATCACATCAGTCAAAAAATAGTGTAAAACCATTCACAAATTTATATTCCAAAATATAATTAGAATAACTACAAAAGAGTACAGGATAGTCAGCACATGAATATAAACTAATTTTGGAAAACAAAATCATATGATCCGTGTCCTGTCCAACCCAGGGTTTCGCCCTTTTGGCTAATTCTGCTTGCCCTGGAAGAAGTCAAATGGGTGAAACCCTGAATCAACATGTTCAGCGTATAGTTTTGTTTTACAAATTGTAATATATTGATGTTCTGACTCTCCTATAGTCTTTTTTGACTATGCTGATTGCACTTTTGTGTAAAAATTGTGTTAATGGCTTTACAATTAGTCTTTTCTACTCTGATTTATACTGAATCACACTGTTTATTTGAAGAGGAACATTTTGGCCATTGAGAACAATTAACAATTGTTAAACAGCCAAGTGTAAAGCCATAAAGTCAAACTGATAGTGTTGAGCAGCCTTAGTGTTGCGTTTTTATTTTGCCAATTGCACAGTTTTTTTGTGGAATGTCTGCTCCAACATAGAACCAGCTACACAGAAAATAGATTCAATATTTGCAATTTTTTTAAATTTATTAGGATTTTTATTCCACTTTTGTAATCATTTTTCCAGTTTTTTTTTTTATTGTGCTTCAATTATTTTATGACCTGTTTCTGTTGTACCCTTCTTACTATGTTGCTCTCAGAATTTAAATCATTCACCAACATAAGACTGGGATCTAAGGGGTAATGCTTCTCCTTTTGTAGAGTGATAAGCCAGGCCTGGCATGCCAGAGTGAGGAGACTTACAGTATATAAGCCATGCAATGCTCCTCTGGGAAATTAAATATGCAAATTCCCTCTTCACAGGGGAAGAGGACTAGAACTCTAGTGCCACCTATTGGAAGTAGCAATCCTACAAGTTACTATTGACCCTTTAACGAGTTTTGCCTTATGACCTAGCCAAATCAGATCTCATACTTTGGGGCAATACCCTGATACACATTTCTGCAAATTGAGATTTTGGTTTGGCTTTTACCCTAAGTCATATGGCAAGGCTCGTTAATGGGTCGATATTGACTTTTAGAATTGTTACTTCCTGTAGGTGGCACTAGAGTTCTAGTCCTCTTCCTCTCTGAAGAGGCAATTTGCATCACCAACATAAAACACTTATAGTTAGGCGTAAAATGACTCCCCAATCCATACTGAAAATGTGACTTCTCATGGCAAGTGTATAGTCAACATATCTAGTGTCTTCTTGAAGAACCGTCCTGCCATCTTCCCTCCATTCTGGTCCCACATTTTCATCTGCACATTATTGCCATCATAGTCTTTGAGTTCTTTATGGAAAGAGTTTTTAAAACTCACCGATATATCTCCATCCCCTGCTCACTGATGGACCAGCACTTATGACATTAGCTCCATGACCAGTAGATCCACATCCAATCCTTGTGTCATTGGTGCTGGTCGTATCAAAGGGCAATAGAGGGGGCATTCCTGTAACTTCAAAGAATGTTCTCTATAATGCAGTCACAGACTGTAGTCACCATTTTAAGAAGATGAAAAAGGGAGACCAGAACTTATGATCGTAGGTATGGTCCTTCCTGAGGAGCGTACAAGTACATTGACTATACATTTTCCATTTCTAGTCAAATTTTCAATTTGGACTGGGAAGTTACTTAAAGGGACTATGCCTATGCACAGTGTACACAGAAAGCTGCCAATCAGTGGTGTGGGCGAGGCTATACACAGCTCAGCATTCAGAGAACTGCTAGATCTGCAGGAGAGAAAGCTGTGATTGTATCAAACCTACAGCAAGCAGCCCAATAAGTGATACATCGCTAGAATCAGAGTCTCAGTCCCTACATCATACTGATCTCAGATTCAGGGCCGGCGTCAGCACCCGGGCGAGTGCCGGGGCCCTGAGCAGGCGGAGGGGCCCTCTCACTGTCGGGGACCCCTGCGCGCTATGAGACCCGTGAGCAGTGCGGTGCCAGCGCCCGCTCCCCCCCGCTTGCTCAGGGCCCCGGCACAATACTACAATACTTACCTCTCCCAGTGCCTCCGCAGCAGTTCCGCTCTCTTCCGCGGCTGCTGCACAGTGACGTCTCAGGTCAGCGGATGCGGTGACGTCTTTACACCGCGCTCTCTCCTGAGCCGTCACAGCGCAGAGCGGGAAGATACCGGCGCGGGTGAGGAGTCCGGAGCAGCGGCAGCATGTGAGAAGTGAGGTCAGTATTTGTTTTTTTTGTTTTTTAATATATGGAGGCATGGGGCATTATAAGTGGGGGGGGGGGGGGTAAGACATCCTGCATGGGGCATTATAAGGGGGGGGGTGACATCCTGCATGGGGCATTATAAGAGGGGGTGACATCCTGCATGGGGCATTATATGGGGGGTGACATCCTGCTTGGGGCATTATATGGGGGGGTGACATCCTGCATGGGGCATTATATGGGGGGGGAGAGGTGACATCCTGCATGGGGCATTATATAGGGGGAGAGATGACATCCTGCATGGGGCATTATATGAGGGGTGACATCCTGCATGGGGCATTATATGGGGGGTGACATCCTGCATGGGGCATTAAATGAGGGAAGACATCCTGAATGGGGCATTATATGGGGGGAGAGGTGACATCCTGCATGGGGCATTATAAGGGGGGGAGAGATGACATCCTGCATGGGGCATTATAAGGGGGGGTGACATCCTGCATGGGGCATTATAAGGGGGGGGGTGACATCCTGCATGGGGCATTATAAGGGGGGGAGAGATTACATCCTGCATGGGGCATTATAAGGGAGGGGGTGTGTGACATCCTGCATGGGGCATTATAAGGTGGGGGTGACATCCTGCATGGTGCATTATAAGGGGGGGGATGACATCCTGCATGGGGCATTATAAGGGGAGGGTGACATCCTGCATGGGGCATTATAAGAGGGGGTGACATCCTGCATGGGGCATTATATGGGGGGTGACATCCTGCATGGGGCATTATAAGGGGGGGTGACATCCTGCATGGGGCATTATAAGGGGGGGAGAGATGACATCCTGCATGGGGCATTATAAGGGAGGGGGTGTGTGACATCCTGCATGGGGCATTATAAAGGAGGGGGAGTGTGACATCCTGCATGGGGCATTATAAGGGGGGGTGACATCCTGCATGGGGCATTATAAGAGGGGGTGACATCCTGCATGGGGCATTATATGGGGGGTGACATCCTGCTTGGGGCATTATATGGGGGGTGACATCCTGCATGGGGCATTATATGGGGGGGAGAGGTGACATCCTGCATGGGGCATTATATAGGGGGAGAGATGACATCCTGCATGGGGCATTATATGAGGGGTGACATCCTGCATGGGGCATTATATGTGGGGTGACATCCTGCATGGGGCATTAAATGAGGGAAGACATCCTGCATGGGGCATTGTAAGAGGGGATGACATCCTGCATGCGGAATTATAAGGGGGGGTGACATCCTGCATGGGGCATTATAAGGGGGGGAGAGATGACATCCTGCATGGGGCATTATAAGGGGGGGTGACATCCTGCATGGGGTATTATAAGGGGGGGTGACATCCTGCATGGGGCATTATAAGGGGGAAGAGATGACATCCTGCATGGGGCATTATAAGGGAGGGGGTGTGTGACATCCTGCATGGGGCATTATAAAGGAGGGGGGGTGACATCCTGCATGGGGCATTATAAGGGGGGGTGACATCCTGCATGGGGCATTATATGGGGGGGTGACATTCTGCTTGGGGCATTATATGGGGGGGTGACATCCTGCATGGGGCATTATATGGGGGGGGAGGTGACATCCTGCATGGGGCATTATATGGGGGGAGAGATGACATCCTGCATGGGGCATTATATGAGGGGTGACATCCTGCATGGGGCATTATATGTGGGGTGACATCCTGCATGGGGCATTAAATGAGGGAAGACATCCTGCACGGGGCATTGTAAGAGAGGGTGACATCCTGCATGGGGAATTATAAGGGGGGGTGACATCCTGCATGGGGCATTATAAGAGGGGGTGACATCCTGCATGGGGCATTATGTGGGGGGAACAATCTGCATGGGGCATTGTAAGTGGAGGGTGACATCCTGCATGGGGCATTATAAGGCGGGTGACATCCTGCATGGGGCATTATAAGGGAGGGAGAGGTGACATCCTGCATGGGGCATTATATGGGGGGAACAGCCTGCATGGGGCATTATGTGGGAGGAATAGCCTGCATGGGGTATTATGTGGGGGAACAGCCTGCATTGGGCATTATTTTGGGGCCAGTATTCTTTATGAAGCATTATAAGGGGGCCAGTATCCTGTGCAGAGCGTAATATGGGGGCCAGTATCCTGCATGGAGAATTATTTGGGGGCCAGGATTCTGTATGGAGCATTATAAGGGGGCCAGTATTTTGTACAGAGCGTAATATGGGGGTCAGTATCCTGCATGGAGCATTATTTGGGGGCCAGTATTCTGTATGGAGCCTTATAAGGGGGCCAGTATCCTGTACAGAGCATAATATGGGGGCCAGGATCCTGTATCTAGCATTATTTTGGGGCCAGTATTCTGTATGGAGCATAATAAGGGGGCCTGTATCCTGTACAGAGCATAATATGGGGGAAGTATCCTGCATGGGGCATTATTTGGGGGCCAGTATTCTGTATGAAGCATTATAAGGGGGCCAGTATCCTGTACAGAGCATAATATGGGGGCCAGTATCCTGCATGGAGAATTATTTGGGGGTCAGTATTCTGTATGGAGCATTATAAGGGGACCAGTGTTCAGTACAGAGCGTAATATGGGGGGTCAGTATTCTGTATGAAGCATTATAAGGGGGCTAGTATCCTGTACAGAGCGTAATATGGGGGCCAGTATCCTGTATGGAGCATTTTATGGGGGCCAGTATTCTGTATGGAGCGATTCGCCGGTTTCTGAGCTGTTGTGGAATTTGCAATAGATATCGCTCATGTAATGTAAGAAGTGAAATCTTTGGCCTTGTACTATATATATATTTCTCTGCTGTATCTGTGCATCATGAAGCGTGGTATGTGTTAAAGGGGCCCACAGAGACTCTTTCGCCCGGGGCCCACAAAAACCTGGAGCCGGCCCTGCTCAGATTACATAGTAAAAACCTGTTTACGGTTTATTTTTAAAGCTTTTCATTACTATATGAGCCCAGAAACTGTTTCATTGTTTTATAATTACCCTATCATAATAAACAAAGTACAAACAACGTAGCAGCATACAGAACTGTTAATTCTCTAATATCAAAAAAGGAAAAGCTTAGAGCTTAATATTGGTGTAACACATTTAGCCACTGTAGTAGAATATTAAAATGCACCTTTCTTAATAACCATTATTTGATATACGGAGTATACTATACTATTCAGTATACAGTAGGAGTATAAGTTTTATTAGACTGAAATAGAAAACATGAACGCAAAGGATATGGGTGTGAAAAGTGTGTTAAAAGAAGAATGACGGAGCAAAGAAGAAGACAGGTGCTCCGGGTAGGCAAGCTGGCGGGCACGGCAGGTTACTTGGCAGGTGCTCTGGGTAGGCAGGCTGGCGGGCACGGCAGGTAACTGGCAGGTGCTCCAGGTAGGCAGGCTGGTGGGCACGGCTGTCAGACAGACTGGCGGGCAGGACTGTTAGACAGACTGACGGGCAGGACTGACAGACAGTGGGACCTGAGGGCTGAGGAAAGTGTTAGCACACAAACAACAACCTTGCACAGGCACCTCCATTTTGGAGGAGGTGCCTTATATAGGAGAAGTCCTCCGGCCATTGGCCGGGGACTCTTTAGGACGACGAACGCGGCCCCCTTAAGAGGGAGGGAGCGCGCGCGCGCGTGCCCTAAGCATAGTGCCCGGGAAGCTGAGCACGGAGCGCGCCGCAGCAGCAGGGGAGCAGGAAGATGCCGGATGCGTTGAGGGGAACAATGTCTCTGCCCGGCAGGAGGCAGAGACACCGATACTACAGTATCCCCCCTCCTTTACGCCCCCTCTTCTTTAGTCCCTCGAGAAATTTTTTAAGAAGATGAGTGGCATGAATGTTCTCCCTTGGTTCCCAAGACCTCTCCTCCGGGTCAAACCCCTTCCAATCCACAAGAAAGAAAGTCTTTCCTCTTACCCTCTTGGTGGCCAAAATGTTTTCTACCTCAAAGATGTCCTCCGCGGAGACCGGAGCTGGGGTGGTACAGGGATCATCAGAGAAGGAATTAAGAACAGCTGGTTTGAGGAGGCATACATGAAAGGAGTTGGGAATCCTTAAGGTGACTGGGAGTTTCAGCTTGTAAACCACGGGATTGATTTGGTTCAGAACCTCGAATGGACTGATGAACCGCGGACCCAACTTATAAGAAGGTATCTTGAGACGGACATATTTGGAGGTCAAGCCAATAGCTATGGTGAGCGTTGACAAAGTGCCGAAGAAAGCTGGTAAGGATCTGATTGATACGTTCTACTTGACCTTTGGACTGAGGATGATAAGCAGAAGAGAAATCCAAAGAGACATCCAGCAGCTTGCACGTAGCTCTCCAGAAGTGCGAAGTGAACTGAGCTCCACGATCTGAGACAATGTGGAGGGGTAGGCCGTGAATACGGAAGATGTGATGGATGAAGTCCTTAGCCAGCACAGATGCAGACGGAAGACCAGGCAGAGGGATGAAGTGGGCTATCTTAGAAAAGCGGTCAGCGACTACCCAAATGACAGTACAACCGGCAGAAACAGGGAGATCCGTGATGAAGTCCATTGCAATGTGTTGCCATGGAGCGAAAGGCATGGGAAGAGGAAGGAGACGGCCGGATGGAAGGTGCCTGGGAACCTTGTTACGGGCAGAAGAGGAACAAGCCTCGACAAAGTCCGCAACGTCCTTGCGCACGGAAGGCCACAATTAATGTCAGGCAACGAGCAGAAAGGTCTTCCTCTGGCCAGCATGACCGGCAAGTTTGTATGAATGGCCCCAGAGTAGAACCTTCTTCCGATCTGGAACTGCTACAAAAGTCTTACCGGGTGGAAGATGAGGAGTCAATGATAAGTAGAGGCTCCTCCTCTTGTTTGGAAGACAGAAAAGAGCGGGATAAAGCGTCAGCTTTAATGTTCTTGTCCGCCGGGCGGTAGTGCAGAGCGAAGCAGAATCGGGCAAAGAATAGAGACCACCTGGCCTGACGCGGATTTAGTCTTTGGGTGTTCTGCAAATAAGCGAGGTTCTTGTGGTCAGTGTAGATGACCACCGGGTGCAGAGCCCCCTCAAGCAAATAGCGCCACTCCTCCAGCGCCAACTTGATGGCCAGCAGTTCTCGATCTCCTATAGAGTAGTTGCGTTCGGACGAGGAGAAGAGCTTGGAGAAGAATCCGCAGGTCACCATTCGCCCGGACGAGGATTTCTGGTGTGAGCACTGCTCCGGCCCTGGAGGAGGACACATCAACCTCCAGGAAGAACTGCTTGTTGCAATCTGGACAGTGTAGCACAGGAGCAGAGGAGAAGGCTTGTTTAAGGGAGACGAAGGCCTTCTCTGCTTCAGAAGTCCATTCCCTGTGGTTTGCTCCTTTACAGGTGAGTGTAGAGATGGGAGCAGTCCAGGAGGAGAAATGAGGAGCGAAGAACCGGTAATAGTTTGTGAAGCCCAGGAATCGCTGAATCGCCTTCAACCCCTCGGTCGGGGCCACTTTAAGACGGCAGACACCTTCTCGGGATCCATCCGCAGACCAGTCTCGGAGATAAAATAGCCCAGGAATGGCAGAGAGGTCTGCTCAAAGAGGAATTTCTCGTATTTAGCGTACAAGCGATTCTTCCGGAGCCTCAGCAGTACCTGACAAACATCCCTCCGGTGTGAGGGCATATCCGGAGAGAAAACCAAAATATCGTCCAGGTACACCACCACACAAGAATACAGGAGGTCTCGGAAGATGTCGTTCACCAGCTCCTGGAAGACGGCTGGAGCATTACAGAGACAAAAGGACATCACGCGGTATTCGTAGTGACCATCCCGGGTATTGAATGCCGTCTTCCACTCGTCTCCCTGGCTAATCCGGACCAAATTGTATGCCCCACGAAGATCGAGCTTGGTGAAGATCTTCGCGCCTTTAAGGCGGTCAAACAGCTCCGAGATGAGAGGCAGGGGGTACTTATCTTTGATGGTAATCTGGTTTAGGCCCCTATAATCAATACGGGGACGTAGAGAACCGTCTTTCTTCTTGACGAAGAAGAATCCTGCTTCAGCCGGAGAGGTGGATTTCTGGATAAATCCCTGAGTAAGATTCTCCTCTATGTACTCAGACATGGCCCGGGTCTCAGCCAGCGACAAAGGGTAGATTCGCCCGTGGAGAGGAGAAGCACCAGGTACCAGGTCGATGGGGCAATCATACGGCCTATAAGGTGGTAGTGTCTCCGCTTCCTTTTTGTCAAAAGACGTCCGCATAGGACCAGTAGGGTGCCGGCAGACCAGGTAGATTAGCCGGAGTAGACGGGGGTCGAGCAGGACAAACCGGAACCAGACAGGACTCATGGCATTCCTGACCCCAACGGAGCACTTCACCAGATCTCAATTCAGGACCGGCTCATGTCTTTGTAACCAGGGTAGACCAAGCAAGACGGAGTGAGAGAGACCGGACAGCACATGAAAGGAGATCTTCTCCGAGTGCAGCATTCCCACCTGAAGGGTTACAGGCTCTGTGACAAGCAAGATGGTCTCCGGAAGGAGCCTCCCATCCACCGAGGCAACCGCCAATGGTTCAGCCAGACGTACAGTAGGAATTTGATACCGCTCCACAACAGCCTGTTGAATTAGGTTCCCAGCGACGCCGGAATCCAGATGGGCAGTCTCGAAGAAGCGGGTCTCACCACTGGAAATAGAAACAGACAGAGTCAAGGACAGTCTCTTGCCTAGGATGACCTCTCTGAGTGGTCCTAGACAATGGAGTTTCCCGGCCTCACCGGGAAGGAACGGATCAGATGCTCTATACTGCCACAGTAGAAGCAACTCCCCTTGGCTCGGCGTGTCTCCAGGCGAGACTTGACCATCTTGGTTTGGTCAATTTGCATAGGCTCTGACGAACATGCCCGGGTGATTGCTGGTTGCAGGATTGGCCTTTGGAATGTTGGATGTCTCTCGGGTTGTCTCCTTAGCACGTTCCAGA
Organism: Phyllobates terribilis; assembly: GCF_046119375.1. Lineage (NCBI taxonomy): Eukaryota > Metazoa > Chordata > Amphibia > Anura > Dendrobatidae > Phyllobates > Phyllobates terribilis. The sequence goes on along the minus strand of NW_027362765.1, from coordinate 506,085,322 downwards.
AAACGGATGTCAATCCAGATAGCTAATAACACCAGGTCATCCAGGGTGGAAGGGATATCACGACCGGCTAGGTCATCCTTGATTAGTCCGGAAAGACGCTCCCAAAAGGTGGACACCAGGGCCTCATTGTTCCAGGCAAGTTCAGATGTGAGGGTCCGGAAACGTATGGTATACTGGCCCACAGTGAGACTCCATGGGCGGAGATGGAGAAGTGAGGAGGCAGTAGAAGATTTTCGTCCGGGCTCATCGTAGACTTTCCGGAAGGCAGCGAGGACAGCCAGAAGATCAGACACCAGGGGATCCTCTCTTTCCCACAGAGGGTTTAGCCATGCCAATGCCTCTCCGGTGAGGTGAGACATGATGAATGCCACCTTGGCCCGGTTGGAGGTGAACTGATGTGCCAGGAGTTCAAAGTGCAGCGTGCACTGATTTATGAAACCCCGACATAAGACGGGGTCATCACCAAAACGTGGAGGTGCAGAGAGCCGGGGTCCAAAGCCGGGTGCCACAGCGCCACTGGGTTGAGGTGCCGCCGGAGCGGGTGCCGCTCGGTTAGAGACGGAAACAGTCGGGGTGGACAGCGCGTCCAGGCGGGAGTTGACTGTCTGCAGATAGGACAGGATAGTATCCTGTTGGGATCTCTGGCGAGAGACCTCTTGATACAGGTCTGAGAGCGAAGGAGCCTGGGAGCCACCGGGTTGGCCTGTGCAAACTGTTAAGGGACCGGGTGGTAGAACCTCTGTGCTTCGGTGCAAGGAGGGACCAGAGGGGCGTGACTAAGTGCCTACTCGGACCGACCCAGGTCACATGGCGGCTTAGACGACTCTGTGAACCAGGGAGGGACCGGCAGGTGAACCAGGTGCCACTCTGGGACCGACCTTGTGTGAGAGCAGGTGACTCCCACGAGGCAGATGACAGGAGCTGACCGGTACAGCGGATGAGCACGGCAGGAATGCTGGCAGGTGGTCTGGGTAGATAAGCAGGCAGGTACGGCTGATAGCCAGACAGGTGCTCCGGATAGGCAAGCTGGCGGGCACGGCAGGTTACTTGGCAGGTGCTCCGGGGAGGCAGGCTGGCGGGCACAGCAGGTAACTGGCAGGTGCTCCAGGTAGGCAGGCTGGCTGGCTCAGCTGTTAGACAGACTGGCGGGCTGGACTGTTAGACAGACTGGCGGGCAGGACTGTTAGACAGACTGGCGGGCAGGACTGACAGACAACGGGACCTGAGGGCTGAGGAAAGTGTTAGCACACAAACAACAACCTTGCACAGGCACCTCCATTTTGGAGGAGGTGCCTTATATAGGAGAAGTCATTTGGCCATTGGACTCTTTAGGACGGCGTGGGTGGCCCCTTTAAGTGGGAGGGTGTGCGCGCCCTAAGCACAGTGCCCGGGAAGCTGCGCGCGTTGCGCGCCACAGCAGGAGGGGAGCAGGAAGACGCCGGACCAGGACCATGGCGGTGAGGGGAACGGTGTCTCTGCCCGGCAGGAGGCAGAGACGCCGATGCTACACCTTTCACTCAATTTTTGATTTGGGCAGCATGAATCAGAGCCTGGTTTCACAATTGCAGCCAGGTACGTTTCTCTCTGCAATACCTAGCAAATTGAGAGTCTGATTAGGCTTTGATCCTAAGTCATATTGCAAGGCTCGTTCAAGGGTCGATAGTGACGTGTAGGATCACCGCTTCCAACAGTTGGCGCTATAGAGTTCTGCATATGTAATTTCCCAGAGGAGCATTGCACGGTGGATAATTCTCCTTACATAGGGCAGGTATGCCACTCTCCACAAGGAGAAACCTTCCCCCTTAGATCTCTGCAATACCAAAATATTTTAGGGAAAATATAGTTTGAAGGTCATGCACGCATGAAAGAGACTTGTTAATCAACTAGAGCAGCAAGGGAAATCTTCAAACTATATTTTCAGAGAAAAATATACCCGGCTGCAATTGTGGTTTGGGCAACATGGATCAGCTAACAGGTTCCCTTTAAAGGGATAGTCCGGCTTTAGGCTACAAGTCTGCAGCCACTCTATGACTATAGACTTGTAAATCCTCACATCGTGCGCACTGTGCTCTTTGAGGATTCTCCAGCGCTGGCACCGGGAGCTTCACCACAAGTACATGATTTGCATACATGCGGTCGTGTCCCGACTAGAAGTGCGCGGCCTCACTCAATGCAAATGTATGGAGTAAGGCCAGACACAGTCTAGTCGGAATGTGGCCGGGAGTACGCAAATTGCATACTTGCGGTCACATGACTGCCCGCTCCTGCGGGTCGGCATTGGAAAATCCTTACAGTGTGTGCGTGTTGGTTGGGTGAACTGGGGTGTCTGTCCTTGTGGGGTGCACTTATATAGTGCTGGGCAGCCGCCTGTTCTAATAGTATGGGCGCCATCAATAGGCTGTAAACCAGACACTGTTCATCACACGTACCTGTGTGACTGGTGCCCTTTGCAAGCCTCATCTGTGTGCATTTTCAATACTAGGCAACCACCCTCTCCATGTTTTGCTAGGTGTGAGAGAGGTTACTCCATCAGTATTTTGCACCCAGTGCTGCCCCCGCCTTTATCATGGGGGGTCTACTGCATCCAAAAAAACATCATAAAAAAGACACAGCCTTACTAACACCTGTATCTTTTTCTATGATGTTTTTTTAATTTATGTATTTCTGTGATCCGTTTTTGAATTTAGTGTAGGGACTCAACAAGTATGATGACCCTTGGCGCGGGTTGTGAGCTTACGTATTTTGGCCAAAATATCGACCAATACCTCATGTATTTTATACATAATTTTTCATCTTTTTATTGTACATTTTTCCATTTTTATGCAGGATGCAGCAAGGCCCTTTATTGTTGCTTGGGTGAATTGGGGTGTCTGTCCCTGTGGGGTGCACTTATATAGTGCTGGGCAGCCCACCTGATCTAATAGTATGGGTGTCATCGATAGGCTGTAACCCAGACAATGTGCATCACACGTACCTGTGTGACTGGTGCCCTATACATACCTCATCTGTGTGCATTTTCAATACTAGGCAACCACCCTCTTCATATTTTAGTAGTTTTGTGTGTGGTTACTAATTCACTTACTTTGACACATGGTAGGGTTTATAATATTAGACAGTGTAGGACCGTCCCAAATAGGGTCATCGTGCCCTGGTGGGATGGCTTTTATACTGTTTTTGATCAAAAACAGTGTTACTAAGAATCCTATTTTATATAAATGCGCTTGCTTTTTATTTATTTATTTATTTACAACAGGGTCTATGTTCATTTTGCTTCTTGTAGGTGTTTTCTGATTTATGGCCAATGTGAACGTGCGTTTATCTGCTTCATGTATACCAACTTAAACCAAGCTCAATTTTTGTGTTTTTTCTTTGTATTTTTGCATTCTGTGCAAGCCAGGGTATGGGCTACTTTCATTGAGCTGGAAATTACATTTAAATAGCTTCCCTAGGCTGGTGTCCACAGTTTGGGATTCGGTCATTTGTCTGCCCTTATTCACACACTGGGGTTCACTTTGACACATGGTAAGATTTTTAATATTAGACAGAGTAGGACTGTCCCGAATAGGGTCACCGCGCCGTAGTGGGATAGCTTTTATACTATTTTTGATCAAAAACAGTGTTACTAAGAACCCTATGTTATTTAAATGCACTTTTGCTTTTTATTTATCTATTTACAGCAGGATTTATGTTAATTTTGCGTCTTGTAGGTTTTTTCTGGTTAGTAATTTAGTAATTTGCATCTGTGGTGCCCCCGCCTTTATCATGGGGGTCTACAATTTCGAATTAGGACAACCCCTTTTTAGATTGAATCCACTGTGTGGGTCAGCTAATTTCAATGATACTACTTTTCAGGTGCCCCTGGAAAATAGTTGGTTTTGCTGTAGGACGTTGTTGTTGGCTATACCTCTCCACTGCAGTGCCTATAATACATGGACTCTTCAGATCCACCAGAGTGGTATCCGCTATTTTTTACGCTGCTCTGAGCTTTATATAAAACGACATATAAACAGGGTTATCTCTATAAAACGGTGTATTTAATGGGAAAATCCAGGGAAAATAAGCTGATAGAATATCCTAAAAGAACCAACTCAATCAATGGCGGTATATTTGTATGTTTTTGACACTAGTACAAGTTGCATGGGATATCCAAAATAGTTTGACACTAGAGATGAGCGGTGTTCGACTAGAACTGTTCGCCAATCTCAAATTCGAGCTGTTTTGGGCGGTGTTCGAGTTGTTCGACGAACCCGAACGATTTGCAAAAAATTCGGCTGTTCGAGGTTATGTTCGATAACTGTTCGTGCACCAAAAGCGTGTCCTGCATGTCTGGCGCTATTTAGAGCACCAATCATGCAGGGATTGTCTGCCACTCACTGTAATGCCACAGCCATGGTGGTTGTGGCATTACAGTGATTGCCTAAATCGATGGGAACAGTGCCAACAGTGAAACATGAAAAGCCGGCAATTCAGCAGCGGCATACACCTGTACCCGACAATTTAGAACCGAAAGAATAGAGCTTCACACATAGATTAGATAGATATAAACATGTCAGCCACATATATACGAAGTACAGTGAAAGTGCTGCTTACTGTACTTGTCATTTAGCGTAAAGGATTTATCAAAAAAAATAATAGTGTTTTCATGCACCGTCTCTTTAAAAAAGCCGGCCGGCAATTCAGCAGCGGTACCCGACAATTTAGAATAGAAAGAATAGAGAATCACACATAGATTAGATAGATAGAAACATGTCAGTCACATATATAATAAGTACTGTGACAGTGCTGCTTACTGTACTTGTCATTTAGCGTAAAGGATTTATCAAAAAAAATAATAGTGTTTTCATGCACCGTCTCTTTAAAAAAGCCGGCCGGCAATTCAGCAGCGGTACCCGACAATTTATAACAGACAGAATAGAGCTTCACACATAGATTAGATAGATAGAAACATGTCAGTCACATATATATGAAGTACAGTGATAGTGTTGGTTACTGTACTTGTCATTTAGTATTAAAACAAAGGATTTATTATTAAAAAAATTGGCGTGGGGTTCCCCTTAATTTTAGGCTCTAGCGGAGGTTAAGCAGACGGCTGGGGCAGATGTTTGAAGCCTGGGAAGGGGGTAATACCCACGGAGCTTCCCAGGCTACTAATATCAGCCCCCAGCTGAATACATAGCCTTTACTAGCTATTAAAATGGGGGACCCCCCAAAAAAAAATGACGTGGGGTCCCCCCTAATTTAATAGCTAGCAAAGGCTAGGCAGACAGCTGGGGGCTGATATTAATAGACCAGGAAAGGAGCCATGAATATTGGCCCCCTCCCAGGCTAGAAACACCAGCCGTCAGCCGCCCCAGAAATGGCGCATTCATAGGATGCGCCAATTCTGGCACTTAGCCTCGCTCTTCCACGCTGCCCTGGTGCGGTGGCAGGGGGTAATAGGGTTGGGGTTGATGTCAGCTTATAATGCCAGCTGACATCAAGCCCAGGTTAGTAATGGAGAGGCGTCTATAAGACACCCCCATTACTAACCCCATAGTCAAAGTTAAAAAAAAACACAAACACCCAGAATAAAGTCCTTTAATTGAAATAAAGACACAATCCTTTATTGTTCTAAATTAAACCATACTTACCATCACACCCATTCCAGCTGAAGCCAACGATCTCCTGCAATAAAAGAAAAATAATAAACCAACCTCATCCTTACCTTTCCATGGTTCCCACGACAGCTTCAGCTCTGCTACATCGAGATGACTGGCTGGACCGCAGCAGAACGCTGCCATCCAGTCTGTCATCCCGCAGACACTGAGAAGCGCAGGCATGCTTGCGCTCCTCACTGTCTCGCTGTGACGGCATCCAGATGAGCCGAGGTCATGTCCAATGAACTCGGCTCACCTCATGCACGTCACTGACAGCGTGGGAAAATTCTCACGCTGAAGTGCTGAGTGCAGGAGAATTCTCCCACGCTGTCAGTGATGTGCATGAGGTGAGCTCATGTCCAATGAACTCAGCTCACCTCCTGCACGTCACTGACAGCGTGGGAAAATTCTCCTGCAATCAGCGCTTCAGCGTGAGAATTTTCCCACGCTGTCAGTGACGTGCATGAGGTGAGCCGAGTTCATTGGACATGAACTCGGCTCATCTGGATGTCGTCACAGAGAGACGCTGAGCAGCGCAAGCAAGCCTGCGCTTCTCAGTGTCTGCGGGATGACAGGCTGGATGGCAGCGTTCTGCTGCGGTCCAGCCTGTCATCTCGATGTAGCAGAGCTGAAGCTGTCGTGGGAACCATGGAAAGGTAAGGATGAGGTTGCTTTATTATTTTTCTTTTATTGCAGGAGATCGTTGGCTTCAGCTGGAATGGGCGTGATGGTAAGTATGGTTTAATTTAGAACAATAAAGGATTGTGTCTTTATTTCAATTAAAGGACTTTATTCTGGGTGTTTGTGTTTTTTTTAACTTTGACTATGGGGTTAGTAATGGGGGTGTCTTATAGACGCCTCTCCATTACTAACCTGGGCTTGATGTCAGCTGGCATTATAAGCTGACATCAACCCCAGCCCTATTACCCCCTGCCACCGCACAAGGGCAGCGTGGAAGAGCGAGGCTAAGTGCCAGAATTGGCGCATCCTATGAATGCGCCATTTCTGGGGCGGCTGACGGCTGGTGTTTCTAGCCTGGGAGGGGGCCAATATTCATGGCTCCCTTCCTGGGCTATTAATATCAGCCCCCAGCTGTCTACCTAGCCTTTGCTAGCTATTAAATTAGGGGGGACCCCACGTCATTTTTTTTGGGGGGTCCCCCATTTTAATAGCTAGTAAAGGCTATGTATTCAGCTGGGGGCTGATATTAGTAGCCTGGGAAGCTCCGTGGGTATTACCCCCTTCCCAGGCTTCAAACATCTGCCCCGGCCGTCTGCTTAACCTCCGCTAGAGACTAAAATTAAGGGGAACCCCACGCCAATTTTTTTAATAATAAATCCTTTATTTTAATACTAAATGACAAGTACAGTAACCAACACTATCACTGTACTTCATATATATGTGACTGACATGTTTCTATCTATCTAATCTATGTGTGATGCTCTATCTTTCTGTTCTAAATTGTCGGGTACCGCTGCTGAATTGCCGGCCGGCTTTTTTAAAGAGACAGTGCATGAAAACACTATTATTTTTTTAAATAAATCCTTTACACTAAATGACAAGTGCAGTAACCAACACTGTCACTGTGCTTCTTATATGTGTGACTGACATGTTTCTATCTATCTAATCTATGTGTGATGCTCTATTCCTTCTTGTCTAAATTGTCGGGTACCGGTGTATGCCGCTGCTGAATTTGCCGGCCGGCTTTTTTAAACAGAGTGTCTTCTGAGCAGTTTGTCAGCTTTTGGACACCTTTGCAGGTGTTTTCTATGTGTTTCTATGTGTTTTTGTTTGCCTGCCATTGGTTTTAACGGTGTTCGACGGTGTTCTAAGGTGTTCGACGAACAGTTCGACGAACAGTTCCTCGAACATCCCGGTGTTCGACGAACCGAACCGAACCCGAACACTACGGGGGTGGCTCAACACTATTTGACACTACAGAAAAAAGAAATACAAATGGTATGCTTTGGTTCATGTATGATTATGAATGATCAGGTAATAAAATTCAACTGTGCCTGGGGATAATATTTGCAGGAGGTTGTGCACTAGTTACTGTACTAGTTCAATATCGATGTGTTTGACTTCTGAAATTTGTATTTTTTTTCTTTCCTGCTTTGAAGGAGTTTGACTTAGACATTGTGGCTATTGTCAATGACACAGTGGGAACCATGATGACCTGTGGATATGAAGATCCAGACTGTGAAATTGGGCTCATAGCAGGTAATTCATGTTATTAAATATATATTGTGATCAAGCCATCAGAAGCAAACTGTATTTTATAGACTCCCTGTGAAAATGTATTGCATACATAATGGAAATGCAGTAAACAGTCCTGAAAACATAGTTACTGTAGCGCTGCTGCCGGTGCCCCTGCATGGTGTCCCCTTCCCCCTTCATGCAGGGACGCCGGCTTGCTCACTTCACCGGCCCTCGGCGCGGTCCCTGGCATGCTTCCTTTCCTTTGCTGTGCACGCCGCACTCTGTGCCGGCAGTGCACCTAATGCGCGTGTAACACAGGTGCCGGAATGCAACACACAGAGACACAAGGCGGGAACAGTCAGGGGTTGATATAACCACTTTATATGTATAACAATTATTCTGCAAGCGGGTTAGTAACAAGAGTAATAAACAACAACTTGAAATAACAATACGAAATATTTTCAGTGAATAACTGTAAAGTTCTTTGCAACAAGTGTGATGAACCCAGTCGTGGGAGTCACCACGTGAGTTCTCTTTATATGGCCTTAGCGGGGGTCACCGATTGTTCCTGCAAAGCCGCAAGTCTCTTCCAGATAAAATTTATCAAATCCTGTTTAGCCTCCCACGCACCAACCGGCTCCCACCCAACCTGAGATCCTAATCCCAACTGTCCCCGGTACCGTAGGTGAAAGTTGGAAGTGACGGCCCTGTTCACTTGTGCAGTTCTTCCGCTACTGCTGGCGCATCTCTCCTGTCGCAGTTCTCTCTCAGCTCTTCTTGGCTTAACTGTTGACGGTAGTCTCTCACGCTTGACAGGGTTCCGTGAACTTACTCAGTGTGAGGCGCAGGTCCTGACTCTGACCAACATGCGCAAGATTCATGGCGCTTCTGGGTCCGCGGTACCTCTGGAGCATGTCTCCTCCACTCTGCAGCCTTGCGCCTAATCTTGCTGTGTCTTGGCGCGCTGGACTTTTATATCCAGGAAATCCTTTCTAGAGGTCACCTGATCAGGTCCGGCATCTGAATTTGCTCCCCCTTCAACTCTTCTAGCACAACTTGATTCCTCTTGATTTCGCCTGACCAGCAGATGGCAATTTCTCCTCACCACTGGCACATGCTGCAAGAGTTCTACTGACTATTCATTGGCTTCTACTATACGCGCGTGCAGGCTCCCCTGCTCTTAAAGGGGCAGGGCACGCATTTGGTAAATATGCCCAGCTAACAGCCGGGAGGCATTTTGTTAAAATCTGTTACCTGCAAGATGTCTCCCAGCCAATAGCTGGGAGGCATCTTGTATAAAAGGTACCCTCCCCAAAAGGGAGGTGCATTAGCAAACAATATAGTTTAGTGTTAGGTGGTTGGTGTGTGGAACATTATGTTGCCACATCCCTGTCCCTAGTTTGTTAAAGTTATCTCCTATCCTGTGTCCCGATAGTCCAGTATAGATAGTCCTTGTTCCTGTGACCGCATTGGCAATGTCTGTATCCTGGAACCGCATTGGCGGTAACTGTCTGCTTCCCTGGGGGGCTGAGTGCCCATGCCAGAACTCTGAACCTGAAACCGCGTCAGCGGTACCTGCCTGCTATCCCGAGACCTGTGTGTCTGAACCTGTCCCAGTTGCCATCCTGTCTGCACAGTCTGAACATGTCCCAGTGGCCATCCTGTTTGCTCAGTCTGAACCAGCCCCAGTGGCCATCCTGTCTGCACAGTCTGAACCTGTCCCAGTGGCCATCCTGTCTGCACAGTCTGAACCTGTCCCAGTGGCCATCCTGTCTGCACAGTCTGAACCTGTCCCAGTGGCCATCCTGTCTGCACAGTCTGAACCTGTCCCAGTGGCCATCCTGTCTGCACAGTCTGAACCTGTCCCAGTGGCCATCCTGTCTGCACAGTCTGAACCTGTCCCAGTGGCCATCCTGTCTGCACAGTCTGAACCTGTCCCAGTGGCCATCCTGTCTGCACAGTCTGAACCTGTCCCAGTGGCCATCCTGTCTGTACAGTCTGAACCTGTGCCAGTGGCTGTTATGTCCTCAAAGTCTTCTGGTGTCTGTGCAGCCAGTTTTTGAACGTTTTCCTTATCTGAGTCTCCATGTCAGTGATCCTGAACTGACCCTACAAAGTCTGAACAGAGCCCTTATCAGTGTCAGCTAACCTGACCCCTGGGGTCAGCTGCTTCTCCTGGATGCGCCCTGGAGTGGCACCTGGCAGCTACCTGCCGCACAAGCCTGACCTCACCACTAGAGGCTCCAGAGAACACTAAGGTAGCTGCTTAGTCCGGTCCGTGGCACAGTGGAACTATGTGCGCCACCTAGAAGGGTAACATTTACTACCTTTTCAGACATTACTACTTCTTGGTTCCCAAATTACAATGGAGCTTGGGAGTTTTTTCCTTCACTGGATTCTGCGGGTAGCTGCAATGCAAGTTTTTTTAGGAGAACATGATACGGTACAGGGTGAAACTGTAGCGTCTCTGTGTCCACCATACACACCTACATAATACAACAAAAAGTATGCAGTATGAGGTACTGTATGTCTTTCTTCCCCAGGTACTGGGAGCAATGTATGTTATATGGAAGAAATGAAGAACATTGAACTTGTAGATGGAGATGAAGGGAAAATGTGTATTAACACAGAATGGGGAGGATTCGGGAATAATGGCCGTCTCTCTGACATCCAGACACAATATGACATACATGTGGATGAAAAGTCTTTAAACCCTGGAAAACAAAGGTAAAATTCAATCCAAAAAGGTGCAACATGATCTGTTTCTTTAGACATCTACTTTAATTTTTCCCTTTTACTAGTTTTGCCAAATTTTTGCAAAAGTGTTTTAATGGGGTTTACTCGTCAGAAAATATTGATGACCTATTAGAGCTTGTAACAACTGATACTGATGTACTTACCCTAAGCATAGGTTATTTCTATATTCTGATCTGGCAACCTCTTCAAGTGGCTTGTGTAGTCAAAATGAACCCACTAAATGCCTTGTAATATTTGCGTGATGGTCCTGGCTGCACATCTAGTGTACTCTATAACAACCAACTTATTTTTTACGTGTCTTTTCTCTAGTGACCTTTTCCACAAATAAGGCTGAGTAGAAGTTCAAGGGGAAATATTCTCTTACTGTTATCAGATATTATTACTTACTTGGAATTATAAAAAAAAATACATGAAAATAATTATTGTGAATGTTACACACATAAAACTGATTTTATATACTGTGTATGTAGAATGACCATGCCATGCACTGAATAGTTCCAATGTACTTGTTCTACACCCTGCAAATAACTCATTTATGTGTATATATGTATTCCATACAGATATGAAAAGATGACCAGCGGAATGTATCTGGGCGAAATTGTAAGGCAGATCCTGATTGATCTTACCAAACGAGGCCTTTTATTCCGAGGACAGATTTCTGAAAGGCTGAGGACAAAAGGAATATTTGAAACTAAATTTCTGTCTCAAATAGAAAGGTTATATGTCTTCTGAGACCCAGTACAGACTAATGTCTAAGCATATGTAAAAGTAAAATGGCACAATTAAGAGGTGTATTTAAATAATATACTATGGAAAGAGCAGTATAGTAGACATTTGCTAAGCTTACACGTCCTGTGCAAAATTTATTACATATCTATGGGTATGTTCACACAGAGCTGTTTTGAAGCGGAAAACTCAGATGAAGTTTTCAAGAGAAATTCACATCTGGAATCCACCATGTTTTTTTTTACAAGGTTTTTAGATCTGACACGTTTTTTAAGCAGTTCTCAAGTAATTGTGGAGCTTTTTTTTTTCAGCTGTCTGATGTGACTTCAGTGTCAAGTTTAGAGCGTATTCCACAAGGAATCCTCATCAAAGACATGACATGTCACTTTTTTATTTTCTCCTCAGCAAGGTTTGACCCCCGGTGTGCAGTTTGTTGAAAGGAAAAAAAAAGCACTTCTTTACTCCACCTGCCCGGGTTCAGCACTAAGTTTCCGCCACTGCTCCCAGTGTCTGTTATTGTCTGCAGTGTTGATGTCATCTTGACAGCGCTGCAGTCAATTAATGAGCTCCGCAGCTCTGAGCAGCACATGCGGTCTACTCGAGCAGAGACGCTAAGCTCTCTTATTGGCTGCAGCGGTGTCAACGCAAAGTCTACACTGCAAACAATAATAGACACTGGGAGTAGCGCTGGACCCAAGGGTGAGTTAAACAGCATTTTAAAAGAAAACTGTACGTGGAGACAAGGGTTTTTAGTAACCAGAAAAACCTTTTATGGTGTGTGAACACAATGTCTTATTCAGGCGGATTCCGCTTGGAACAAGCCTGAAAAGGCGCTGCAAAACCGTCAAAAAGTGAACATAATGCACAGCAATGTGAAAACGACATTGCTGTGCATGTGTTCAGTCCTTTGTTACTTCTCTTAACGTCTTCAGAATTCGGAAATTGTGAAGCGGTTAAAAGAAGTAGCATGTTCATTCTTCGGACTGCTTATGCTGCTCGCTTTGGACAGCTTAAGCTGGTTGCTAATATGATGCCAATTCTGCCAGTGAAGCAGCTTTACCTAAGAAAAACTCAGAGACTCCATCAATGTCTTACAGACGACTGCACATACCCTTAGGCTATGTCCCCATGATGAGCTTTTAGTGAGTTTTTGACGCTGCATATTTTTGCTCCATCAAAAATGCAGCATCTTCCAATTCCAGCAAAGTGGATGGGATATACAGAAATCTCATGTCCACTGTGATTTTTTCAACTCAGCATGAACTGACCGGCGGTGCGTGTTTCAAATCCACAATATGGTAATCTCTCTTGCCGGTACACTGAGTTTTATGTGCAGATTTTCCCCATAGACTTGCATTAAATGTGGGAAATCCGCAGGTAAAAAACACACATGCTGTTTTATTGTGTTTCTGCCGTGGAAACGCATCAAAAATGCATGAACTCTGCACCTAAGTATTTCAATAAAGTTTTGTCAAAGCCAAATACCAGGTAGTATCAAAAGCAAAGCAGCTTTATTTAAAGCATGACACACCAGAAAGAGACAAGAAATGCAGCATCAAAAACACAATTAAAACACATGTTAAAAAAACGCAACGAATAAATGCAAGTAACCTAATTTAAATAATAGGTGCAGAAATTCTGTAAATTCAAAAGCACACCAAAAGAGCCTTAGGCTGTGTGCCCACGATGCGTTTTTTAAGCCTTTCCGAAGCGGCAGAAACGCTTAAAAAACGCATGGTAGAAGGCCTGCCATGTCCCCCAATGATAATCCGCATGTGTTGTGCACATGCTGCGGAAATTTCCGCTGCGGATTATCATTGCGGAAAAAAACGCAGCACTACCAATTATTCTGCGGAAGCGCAGCGTTTTCGCTGCCATTGACTTGCATTAGAATGCGCCAATTCCGCAAGACTGCATCTGTACTTGCGTAATTGGTGCGTTCTAATGTGCGGATGGTACCCGGGTGTGGAGGACAGGAGAGTCTCACCCACACCCAGGTACCATTAAAAAAGCGGTAAAAAAAGAATAAAATAAAAAATAAATATATACTTACCTTCTGGCGGCCCGCGCTGCGCTCCTCCTTGCTTCCCGGCACTTCGCGATGGAATGAAGGACCTGCGCTGACGTCAGAGTCATGTGACGGGTCACGCGACGCTGACGTCAGCAGGTCCTTCACTCTACCGCTGCCGGCAGCCGGGACCGAGCGAAGCAAGACAGCGCGGGCCATCGGAGGGTAAGTATATATTTATTTTTTTATTTTTTGACATTCTCTGTCTCGCGATGTGCTGGCAACCCGGAAGAAGCCAGGACGAGCGCGACAGCACACGCGGCGGCATCGGAGGTAAGTATAGCTTTATTTTTTTATTTTTACGGTCACACTATATAAGTCCATGCTGTTTGCATGGATTTATATAGTGTGACCAAGTTGTCAAGCACTTTCCAAGTGATGCTAAAATCGCTTGGAAAGCGCTTGTCAACCCACATGCGGAAATGCAAGTGAAGAACGCTTCACATCCGCTTGTCCCTGGCAGGAAAATGCATGTACAATCCGCATGTACAATCCGCATGTACAATCCACATGCGTTTTTTCTGCCAGGGAGATGCAGAAACGCTCAGGAAAAAATCCAGAGCATTTCTGCATCGTGGGCACATAGCCTTAAAGAGTTTTTTTTTATTGTTAATGTGAATTTTTGGGCAGATCCACTTCAAAATCCACATAAAAAAACTGTATGTGAACACACCCTTACTCACTTTACATGTGAGCCAAACAGCGGTCATTGAATAGCCAGTTAAGACTGGCCGACCACAATTCCAGGTGCACAGAACAATCATTAATACGATCATCCTATGTGTACAGAACATCATGTTCTCCACCGCACATGTCCTGTTTATACAGATCGTTGTGCTGTCCAGAACAATGATTGTTAAGAAAGCTCAAAAATAATTTCACCTGACGAACGAGCATTTTGCTGTGTTATGACTGCCTGCCTGCTTAGAATAGCCAGTAATCAGCATGCAAGCATTCCTAGGAACACTCTTTCCCGATTATCGGTCAGCGTAAATGGGCCCTAACTTTGCAAATGGCCTCGTACTTTTAAGTGGTCAAGGAACTCCTCTACTTATCTGTCCATTTTGTACATATTTTTCACTAATCATTACTTTTTTCTTTACACAGTGATCGATTAGCTCTTCTCCAGGTCCGGAAGATCCTTCAACAGCTTGGTTTAGACAGCACATGTGATGACAGTATCATTGTGAAGGAGGTCTGTGGTGCAGTGTCAACCAGAGCCGCAAAGTTATGTGGAGCCGGCTTGGCTGCAGTTGTAGATAAAATCAGAGAAAACCGTGGTCTGGACCATCTTAAAACTACAGTTGGTGTTGATGGGACTTTGTATAAATTACACCCACAGTAAGTTATTCCAGAAATACAGTATAGATTCAATAAAGTACATGGGGATCAAACTCAAGAAAACTCATAAAATGCTCTATAAATGATCTGTACAGTCTGTATCTATAATACCTATTCTGAAAAGTAACAAAGTACTCAAAGTAGTTAGTACTGGCTCCGTCTGTGAAGCAGAGTCACTACTCACAGGGTAGTTAGGAGGTACAAGGTCAGATACCAGGAGGGCTTGTAGTACAGCGGGGCAAGACAAAGGCAGTCTAGGGTCAAATGCCAGGAGGGTACGTCAAGATAAGGAGATAAGACAAACGGATAATCAGAGGCCAAATCCGGGGTCAGATACCTGAGGTCAGAAAGCGTCAAGAGCAAAAGGGATAACACACTTGAATAGTCACGACAAATCCTAGGTCCGGCAACAAAATCAGCATCAGATTGAACGGCTGGGCTGTCACCTACAATACTGACAGTCCAGCACAATACAGATCCCATAGGGCAGTTGAGCTGTCACTCACAGTGTCCCTAGGCCACAGTGAATGATGAAACTGTGACACCGTCATACAGTACCTGTCTCCCTTATATTGTTCTCTTGTGGATTTCTTCTAGACAACCCCTACAGACTCAGCATACTAAGGGCAAAGTGGTATAGATTTTAAAGGGAACCTGTCAGCAATTTTTGAGACCACAAAGTAATATCACAGTAAAATACCTGTAATGATCATTATTTCCATACTTTTAAATTAAAAGTCCACGTCTCCTATTTCTTGTAATCCATTGGCAAATTCTTATGCAGATGAACTCGCAAGTGAATGGGTCTTGGCCTGCACTTACAGCTCTCCGGCCAGCGATTGACAGGTCGTTCCTCACTGTACCTGCTCCCCTGGCCAACATCTCAAGCAGGTGCCCTCATTCTCAGGGGCAACACATGCACTGTAATGTTCTGATGACGCATGAAATGCACAGGCGCTCCCTAGGAATTACCGAGCCTGTGCCTCCATGACCCGCCATTTTGTGGGCAAGACAGTTGTGTAGACCATGAGAAAAGCTGTTAGTACAGGAAGAAAATCTGTAATACTTATATATTAATATTACTATGTTAGGAACACCAGAATCTCCTAAAAATTATACAAAAATGTTCTCCATACAAATTCGGAGCCACCCATATATCACATTCTCCAGTGAGGAGGGGTACATTGTTCAAACAACTCTGCTTTTTTTTTCTCTAAAAAACCATAAAGGGATTTTAACAGGTAAAACTTCTTAACGGTATATCTTTTTGTGGACGGTCAGCAGCAATGCAGCCATATTGCGGTTCTATTTCAATATGAAGTGTAAAGTGTCACACAGTTGTCAGCGGTTTAACAGACTGTTTACACAGGCCGGCCCGCTTCAGATATGTACTGAGCAGTCTGTACTAGATCGTTCAGCACGCATAGGCTGACAATGTTCTCTGTAGAGCAGGTCCTTGTTAACTGTTTGAGATAAAGAATATTCAACAGATTTAATATCAATCATAACTTCCAGACATGTTTGCTCTTTCTTGTTCTTATAGTTTCTCTAGAATCTTACAAGAAACTGTGAAAAAATTGTCCCCACAATGTGATGTGACATTTATCCTCTCTGAAGATGGCAGTGGGAAGGGAGCCGCGCTAATTACTGCAGTGGCCAAGCGGTTTCACAGTCAAGAGGAAGAAGACAAGAGTTAAAGATGGTTTACTAAAAGAGAATTATCAAAGGTGCTCATAAGTTTAAGATGAACAATAAGATCACTGTATTGCACAGTATAAAAATGTGTTAAAGTGTGTGAACACCTTCAGACCTGATTTTTTTTTTTTATATTGTTAATTTGCTTCCAAAATGCAAAATGAACCAACTTTCTAACTAGCCCTTATTAAAAATATCATACTATTTTACTGGTGTAGAGTCTGTTTAAATCCTTCACATAGCCTTCTGTCCCGCTGTGTCTGATATACATCTGACTGCTCATGACTGTGTTAGCTTTTATTGCTTTCCCCTTTTCTTCTTTCAGTGTTACTATCACAGAGGGGAAGAAGGTTGTACATAGCAGATCAGAGTATGGATAGGGAAGAAAGTATACAAGACATTTGTGAGGGCAGGTTACATGGGCACACATATAAGACTACAGAGGAAAGGGGAAAGATCACACAGGCTGTGGGTTGGTGTAGAAAAAATGGTGATAACCCGTGACAGACTCCGCAGTGGAAGAAAATGAGAAATCACACACTCTTCAGCTTCCATGTCTTGTCAATAGAAAGGAAATCTAAGAATTTTATTCTTCTTTTGAAAATGCCTTTCATATTTTTTTACTTAAAAAAAATCATTAAAAATAAAAAATATTGTTCTAATGTCATTTACTTAATCAGTATTCTTAATATGTTACAATGCATTTGTGTGCTGCTTCTCTCCTTGAAATAATGCAGTCTTCCAAAAATTGTATCAATATTCTGTTTTAAACTAGAGCACAGACATTTTGCAAAATAATGTAGGCCCAGAGCGTAAGAGTTTTGTAGTTTCCTAGAGAGAAAGAATTGTGCATACGGTCACTTAGTACAATTGCCTTACTCTTAGTGGATGGAGCGACTGTAACACTGGAAGTACAGTATCATTTCAATCTCTATTAGAGGCAGTTTACAACAGTTTTTGGAATAAACAAACCCCAAAAAGTTGCAATTTTTTAAAAGTCATAAATTGTGCAACATTTTATATTTCTGCACCGTGCTTACAAAGGTTGAAAACGTGGGATGGACTACTATGGGGGGTCCGGCTAACAAGTTTAGACTGATGTATTAGGCTCTGTTCCAAAGTTGTGGGTCGCAATGCATTCTTTTACCGACCCACTGCAAAAACATATTATTTCCCAATATCTCAGCCAAAACATTGCAATTCTGCCTAAAGCGTGGCAAAAACAGCAGAGCAGTGTGAATAAAGCCGTAAGCTTTATGCCAGAAAATGTAGCAAATTTTAAAGTAAATCTTCACCTGGTCATAGGTGGTGTAGATTTCATTTTCTGACTTAAGGACAGTCAAGAACTGCTCCAAATTTACTCTTATGATGTTTTTTTCTTTTCTTAGACTGACATATAAAATGTGAGTCTTGATTAATCTGTCCTACAGTGTTTCCTTAGAGGGAGGGGCTCATAACAATTAGATGATCCCAAGTGTCCACCTACTGGGACCCCCAGCAATCCTCTATAATCTGTGGGGAAACCTAGCAGTAATGTTCAGTTTACCAGCAGTGCCACCACTGGGTAAGTATACATTACACAC
The DNA here is from genome assembly GCF_046119375.1 of Phyllobates terribilis. NCBI lineage: Eukaryota > Metazoa > Chordata > Amphibia > Anura > Dendrobatidae > Phyllobates > Phyllobates terribilis. Next base: position 506,067,317 of record NW_027362765.1, on the reverse strand, counting down.
TGACCATTGTGCTGTCTGTGTAAAGCAGGACAGGACAGGTCTTCCAGAGCAAGACATAGTCTTTGTGGCCGCTCCACAGCTTGACCAAGAGCTGAGGTTGCCTGTACAGGTGACCCTCTCCATTAACCCCTTTACCCCCGAGGGTGGTTTGCACGTTAATGACCCGGCCAATTTTTACATTACTGACCACTGTCACTTTATGAGGTAATTATTCTGGAATGCTTCAATGGAGATTGTTTTTTCGTGACATATTGTACTTTATGATTGTGGTAAAATTTCTTCGATATCACTTGCGTTTATTTGTGAAAAAAACAACGGAAATTTGGTGAAAATTTTGCAATTTTCAAAATTTTAGTTTTTATGCCCATAAATCATAGAGATATGTCACACAAAATAGTTAATAAATAACATTTCCCACATGTCTACTTTACATCAGAACAATTTTGGCACCAAATTTTTTTTTTTATTAGGGAGCTATAAGGGTTAAAAGTTGACCAGCGATTTCTAATTTTTCCAACAAAATTTACAAAACCATTTTTTTAGGGACCACATCACATTTGTAGTCACTTTGAGGGGTCTTTATGACAGAAAATACCCAAAAGTGACACCATTCTAAAAGCTGCACCCCTCAAGAGGCTCAAAACCACATTCAAGAACTTTATTAACCCTTCAGGTGCTTCACAGGAATTTTTGGAATATGGAATAAAAAAATTAACATTTAACTTTTTTCACAAAAATTTTATTTAGACCCAATATTTTTTATTTTCGCAGGGGTAACAGGAAAAAATGGACCCCAAAATTTGTTGTGCAATTTCCCCTGAGCACGCAGATACCCCATACGTGGGGGAAAACCACTGTTTGGACGCATGGCAGGGCTCGGAAGAGAAGGAGAGCCATTTGACTTTTTGAATGTAAAATTTGCTTGAATAATTAGCGGACGCCATGTTGCATTTGGAGAGCCCCTGATGTGCCTAAACAGTGGAAACCCCCCACAAGTGACCCCATTTTTGAAACTAGACCCCTCAGGGAACTTATCTAGATGTGTGGTGAGCACCTTGAAACCCCAGGTGCTTCACAGAAGTTTAGAACATTGAGACGTAAAAATAAAATTTTCACATTTTTCCCACAAAAATGTTTTTCAGCCCCCAATTTTGCATTTTCATAAAGGTAACAGGAGAAATTGCACCATGCAGTTTGTTGTGCAATTTCTCCTGATTAAGCAGATACCCCATATGTGGGGGAAAACCACTGTTTGGGCACACAGCAGGGTTCAGAAGACAAAGAGCGCCATTTGACTTTTTCAATGTAAAATTTGCTTGAATAATTAGCGGATGTGCCCCTGATGTGCCTATACAGTGGAAAACCCCCACAAGTGACACCATTTTGGAAACTAGACCCCTCAGGGAACTTATCTAGATGTGTGGTGAGCACCCTGAACCCCCAAGTGCTTTACAGAAGTTAATAACATGGTGCCGTGAAAATAAAAAAATCAAACTTTTTCCAAAAAAATTATGTTTTAGCCACAATTTTTTTTATTTTCACAAGGGTAAAAGGAGAAAATGGTCCCCAAAAACTGTTTTGCAATTTCTCCTGAGTACCCCAATACCCCATATGTGGGGAAAATACAGAGTTTGGGCGCACGGCAGAGTTCAGAAGGGAAGGAGCACTGTGTGACTTTTGAATGCAAAGTTGGCTGGAATTGAGAGCGGACGTCATGTCGCGTTTGGAGAGCCCCTGATGTGCCTAAATAGTGGAAACGCCCCAGAAGTGACCCCATTTTGGAAACTACACCCCTCAAGGATTTTATCAAGGGGTATAGTGAACATTTTGAACCCAGAGATATGACACAGAATTTGATAACATTAGGTCATCATATTGAATAAGTTGTAGTGATGAGCAAGCATGCTTGCTACTGCTCGGTGCTCGCCCGAGCACCTCACTGCTCAAGATGCTTGGTGCTCGCTGAGTTTTTCCGAGTTGCTCAGGCGGGAACTCGGGTCCCCTTCCTGCATGTTTTGCGCTCTTTAGAGAGCCAATAAACATGCCGGGATTGCCTGCCATGCACTGTAATGCCGTAGCCATGTTGGTTGTGGGCATTATAGTGATTGGCTGGCCGCACAGCGTCATCAGCTCTGTATCACACCTGGCGCCGCCATGCTCGTCACAGTCAATCTGGATCAGACAGCGTAGGGAGAGCTGCTGCTGCGTCAGGGAGAGATTTGCTTGTGTATTAAGTAGTGTAGGGAGAAAAATGTACATTACACATATCCATCTTAACATACAGTCCTTCTGAGGACTAATCCATCTGCAGAGATATCAGGCAGGCAGGGTGTATAGGCAGGCAGTGTATATAGCAGACTGCAGTGCATATAGCACAAGAGGCTCCATTCCAATTCTGCCTTCTGCTGCTGTTAGATATTTCTATACAAAGGCCCAGGTCTCAGGGGCCAGGAATACTTTTCTTTGGATCTCAATCCTCATTATTTGCTTAAAAAGCAATCCAGAGAACACAGTTTTTCTGCGCCATTTGCTTGTTGGCACTGCAGAATACAGCCAGGTCCTTTCCATATTACAGCGCTAGAAATCCAGCTACTTAAAACTGTGTTTTCTCAGTCAAACGGATCACATATACGTTGTCAGAAAAATACTGCCATTTCTGGCCTCCATTAAAAATTTCTTTCAGTGTGTCAGTGAAGGAATTCACACCAGTTTGCTGTTCAAACTAGTTATCTACAGGCCAGGTATTTAAAACTCTGTTTTCTATGTCACACGGATCACATATACATTGTCAGAAAATACTGCCATTTCTGGCCTCCATTAAAAATTTCCTTCAGTGTGTCAGTGAAGCAATTCGCAGCAGTTTGCTGTCAAACTACTTACCTACAGGCCAGGTATTTAAAACTCTGTTTTCTCCATCACACGGATCACATATAAGTTCGCTCCAAACTCAGTCATTTGTACTGAGCGTGGAAGATACTGTCCTGCATTTAAAATGGGCAAGGCACGTCGCAAGGGACAGGGCACTGGACGTGATGGTAATGGTGCATGCAGAGGCCGAGGACAAGGCCGTGGGCAAGCCGAAATTGGGCCACAACAAACACCCACATCTTCTCGCCAGACCTTCCTGTCCCAATTTCTAGGGGACTGCAGCACACCACTTTTGAACCCAGAGCAGTGTCAAAAGGTTGTTGTTTGGATAGCGGATAATGCTTCCAGTCACTTAGCCACCACCAACACCCTGTCTTCCACACGGTCAAGTCTCAGTAGCCGTGAGTCTGGACCGCATATTCCTCACCCTGATCCTCCTTCCTCCCACCATGCCGAGTACCCAGAGACAACTGATCCCTCACTTGGACACTCTGAAGAGCTCTTCACTTTTCCATTTATAGATTCGGGCCTCTTGCCCGATCCACTTGAAGCGGGGCAAGAGGAGATCGCGTGTAGCGATGTCCAAATATTTCAGCAGCCACGGTCACACGAAGGCGACGGTGGGAAAGTGTCACAAGACGATGATGAGACACAATTGCCAGAAAGTCAGGAGGAGGACCAGGGTGCGGAAGTGGAAGACGACGTGGTGGATGATATAGTAACTGACCCAACCTGGCAGGAGGACATGCAGAGCGAGGACAGCAGCACACAGGGGGAGGGAGGCAGAGCACCCCAACAGGCAGGAAGAAGCAGTGTGGTGGCCACAGACAGAAGGCAGGCAACCGTTCCCCGTAACACCAACATGAAGAAAGTTGCCAGTACAACTGTTAGGTCTTCCCGAGTCTGGTTGTTTTATAAAGACTCTGCCGATAACCCCAAAAAGGCTATTTGCATCACCTGCTAGTCCAGCATCAGCAGGGGTGGCAGAACGACCAGCCTGACCACCACCAGTATGATCAGGCACATGGCAGCAAAGCACCCGACTTTGTGGGCCGAACCCCAGGGTCCAGGAACAGTGTCTGCGGGTGGCACCATTGCTTCTTCCGCTGTTGTGCATGCAAGCTACTCCCCTGTCCATGGTGCATGCAAAGATGCCTCCTGCCCTGCACCTGTCGTTGCACACTCTCAAGTAGCAGCATCAGGAAGCACGTCCATGTCCTTGTCCCAGTGCAGCGTTCAGTTGTCCATACCCCAGTCCTTGGAACGCAAGCGCAAATATGCAGCCAACACCCCACAGGCCACACTACTAAATTCTCACATTTCACGACTGCTTGCGCTCGAAATGTTGCCTTTTAGGCTTATGGAGATGGAAGCATTCCGCAACCTGATGGCAGCGGCCGTCCCTCGGTACTCGGTCCCCAGCCGCCACTATTTCTCCCGGTGTGCCGTCCCCGCATTACACAAGCACGTGTCCCAAAACATTAGCTGAGCCCTTAACAACGCAGTTACTGGTAAAGTCCACCTAACCACGGACACGTGGACAAGTGCTTGTGGGCAGGGACGGTATATCTCGCTGACGGCACACTGGGTTAACATACTGGAAGCCGGGACCCAGTCAGACCATGGAATGGAACACGTCCTCCCGACGATAAGGCTTGCGGGTCCTAGGTCAATCAGGGTTGCCCCCACGGTCTACAGCTCCTGCACCTCATCCTCCTAAGCCTCCTCCTCCTCTTCAGCCTCCCTCTCCGAAATGACCACATCAGTCACAAGCTGGAAGCATTGCAGCACTGCCTCGGCCAAGCGGCAACAGGCTGTGCTGAAGCTAATATGCTTAGGTGACAAACCGCACAATGCTGAAGAGTTGTGGACAGCTCTGAAAGAGCAGGAAGATCTGTGGCTCACACCGCTGAACCTACAGCCAGGCATGGTCGTGTGTGACAATGGCCGGAACCTGGTGGCGGCTCTCAGGCGAGGCGAGCTCACATACGTACCATGCCTGGCCCATGTGCTTAACCTCGTGGTTCAGCGGTTTCTCATATCCTACCCGGAGCTGCCGGATCGGCTTGTTAAAGTACGCCGCCTGTGTGCCCATTTTAGAAAGTCAGCTACAGCTTCCGCCGCCCTTGCAGTGTTTCAGCTTCCGGCTCACAGACTGGTGTGTGATGTCCCCACGCGTTGGAACTCTACACTGCAGATGTTGGGAAGTTTTTGTGAGCAGAAGAGGGCAGTTGTTGAGTACCAGCATCAACAAGGCCGTCGGTATTCAGTTCAGACTCCACACATAAGACCTCAGGAGTGGACATGGATGTCAGACATATGTACCATCCTCCAAAACTTTGAGGACTCCACCAAGACGGTGAATGGCGATGATGCCATACTTAGCGTCACCATCCCGCTTCTCTGTCTTCTGAAACGCACTCTGCTCACAATCAAAGAGGATGCATTGCAGGCGGAGCACAATGAGATGGAGCAAGGAACCATACAGGGTGATTACACACAGCCAAGCCTCATCTCATCTCAACGTGGATTGGGTGACAATGAAGAAGAGGAGGAGGAAGGACAGGAGCTAGTTCTCAAAATTTTGGGAGACAGTCATTACTGGTTGGTGACACTTCTAGATCCACTCTACAAGGAGAACTTTATATCTCTTATTCCTGAGGCGGACAGGTCTACAAAAATGGGGCTGTACCAGAAGGCCCTTGTTGCAGAACTATTAAAAAAATTCCCATCTGAAAACGCTGGCGGCAGAAGGCACACTTCGTTGGACAACCAAGGAGTACAGGCGAGAGAGACAACTTCAATCCAGCAGAGGCAGGGGAACATTGTCAAATTCTGGGAGAGTTTTCTCAGACCCTTCCATCGCACAGGCCCTAAGGCGCGGGGTACTCTCACAAGGAGTGCAAACTTTGGGAAGATGCTGAGGGAGTACCTTGCCGACCGTACAAACGTCCTCCGTGATTCCGCTGTGCCTTATAATTATTGGGTATCCAAGCTGGAAACGTGGAATGAGTTGGCTCTCTATGCCTTGGAGGTCCTGGCCTGCCCTGCCGCCAGCGTTTTATCAGAGCGGGTTTTTAGTGCCGCTGGTGGAATTATAACTGATAAGCGCATCCGCCTGTCAACTGAAAATGCTGACAGGCTGACTCTTATAAAAATGAACAAGGGCTGGATTGGGCCAGACTTCTCAACACCACCGAATGTTAGCAGCGTAACATAAACTCAAATCCAGTGTCTTTTCTTGGGAGGTGTATTCCCATGCACCTTTTCACATCCACACATGGGTATATGCTTCTTGATTTTGGCTATTTGCTCTTGTCCTCCTCCTTCTCCTCATCCTCCACCACCAGGGTGACTGTGGTCCATGATGCAACACCCACATAATTTTTTTAAACGGTGTTTATGATACCCGTAAAAAAAAAGTATACAGTATGTTCATGTATATCCCCCAGGGGTAAATGTTTGTCAGCCCATACACTTAGTGCATGGGCATTACAAGTATAGGAGGCCCGCTCCTTTCTAATGGGAACATTTTTTTATGAGGCCCTCCTCCACGTCTCTTCCAAGGGGCGTTGAAGTGCCTCCAAATTTTTGTCAGCCCTTGCATTCACTGCATAGGCCAACACTATGGGAGACTCTCTCCTTTCTAATGGTAATTTGTCATATTTGTTATTGTGGCCTTGCTCTGTGTGTCTTTAAATTCTTAGTGGGGTTTTTCCTAAAATTGGTCAGCCGTTGGACTCACTACATACCCTATAACTGTATAGCAGACCCTCTCTTTTCTAATGGGAACATGTCGTACTTGTTACTGTGGCCCTGCTCTGTGTGTCTTTGAATCCTTAGTGGGGTTTTTCCTAAAATTTATCAGCCGTTGGACTCACTGCATACCCTATAACTGTATAGCAGACTCTCTCCTTTCTAATGGGAACATGTAGTACTTGTTACTGTGGCCTTGCTCTGTGTGTCTTTAAATTCTTAATGGGGTTTTTCCTAAAATTGGTCAGCCGTTGGACACACTGCATACCCTATAACTGTATAGCAGACTCTCTCCTTTCTAATGGGAACATGTTGTACTTGTGTGGCGCCCTACTGCGCATTGGTGCCGCAGATCCCAGAGGGGTGCATGGATGGACTTCTCCACAAGAGGCCCTCATAGCATTCACACACCTCCACCCTACCACCTCAGAACACCAGAGGAAGTCCGGATAGGGAGATATATACTGGAGGGTGGAGTTAGGCAGGCAGTCTAGAGAACAGTTTCCTCAGGGGACAGAGTTGGTTCCAGTTCATGCAGGAGATGAGCCTGAGAGAGGTCAGTTTGCAGTGGAGCTCAGCCAGTTCTTCAAGAGAGAGTTCAGACTCAGTGAGCTCAGATTAGTGAGCCAGCAGCGTGCTGACGCTCAGAGAGCGGCGAAGAGTAGCAAGGCCTACTGCCCGTGTGAAGCCTAGTGAGGGCCCCGAGAGTGGCCGAAGGCGGGTGGAGTAAGCAAGCAACATAGGGGGCAGAGGAGCTTAACCAGCTCACCCCAAAACCATTTACCGGACACCGGGTCCGCGCCTACAGGGGGCCTATATCCCCAGCAGGAATAACCGGAACCCCTGGAGAACTTTATGTCACAGGTTCACCAGAAGCTGACTGTTATACCAGGGCCAGGAGTCACAGAGGCCCAAGAGACCAGGGAGTGTGATCTCCAACAGAAGGCCCTACCACCAGGTCAGCAGGTGCAAGACAGAGACCAAGTTAGGCCTAGCTCCAGGCAGGTCAGAAACTTATTAAGGAAAGGCAAGGAACAGGAGGCCCCACACCCGCTCACTGGGGAGAGTCCTGATATGCACCCTTCACCCTGAAGTACCCTGGAAAGTGCCAGAAACACCACCAGTAAAGGTACTGAAGTGAACTGTTGTGTGTGTGCCTATTCTTCCTCTGACCCGGCTGGGTCCCCTCTGTCCTGCATCCCTACACTTACGCTGCCCTGAGGCCCCGCTCCACCTGTGGGGAGCCGCACCAACTAAGCTGCCTGAACACCGGCCTCAGAGGACTGTCGCAGCGCTGGTGATCCTCACCAGACACCACAGGTGGCATCACGAACATTCCCTATCCCATATAACTTCCCCCTTCTTTTAAGAGTGACCCCAGGGTACGGGCCCGGGAGCCGACCACCGCGACATCCCCCAAGGTCAGACAACAACAAGGCCCGGACGCCGAGTTATCCCCATCCCCTGGGCGCGTCACTTGTTACTATGGCCCTGCTCTATGTGTCTTTAAATTCTTAGTGGGGTTTTTCCTAAAATTGGTCAGCTGTTGGACTCATTGCATACCCTATAACTGTATAGCAGACCCTCTCCTTTCTAATGGGAACATGTTTTACTTGTTACTGTGGCCCTGCTCTATGTGTCTTTAAATTCTTAGTGGGGTTTTTCCTAAAATTGGTCAGTCTTTGGACTCACTGCATACCCTATAACTGTATAGCAAACTCTCTCCTCTCTTATGGGAATTTGTCGTTACTGTGTCCCTGCTCTATGTGTCTTTAAATTCTTAGTGGGGTTTTTCCTAAAATTGGTCAGCTGTTGGACTCACTGCATACCCTATAACTGTATAGAAGACTCTCTCCTTTCTAATGGGAACATGTCGTACTTGTTACTGTGGCCCTGCTCTGTGTGTCTTTAAATTCTTAGTGGGGTTTTTCCTAAAATTGGTCAGCAGTTGGACTCCCTGCATACCCTTTAACAGTATAGCTGACCCTCTCCTTTCTAATGGGAACATGTCGTACTTGCTACTGTGGCCCTGCTCTGTGTGTCTTTGAATCCTTAGTGGGGTTTTTCCAAAAATTGATCAGCCGTTGGATTCACTGCATACCCTATAACTGTATAGCAGACTCTCTCCTTTCTAATGGGAACATGTCGTACTTGTTACTGTGGCCCTGCTCTGTGTGTCTTTAAATTCTTAGTGGGGTTTTTCCTAAAATTGGTCAGCCGTTGGACTCGCTGCATACCCTATAACTGTATAGCAGACTCTCTCCTTTCTAATGGGAACATGTCATACTGGTTACTGTGGCCCTGCTCTTGTTACTTAGTGGGGTTTTTCCTAAAATTGGTCAGCCGTTGGACTCCCTGCATACCCTATAACTGTGTAGCAGACCCTCTCCTTTCTAATGGGAACATATCGTACCTTGTTACTGTGGCCCTGCTCTATGTGTCTTTAAATTCTTAGTGGGGTTTTTCCTAAAATTGGTCAGCCGTTGGACACACTGCATACCCTATAACTGTATAGCAGACCTTCACCTTTTTAATGGGAACATGTTGTACTTGTGTGGCGCCCTACTGCGCATTGGTGCCACAGATCCCAGAGGGGTGCATGGATGGACTTCTCCACAAGAAGCCCTCATAGCATTCACACACCTCCACCCTACCACCTCAGACCACCAGATGAAGTCCGGATAGGGAGATATATACTGGAGGGTGGAGTTAGGCAGGCAGTCTAGAGAACAGTTTCCTCAGGGGACAGAGTTGGTTCCAGTTCATGCAGGAGATGAGCCTGAGAGAGGTCAGTTTGCAGTGGAGCTCAGCCAGTTCTTCAAGAGAGAGTTCAGACTCAGTGAGCTCAGATTAGTGAGCCAGCAGCGTGCCGACGCTCAGAGAGCGGCGAAGAGTAGCGAGGCCTACTGCCCGTGTGAAGCCTAGTGAGGGCCCCGAGCGTGGCCGAAGGCGAGTGGAGTAAGCAAGCAACATAGGGGGCAGAGGAGCTTAACCAGCTCACCCCAAAACCATTTACCGGACACCGGGTCCGCGCCTACAGGGGGCCTATATCCCCAGCAGGAATAACCGGAACCCCTGGAGAACTTTATGTCCCAGGTTCACCAGAAGCTGGCTGTTATACCAGGGCCAGGAGTCACAGAGGCCCAAGAGACCAGGGAGTGTGATCTCCAACAGAAGGCCCTACCACCAGGTCAGCAGGTGCAAGACAGAGACCAAGTTAGGCCTAGCTCCAGGCAGGTCAGAAACTTATCAAGGAAAGGCAAGGAACAGGAGGCCCCACACCCGCTCACTGGGGAGAGTCCTGATATGCACCCTTCACCCTGAAGTACCCTGGAACATGCCAGAAACACCACCGGTAAAGGTACTGAAGTGAACTGTTGTGTGTGTGCCTATTCTTCCTCTGACCCGGCTGGGTCTCCTCTGTCCTGCATCCCTACACTTACGCTGCCCTGAGGCCCCGCTCCACCTGTGGGGAGCTGCACCAACTAAGCTGCCTGAACACCGGCCTCAGAGGACTGTCGCAGCGCTGGTGATCTTCACCAGACACCACAGGTGGCGTCACGAACATTCCCTATCCCATATAACTTCCCCCTTCTTTTAAGAGTGACCCCAGGGTACGGGCCCGGGAGCCGACCACCGCGACATCCCCCAAGGTTAGACAACAACAAGGCCCGGACGCCGAGTTATCCCCATCCCCTGGGCGCGTCACTTGTTACTGTGGCCCTGCTCTATGTGTCTTTAAATTCTTAGTGGGGTTTTTCCTAAAATTGGTCAGCTGTTGGACTCATTGCATACCCTATAACTGTATAGCAGACCCTCTCCTTTCTAATGGGAACATGTTTTACTTGTTACTGTGGCCCTGCTCTATGTGTCTTTAAATTCTTAGTGGGGTTTTTCCTAAAATTGGTCAGCCTTTGGACTCACTGCATACCCTATAACTGTATAGCAAACTCTCTCCTCTCTTATGGGAATTTGTCGTTACTGTGTCCCTGCTCTATGTGTCTTTAAATTATTAGTGGGGTTTTTCCTAAAATTGGTCAGCTGTTGGACTCCCTGCATACCCTATAACAGTATAGCTGACCCTCTTCTTTCTAATGGGAACATGTCGTACATGCTACTGTGACCCTGCTCTGTGTGTCTTTAAATTCTTAGTGGGGTTTTTCCTAAAATTGGTCAGCAGTTGGACTCCCTGCATACCCTATAACAGTATAGCTGACCCTCTCCTTTCTAATGGGAACATGTCGTACTTGCTACTGTGACCCTGCTCTATGTGTCTTGAAATTCTTAGTGGGGTTTTTCCCAAATTTTGGCAGCCCTTGCAGTCACAGCATGGGCCTTACCACTATAGGAGACCCCCTCCTTTATAATGGGAGCATTTTTTTTACTGAGACCCTCCTCTATGTCTCTTCAAAGGGGTATTGGGTTGCGTCCAAATTCTTGGCAGCCCTTTCAGTCACTGGGTACGCAATAACAGTATAGAGACCCATTTGTTAATATTGGGAACAAGAAAGCATAGCCGGCTGATGGCTCTCTAACAATAGCGAGGGCCGACTGCTGGCCTTTTAAGAATAGTAAGGGCCGTCTGATGGCCCTTTAAAAATAGGCTTTATGACTTTCAGAGTCCCTCCATCATAAATAAAACAGGATGTGTCTGATGATGTGTCACACACCACATTGCCAGATAAGGTTGTAAAATTTTAAAATGACATTTCCCGGTGAATGCATTTGTCTTAAAAAATAACGTAAAAAAAACAAAACAATAGGATCTTTCTTTAGTATAAAAAACAGAGTCACCAATTTAACCTCAATGCAATCACATTGTTCAGCTCCTGCACCTCCTCCTCCATCTCCGAAATGACCACATCAGTCACAAGCTGACAGCACTGCAGCACTGCATTGGCCAAGTGGCAACAGGCTGTGTTGAAGATAACATGCTTAATGCTTAATTGACAAACCGCCCAGCGCTGCAGAGTTGTTGAAAGCTGTAACACAGCAGCCTGATCTGTGTCTCTCACCGCTGAACATACAGCCAGGCATGGTAGTGTGTGACAATGGGCGGAACCTGGTGACGGAGAAATGACAGCCAGAGTAGATATGGTTTCCCTCTATGCCAGTCCTTTCACCGAGCTAAATACAACTCTCAGCAAAAAAAGTTGTGGACTGGCTCCATACTATCCCTGGCCACATTCACCTGCCCACGTGTTTGTGGTTAGGCGGTCCTTCCCAGTAAATGAATTGGGGAGGACAGGGTAATGTTGTGGGACCCGTGCTTGTGGAAGGCGGAGGCGCCACCGGGAGAAACAGTGGCGGCTGGGGACCGAGTATGGACACCCGGCCGCCACCGGCATAAGGTTGTGAAAAGCTTCCGCCTCCACAAGCTTAAAAGGCCATATTTCAAGTGCAAGCAGCTGCCCAGAAATCTGGCAGTTTAGTGTTGCGGCCTGTGGGTGGGTGGCTGGCTGGCTGCATACTTGCACTTGCATTCCAAGTAACAGAAAACTAAGCAGATGGTGGCCTCTATCATCATCATGGCCTCACCTCAGCACTATGAACTCTCCTGAAGGAGAAGCCAGGGCCCGCCGGAGGAGTCTCCGGTTCTCTGGTGGGCCCATCCAACCCTGCCGAGAAGCAGCCCTGGCTAAGAAAAGTGTGGCGGAAGGTTCCCGGACACTCTATGGCTGCTCTTTTAATGTCGATCGTCCATGCTTATGCATGTTATTTCTTAATCCACATTACAGATCAGGCCATTGTCCAACTCTGTATTCAAGAAATTAAATGTGCAAAGAAAGATGTGTGTGTGTCAAAGCACCACCGACAAGTGCGAGTTGATGTTGTATGGGCTACCATTCCTTCTGAAACAAGCTGCATTAGAGGACTTCCTGGGAGAAATGACACGCAGGGTACATATGGTTTCCCTCTATGCCAGTCCTTTCACCGAGATAAATACAACTCTCAGCAAAAAAAGTTGTGGACTGGCTCCGTACCGTCCCTGGCCACAGTCACCTGTCCACGTGTTTGTGGTTAGGCGGTCCTTCCCAGTAAGTGCACTGAGGAGGGCACGGGTAATTATGTGGAACCCGTGCTTGTGGAAGTCAGAGGTGACACCGGGAGAAACAGTGGCGGCTGGGGACCGAGTATGGACACCCGGCCGCCGCCGGCATGAGGTTATGAAAAGCTTCCGCCTCCACGAGCCTAAAAGGCCACATTTCAAGTGCAAGCAGCTGTCAAAAATTTGGCAGTATAGTATTGCAGCCTGTGGGTGGGTGGCTGGCTGGCTGGCTGCATACTTGCGCTTGCATTCCAAGGAATGGGGTAGGGACAACTGAACGCTGCACTGGGACAAGGACTTGGGCGGTGATTGTTGCAAGTCTGCAACGACAGGTGCATGACGGGAGGAATCTTCGCATGCGCCAAGGATCACTTATGATGGGCACACTTTTAGGCAGTGACCTGGGAGTCAGAGATGCTTCCAGAGGTCTTCCCCATGCTGTTCCCATGTCTTTTCAGCACTGTATGCATGTGTCTGATGATGTGTCACACAGCACATGGCCAGATAAGGTTGTAAAATGTTAAAATGACATTTCCCAGTGAATGCATTTGTCTCGGTTGAAAGCAATGCAAAAATGAAATAACGCATCAAAAACGCTACGTGTGAACATAGCCCAAGGTGTGGAGGAGTATTTTTGTTTTTGGTTATTTATTTTGCTTTATATACATTGTACATGTCATGGAAAGGATGCTCCTTAACATATTTCCTGGGAAAATCCATTTTGGTTTTGTTTTGGTATGTTGTATTTTGAGTCCGTAAAAGTGGCGTAATACCTCTGACAACGTTGTTGACAGCAGTGACCTGGGAGTCAGAAATGCTTCCAGGGGTCTTCCCCATGCTGTTCCCATGTCATTTGAGCACTGTTCCCATCGATTTGGGCAATTTTTAGGCCCTCTGCAGACCGCTGGGGGGAGCCGCCTGAAAAATGCTCGAGTTTCCCATAGACTTACATTGGGCTCGTTGCTTGGGTCGAGCACCCGAGTATTCCAATTTGCTTGACCCAAGCAACGAGTACCTGAGCATTTTAGTGCTCGCTCATCACTAATAAGTTGTCATTAGTCTTGAGCGCAAGTGCTCGCTACTTGAGTTTGCATCGGGCACTCGGGTATGCACCATGTATCGCCATATTTTGAGAGCTATAATTTTTCCATATTTTGGCCGACAGAGTCATGTGATGGCTTGTTTTTTGTGGGATGAGTTGACGTTTTTATTGGTACCATTTTCCGGCACTTGACATTTTTTGATCACTTTCTATTCCGATTTTTGGGAGGCAGAATAAACAAAAACCAATTCCGGAATTGTTTTTATGGGGTGTTTTTTATGCTGTTCCGCGTGTGGTAAAATTGAGAAGGTAGCTTTATTCTTCAGGTCAGTACGTTTACAGCGGTACCACATTTATACAGCTATAATGCTATTTTATAGAAAAAAGTATTTTTTTTGCATCGCTTTATTCTGAAAGCTATAACTTTTTTATTTTTCAGCTGATGGAGCTGTATGGTGGCTTGTTTTTTGCAGGACAAGATGACGTTTTCAGCGGTACCATTTTTATTTATATTCGTCTTTTTTATAGCGTGTTATTCCATTTTTTCTTTGGCGGTATGATGATAAAGCATTGTTTTTTTGATTCGTTTTTTTTTTTTTTTTTTTTTACCGTGTTCACTAAAGGGGTTAACTTGTGGGACAGTTTTATAGGTTAGGTCATTCCGGACGTGGTGATACCAAATATGTGTACTTTTATTGTTTTGTTTTTTTCATAATAATATTTATTAATGGGTACATTATATTTTTATTTTTGGTGGATTATTTTTTTAAAATCTTTTAACACTTTTTGGACTTTTATTCTGTGTCCCACTATGGGACTTTCACTTTGTTTATTCTGATCGCCTGTATAGCACAGGGATGGAGCACCATCCCTGTGCTATACAGGCTGTCAGCGCTGCAGCTGCAGAAGATACTTTGGTCATGCACTGCGCACATCTTCCTGCTGTCTGGTGACCCGGATGTTGTCATGATGACATCGGGTTGTCATGGCAACATCCGGGAAGCCACGGCAGACAGCGCTGGAGGCCTGGAGAGGAGGTGAGTATTGCGATCACCACTCCTAGCCACCGCAATGCTGCGATTGACTTTGATCGCAGCATTGAGGGGGTTAATGTGCCGGGAGTGGTGCGAGACCGCTCCCTGCACATAGTACCGGGTGTCAGCTGTGACTATCAGCTGACACCCGGCGGCGATTGCCCAGCACCGCTTGTGTGCAGGCGCGATTGCCATATGACCTAATAGTATGTCATTGGTCCAATCGGCCCAAGTCACCATGACGTACTATTAGGTCACACATCAGAAAGGGGTTAAAGGGAACCTGTCATCAGATTCATGCTACCCAAATCGTGGTCAGCGAGGATCAGAGCCAGACTACAGGTATGTTTTCTCTGAAACGCTCCAACATTTCAGAGAAAGTAGACTTTAAAGATCCAGCTAGGGACCATAGCTGGAGTCGAGATTAGTCTTGGCTCCGCTCCCAGCCAGCTTCTCCAAGTGCTACTCCAGGCCATTCTCATGCATACATAGGGAGAGACCTGTCGATCACTTACAGCAGTACTGGGAATAGCCAGTGGAGGGCAGAGGCGGACTAGTCCTATCTCTGTAAATGGCCAGATATTTAAAGTTTATTTTCTCTAAAACACTGGAGAATTTCAGAGAAAAGTATACTGGCAGCAATCGTGCTCCTGGCTCTGATTCATGCTACTCATGGTTTAGGCAGCATGAATCCGATGACAGGTTTCCTTTTACTCCAAATTCATTAACAAGTTATATGTCCATAGATTTTTATGCATTTTGTTACCTTTTTCTTTATTTACTTCTATTATCAGCAAGAAAAAGTAGGTATGACTTACCAACAAAGAAGCCAAGGAGGTCGGTGGGATGAGGACACAATGACTTATGTTTGCACACAAAGATGCAGATCTTAGATCTCACTATGCTGATTACTAACCTTGCCTGTTAGCTCTTCTTCCCAGGTATAACTTTTAGGCCTCATTCAAATATCCATTTTTTTTCCATAAAAGTGGTTTTGGTCAGATTTTCATCAGTGTTTGGTTACTTTTTACCACCATTTCATAAGTGATTTTGTGGTACAGTCAGACCAAAAGTTTGGACACACCTTCTCATTTAAAGATTTTTCTGTATTTTCATGACTTTGAAAATTGTACATTCACACTGAAGGCATCAAAACTATGAATTAACACATGTGAAAGTATATACTTAACAAAAAAGTGTGAAACAACTGAAAATATGTCTTATATTCTAGGTTCTTCAAAGTAGCCACCTTTTGCTTTGATGATTGCTTTGCACACTCTTGGCATTCTCTTGATGAGCTTCAAGAGGTAGTCACCGGAAATGATTTTCACTTCATAGGTGTGCCCTGTCAGGTTTAATAAGTGGGATTTCTTGCCTTATAAATGGGGTTGGGACCATCAGTTGTGTTGTGCAGAAGTCAGGTGGATACACAGCTGATAGTCCTACTGAATAGACTGTTAGAATTTGTATTATGGCAAGAAAAAAGCAGCTAAGTAAAGAAAAACAAGTGGCCATCATTACTTTAAGAAATGAAGGTCAGTCAGACCGAAAAATTGGGAAAACTTTGAAAGTGTCCCCAAGTTCAGTTGCAAAAACAATCAAGCGCTACAAAGAAACTGGCTCACATGAGGACCGCCCCAGGAAAGGAAGACCAAGAGTCACCTCTACTTCTGAGGATAAGTTTATCCGAGTCACCAGCCTCAGAAATCGCAGGTTAACAGCAGCTCAGATTAGAGACCAGGTCAATGCCACACAGAGTTCTAGCAGCAGACACATCTCTACAACAACTGTTAAGAGGAGACTTCGTGCAGCAGGCCTTCATGGTAAAATAGCTGCTAGGAAACTACTGCTAAGGACAGGCAACAAGCAGATGAGACTTGTTTGGGCTAAAGAACACAAGGAATGGTCATTAGACCAGTGGAAATCTGTGCTTTGGTCTGATGAGTCCAAATTTGAGATCTTTGGTTCCAACCACCGTGTCTTTGTGTGACGCAGAAAAGGTGAACGGATGGACTCTACATGCCTGGTTCCCACCGTGAAGCATGGAGGAGGAGGTGTGATGGTGTGGGGGTGCTTTGCTGGTGACACTGTTGGGGATTTATTCAAAAGTGAAGGCATACTGAACCAGCATGGCTACCACAGCATCTTGCAGCGGCATGCTATTCCATCCAGTTTGCGTTTAGTTGGACCATCATTTATTTTTCAACAGGACAATGACCCCAAACACACCTCCAGGCTGTGTAAGGGCTATTTGACCAAGAAGGAGAGTGATGGGGTTCTACGCCAGATGACCTGGCCTCCACAGTCACCAGACCTGAACCCAATCGAGATGGTTTGGGGTGAGCTGGACCGCAGAGTGAAGGCAAAAGGGCCAACAAGTGCTAAGCATCTCTGGGAACTCCTTCAAGATTGTTGGAAGACCATTTCCGGTGACTACCTCTTGAAGCTCATCAAGAGAATGCCAAGAGCGTGCAAAGCAGTCATCAAAGCAAAAGGTGGCTACTTTGAAGAGCCTAGAATATAAGACATATTTTCAGTTGTTTCACACTTTTTTTTAAGTATATAATTCCACGTGTCAATTCATAGTTTTGATGCCTTCAATGTGAATGTACAATTTTCATAGTCATGAAAATACAGAAAAATCTTTAAATGAGAAGGTGTGTCCAAACTTTTGGTCTCTACTGTATATGAAAAAAAAACAAAGAATAATAAAAAAAGAAAAAAAAATACAAAGTTTCTCCTACCCTATGTTAAAAACAGACAGCACACGGATTGCTCATGGATGGCCTCTAGTGTTGAGCAAGTATGTTCTATTAACCCTTACGCCGAGTAGGCTCGGGCCGAGCTCCGAGTATTTATAGCTGCTCGGTGATATGGTTGAATCGCTCCCGTGTGCATGATTTGCGACTGTTTGACAGTTTTATTACATGTGAGGAATGTCTATTTCTTACACATTCCTCACATGTAATAAAGCTGTCAAACAGTTGCAAATCATGCACACGGGAGCAATTTAACCATATCACCGAGCAGCTATAAATACTCGGAGCTCAGCCCGAGCATACTCGGACAGAACATACTCGCTCAACCCTAATGGCCTCCATGTGCTATCCATGATTTTCTTGCATCTATAGACTTGTATGATGATTTTTATCCATTACTTCGATAAAAATGGGACATGTCTTAATGATGCCCCATATATTATAACAGGTATGTGCTCTATCAGTAAAGAATATGGATAGAACACTTACCTGAAAAAATGGATGTCTGAATGAGCCCTCACACTTGGACCCTTTGGCTTCATATCAGTTTACACATTGATCAGGCAGGAAAAAAATCAATTAATAGCCAGTTATATGATGAGATTATGATATATATATTTATAAATCACTAGTATACACTTTATTATATCAGTTGCACCCGAAAAGCTAACACGTTAGGTTAGGATAACCACAAAGCAGATTTTTCATTGAGTGCCAGTATTGTTATTGAGGAGGAAAGTAATGTGCAGGGCTTGGCAGTGCTGATCATGGATGTGACCCAGCTGGCACAGATTAATACCAAACTCCATCATCCTTAATGTAATCTCATATATACAATAGATATATCCATTCATACCACTATTTGTGTTTGGCAGCCAGAATTGTTCAATCACTTAATCACAACACAACACATTAGTCAAAAAAAGAAAACACATAGGTCTAATGGTGATCCTCAGCGCTGGGCATGAGTCTTGTTGTTATAAAGTGTATTCACAGTCAGGCTGAAATTTGGATAATTTGCAAGGTCATTTATTTTATACAAAAAGCAAAATGCCATTCCAAGCAGAGGGCTGAACAGTGGAATTGTTAAAGAATGAACTCTGCTTATTCAATAAGGTCACTTCAAGGCAGCTCACAGGAGCAAAAGAAGTGTTATTTCCAGTAGACTTCTAACAGTATAGCAGGGAATCCGTGGCCTGTACGCGAGCGGCTCTGCGCTCTAATCGGCATCACATGACAGAGGAGGTAAGTGCCTCACATGTTTGTAAAATTATTATTAATGTTTGGTGAGACTTCAGTACCCTTAGGCCTGCTTTACACAACCAAAATTTATAGTCCAAATATTGATCACAATGTCCAGACCGGCCACGTGTCTCCTGACGACACTCAATAGCCTCATATATGCCTTTTGGGGTCAGGCCAATCTGGTTATCATGGTCCAAACTCGGATTGTGAATATCGGATATGTAAAACCAGCCTTAAAGAAGCCCTCCCACTAACATTTTTATAGTTTAAATGTGTGTGTATGTGCTTGTAATGTAGTGTGAGCGTATTAATCAGGGGCGGACCTACCGCCCGTGCAGCCGGTTCATTGAACGGGGGCCCCCAAGGGAGAGGGGGCCCCTCCAGCAGGGCCGCCATCAGGGCATGACTGCCCTGACTCCAGCATGGGGCCCGGCCGGTCAGGGCCCCCTCGGAGCCCCGTTGGGGCCCCCCTCTTGTGCATCTCCTCATGGGGCCCCCCCGCAGGACCCCCCATCGTCACATGACCGGAGATGTCCCTGCGCTCAGTATGGGCCCCCGGCCCCATGCTGAATGCAGGGACATCTCCGGTCATGTGACGGCGCCGGCACAATACTTACCCCTCCCCGTGCCTCCGCAGCGTCTTCCGCGTCTCCCGGCCTTGACGTCTCAGGTCAGAGGGCGCGGTGATGTCTTTACACCGCGCACGCTCTCTCCTGACCTGTCACAGTGCAGAGCGGGAGGACGCGGGCGATGCTGGAGTCCGTATCAGCATCAGGTGAGAAGTGAGGTGAGTATTTGATTTTTTTTTTTATGTATGGGGGCATGGGGCATTATATGGTGGGGGGAGAGTGGGTGTGACATCCTGCATGGGGCATTATATGGGGGGGTGACATCCTGAATGGGGCATTTTATGGGGGGATGACATCCTGCATGGGGCATTATATGGGGGGAGAGGTGACATCCTGCATAGGGCATTATTAGGGAGGGGGGTGTGACATCCTGCATAGGGCATTATATGGGGGGGTGACATACTGCATGGGGCATTATATGGGGGGATGACATACTGCATGGGGCATTATATGGGGGGGTGACATACTGCATGGGGCATTATATGGGGGGATGACATACTGCATGGGGCATTATATGGGGGGTGTGTGACATACTGCATGGGGCATTATAAGAGGGGAAGGGGGGAAGTGACGTCCTGCATGGGGCATTATAAGGGAGAGGGTGTGACATCCTGCATGGGGCATTATTAGAGGGGGAGGGGGGAATTGACATCCTGCATGGGGCATTATATGGGGGAGGGGGAGGGGAGAATTTACATCCTGCATGGGGGCATTATATGGGGGTGGGGGGGTGACATCCTGCATGGGGCATTTTAAGAGGGGAAGGGGGGAAGTGACATCCTGCATGGGGCATTATAAGGGAGGGGGGGCGTGACATCCTGCAAGGGGCATTATATGGGGGGGAGAGGTGACATCCTGCATGGGGCATTATATGGGGGGGTGACATCCTGCATGGGGCATTATATAGGGGGGGTGACATCCTGCATGGGGCATTTTATGGGGAGGGGTGGTGTGACATCCTGCATGGGGCATTATATGGGGGGGTGACATCCTGCATGGGGCATTATATGGGGGGAGAGGTGACATCCTGCATGGGGCATTATATGGGGGGAGAGGTGACATCCTGCATGGGGTATTATAAGGGAGGGGGGTGTGACATCCTGCATGGGGCATTATATGGGGGGGTGACATACTGCATGGGGCATTATATGGGGGGGTGACATACTGCATGGGGCATTATAAGAGGGGAAGGGGGAAGTGACGTCCTGCATGGGGCATTATAAGGGAGGGGGTGTGACATCCTGCATGGGGCATTATAAGAGGGGGAGGGGGGAATTGACATCCTGCATGGGGCATTATATGGGGGAGGGGGGAATTGACATCCTGCATGGGGGCATTATATGGGGGTGACATCCTGCATGGGGCATTATACGAGGGGAAGGGGGGAAGTGACATTCTGCTTGGGGCATTATAAGAGGGGAAGGGGGAAGTGACATCCTGCATGGGGCATTATAAGGGAGGGGGGCGTGACATCCTGCATGGGGCATTATAAGGGAGGGGGTGTGACATCCTGCATGGGGCATTATAAGAGGGGGAGGGGGGAATTGACATCCTGCATGGGGCATTATAAGGAGGGTGGGTGTGTGACATACTGCATGGGGCATTATAAGGGAGGGGGTGGTCTGACATACTGCATGGGGCATTGAAAAGGGGGGAAGTGACATCCTGCAAGGGGCATTATATGGGGGGAGAGGTGACATCCTGCATGGGGCATTTTATGGGGGGTAGAGGTGACATCCTGCATAGGGCATTAAAAGGGGGGTGTCATCCTGCATGGGGCATTATAAGGGGGGAACAGCCTGCATGGAGCGTTACATGGGGGCAAATATTCTGTATGGAGTGTTATATGGGGGTCAGTATTCTGTATGGAGCGTTATATGGGGGACAGTATTCTGTATGGAGCGTTATATGGGGGCCAGTATTCTGTATGCAGTGTTATATGGGGACCAGTATCCTGTATGGAGCGTTATATGGGGACCAGTATCCTGTATGTAGCATTATATGGGGACCAGTATCCTGTATGGAGCATTATAAGGGAGTCAGTATCCTGCATGGAGCATTATATGGTGCCCATAATACTGTATAGAGGACTATACTGTCCGGTCTGCATTGTGCTCTGTGAGGATTCGCCGGTTTCTGAGCTATTGTAGAATTTACAATAGATATCGCTCGTGTAATGGGGCATTATAAGGGGGGAACAGCCTGCATGGAGCGTTATATGGGGGCCAATATTCTGTATGGAGCGTTATATGGGGGTCAGTATTCTGTATGGAGCGTTATATGGGGGACAGTATTCTGTATGGAGCGTTATATGGGGGCCAGTATTCTGTATGCAGTGTTATATGGGGACCAGTATCCTGTATGGAGCGTTATATGGGGACCAGTATCCTGTATGGAGCATTATATGGGGACCAGTATCCTGTATGGAGCATTATAAGGGGGTCAGTATCCAGTATGGAGCATTATATGGTGCCCGTAATACTGTATAGAGGACTATACTGTCCCGTCTGCACTGTGCGCTGCGAGGATTCGCTGGTTTCTGAGCTATTGTAGAATTTACTATAGATATCGCTCGTGTAATGGGGCATTATAAGGGGGGAACAGCCTGCATGGAGCGCTATATGGGGGCCAATATTCTGTATGGAGCGTTATATGGGGGTCAGTATTCTGTATGGAGCATTATATGGGGGACGGTATTCTGTGTGGAGTGTTATATGGGGGACAGTATTCTGTATGCAGTGTTATATGGGGACCAGTATCCTGTATGGAGCGTTATATGGGGACCAGTTTCCTGTATGGAGCATTATATGGGGACCAGTATCCTCTATGGAGCATTATAAGGGGGTCAGTATCCTCTATGGAGCATTATATGGGGCCCATAATACTGTATGGAGGACTATACTGTCCGGTCTGCACTGTGCGCTGTGAGGATTCGCCGGTTTCTGAGCTATTGTAGAATTTACAATAGATATCGCTCATGTAATGTAGTAAGTGAAATCCTTGGCCTTGTACTATATATATATATTTCTCTGTGGTATCTGTGCATCATGAATCATGGTATGTGTTAAAGGGGCCCACTGAAACTTTGTCGCCCAGGGCCCACAAAAACCTGGAGCCGGCCCTGAGGGTAAGTAAAACAAGTTTTATTTTTTTTAAATACAATTAATTAACTAGGAGTGAGGGGAATCAGTGATGCATGGGGGGATGAGATATGCATGCGGGGGGGCCCTTCATGCCCCCTATGAAGGGCAGGGGGGCCCAAAAAAATTCTTGCACAGGGGCCCACTACAGTCTGTGTCCGCCCCTGGTATTAATATACTCACCTACCGCTGCTCTCTCCGGTGTCCAGTGCCGGTCTTCTGCTCTTCTTAGTGACGTCACAGCAGAGACCTGCCGGCTCATTCTACACTCTATGCGTGAGCCGGAAGTCGCTGTTACACTGAAAGCCTATAGAGCTTTGTTCTGAAGCTCCACAGACTTACATTGTAAAAGTCACTTCCGGGACACTCAGAGAGCAGCGTGACCTGGAGAGTCTGCAGAGCGGTGACGTCACTGAGAAGAGCAGAAGACCGGCGCTGGACACCAGAGAGAGCAGCGGTAGGTGAGTATAGTTACACACTTACACTACATTACATGGACATACACACATTTAAACAATAAAAATGTTAGTGGGAGTACTTCTTTCATGACAGGATAATTTGAATACCTATGGGGATATACAATACAATATTTTATTAAATGTAAATGTCAGATATGCAATAGCAAAAATAAATTTACAACCTAATAATATATCATATGTAAAATGGTAACCTGGTTTGTTGCTTTTTGCCACGGGCTGATGACATAATGTCTCTTATTGAGTGCCATCATGTTTTTCTAAAAGGAAGGTTGATGGATTTTTCAGAAAAGCCAAAACTAAAAGAGATATTTTCCTGAATTTATATTGGTTACAGTAGTGGGAATTGGTTCTCTTATGTTGCTAAAAAGCGATATTGTTCTCTTTTGATATATACTTAAAATGAAACCTGTCATAAGATTTTGGGTGCACACCTTAGCATAAATAAATAGACAGGGCCTAATTATTGCCAGACAACCAAAGAAAAATTAGACCCCTAAAATTTAACTTTGAATAAATACTCTAAAAAGCCTAAAAGGACTAAACAATCCACAATACAAGAAAAACACCATAGGTTATTAGAGAATATTCAGGTTAGGTAATACACCAGCCAGGAGATAATATGGGCTAATCCTATCCCTATTTTGTCCCTTCAATCTCTCCCTTTCTGGCAGCGGAGGTTGGCACCCTAACATTGGTGTCCCTTATATCCCTATTAATACACCTATCCTAGTACACAGCAAAAATACAATTGTGAGAAAGGTAGAAAAAAGTGTATACGTATAGATTCAGAAGCCGAAAATTATAAAAAACATTTATAAGAGCAAAATTTGTTTTTTAGCAACACGAACAAGGCCTTTGTAGGCATACGGGAGATTTAGAGGCAATGCTCATATCAGTATACCCAGGCTAATAGATCTCTATGCAAACAGGTCAATCATTATTATAGCCAGGGATACAGTCCCTATTTCGTGCAGTAATTCATCTCACTCTCTTCATCCAATAATAAGAGAGTCCCTCTAGCTGACTCCCCACATCAAGTGCTGTTCACAAGAATCTATGAAAGCCTTCAGCCCTATACACACCATCAATATGGTATCAACAAAAAAATGGGAAGTAACACTTATCGTTTGCTGCCCCTCATTTGATCTCCCGACGCATTTCTCCCTAGTTGCCACCAGGGTCCATCAGGGGACCTGGGGAGGGCATCAGTCTCTCTCCTCCTTCGGCCAGTCAGTGCTGTATGGCAACCAGGGAGAAAAGCGTCGGGACATCAAATGAGTATTTATTAAAAGTTAAATTTAAGGGGTCTAATTTTTCTTTGGTTGTCTCTCATAAGTTTTTGGGCCACTGTACCACCAGCACTCGGCTCAGTGAGTGCTCCTGTGTATGGGAATGTCAGCTGGGAGGGCTGTTGGCTGACCGACCAGCCGATACATCATTCGGCTCACAGCCATCTAATGTGTATGGCCAGCTTAGTAATCTTATTATTTTCTCAATTAGTGATTGCATCCATTCATCACTTTTCATAATCATTAAAGGTCTCATTGTGCTATTGTTATACCAGAAGTTTCCATGCCTTCATTATGATTCTTACAAATAACCACTTCAACCTTCTAATAATTATTATTACAGCCCAAACAAATCAATTATTTATACAGTGGGGTCTAGGTCTAGAAGTAATTATCTACACCATTGCAGTGACTGACGCTCCCTCTTACCACAGACACAAACGACATGAAAGTCAGGCAGTATGTGGTATGAACACTATAAAAACTACTTACGATTTTGTACAATTAGGCAATTTGTGCAATTACTGCATAATCTTAATATAAATAAATATGAAGCAGGGCTGGACTGGGACTAAAAAGCAGCCCTAGCACACAAATCCGGCCAGCTCACATAAAATAATCCCCATATCAGGACATTTAGCTTTACTTTGTCATGTCCCTCAACTTTAGTTATTATAAAAATAAGAACAAACAAGTTATCCCCTATCCTCAGGATGAGGGATAACTTGCTGATCGTTGAGGGGTTGACCACTGCGACCCCCAGTGATCCCAAGACTGGGGCTTTAGAACTGTGAATATGGGGCTGTGCAACCAAGTCCTGAATGGAATAAAGGTGTGTGCATGCTCGGCCTCCGCTCCAGTCATTGCCTGTGGGATTTCTGGAAATAGCCGACTGTTGTACTCGGCAGTTTCATACACAACAAATGGATCGGAAGTAGAACATGTTCACCTGCTTTATTGCGGACGTGGGCTGCAGAGCACAATTCTCAGAGTTTAAAAACCCTAACCTTGGAATCGTGGGTGGTCCAGGCGGTACTCCCAGCGATCAGCAAGTAACGCCCAATCAATGAAGGGAGCAAAGTTCGAGCATGTGTAACTCCACTCGTTTCTCTGTGGTCCAAACATTTCAAGCCAGCAAGGGGATCAGCAAATTATCCCCTATTCTATGCAGATGGGATTACTTGTTATTTTGGGAAACTACAAAGCTCACAATCTCACCGTCAAGTATATTACATAAATATAGAACAAATAGTGACATAGATCCCCAAGATACAATCTTAACTGCACTTATAACGTATAACATAGATAGATAATGTTCCTAAATAATGACAAATGTTTGACACCCAGGGATTCTCTTTTTGCCACATAATGGGTACATATTTGGGATATAAGTAAAGTGTAGATATGGCTTTAACTATGTTATGGATGGGAACAAAGGAAAATGTGTCAAATAGGACCATATCATTTTATAAAAGAGCATAACAAGGAGCACTATGAAAGTTGATCTCAGTTTGGGTTCTCTGGTTGAAGAGCTGTATATAGTTCCTGTAACATTTTCTATTATTCAAAAAGTTGTGTCATAAATCCATTATATCTGCTTTCTGTTATTGATTTTGACAAGTGTCACTAAATCAATTTGCTATACATGCATAATTTAGTGGAGATAGTTCTGTGACATTGTGTGAATTGACATTGACTGTAAGAACCCCGTGTGATGCACTTTGCCATATGTGCTATTAGGAAATTCAAATCTATTCAATTTTCATTAAAGGGGTTGTCCAGGACTTATAACATGGATGGCCTATTCTAAGATGTCTGATCATTGGGTGAGCGACACCCAGCACCCCCGTCAATCAGTTGTTTCTGGTGTTGGCGGTGACTTGAACTGCTCAGTTTTGGAGCTCCACAGCTCCATCATCAGAATAGTGGCCATAGTCAGGCACTGCACATCTGCCCCAATTGGTTCGAATCGGGGGAGGATATGAAGCTACCTGCCGCAGCCACTATACAGTTTATGGAGCTGTGCTAAGCAGCTCTGTAACTGAGCAGTTCCACCTGCCAGCACTGGGAACAGCTTATTGATGGTCTGCTTCATGTTGCACCCCCAATAATCAGTCACTGGGGACCTATCCTAAGGATAGGCAATCAATGTTAAAGTCCCAGACAACCTCTTTAATAATCCACAAAATTAAATATGACCTTTCATTGGATTTTTTAATTTAAACTGAGTACTTCCTCCAATGGGTGCTGTAAATACCTCCTCCAATTGGTGCTGCTCCACTGATTCCAGAACAGTTCTTTTCTTCTGCGCCCCTCCCTTCCAAAGTTATATCCTCCTTGTAATAAAGAGAATCCAGTATGCAAATTTCCTTTTTCTCTTATATGATGCTGGCCAATTACAACATGTCAATGTCATAGAGGAAACAGCAAACACAGAGGACAAAGCTCAGTGTGTTCTCACTTTGTAGTCACTACATATCTGCCTGCTATTGGAGTGCCAGGGCTCCTGTGCAGCACTGGAGAGAAGGAGCACAGGAGAGCAGCAGCACTGGAGAGCCAGAGTGCAGGAGAGCAGCAGCGCTGGAGAGCCAGAGCACAGGAGAGCAGCAGCACTGGAGAGCCCGAGCACAGGAGAGCAGCAGAGCTGGAGAGCCCGAGCACAGGAGAGCAGCAGAGCTGGAGAGCCAGAGCACAGGAGAGCAGCAGAGCTGGAGAGCCAGAGCACAGGAGAGCAGGAGCTCTGGAGAGCCAGAGCACAGGAGAGCAGCAGCGCTGGAGAGCCAGAGCACAGGAGAGCAGCAACGCTGGAGAGCCAGAGCACAGGAGAGCAGCAGAGCTGGAGAGCCAGATCCCAGGACAGCAGCAGCACTGGAGAGCCAGCGCTCAGGAGAGCTGCAGAGCTGGAGAGCCAGAGCTCAGGAGTGCTACAGAGCTGGAGAGCCAGAGCTCAGGAGAGCTGCAGAGCTGGAGAGCCAGAGCTCAGGAGAGCTGCAGAGCTGGAGAGCCAGAGCTCAGGAGAGCTGCAGAGCTGGAGAGCCAGAGCTCAGGAGAGCTACAAAGCTGTAGAACCAGAGCTCAGGAAAACTGCAGGGCTGGAGAGCCAGAACACAGGAGAAAAGCAACACAGTGCATCGCCTGTAGCAAAGTTGGGTCCAGCCCTCTGGCTCTCCAGTGCTGCTATTCTCTTGTTCTCCTGTAATCTAATAGCAATAAGGAACTGGGTAACTGCAGCATGGTCACTGAGACAATCTCAGACTGCAGCTATGACCTTCTTTGTGGACTTCTGCTTTTTTCCTCTATGACCTGGCCATGTTTTGATTGGCCAGCGTTATAGAGGGAAAAAAGCGAACAACCACACTGTTCTGTGGCATATGCCCAGTTGATTGAAAGAAAAATTGCATACAAGGCTCTCTTTACTAAAGAGGATCTTAATTTTGGAAGAGAAAAGAAAACTGTTCAAGAATCAGTGGAGCAGCTCCAATTGGAGGAGGTGCACAGTTTATATAAAATAATCCAGTGAAAGGTCTTCTTTAAATGTATATGTGTAACGGGTCTGGGAGGCGGAACCTCTGAGCTACTATACAAGGGGGCGGTCCTTGTAAGGGAGCGGGTGGCGACCAGGGAAGACGGGCAGGCAGTCACAGCAGGTGACCGGGACAGTCTCTGAGTGAACGGGCTGGAGGTCACGGCAAGTGACCGGGGCAGTCTCTGGATGAACGGGCAGGAGGTCACGGCAAGTGACCGGGGCAGTCTCTGGATGAACGGGCAGGAGGTCACGGCAAGTGACCGGGGCAGTCTCTGGATGAACGGGCAGGAGGTCACGGCAAGTGACCGGGGCAGTCTCTGGATGAACGGGCAGGAGGTCACAGCAAATGACCGGGGCAGTCTCTGGGTAAAGGGTTGGTACGACCTGTGGCGGCTGATGGTAGACGTGAGCTCCCAGGTGAGCAGGCGAGAGTCTCTGGATAAACGGGTGGTCACAGCATGTGACGGCGGAGCCTCCAGGAAGACCAACAGACAGGCGGCAGATGAGCGCTCCCAGGTGAGCGGGCAGAAGTCACTGCACAGGCGGGTGGTCACAGCACGTGACGGCAGAGCCTCCAGGTAGGCTAGCAGACAGGCAGCAGATGAGCGCTCCCAGGTGAGCGGGCAGGAGTCACTGGACAGGCAGGTGGTCACTGCACGGGACGGCGGAGCCTCCAGGTAGGCTAGCAGGCAGGTAGCAGATGTGCGCTCCCAGGTGAGCGGGCAAGCTGGTCCATAGACAGACTGTCAGGAGTTGGAAGGCAGACCGTCGGACCTCAGGCAAGCAGGCAGGTAGCTGATGTGCGCTCCCAGGTGAGCGGGCAAGCTGGTCCTTAGACAGACTGACAGGAGTTGTAAGGCAGACCGTCGGACCTCAGGCTAGCAGGCAGGTAGCAGAATATCAGGCAGGAATAAGACAGCAAGCTGGCAGGAATCTGGCAGGTATCTGGCAGGTAACTGGCAACGGGACCTGAGGGCTGAAGCAGAGTAGTGAACAGTGCAACAACATTGCTCGGGCACCTCCATTTTGGAGGAGGTGCCTTATATATGGTGAAGTCCTCCGGCCATTGGCCGGGGACTCCTTAGGACGGCGCGCGCGGCCCCTTTAAGAGGGAGGGAGAGCGCGCGCGCGCGCCCTAAGCACAGTGGCCGGGAAGGAGCGCGCGCTGCCAGCAGAGCGGGAGGAGGACGCCGGGCACGGAGCAGAGAGGTGAGGGGAACAGCGTCCCTGCCTAGCAGAGGGCAGGGACGCCGGCGCTACAGTACCCCCCCCTTTAGGCCCCCCCTTTTTTAGGCCAGACAGAAATTTAGCAAGGATGAGAGGGGCATGGATGTTCTCCCGGGGCTCCCACGTTCTCTCCTCAGGACCAAACCCCTTCCAATCTACTAGAAAAAAGGTCTTTCCTCTTACCTTTTTGGTGGCAAGAATGTTCTCTACCTCAAACTCGTCCTCAGCAGAAACCGGAGCAGGAGGCGTACCTGTAGACTTGGAAAAAGAGTTAAGTACCACAGGTTTGAGGAGAGATACATGGAAGGAGTTAGGGATCCGTAAGTTGGCCGGGAGTTTCAATTTATAGGCCACCGGGTTGATCTGACTGATGACCTCCAGAGGACCGATGAACCGAGGCCCTAACTTGTAAGAAGGTATCTTGAGTCGGACATATTTAGATGAGAGCCAGACTTTATCTCCAGGACGAAATTGTGGAGGATCCAGGCGTTTTTTGTCAGCGTGTCTTTTCATCCGTTCAGACGACTGAAGGAGTGCGGATCGGGTACTCTCCCAAATGGAGGAAAATTTGCTAACGAGAGATTCCGCAGCCGGGTTGTCCACAGAGGTGGAGACAGGAAAAGGAATCCGAGGATGCTGACCGAAGACTACAAAAAACGGGGATTTGGAGGAGGATTCGCTCTCGTGATTGTTATAAGAGAACTCGGCCCATGGTAGGAGATCCACCCAGTCTGAATGATGGGCATTAACGAAGTGCCGGAGGTAACTGGTCAGGTTCTGATTGATCCGCTCCACTTGACCATTGGACTGTGGGTGGTAAGCGGAAGAGAAGTCCAGGGTGACGTCTAGCAGTTTACAAGTGGCTCTCCAGAAGCGTGAGGTGAACTGTACCCCACGATCCGACACGATGTGGAGGGGCAGGCCATGAAGACGAAAGATGTGACGAATAAAGTCTTTAGCTAGCTCGGGTGCAGACGGGAGGCCTGGCAGGGGAACGAAATGAGCCATCTTGGAGAAGCGGTCAGCGACCACCCAAATGACCGTACAACCGGCAGAGACTGGGAGGTCAGTTATAAAGTCCATTGCTATATGCTGCCAGGGGGCAGCAGGTACAGAAAGCGGAAGGAGGCGACCGGCTGGCAGATGTCTCGGAACCTTGTTGCGGGCACAGGACACACAGGCAGAAACAAAGTCTATTACGTCCTTGTGCAGGGTAGGCCACCAGTAGTGCCGGGTAATAAGCTGGAGGGTCTTTTTCTGACCGGCATGGCCAGCCAGTTTAGACGAGTGACCCCAGTGAAGGATCTTCTCCCGATCAGGTACTGATACGAACGTCTTTCCGGGAGGGAGACGATTTAGACTCACGGGAGCCACCTGCATTACTCTGGCGGGATCGATGATGTGTTTCGGATCTTCCTCGAGATCAGACACCAGAAAGGATCGAGACAAGGCGTCCGCCTTGACATTTTTGTCAGCCGGGCGAAAATGAAGAACAAAATCAAAGCGAGCAAAAAACAAGGACCACCGGGCTTGGCGCGGGTTAAGTCTCTGGGCATGCTGGAGGTAAGCCAAGTTCTTGTGGTCAGTGTAAATTATTACCGGGTGAAGAGCCCCCTCGAGCAGGTAACGCCACTCCTCCAATGCCAGTTTGATGGCCAATAACTCTCGGTCTCCTATGGAATAATTGCGCTCTGAGGAGGAGAAGAGTTTAAAGAAGAAGCCGCAAGTTACCATCCTCCCGGAAGATGATTTTTGAGTAAGTACCGCTCCGGCTCCAGAGGAGGAGGCGTCAACTTCCAGGAAGAACTGCTTGTTGCCGTCCGGGCGATGCAGCACCGGGGCGGAAGAGAAGGCCTGTTTTAAGGAAAGAAAGGCCTCCTCTGCTTCGGGCGGCCACCCTTTGGGATTAGTACCCTTACGGGTGAGCGCGGAAATTGGGGCAGTCCGGGAAGAGAAGTGTGGTATGAAGAGGCGGTAGTAGTTGGCGAAGCCCAGGAACCGCTGAATGGCCTTCAACCCCTCCGGTCGAGGCCATCTCTCGATGGCAGACAGTTTCTCTGGATCCATTCGTAGGCCGGTCTGAGAAATAATGTAGCCCAAAAACGGAAGCGAGGTCTGCTCAAAGAGGCACTTCTCGTATTTAGCGAAGAGGTGATTCTGCCTGAGCCTGAGCAGGACCTGACGAACGTCCCTCCGGTGAGTCTGGAGATCCGGAGAGAAGACCAAGATGTCGTCCAGGTACACCACTACGCAGGAGTAGAGAAGGTCCCGGAAGATGTCATTGACCAACTCTTGAAAGACGGCAGGAGCGTTACAGAGACCAAAGGGCATTACCAGATATTCATAGTGGCCGTCCCGGGTGTTGAATGCCGTCTTCCATTCATCCCCCTGACGGATACGAACCAGGTTGTACGCCCCACGGAGGTCCAGTTTGGTGAAGATTCTAGCCCCCCTCAGACGATCAAATAACTCCGGAATGAGCGGAAGGGGGTACTTATTCTTCACCGTGATCTGGTTAAGGCCTCTATAGTCTATACAGGGACGGAGGGAGCCGTCCTTCTTTTTGACGAAAAAGAAGCCTGCTCCCGCCGGGGAGGTAGATTTCCGGATGAATCCCCTGGCCAGATTCTCCTCAATATATTCGGACATCGACCGGGTCTCAGCAGCGGATAATGGATAAATACGCCCACGGGGAGGAGTAGTACCGGGTAACAGGTCGATAGGGCAGTCGTATGGTCTATGAGGGGGTAGTGTCTCTGCCTCCTTTTTATTAAAGACATCAGCATAAGACCAATAAGGAATCGGAAGTCCAGGTAGATTAGCTGGGGTAGGAGAAGGACGGACGGGATGGACGGGAACCAGACAGGTCTTATGGCAGTCCTGTCCCCAGCGAAGGACCTCTCCAGTCTGCCAGTCAAGCACGGGTGCATGTCTCTGGAGCCAAGGTAGACCTAGCAAGAGGGCGTGAGAGAGTCCAGGCAGAACATGAAAGGAGATACTCTCAGAATGCAGCATTCCCACCTGCAGAGTAATGGATTCGGTGATGAGTTGGATGGGGCGTGGTAAGAGACCCCCATCCACGGCAGCAACAGACAAGGGTACAGCCAGAGGTTTGGTGGGGATGCGGTATTTCTCTACCAGGGACTGTGAAATAAGATTCCCGGCTGCTCCAGAGTCAAGTTGGGCTAGTTCGAAATAACGGTTCTCCCCGCAGACGATTGAGACTGACAGCAGCAGAGATGGAGAGGATTTATTCTTGTCTAGGTCGACCTCTCTGAGCGAACCTAGACACAGGCGTTTCCCGACCTCTCCGGGCAGGCACGGATCCGGTGCTCCTTACTGCCACAGTAGAAGCAGCTCCCCTCGGCACGGCGTAAGTCCTGACGGGTTTTGACCATCTTGGTCTGGTCGACCTGCATAGGCACAGGAGAGTGTACCTGGGGAGAGACGGAGGGAGTGACGGGTTTCTGAAAAGTAGGAGCTAGACGTGGAAACCTCCTCTCACGGGTGACCTCTTTGGCACGCTCCTGGAACCGTAGGTCAATCCGGGTGGCAAGAGTTATTAGGTCATCGAGAGTGGTAGGAATGTCCCGACCGGCAAGTTCATCTTTAATACGGCCGGACAGACCCTCCCAGAAGACGGATACCAGAGCGTCGTTATCCCAGGCCAGCTCCGAGGCAAGGGTACGGAACCGTATGGCATATTGGCCCACGGTGAGACTTCCCTGACGGAGGCGTAGCAGAGA
The DNA here is from genome assembly GCF_046119375.1 of Phyllobates terribilis. NCBI lineage: Eukaryota > Metazoa > Chordata > Amphibia > Anura > Dendrobatidae > Phyllobates > Phyllobates terribilis. The sequence continues at coordinate 506,034,528 of NW_027362765.1, read as the reverse complement.
TGATGCGGATGAGGTCTTCCGTCCGGGTTCGTCGAAGACTTTCCGGAAAGCCGTGAGAAAGGCAGGCAAGTCGGACACCAGGGGGTCTCCTCTCTCCCATAGAGGATTTAGCCAGGCCAGGGCCTCCCCGGTGAGATGGGACATGATGAAGGCAATTTTGGCCCGGTCGGAGTTAAACTGGTGGGACAATAGTTCAAAGTGCAGGGTGCACTGATTTATGAAGCCCCGAGCCTGGGCGGAGTCGCCTCCGAAGCGAGGAGGTGCAAAAAGTCGGGGTCCGGGGTAGGATACCATGGTATTAGTGGGCAGCGGAGCTGCCGGATTGCGAGTCATGGCACTGGCGGAGGTTGCTGGCGGAGCAGTCAGAGTGTCCAGGCGAGAATTGACATTCCGCAGGTGACCCAGGATGGACTCCTGTTGGGACCTCTGACGGGACAGTTCATGACACAGGTCCGAGAGCGAGGGAGCTTGGGTGCCACCGGGTTCCATGGCCCGAGCAAACTGTAACGGGTCTGGGAGGCGGAACCTCTGAGCTACTATACAAGGGGGCGGTCCTTGTAAGGGAGCGGGTGGCGACCAGGGAAGACGGGCAGGCAGTCACAGCAGGTGACCGGGACAGTCTCTGAGTGAACGGGCTGGAGGTCACGGCAAGTGACCGGGGCAGTCTCTGGATGAACGGGCAGGAGGTCACGGCAAGTGACCGGGGCAGTCTCTGGATGAACGGGCAGGAGGTCACGGCAAGTGACCGGGGCAGTCTCTGGATGAACGGGCAGGAGGTCACGGCAAGTGACCGGGGCAGTCTCTGGATGAACGGGCAGGAGGTCACGGCAAGTGACCGGGGCAGTCTCTGGGTAAAGGGTTGGTACGACCTGTGGCGGCTGATGGTAGACGTGAGCTCCCAGGTGAGCAGGCGAGAGTCTCTGGATAAACGGGTGGTCACAGCATGTGACGGCGGAGCCTCCAGGAAGACCAACAGACAGGCGGCAGATGAGCGCTCCCAGGTGAGCGGGCAGAAGTCACTGGACAGGCGGGTGGTCACAGCACGTGACGGCAGAGCCTCCAGGTAGGCTAGCAGACAGGCAGCAGATGAGCGCTCCCAGGTGAGCGGGCAGGAGTCACTGGACAGGCAGGTGGTCACTGCACGTGACGGCGGAGCCTCCAGGTAGGCTAGCAGGCAGGTAGCAGATGTGCGCTCCCAGGTGAGCGGGCAAGCTGGTCCATAGACAGACTGTCAGGAGTTGGAAGGCAGACCGTCGGACCTCAGGCAAGCAGGCAGGTAGCTGATGTGCGCTCCCAGGTGAGCGGGCAAGCTGGTCCTTAGACAGACTGACAGGAGTTGTAAGGCAGACCGTCGGACCTCAGGCTAGCAGGCAGGTAGCAGAATATCAGGCAGGAATAAGACAGCAAGCTGGCAGGAATCTGGCAGGTATCTGGCAGGTAACTGGCAACGGGACCTGAGGGCTGAAGCAGAGTAGTGAACAGTGCAACAACATTGCTCGGGCACCTCCATTTTGGAGGAGGTGCCTTATATATGGTGAAGTCCTCCGGCCATTGGCCGGGGACTCCTTAGGACGGCGCGCGCGGCCCCTTTAAGAGGGAGGGAGAGCGCGCGCGCCCTAAGCACTGTATTTTTCTTCATGGTGCAATATTTAATCCACTGGGGATGTTCTGTGTTCCTTAAAGTACATTATATTCAAGTGATATATACAAATGTAACTAGCTGTAACTCACATTTTCTTAAATTAAATTCCTGCTCATAGGGATCATATAAATAGTCTCATGGAGTTTTTATGGTAGAGCATAGAGCCTATACAACTATTGTAGTACACACATCAGGAAATTTTGCACAACGCTTCTGGGAGAATGTCCTATGAACAGATGAGACAAAAATGGAAGTTTTTGGCAAGGCACATCAGTTCTATGTTCATAGATGGAAAAATGAAGCATATCAAGAAAATAACACTGTCCCTACTGTGAAACATGGAGGAGGCTCTGTTATGTTCTGGGGCTGCTTTGCTGCATCTGGCACAGGGTGTCTTGAATCTGTGCAGGGTACAATGAAATCTCAAGACTATCAAGGGATTCTAGAGAGAAATGTGCTGCCCAGTATCAGAAAGCTTGGTCTCAGTCGCAGGTCATGGGTCTTGCAACAGGATAATGACCCAAAACACAGAGCTAAAAACCCCCAAGAATGGCTAAGAGAAAACATTGGACTATTCTGAAGTGGCTTCTATGAGCCCTGACCTAAATCCTATTGAGCATCTTTGGAAAGAGCTGAAACATGCCGTCTGGAAAAGGCAACCTTCAAATACAAGACGACTGGAGCAGTTTGCTCATGAGGAGTGGCCAAAATACCTGTCGAGAGGTGCAGAAGTCTCATTGACAGTTACAGGAATCGTTTGATTGCAGTGATTGTCTCAAAAGGTTGTTCAACAAAATATTAAGTTAAGAGTACCATCATTTCTGTCCAGGCTTATTTCATGAGTTTAATTTTTTTTTTAATTTTGTGGAAGCAGGGGTGAAAAGCAATGTCTGACTTTCATTTGTTCATTTTCATAGATTTTTAATTTATTATTACTTTTGTCAGATTCAAGTTATTTCTGTGACCATTGTGGGTTCTTCTTTCATTAAACGAGGGGTACCAACAATTTTAACCACGTGTGTACACACATTTAAGAGCACTGTCAAGTATTATTGTTCGTCTAGAGGTGGAAAAACACACACTTATATCAGTTAAACTACACTCTTGCATACATGCCTACAAGTATTGAATTGTTAGATTGGCCTACTACTTCATCTTAATTGAAAACCTTAACAAGAACAGCAAAATCTAGAATATGCTGCATGGAGATGAGCGGAAGTTATAAATAGACTGAAGGTTATAGTGGTAAAAGTAATATATTCTTCAGACTTCCCATTTAACCCAGACATACTGAAAAACCACATAACAATTGCCATACTTCCTCATTAAATGATCTATAGTGTAACTGACACACAAGGTGTGGGAAAGACTAAGTGCAACACGAAGGGAAGAGGGGGAGGAAGCCCAAACACTAGGGAAAGGTGGAGTGGAGACCCCTAGACAGATCTAATATCATTCTGCCTACCCTACCATCCCTATATAGGTTCCAAACCTATCACCGAGCAGTACCCTCAACCCTGCATGACCCTAGAGCTTGGCCCTAGATAGGGAGGGGGAGGGGTGAGCACTGGTCAGGCCCCACTACAAACTAAAGACAACAAAGTAGACACACAAAGGGGATAAACTTAGCTTCAGCAGACAACAGAGGACTAATGCCAACTGTCCTCCAAGGGCACTAGAGAAGAGGCTATTCAATTGCTAGTGCTCCAAGTCTGTACATAGAAGTATCACCGTCGATTCCCTGGAGTAAACTGAATGTTTTTAACTCCCAGGCAATGGTTTGTCAATCAGCAGCAGGAGGGAGGTCGCCGCTGGGTCCTAAAGGCAGAAGGATTAAGAAGGCATCTGTGATACCAAGTGCAGTGACCTTCTACAGCCAGATCCAGAGCGACTGTCTATTACACCTGACACACCCGTGACAGTACCAGTGTGTCTCCGGACACTCAGGACCAGGTTTCTCAGGATAAGAGGTGTGGAATGCACGAACCAACCTAGGGGCATTCACCTCTGATGCTGAAACCCACATCCTTTCCTCTGGACCATAAGCCTTCCAGTGCACCAAGTACTGTAGGGAACAATGCTGGAGACGGGAATGTACAATCCTCGAAATCTGAAACTCCAAATTACCATCAACCATGATTGGGGGTGGCGGTAGGGGAGAGGACTCAAGAGGTTCTACATATTTCTTGAGCAGAGACCTGTGAAAGACATTGTGGATCTTAAGGACCTGAGGTAGCTCAAGACGAAACGCTGCTGGGTTAATGATGGCTGTTATTTTATAGGGACCAATAAATCTAGTTCCCAGCTTCCAGGCTGGAACCTTCAACTTGATGTTCCTGGTAGCCAACCACACAAAGTCGTTCACACTCAGGTCTGGACCTGGCGAGCGTTTCCTGTCACCCATACGTTTGTACCTGTCTCCCATGATCTTCAAATTACTCAGAACCCCCTGCCACACCGAGGAGAGCAATGAAGCAAAACTTTCCTTCTCAGGAACTCCCGAAGCCCCTTCCCTAACTAAAAGTACAAAACTGTGAATGGAAACCACCAAAGAACGGTGACCTGCCGGTAGATTCTCAGCGATGATTATTAATAGCAAATTCTGCCAGCGGTAAGTAAGATGCCCAATCCTCCTGGTTTTCGGAGACAGAACACCTGAGGTAAGTCTCCAGATTCTGGTTAATGCGCTCGGTCTGCCCATTCGACTGAGGATGGAAGGCAGAGAAAAAGGACAGTTGCACCCCCAGTCGAGAACAGAATGCTTTCCAGAACTTGGAAACAAACTGGGTCCCCCGATCTCACATCACATTGGAGGGAACCCCGTGAAGCTTCACAATCTCACTTAAAAACACCTGAGCAAGAGTTTTGGCATTCAGAAGTGCCGGTAATGCGACAAAGTGAACCATTTTACTGAGCCTATCTACAACCACAAAAAAACACAGTTTGCCTGCAGATACCGATAGGTCAGTAATAAAAACCATGGACAAATGTGTCCATGGCCTGCTAGGAATAGGTAGTGGAAGAAGAGTACCAGACGGACGGGTATGCAATACTTTAGAACGAGCACAAATACTACAAGCAAACACGTGTTCAGTCACATCCCGATGCAACCCCGGCCACCAAAAACGACCAGAAAGGAGGTCCGCAGTTGCCTTACCACCTGGATGACCAGCAAGCACAGAGTTGTGATGTTCCCTAATTACTTTGCGGCGCAGATTAAATGGTACAAATAACCTTCCTGAAGGGCAGTAGGCAGGAGCGTCCCCCTGAGCCTCCAACACCTCACCCTCCAGTTCAAGCTACAATGCCGAAATTACTACCCCCTTCTGCAAAATCGTGGCAGGGTTCTCATGGTCACCACCACCAGGTAAGCTCCGGGACAAAGCATCAGCCTTGATGTTTTTGACCCCTGGACGGAACGTGACAATAAATCTAGATTGCCTAGAGTTGAGACGTTTAGCCGATTGAAGATATGACAGGTTTTTATAGTCCGTGATAACAGGAATAGGATGGACAGCCTCTTCCAACCAATGTCGCCATTCATCGAACGCCAATTTAATCGCCAAAAGTTCCCAATTATCCACGTTATAATTTCTCTCAGTCGAAGATAATTTCTTCAAAAAGAAAGCGCATGGATGCCATTTACCAGGGGACGGACCCAGAGACAACACAGCCGCAACCTCCACCTCCGAGGCATCAACTTCCACAATAAAGGATTGGGAAACATCGGGTTGACTGAGTATAGGTGCAGTGGCAAAACAGCTCTTTAGGGAGGGAAAAGCCTGCAGGTCGGCATCCGATCATTTAGAAAGATCAGACCCCTTTCTTGTCATGTCAGTGAGGGGTTTCACAATTACCGAATAATTTTGGATAAATTGGCAGTAAAAATTAGCAAACGCTGTAGAGCCTTCAAGTTCTCGGGACAGTCCAAATCAAGGACGGCACGGATCTTCTCCGGATCCATCCAAAAACCCGAAGATGACAACAGGTACCCCAAAAACTGCACCTCCTGGGTGGCGAAAACACACTTTTCTAGTTTTGCATATAGTTTTTTATCCCTTAATATCTGAAGCATCTGTTTAACATGCCCCCGATGTGTCTCAAAATCAGTTGAGTAAACCAAAATATCATCCAGATAGAGCACTACAAACCTGCCCACCAAATGATGGAAAATTTCATTAATGAAATGTTGGAACACCGCAGGTGCCTTGGTCAAACCGAAAGGCATAACCAGCCTCTCGAAATGCCCTTGAGGGATATTGAACGCTGTTTTCCATTCATCCCCCTTTCTGATTCTAAACAGATTGTAGGCTCCCTTTAAATCCAACTTGGAGAATACCTTAGCTCCCACAACCTGGCTGAACAAATCTGGAATCAGAGGAAGAGGGTATGGATCTCGGATGGTAATTTGATTTAATTCCCGGAAATCTTAACAGGGACGTAGACTGCAATCCCTTTTCTTCACGAAGAAGAACCCTGCCGCCACAGGCGAAGATGAGGGTCTGATATGTCCCTTCTCCAGACTTTCCGCAATGAAATCCTTTATGGCTTGTCTTTCAGGGCCAGAAAGATTATACAGTCTGGACTCTGGTAGTTTAGCTCTGGGGATCAGGTTAATAGGACAGTCATATGCACGATGAGGAGGCAAATCCTGACACCCCCTCTCAGAAAAAACATCCTCAAAACCAGACAAAAACGTAGATAAGGTCTCTGTAGAGACTGCAGAAAGGGAAATGTTTAAACTGCTCTCATGGCAGTAATCTCCCCACTCAATGATATCTCTGCATTGCCAATCCACCAACGGATTATGTTTCACCAACCAGGGTAGACCCAGTTCAATTGGAGTGGGAAGACCATCCAGGACATAGCAAGGGATTATCTCACAATGAACTGACCCACCCTCAGTCTTACATTATGTACAATTTGAGTTAGAGCTTTCTGTGCAAGTGGCACTGAGTCGATGGCGAAGATGGGAATGGGCTTAGCTAAAGTACAGCAAGCAAGACCATGAATTCTCACAAACTCAGCATCAACCATGCTGACTCCAGCTCTACTGTCAAACACAGAAATGTTCTCAGTCTTGCTCTTTAGCACCACCTCTGCTGTCAGGACAAACCGAGAACTGCAGTTGGATGATAAACACACCCCTTGATTATCCAACTCCAGACTACCAAGGGTTAATCAAGTCTCCTTTTGCTTAGGAATTGAGGGACAGGCCCCAATAAAATGTCCCTTTTTTCCACAAAAAAAACCCCACATGCCCCTTTTTTGTGGATCTCAGGGACAACATACAATGCAGAGGCACCCCCTAACTGCATGGGTTCTTCCAACTCCCCCAGAACTGGTTCAGCCCCAGACCGCTCTCCTGCAAAAGGGGCGTTACCCCGAAAAGAGGGCTCTTGAGAAGGTGGTCTCACCCACCTATCCTGAAGGCGTCAATCAACACGTATGGCCAAAGACATGGCAGCCTCCAAGGACTATGGAGTTTCATACACTGCCAAAGCATCTTTCAACCTTTCAGTAAGGCCCTGACAAAATTGGCTTCTGAGAGCCGGGTCATTCCATTTTTTAACTGATCTATAGTGTAAGTGTCATGCAAGGTATGGGAAAGACTAAGTGCAACACGAAGGGAAGAGGGAGAGGAAGCCCAAACACTAGGGAAAGGGGGAGTGGAGACCCCTAGACAGATCTAATATCACCCTGACTACCCTACCATCCCTATATAGGTTCCAAACCTATCGCCGTGCAGGGCCCTAAACCCTGCATGACCCTTAAGCTTGGCCCTAGATAGGGAGGGGGAGGGGTGAGCACTGGTCAGTCTGTAGATAGCCGGAGCAATGTCCCTTTGCTTCTCCCCATGGTGCAGAGGCAAAGTGTAACATTTGTCAGAGGCCATAGACTCAAAAATTCTACCTCATACACACTTGGCACGAGCCACTATGTCTGGCACATTCCAGGGGAACCTCAGCTTTCACCCTTTGACACCTGTATAGGGATCTGGTCTTACAAGAAGGCAAAGTGGATTTCTTCCACGGTTGGGCTACTGGCCAAAGGATCAAACCAGAGGCAAGAGAGGTAGAGCTAAGAGAGGTTGTCATGCGGGGTATATATCGAGAAGTCATGTCAGGGACCAAATCAAGAGGCAAGAGGGTGGCCAAAATACAAACCGAGGTCAGACAGCAGGGTATACAAAATAGCACACAGGAGCCAAGTATCAGAGAGACCAGGGCTAGCTGAGACTAGCTAATAACTGGCAGCTACAGGCTGTCTGCTGGGGTTTATGTAGAAAGGAGCCCCTGCCCCGCCCATGGCTTCCATCAGAGAGCTAATTACATATCAGCTCACTGCAGCAAAACACATGTGGACAGTTCAGGGAGAACTAGTCTCAGCAATCTAAAAGCTAAACTCCCACACGATGCTGGCACCCAGCAGTAACTGTAGTATTAGTGTGGCACCGCCTAGTGAGCAAGAGTTACAGCAATAAATTCAGACGCGGATGAGACACAATACAGCCTCTGCTAGCAGCATGGGAGAGTTCTCAGTTTGGACCAGTGGTGTGAGCATGCTGCTGGTCTAAACTTTAAATCTTTAGGAGAGCATTGTCCCCAGCAAAAAGGAGGCCAAGGGGCAGAAGAGGGTTGCGCTCTTGGAGAAAGAAAATGAGACAAAACTTTTAAAGGGATTGTACAAGACATTGATGTTTTCTTTCAAAATCAGTGCTACACCTGGCTACAAGTTGTGTTTGATGTTAAAATTTATCCAAATTCACTTAAATGAAATTGAGCTACAATACCACACACATCCTCTACACTAATGGTCTCCAACCTTTCTGACCTCGAAAACCATATTCAGAGAGATGTCCAAGAGACACGTTATATCCAAAGAAATCATAGAAGCCACATAAACAATAGAAAACAGGAAAAAATGAAACATGAGGCTGGAGGCCTCCCCCCAACTAAGACCCTATTGACAATGGCAACTTTCGGGTTGAGTTTCCAGGGTTGGAATTATTTCTTGCCTTGACAACTGTCTGTTGGTGTCGACTATGTGACGCAGTTGACACTGTAGGGGTTCTACTCACTCAGGTGCGTCGGGAGGCAAACAGGAGGCATGTTCCTTTAAATGTCCATGTCGGTTTATTACGTCATAAACCCGGCAAAGGAAAAGGAATACAAACAGCCTTCAGTTCAGGCAAAAACAAAGTAAAGAGTCCGTAAGGCAAAGTCTCTGGTTAGCCAGTCCTGTGGGCACACAGGCTGGGTAGCATCCAGTCCACTGGCTCAGTCAGGAGACCACAACACACAGGATGCCTTCTCCCTCCAAACACACAGACCATGTGCCAAACAACGGCCTCCATGTTATACCTTAACAACACCCAGAGGTGAGATATGTGGGTAGCAAGACCAGCCCATCTCTCAAACTACCCATAACCGGGTCCCAGGTGCACCAATCAGTCCTCTTAGTGCTTATGTGCACTAGAGCAACACTCCGGATTACATCACAGAGGACAGCCATCTCTGTGATACATACCTCCCATCAACTATGCCTTCATTAGCCACCTTACAACACCCACAGAGATGTGTCCAATGACAGATATATCTGATACTGGAAATAAAAGGCTCCACTCATTTTCTTTATTGAGATTCAAGCAGTGCTGGCAGGGGCATAACGATCGCGATCACAGAGGGTGCGACCAAGACCAGCCCGTATGGGAGGGGGGCCTGCTGACACCAGCGCCTGTTTCAGCTGACTGTGCATTCGTGGTATTTCGTCACTCCATAAAACATGTTTGCACTGTTTCAGAGTCCATTAGCTGCATGTTTTACATCACTCCACCTAACAATTGGCATTTTGCTTTATCATATAAGACTTGCATGGAGCTTCATGCACATGGAAACCCATGCCATGAAGCGCCTACTATATGGTTTTCGTGTTGATGTTAGTGCAAGATGAGGTTTGGAACTATGAAGTTATTGAGTCTGCAGAGTGTTGGCACTAGGCTCCTGTTATGATCTGCAACATGTACTAAGGAAAGAAAGGGGAAAGCTGTCCCTACAGTGAGACTAAGCTGAATCCCTACGATGTAGCGGGCTGCCTGTTCCTACCCGCCTTAGTTCTCGGCTAGTCTGAACAAAGACCTATAGCATAAGGGGAGGGGTCCCTAAAAGAACTAAGGACTGGAACAAAAATGTGACACCTCCTAAACAGAGAAGTTGTTGCAGAACACAAAAAGATAAACTGACAAAAAGGTACTAGAGGTCCCAGAAGCACCAAGCGAACTGACAGAGATAGGCACCGACGCACCTGGCTAGAGAAACAGTCAAACAACACTGAAGTCCAGCACAGTCAAAAGGGCGGAGCTGGAATAAAAAGGCAGATGGTCACGTGACCGGAAAACACAAGAAGAAAAAAAACAAACAGGAGGGTTCTAACAGCTCCTCAGTACTCGGCCATTTCTCCAAAGTATCCCAGGAGCCATTTTTCGACACTATAACACCATGCCACATATTGATTGAGCTACTATGAGCAGCCTGCATACCCTGTATGTGCTACCATCGCCTGCAGTGTCTTCAAACTTGTGTCCCATTGAGCACATCTGGGACATCGGCAATTGCACAGGGAGCTGCCAACAGCAGATCTTGATGATCTACCCAAGTGCATTCAACGTGACAGAACTTTCCTCAGACAACCATTAATAACCTTTATGATACACACCAAGGTGTGTAAGTGCAAGTATTTCTGCGTGTGGCTCTCACACTAAATACTGAATAAATCAAGATGTTTTGAAAAATTTTTTTGATTTTTTTAACATTTGCTTATCATTAACATGTTGTGACAGAGTCACTGGTATGATATACGATCGGAGGTATGTGTCACTCAAGTTGCTCTCCTGTGTGAACTAAAACCTAATAAATTTCTGCCCGCATGTTATGTGTTGGGGAGTTAACTCTTAAAGGGTGTGGTTTTATGGGAATGGTAAAGAGGTTGGCCATTCCCCTACCTATCCTCAGGGTGTGGCTGAGCAAGGTTTAAAAGTTCAGTCAGTTTTTTTTTCTCTGAGCAGTGTATGGCCTGGAGAGTGAAGTTTCCAGGTTGTGTTTGGGTGAAGCCAGAGAGCAACAGCGGAGGACTGGTGTTTGCTGCGACTTTATTGTGCTACCTGGAGGGGCCTAGCCTCGCTTGATATCGGACTCTGTTGTACCTTATCTTTTGTTTTCCGTTAACCCCGAGAGGATCTGCTTATTTTTATGGGGCACTGCTTTAAGTTTATGCCACTGAATAAACCAGCAGGAAGTTAACACGAACCATGTGTCCTGTGTCTGCCTCTGGAGAGCCGTGCAAGTCACTTTACCACAGTTGGTGTGAGAGTGCGTGCAAGATTCCAGGAACACGTGTACCTTCCACAGAGACTGTTGGATGTCCTGGGTGAAGGCCGCCAGCCAGCCAGAGAAGTCCGCCAGCCAGCCAGAGAAGTCCGCCAGCCAGCCAGAGAAGTCTGGCAGCATGGAGGAGCTCATTAAGCCCCTGGTGCAGAGCCAACATCAGATGCACCAGCAGCACTCGCAGAGCCTGCAGAGCATGCAGCAGTAGCACCAGGAGACAACCAAACTGCTGCTGCAACAGATCCATGTGCAGCACCAGCAGGAGCAGCAACAACAGATACAGCTTCTGGCGGACGCCATCCAGGGCAGGGCAACTTCCCCACCCCCAGGGCTGACTGATGACTCCCACGTCAGGAAGGCGGTAAGACGGGCCATGCAGAAGATGACCCCCGGGGATGATATAGAGGAATTTCTGACATTCTTTGAGAGGGTGGCTGATCGGGAGAGACTTCCACCAGAACAGTGGGCAGAGGTTCTGGCGCCATATATTGTCGGGTGAACCCCAAAAGGCATATTATGACTTGACACTGCAGGATGCCAAGAAATACACCAAGCTAAAGACAGAGATCTTGGCACGCCTGGGAGTCAATATAGCGGTGAGAGTCCAACGAGTCCCCCACTGGGCATATGCCAGCGACAAACCCCCTCGTTCGCAGATGTTCGACCTACTGCATCCCTTTCAGAAAGAGTTGCAGCCAGAGTCCTCCACTCTGGCCAAGATGGTCGAGCGGGTGATGATTAATAGATTCATGCACTCCCTTCCCAAGTTGGTACAGATTTGGAATGCCCAGGGCGATCCTCAGAACACTGATGACTTCATCGGCCTGGTAGAAAGGAACCAGTTGGTTGAGAGATCCCTCGGGAAACCGAATATAGTCACTTCTCTGTACTGGGATACCCAAAAGGGGGCAGGTTCACCACGGAAGGGGGTCTAGAGACACCACTGGGGGGCATCCCACTCCCACTGAAGGTGCCACAAGGACTGTTGGGAAAGATATAGTCTGTTGGTGGTGTCACAACCCTGGACACATAGCCGCCAGATGTCATATGTCCCCTGAGCCCATGAACTACAGCCTATGCAGACGAGTCTCCTATTATGCTTATCCAGCCTGCAGTGTAGACTGTCGTCCCGGCGAGGGGCCTCATGCTTGCGCCGTGTCCATTAATGGAGTAAAGGTGCTCGGACTGTAGGATGCTGGGAGTCTGGTGACCTTAATCAGAACTACCCTTCCCCACCAGTTGATCCCTTCCAAAATTGTGGGCTTTCGGTGCATTCATGGGGACGCCAAGGACTATCCCATGGCCACAGTGTCAGTGGGAACAGACTGTGGTGCCCAGTCCCACGAAGTCGGGGTGGTTAAGGAGCTGATACATCCCATCATACTGGGCCGTGATTTTCCTTTATTTTGGGACTTGTGGGGGAAGGGAACCGGACTAAGTTGCGTGGGTAAAAACCAGGTCCCTGGAGAAGAACCCCCGACGAAGTCTCAAGTGGATGAGTTCCTACTGTGTGTCCTTGCCGGCGATGAGGACGAGACGGTGACTGAGGAGATTGACCTCCCTGAGTTAGATGTGTCTGGAGAGAACTTTGGGACTGCTCAAGTTCGGGACCTAACCTTAAAGGGGGTGTTTGACCAGGTTACTGTATGTAATGGGGTTGCCCAAGAGTTGGGGGTCGATACCAGATTCCCTCACTTTGTAGTTCAGGGGAAGTTGCTATATCGGGTGACTAAACTAAGGGGCGGTGAGACAGTAGAACAGCTGTTAGTGCCGGGGCCATACAGATGGAGGTTACTGGATATGGCCGACTCACATGTTCTGGGGGAACACCTAGGGGTCGAGAAAACTCAGGAGAGGATTTTAAGAAGGTTTTATTGGCCTGGGTGTTACCGAGAAATTCTCCTTCAGGCGCAGAAAGCCCAAGCAAGGGTCTATAATCGATCGGCGAGACTGAGGCAGTTCCAGCCAGGGGACTGTGTTTTAGTGCTAATTCCTACAGTCAAGAGCAAGTTCCTGGCCAAATTGCAAGGTCCGTACGAGGTGGTGGAGAAAGTCAGCGAAGTTAATTACAAAGTCCACCAGCCTGGCCGAAGAAAGCCGCACCAAGTATACCATGTGAACTTGCTCAAGCCGTGGCGGGACTGGGAACCTGTGGAAACTCCTTGCCTGGGAGCCGCTCCCAAATGCAAGGTGGAAGAGGTCACTATAGCAGAGATTCTATCGCCGGCCCATAAGCAACAGTGTCGAGAACTACTACAGTGAAATCGGGAGTTGTTCTCAGAGTTGCCGGGGCATACTCAGGTGGTAGAGCATGACGTGCTGACAGAGCCACATGTAACAGTGAATCTGAAGCCGTACCGGATTCCGGAAGCACGCCGGAAGGTGATCTAGGATGAGGGGAAGAGGATGCTAGACCTCGGGGTGATAGAGTAGTCAAAGAGTGGGTGGTCAAGCCCAATCGTCCTTGTACCAAAACCCAAAGGAGAGTGGAGGTTTTGTAATGACTACCGCCAGCTGAATGAGGTGTCTAATTGTGACAAGTACCCGATGCCCTGCGTCGATGAACTCATCGAGAGGCTTGGACCGGTAAGGTACATCACCACTCTGGACCTAACGAAAAGCTACTGGCAGATCCCCATGTCCCAGACAGCCAAGGAGAAGACGGCTTTCTCGACACCTGATGGGTGCTTTCAATACACTCAGATGCCGTTCGGACTACAGGGGGCCCCAGACACCTTCTAGAGGGCTATGGATCGGATCCTAGCCCCACATAAGAAGTATGCCGCAGCCTACCTTGACAACATTGTAGTCTTTAGCCTAGACTGGGCTAATCATCTACCTAAACTGCAGGCCGTTCTGGATGCGCAGAGAAAAGCAGGATTTACTATCAATCCGAGAAAATGTGCCGTTGGGAAAGAGGAGGCCAAGTACTTGGGCTATGTCGTCGGGAGAGGCGAAATAAAGCCGCAAGTCAATAAAGTAAAGGCAATCCAGACCTGGCAGCAATCTCTCTCCAAGAAGCAAGTAAGAGCATTTTTGGGAATGGTGGGATATTACCGGTGGTTTATCCCAAATTTTGCCATGATGGCCGCGCCGCTGACGGATCTCCTAAAAGGCACCAGATCAACCATGGTTAAGTGGACGGAGGAAACAGAGAACGTGTTTCAACAGTTGAAGCAGCCGGTCCTGGTCGCACCAGACTTTAAGAAAGAGTTTGTGGTCCAGACAGACACTTCAGAGATTGGTCTAGGAGGTTTTCGTGGGCCCTGGGCGAAAGAGTCCCAGTGGGCCCCTTTAACACATACCACCATTCATGATGCACAGGAACGTCGGAAAAATATAAGTATACAACACAGGACCCAGGCTGTTCCCTCATCCTTCACATATGCAGACATGTACTCAGTAGGCAGACATGCACGCACGCACGCACACAGTAGGCAGACATGCACGCACACACAGTAGACAGACATGAACGCACACACACAGTAGGCAGACATGCACACACAGACACAGTAGGCAGACATGCAAACACACACACACAGTAGGCAGACATGCGCACACACACACAGTATGCAGACATGCACGCACACACACAGTACGCAGACATGCATGCACACACACAGTATGCAGACATGCACACGCACACACAGTATGCAGACATGCACACGGTACGCAGACATGCATGTGACGCACCCCTGGGCCTGTGTCGCGCAGCGTTGCGCACGCGGGAGCTTAACCGGAGCCGGATCTGTTGAGGGTTGTAGTCTCGTGGCGGTGACCCGGTCCGTGCCCAGGGAGTCAGACTAAGTGGCGCTGTATTAGCGGTAGATGTTGGACGACTACGCCACCCGTTGAGTACAGCTAAGGAGCTGCTGCTGCAGGGCAGACCGCTGAGGCCGGTGGTAGGATTGTGCAGCGTGATAGTATAACCCCCAACGGGAGGGGTATGGCCTCAGGGCAGCCGACGTGGATGATGGGGGTAGCAGGAACCACTCGGAGACGGTACGGTGTAGTTCAGGGTCTTTACTGGTGACAACGATAGATCCCCCCGGAGTACTGGCTAGCGATTGGGGCCTGGTCAGTCCTTGAGCAGATGGGATCTCCCCTGGCCAGGCGGAGTTGTAGGCCTCCCAAACTAACGATACTCTTCTGGCTACCTTGCTAGAAGCGGGTATAAGTAGCCCACGTCCCTGAGTGTACCGTGTGGTGCTCACCCGTATGGCCGGTGACTCGGGGCCTTCTAGTTGCTTCCGCTCCACGACGGCGGTGCTGGTCCCACGCGTGTGACCGTGCCTTCGGGTTTCTGGGCCAGAGGACCTGCAATCCCCTGCCGGTCGGTTTCTGCTGCTGGATAGGAGTTAGTCCCCACAGCCTCGGACTCCGGGTCCGGTGATAACTTCTCAGTCAGGGCGAGCTCTGCAGCTGCCAGCCCTGACTCCTTATAGCACTGCTCCCACAGAGCTCCTGATGTTCTTTTCCTAAATCTGCTTCTCTTCTCTGTCTCTACTTCTTCTCTACTCACTAACCCTGCCTCAGCCCTAGGTTTATATAGGGGAAGTTCTTCCCCTCCCAGGACTGGGCAGGAGGTGTGGCATGCACAGGATCCCTGACCAAGAGACCTCCCACCTGCTCTCAGACATAACATTGCCGTTACTGTGGAAACCAGACCCCTGGGGTGCCACATTCCCCCCTAGTGAAATTTAGTACTCCGGGACTAAACATATTTTTAGAAAAACATAACAAGGTATAAACAATAATAATACAATAAGAAAAACACATAAAGATGGTTACGGCGTGTCCGCAACCGGGCGCAGTCTTTGAAGAAAAGCAAGGTGTCCATTTCACCAAAACAGGGAGACGTAACCAGGTAGGGGTCTGTCCTGCCCCGAGTCCTTAACAGTCTTTAGTCCGTCCTGGGTTACGCTCCAACTATACACAAAGGATTCCCGGTAAATCCACCAAGGACTCCTATAAATAACTAGAAACACATAATTATACACAAGCAACAAGAAAAACAGGTAACCACAAATAAAACAATTTATACACTTCAAATCCTCCAACGTGCGGGTAACTGGCCTCTAGTGGCCCTAGTGGACCTACGGAGCTGACTGTCTAGCCCTGAACTACAGGGTGTAGGAGCTGTCAAGGGTAAACTGGGCAGCTGTCTACCGGCTCTTTGACTCACTAGGGGTACGGCAGGCTCACTATAAGCAGAGGGTTGATCCTCCTGTTCTGCTTGTGTGGAGTCTTCTGCCTCCTGGACCGGCTGCTCTTCCAGCTCTACCTGTTGCTCCGTAGGCACTTGGGATGCTGGTTGGAGGAACGTGAGGACGGGTACCACAACTGCACCATTGACTTGAGTCCAGGACTGAGGGAAGTCTCCGAGCACAGTACTAACCATATCTTCCCTTTCCTCTACGGGTTGATGGGCTTCCTGTTCCTCTTCAGGGTTCCGTAGCTGTTCAGGACACTTCTTCAGGTGATCCCGGGATACAATGGCTATGGTCTCCCCTCCGTCTTTACTGATGGTACAGACTTTCGGGTTCTCGTGGCTTGAGGGCAGTACGGTGTACGGGTCCTTCTCCCACTGGTCGTCCAACTTGTGGAGCCGTCTTTTCCTCTTCAAGACCTGCTCTCCGGGTACCAGGGGAACAGCGGGAGCATACTGGTTGTAAGTTTTCTCTTGTCTTTCCCTAGCCTGACAGAGACTTCGCTCCACGCTCTCCTGTACTTTCCGGTACTGCTGCTGCCTCTCTGTGTCCCAGTCTGCTTCTGGTGAAGTGTCCTCGGGTGTCAGGACTCCCATTTCCAGGTCAACAGGTAACTTACCAGGTCTCGCCCTCATTAGGTAAGCCGGGGTACAGTGGGTGGAACCTACCGGGATGTGGTTGTATAGGTCCACTAGATCGGGCAGCTTCTCAGGCCACAGACTGCGTTCTTCCAGGGGCAACGTTTTCAGGAGATCCATTACCACCTGGTTCATTTTCTCACAAAGTCCATTAGTTTGCGGATGATAGGGTGTCGTCCTTATCTTCCGGCAGCCATACAGATTGCAGAATTCCTGGAAGACCTCCGCTTCAAAGGCAGGTCCCTGGTCCGTCAGCACTTGGTCCGGGTACCCGTGTGGATGGCAGAAGTGCTGCTGGAAGGCTCTAGCTGCTGTTTGAGCCGTTAAGTCCTTAACGGGGACGACAACCAAGAACCGGGAGTAATGATCCACAATGGTTAACGCGTAGACGTAGCCACTTCTGCTTGGGGTCAGTTTTACATGATCCAAGGCTACCAGTTCCAACGGCTGCCGGGTGACGATGGACTGCAGGGGAGTCTTCTGGCTGGCACGGTCCTTCCTTCTTAGGTTGCACGGGCCACAGTCTCTGCACCACCTCTCGATGGTTCCCCTCATGCCTACCCAGTGGAACCGCCCACGCAGCAGGAACTCCAGCTTCTTCCATCCGAAGTGTCCAGCCCCGTCGTGGTATGCTTCCATCACCATGGCTGCGTCTCTCCGTGGCACCACTACTTGCCAGATTAGTTCATGCGTCCGGGAGTTAACCATTCTGCGGCACAACTTCCCCTTGTAAAGGAACAGTCGACTCTTCTCAGCCCACAGTTGCTTGGCTTCCTCCGGAGCGTCTGGGTCAAGGCGAGCCTCTGGCCGAGTCAGCATCTCCTTCACCAGCCGGACGGCAGGGTCACTGTCTTGCGTTTCCTCCCAGTTGTAGTGAGGCAAGGGGTTAAACGTAGCGGCTTGCTTACTCCTTACCCGATGGGAATACTGGATAGTCCCATGACGGTGGAACGCGGGGAGTTCGACTTCTTCTAGTCCCTCTGGATCTTCTCCTACGTCCGGTAGGTTTGGCATCCTGGACAGGGCGTCCGCGTTGGTATTGGAGCGTCCTGCCCGGTATTTGATTGTGAACTCGTAGTTGGACAGACGGGCCATCCATCTCTGCTCTAGGGCACCGAGTCTTGCCGTGTCCAGGTGTGTCAACGGGTTGTTATCCGTGTACACGGTGAACCGGGAAGAAGCGAGGTAGTGCTTAAAGCGTTCGGTGACTGCCCACACCACTGCCAGGAACTCTAGCTTAAATGAGCTGTAATTCTCAGGGTTTCTTTCGGTGGGTCGCAGTTTTCGGCTGGCGTAAGCGATTACTCGTTCTTTCCCCTGCTGGATCTGGGACAGCACGGCTCCTAGCCCGATGTTACTTGCGTCGGTGTAGAGGATAAAGGGCTGGCTGTAATCAGGGTACGCCAGGATCTCATCCCCCGTGAGGGCCATCTTCAGCTGGCGGAAGGACTCTTCTTCTAACTTCTCCCATCTGAAGGGTGGCTTCTGGTTCTTGGCCTTCCGGGACTGGCCTATCAGGAGGTCCTGCATAGGAGCTGCCTTTTTGGTGAAACCGGGGATGAATCTGCGGTAATAGCCTACCAACCCGAGGAACTGCCGCACTTCCTTTACACTGGAGGGACTTGGCCATTCCTTAATTGCGGTGATCTTATCAGGGTCGGGAGCCACTCCATCAGCGCTCACCACGTGTCCCAGGTACTGCACCTTTGGTTTCAGGAGGTGACACTTGGAGGGTTTCACCTTTAGGCCGTAGCTTGCCAGAGCTTCGAACACTTCCGCCAGGTGTTTCAGGTGGTCCTCATACGTCTTGGAATATACGATGACATCGTCCAGGTACAACAGGACCGTCTCAAAGTTTCTGTGGCCCAGACAACACTCCATTAATCGTTGGAAGGTTCCTGGTGCATTGCAGAGTCCGAACGGCATGCAGGTAAACTCGCTAAGTCCCATCGGGGTGGTGAATGCGGTCTTCTCCCGGTCCGCCTCTGCTACAGGAACCTGCCAGTACCCACTAGTGAGATCCAAGGTAGAGAAGAAGTTAGCAGATCTTAAAGCAGCCAAAGACTCCTCTATCCTTGGTAAGGGGTACGCATCCTTGTGTGTGATACGGTTGATTTTCCGGTAATCTACACACATCCTCATGGTGTTGTCTTTCTTTTTGACTAAGACTAGTGGAGCTGCCCAGGGGCTACAGCTATCCCTGATCACCCCAGCCTCCTTCATGTCTCTAAGCATCCCCTTGGCGTGTTGGTAGTGTGCAGGGGGTACGGGTCGATACCTCTCTTTTATGGGAGGATGGTCTCCCGTGGGGATGTGGTGTTCTACCCCCTTGACTCGCCCGAAGTCTAACGGGTGTTTACTAAACACTCTCTCGTACTCTTGAACCACCCGATAGACTCCCTGTTTCTGGTGTGAGGGAGTGGAGTCAGTACCCAAATGTAGTTGCTGACACGAGTCCTCCATTGTTTTCTGAGAGCCGTTACCTTCCTCCGGGGAAGATGGAGGCAAGGGTTCTACGGACTATATGGAATCTTGATTGATGGTATACAATTTGGCTAGCGTGGCATACCGGGGCAGGTACACTTCCCTCTTCCCGATATTTATTATGCGAACGGGCACCCTCCCATGGCGTACATTGACCACCCCCCGTGCTGTCAAAATGGTGGGCCTACTGTCTGAGTAAACTGGTTCTACCATTGCCTGGTAATCTCTACCTCTCAGACCAATAGCTGCCCGGCACCAAATCATCATTTCACTTTTCGGGGGCATGGCAATAGGGAAAGGGTCACACATTCGCACGCTATCAATCTCACCACCGGAGAGTTCTAGCTGTTGCCGTCGCATCAGTGCCCGGATCTCTTTCTGGAGCACTCGCTGCTGGCCGGAGCTGGCGTTCTTGGCAACCTGCTGTAAAAGGAAAATCACCTCTGCAAGACAATTTTCAATTACATTAGTTCCTAGAGTTATCTTTGGGTGACTCTCGTGTTTGTCAATGTCTACAATGATCAGTACCTGTGCTGCCAGTTCGACTCTACCGATTTTAATGGTCACCTCTTTAAATCCAATCTGTGGCACGGGCTGACCATTGCTGGCGATGATACTCAAGTCGTCGTCAGGGTAGCGGGTGATATCCGAGTCATTCCAGTACTGCTTGAAGAGCACGTACGGGATGGTGGTGACCTGTGACCCGGTGTCCAGTAGGGCACTCATAGGAATGCCATCCAGTACCACGGGTAAGACTGGACGTCCTCCCACATATTTGTCGCGCCAGTTCGATGGGCCTGGTGATCTTTTTCCTGGGGGTTGGCCCTCTACCCCAGGTTGTGCCAGTTTAAAGGACAGTACCTTGCCATATGTCCGGGTTGATTGCAGCGGCGGCAGATGGGTCGTCCGTCCTCGTTGTATCGGTCGCTGGGTCTTCCTCTGGCCGGTGGGGTCCTCCTTGGTCGACGCCACGGGATGTCCTCCGGTCCGGATGCCAGCTGGATCTTCCCTGGAGTGGAAACCTGTAAAGACTGCACAGTTCGGGTTAGCGCAGCAACGCTTTTAGCTAGCTCTTGGACCTGATGGTGCAGGTCTGGAGCCGGGTCATTGTTCAAAGCCTGCGCATCAGCTCCCACAGGCCCTGCCGACAAGGGCGCCGCCTCCTGGTGGTAAGTGGTAGTGGGGCGTCTGTGGGTCACAACGCCACCTGGTGCTGGTTCTCGGAGCACCCGGATGGCTCTGTCCTTGAACTGTGCAAATCCCAGATGAGGGTCCTGTAAGGCCATTGCCCGCAACTGGGTTCGGTGGGCATTGCAATATAAACCCTCTATAAATTGTTCAGTCAACAGCCTGTCCTCGTCTCCCACGCCGTCAGGGTCGGTCTGCTTAATGGCTCTCAGGGCCTCTTGTAGGTTCAGGGCATAGTCCCTTATACTCTCATGTTCCCGCTGTTTGCACCCGTAGAATCTAAGCTTGATCTCGGCTGAGGTGCGGGTATCAAAGGTGTCCCTCAGCCGGGTTAGTATCCCTGCGACAGTCCTCCCCCCAGGTGGCCAGGACTTTACCTCCCTTTGGGCTGCCCCGGTTAATTGGGCCACCAGGATGCTCACTTTTTGCTCCTCTGTGAGGGGGTACACCTGGAAGAGGCTATCCAGCTTTTCTCTAAAGTCATGCAGGGTATGTGACTCCCCTGAGTACTGGGGTAGCCAGGCTTCCCCCGGGATATAGGGCATGGTGAAAGGCATGACCGCAACAGCGGTGGCGCTGGCGGGGGTTGAAGCGGTGAAGCTCTCCTCCGTATCCGGCATCCTTCTCCCCCCTAGTGGACCGTGGCCTACCTTGCGATGATCCTCTTCCGTAGGCCGCGGCTCCGCAGTGAATCGTCAGGGTTGAGGACCTTCCGTCGCGCTCCTGTGACGTCGGCGTCTGCTGGGCTCCTTCCAGGACCTTACGCAACGTCCGGACGTGAGGCGGGGCTTCAGTTCTCGCGCGCTTTCGGAGTCCACGCCCCTCTTCTTCCCGCGCGGCGTCCTCAAGATGGCGTCCAATGGCGGGAAAACTCCACGTATGGCGGGAAGAAGGCTGAAGATGGCGCCGGATGGCGGGAAAACTCCACCGATGGCGGGAATCTTCACCACAGGTAAGTTTGAACAGTCTTTTTCAGGCACGCAGTACCCGGTGGTTGCGGGCATGAAATCCTGCCGACTACGCCAAAAGTTGACGCACCCCTGGGCCTGTGTCGCGCAGCGTTGCGCACGCGGGAGCTTACCCGGAGCCGGATCTGTTGAGGGTTGTAGTCTCGTGGCGGTGACCCGGTCCGTGCCCAGGGAGTCAGACTAAGTGGCGCTGTATTAGCGGTAGATGTTGGACGACTACGCCACCCGTTGAGTACAGCTAAGGAGCTGCTGCTGCAGGGCAGACCGCTGAGGCCGGTGGTAGGATTGTGCAGCGTGATAGTATAACCCCCAACGGGAGGGGTATGGCCTCAGGGCAGCCGACGTGGATGATGGGGGTAGCAGGAACCACTCGGAGACGGTACGGTGTAGTTCAGGGTCTTTACTGGTGACAACGATAGACCCTCCCGGAGTACTGGCTAGCGATTTGGGGCCTGGTCAGTCCTTGAGCAGATGGGATCTCCCCTGGCCAGGCGGAGTTGTAGGCCTCCCAAACTAACGATACTCTTCTGGCTACCTTGCTAGAAGCGGGTATAAGTAGCCCACATCCCTGAGTGTACCGTGTGGTGCTCACCCGTATGGCCGGTGACTCGGGGCCTTCTAGTTGCTTCCGCTCCACGACGGCGGTGCTGGTCCCACGCGTGTGACCGTGCCTTCGGGTTTCTGGGCCAGAGGACCTGCAATCCCCTGCCGGTCGGTTTCTGCTGCTGGATAGGAGTTAGTCCCCACAGCCTCGGACTCCGGGTCCGGTGATAACTTCTCAGTCAGGGCGAGCTCTGCAGCTGCCAGCCCTGACTCCTTATAGCACTGCTCCCACAGAGCTCCTGATGTTCTTTTCCTAAATCTGCTTCTCTTCTCTGTCTCTACTTTTTCTCTACTCACTAACCCTGCCTCAGCCCTAGGTTTATATAGGGGAAGTTCTTCCCCTCCCAGAACTGGGCAGGAGGTGTGGCATGCACAGGATCCCTGACCAAGAGACCTCCCACCTGCTCTCAGACATAACATTGCCGTTACTGTGGAAACCAGACCCCTGGGGTGCCACACATGCACACGGTACACAGATATGCACACATGCAATACGCAGACACCCTTATACACAAATACGTACACATACAAGCATACACACATATTTGAACACAAATTCTTAAAAACACATATAAAACGGACAAATATATATACACAGTCATACAAACTGACATACACAGACATTTACATCATACATGCACACACACACATTAGAAATATTTTTAATATCGGGATTGGGGAAGCTGGCAACAAGCCTCGCTCACCTACCCCCGGCCTGTCTCCAGTCCAGCTCCTCTGCCATGTGGCTGTGCAGGGTCGCCGGCGTGTCACAGACATGGCCCTGGACCACCAGAGGGGCCCCCCTCTTGCTGTCGGGGCCCGGACCACTCCCCCTCATCTGTGCAGGGCCGCCGGCATGTGACAGACAAAGCCCTGGACCATCAGAGGGTCCCACTCGCTGTTGAGGCCCGGGCCGCTCCCCAACATCTGTGCAGGGCCGCCGGCGTGTCACAGACATGGCTTTAGACCATCAGAAGGGCCTACTCACCATCGGGCCTGGGTCACTCCCCCAGCATCTGTACAGGGCCGCCGGCGTGTCACAGACACAGCCCTGGACTATCAGAGGGGCCCACTCACCGTCGGGGCCCGGGCCGCTCCTCCAGCATCTGTGCAGGGCCGCCGGCGCTGCTTGATTGCCGGCACTTCACCAGACATGGCCACACGCAGTGCTAGTAATGACGCGGCAGAGGCGACACACAAGCAAAATTAAAGGTGCCCCTGCCGCGTCATTACTACTGCGCGCCGCCATGTCTGGTGAAGTGACAGCAATCAAGCAGAGCCAGCGGTCATGCACAGATGCTGGGGGAGCGGCCTGGGCCCCGACAGCGAGTGGGCCCCCCTGATGGTTCAGGGCCCCAGCACTTGCCCGGGTGCTGACGCTGGCCTTGTCTAGGAGCCGTACTCTCTCAAGAGATAAATGGGGAAGAACATCCCATTCTCTACCTGAGCCGGAAATTTTCGTCCTGCGAGAACTATGCAATAGTGGAAAAAGAGTGTTTAGCCATAAAGTGGGCCGTAGATACTCTAAGATATTACCTACTAGGCCGGAAGATCATACCCCTTTGAGATGGTTAAGAGAAAAGAGGGGTAAAAATGCCAGGGTAACTAGATGGTTTCTAGGTCTTCAGGACTTTAACTGTCAAGTGGAGCATAGGCCCGGGAAGTTACACGAGAACGCGAATGCCCTCTCTAGGATTCCCTGCCTGGTATCGGAAAGTGCCCAAACCCCCGGCTTTGGGCAGAGGGGGGGGGGGATATGTGACAGAGTCACTGGTAGGATATAAGATGGGAGGTATGTGTCACTCAGGTTGCTCTCCTGTGTGAACTAAAACCTAATAAACTTCTGCCAGCATGTTATGTGCTGGGGGGTTAACTCTTAAAGGGTGTGGTTTTATGGGAATGGTAAAGAGGGTGGGAGGCCATTCCCCTACCTCCCCTCAGGGTGTGGCTGAGCAAGGTTTAAATGTTCAGTCAGTTTTTTTTTTCTCTGAGCAGTTTATGGTCTGGAGAGTGATGTCTCCAGGCTGTGTTTGGGTGAAGCCAGAGAGCAACAGCGGAGGACTGGTGTTTGCTGTGACTTTATCGTGCTACCTGGAGCGGGCCTAGCCTCGCTTGATATCGGACTCTGTTATACTTTATCTTTTGTTTTCCCGTTAACCTCGAGAGGGTCTGTTTAATTTCATGGGACACTGCTGGAAGTTTATGCCACTGAATAAACCAGCAAGAAGTTAACCCGAACAGTGTGTCCTGTGTCTGCCTCTGGAGAGCCGTGCAAGTCGCTTTACCACAATGTCTATAAATCCTGTGATTTCTATAGTGCCATGTAAAGTGCTGTGGAATATGTTGGCGATATAGAAATAAAAATTACATATATAATTCTGGAACTGCAACCTTTGAGAAGTACAAGGTGTTCAGTGCTCAGAGACATAGCCAAGGTGAGGAATTCGGAAACTTGACCACTACTGAACAAAACACAGAAGATGAAATGTCAAGACTGGGCCAAGAAATATCTGAAGACAGATTTTTAAAGGTTTTATGGACTAATGAGATAAGAGTGACTCTTCACGGACCAGATGGATGGGCCTGTGGCTGGATCAGTAATTGGCACAAACCACCACGCCGTCTTAGATGCCAGGAAAGTGGAGGTGGGATACTGCTATGCGTTGGTATTATTAAATATGAGCTAGTTGGACCTTTTCAGGTTGAAGATGGACTCAAAATCAACTCTCAAACCTACTACCAGTTTTTAGAAAACACTTTCCTCAAGCAGTGGTACAGGAAAAAGTCTGCATCTTTCAAGAAAATCATTATTTTTATGTAGGACAATGCTCCATCATGAACATTGAAGTCTCAACATTTTGGTGGCCAGTAAAGGTGAAAGAATAATAACATGTCCCCTTCTTCACCTGACCTAAACCTTATTGAGAGCTTGTGGGCCCGTATTAAATGGGAGATTTACAGTAAAGGAAAACAGTCACCTCTCTGAGCAGTGTCTGGGAGGCGGTGGTTGGTGCTGCCTAACAAGTTGATCAACGACAAATTAAGAAACTGACAGACTCTACGGATGGAAGACTTATGAAGAGTTGCTCTATTTGTCACTGATAATTTTTTAAAATGTCAGAATTGTACTTTTGTACATTTTGAGTTGCTTGGTTATTATTCTCACTTTAAGAGATGAAAATAAACAATTGAGATGGTTTGATGATTGTGACAAATAATATTGTGACCCATAGTATCTGTCAGATAGATCATCAATATTAGATAAGTGGATGTTTGACACCCACCTCCAATCAGAAGTTTGAAGCTCCTGCAATGGCTGGAAGCAGTGGATTGCCAGCGCTCAGGCCAAGGCAAGTATTTTGCACAACCTAGCTTGTGAACCATTGGCACTAATCCAGTATTGAACCCCCAAGCACATGTATTATAATTTGAGGAAAATACTGTTGTATTGCACACATACTGTCTGGTGACCGGTTCATGCGCCGTTATTTGAATACCATATTTATTATATTGATAGCTGGACCATACATGACAAGCACTTTTTACCATTTACCTTTCGTGTCCCCCCTATTTCCTCATATATTGTAAACTTGCGAGCAGGGTCCTCACTCTTTTGGTATCTGTTGAGTTATGTGTTATTCAGTAATGTCTTTATTGTCTGTACAAGTCCCCTCTGAAATGTGAAGTGCTGCCGAATATGTTGGTGCTACAGAAATAAAAAATATTATTTTATTATTATTAATGATAGTTTTCAACAATTTTTCTGCTTTTTGCTAAAATTAACAGTTATGTTTTATAATTCAATTACATATTTGTATTTTATGTAACAATGTTATTATTCTAACTCAATTCCTAAGCCTAGTCCTAAATCTAATCTTTAGCCTAAACCTAGCCCTAACCCTGAAGTTAACCCTAACCCAACACCTAGCTCTAACCTGAATCCGAGTTAGGGTTACAAAAAGTGTAAAAATATAAACGAATCTCTCAGTAATGAATGATGGCAGTATTGAATCATGTGCATTGCACTACACATGGTTCAATACTGTATTCATTCATTCATTTTTTGCTCACCTTCTATCTTGGCTGCTTCTTATGCAGAGCGCAGTAATCGAGATGAGTATGTCATCTGTAGCAACCGAGATGACAAAGCTCACTTCATTATGCACCTGCATAATGACTTCCATTCCTCAAGCTACACCACTTACCAAAGCTACACCGTGCACAGAGCTGGAACTGCAGTACCTGAGAATAGTCACAATAATTACGTAGTGATAGGTCATCAATATCTAACTTCTGAATATTCTCTTAAGATACAGTATTAGGACAACTTTACATCATTTGCAGCTGGCAGATCTGTAGGTTTCATCCACATTCAGATCCATCTTCTCCATTCCTTCATCTTTGAAAATAGTTATGATATTGAAAAAGAACAAGTATTTATAATCAATTGGACACATTTAATTTCTAATTGTTTTTACAAATCGAGAGTATTTCCCACTATCGGCTATATGACATCTTTATATACCAGTGTGTAAATATTTCTGGCCTTTTGCTGTAGTGTGGCGCTGTGCATTGCTATGTAACATGATACAGTATTTAATCCAGTCTACCATGTCTGGTCTCCTGATATTTAGCGTGCTTAACAACTGCACCTGGGGCATGTTGAATAAAATGTTGGTAGCCTGGAAAATATGTGGGGGAAGGGTTGCTGTGTCATCGCAGACTGTAAAAAGTCACCATGACTTACTAATACATAAGGAATGCCGTCTTCTTTTTTTAAGCAATTATCCCCCGTCCCCTGTTATCTTTACACTAAATACAGTACATCCTGTCCTGAACTGGGCGTTTCAATGTCATCAGGGTCATGTCTCCTTCTAGTGATGTCCTACTTATAATATACAGAAGATATGGAGCATTGGTGGCTTTACAAGGGCTGAATCTAGTAACCAATGCCCTTGGTACATGCACAGGAAGTGATGGGGAGTAGGCGGTGGGCATCTCAATAGTAGTACGTGATGAACGTGCCATAATTACATATTTAGTAGATGATGTGGACCTCCCCTTAAGAATTTGCAACCTCCTCACTCTTTCCTACTCTGCAAGACCCTGTTCCTCCCTCCCTGTGTACTGTAGACTAGTGTCTTGCACACCCTTCCCCCTACACATAATTGTGTGCACACCACTAAAACACCATCACACTAGTATCTTGCACACTCCCGGGAAAGAAAAGAACACTAGTGAGGTCTACGTCTTGAGAAATAATCTACTTTTGTAAAGAACAAAAATTTGGATTTCTAAGACTATTATTTCCAGGAGCGCACAGCTTAGAGGGAACAGGGCTCACACACCCCAGCCCTACACAGTCAGCCCCCTATAGATGATCATCAAGCTGCTCTCTCCTCAATGCAGCAAGTCCATGTTACAGCCAATCCCAGGGCAGGAAGTGGGTTGGATCTAACATGTCACTGTAGGAGAGGAAAGAAAAAAAAGACATCTACATCTCTGAGCTTGTAGGGCAGTGAGAAGGAGAGCTCAGCTGCTATCTGTCACTTTCTATACAGCCCACTGAGACTACAAATTTGGGACAATTCGCAGCACAAGAGGGGCCCAAGACTCTACCAAAGCCAGTCTGCAGGATGATAGCTGCCCAGCTCCTGGCCTATTACTTCACAGAGCTCAAAGATGACCAGGTCAAAAAGGTGAGCCCTAACCTCCATATCCCCATGTGACAGCCGCAGTTGGGCATTGCTTGCCATGCATACAGTGCTATTACTTCACTAGTACGTATACAATGTATCACTGTGGTTCAATGGATACAGGTACAGCATGTATGAGAAGGAGGACATTGTATCCATGATGAAGGCTGCAGTGTCCTTGAAAGCAGGATGTAGGAGACATTGTGTGTAGAAGACATTGTGTGCTTGTGACCCTCTGCTGAGGCCTTTCTGTAGATCCTGTGCACCCTGGTAATGGCCTGTGGCATCCGGCTGCCAAAATTGCTTGTAGAAAGGTTACCTGTAACAACACCTGGTGTAACCGTGCAGCAGTGGGCGTGATCCACACTACCTACAACTGTAGTAGACATGCATGATCTAACCTTCAACATAATGATGTATGGCCCTAGTTATAATCTATCTAAAAAAGAGAGGTATTTAAAAAATCTTAAAAAAAAGATAAATAGTAGTATTCATATATATACATATATATATATAATATCCATATATCTTCTATACTGCTTTCACAGTATCTAATGGATGCATAATAGATCATTTATTTATGTGTATATATATTATATATATATTATATATATATATGTATATATATATATATATATATATATATATATATAAAACCTAAACCAGAGATGAGAGAATCGATTAGCAGAACCATGGGTCATGTCAATAGTCCATGGGCGCCGGAGTGGTGCCCAGCAAGCTCCATCTTACCTGCCGACATCACAGCCGCCTCTTGTGATTAGTAAGCCCAGCGCTGCATCGTTGTTGAAATGTGATTCACGCATGACGCCGTGCTGGGCTACTAATCAGAACAGACACCGGGGATGACAGCGGCTCATAAAACTCCCATCCATCGTCCACAGAATAGTGATGTGACCCCTGGATCATGGTTTTGCAAATTGATTCACTCATCTCTAATCGTTTAGATGATATAAAAATAGATATTACTCTGAAAGTTGTATAGAAGATATATAGATATGAGATCAGATATCTATCTATCCTTTATCAATCTGTCCATATATCTATTATCTATTTTTAGTATGATTGTCATAGGCTCACGGAGCCACCACATATTCCATAGCGCTGTACAATGCTTGCCACAACGTACATGGTATTATACATTCATATAGTGCCTGTATGAGCTGTCTGAAGGGAACAAGTCAGTGTAATGGCAGCTGGCGATTTCTTTAGTTAACTATGTCCCTGCTAATCCTCCTGAGTATACACAGAAGGGAAGGCTGCCTTTATCTACGAGGACACACCTTAGTGTAGGAGTCTTCATTACATGGCAGGTCACCTCTCATTCGGCATCACTCACCATCATTAAACCAATCCATACCACTGTTATCCAGTCACCGGCACCTAATAAATGGCATTGTTCAGGCGTGTGACCTCTGCTGCCGTCTACATGTCCTAGAAATATCCTGAGGGGAGGTCAGACCACTTGGATCATTTAATAGAAGGCAGCCATTACTGACATTCTTTTGCGGTTGTTGGCTTCTGTTCATATTTGACTTATTTGCTATTTCTAGTGAAGACCACGTATGCCAGTGTGTTAGGTAGTGATCTGGTTTATGGCTGGTGTAAAATACATCAATCAATGTCACTTTACTCTGTAATCAATGTCCCTCCCTGTTCCTGAAATGATTCTGGATGGATGTTATACCACCAGGCCGATTATACTGAGACGTAGAAGTCCAGTTGCATGAAACCTTTAATGGATTTGTCTGTTTTAGGATGGACGTACATCACAGGGATAGGCGCGCAATGTAAAGTGACTGAGTGCATCTTCTCCGTTCTCCTGACCTTGTATATGCCAATCTGTCTACTCATTAAAGGACTGTGTTCTCTGAAAAAAAAAAACCACCGGAATAAGAAATGATGTGCCATAAAAAGAACTATTAGAAAGGCTGACCATTACTACTAAAATGAGAGCACGGTAATGCATCTGATAATAGGGCATCATTAATGATCCATATAGGTTACAAATCATAGTACAAATAATAAGTCACTGCGTCTCCCCCACGTATCAATTATTCAGCCATTTCTTAGTTATTTCCCTAGTTTGGAAATATTTTGCGATAATAATATAGCTGTATTAACAGATTTCTCAGGGGTCTTTAGCTTTTATTCCCTAAGTCTTTGACAATGGGTCAAAATATATAACAGGGCCTCAACCACATCTAATGTTCTCCTGAGGAACCAGGTCATTGAAGAACTTCCTTGTTATGTGGTGCTTTTCTATTTCTGTATGATTAAAGGGGTTGTCCAGGACTAACATATTAATGACCTATCCATCAGCTCACCCGAGACCCCCACTGATCATCTGCTCTGACAATGGCTGGATGTACACAGTGTACGGACCTGGAGCACAGTGGCTCAATATGCTGTATGGTGACCACTTTTGGTGTCCTGCACATTATCTCTTATTCATCTGATTAGAAGCTGATCTGCGAATGCCCTGGGTGGTCACTAAACAGTATACGGATGATCTGGCTCTATATATTAGTCACGTCCAGCAGCTGCCAGAGCAGATGAAAGCTAATTGGTGGATTGGTCCTCAATATCTTTGTTCTGGACAAACCCTTGAACTAACTGTGGCCATACATATTATAGAATCATAGAATCATAGAATGGTAGAGTTGGAAGGGACCTCCTGGGTCATCTGGTCCAACCCCCTGCTCAAAGCAGGATTCACTAGATCATCTCAGACAGATGTCTGTCCAGCCTCTGTTTGAAGACGTCCATTGAAGGGGAACTCACCACCTCTCGTGGCATCCTGTTCCACTCATTGATCACCCTAACTGTCAAAAAGTTTTTTCTAATATCTAATCTGTGTCTCCTCCCATTTAGTTTCATCCCATTGCTTCTAGTCTTTCCTTGTGCAAATGAGAATAAAGATGATCCTTCTACAATGTGAAAGCCCTTGACATATTTGTAGACAGCTATTAAGTCTCCTCTCAGTCTTCTTTTTTGCAAGCTAAACATTCCCAAATCCTGCAACCGTTCCTCATAGGACATGGTTTGCAGACCAGTCACCATTCTGGTCGCTCTTCTCTGAACTTGCTCCAGTTTGTCTATGTCTTTTTTAAAATGTGGTGCCCAAAACTGTACACAGTATTCCAGATGAGGTCTGACCAAAGAGGAGTAAAGACCGATAATGACTTCACGTGATCTAGACTGTATGCTTCTGTTAATACATCCCAGAATTGTATTTGCCTTTTTTGCTGCTGCATCACACTGTTGACTCATGTTCAGTCTATGATCTATTAGTATACCTAAGTCTTTTTCACATGTACTGTTGCTTAGCTCTATTCCTCCCATTCTGTATATGCTTTTTTCATTTTTATTGCCCAGATGTAGTACTTTGCATTTTTCCCTGTTAAAAACCATTCTGTTGGTTGCTGCCCACTGCTCCAGTTTATTTAGGTCTTTTTGAATCCTCTCTCTCTCTTCTCTAGTATTAGCTATCCCTCCTAGCTTTGTGTCATCAGCAAATTTAATCAGCTTACCCTCAATTCCTTCATCTAAATCATTGATAAAGATGTTGAACAATACAGGTCCCAGGACGGAGCCCTGTGGTACCCCACTTGAGACATTCATCCAGCTGGATGTGAAGCCATTTACAACCACCCTTTGAGTCCGATCACTAAGCCAGTTATGAATCCACCTAACAGTTGCCTGGTCCATTGCATACTTGGTCATTTTTTCAATAAGGATGGTGTGAGATACTTTGTCAAATGCTTTGCTGAAGTCAAGATATACTATATCTACAGCATTTCCCTGATCCACCCAGTCAGTGATTCTGTCATAGAAGGAAATTAAGTTAGTCTGACATGACTTGTTAGTTACAAACCCATGCTGACTCTGGTTAATCACTTCATTCTTATCCATGTACTTACATACATGTTGTTTAATAATTTGTTCAAAGATCTTTCCTGGTATAGAAGTCAGACTCACCGGCCTATAGTTCCCTGGGTCCACCTTCTTCCCCTTTTTGAAGATAGGAACAACATTTGCTCTTCTCCAGTCTTCTGGGACTTCTCCTGTTCTCCAAGAATTTTCAAAGATTATGGAGAGTGGTTCTAAAATTTCTTCTACGATCTCCTTCAGTACTCTGGGGTGTAATTCATCTGGACCTGGAGACTTGAACTCATTTATGTTAGCTAAATATTCCCTCACAATCTTTCTGTTTACAGATAACTTGGATTCCTCTATTCCTTTAAAAGGACAGTGAAGATCAGTTGATGTTACATTTTCTTTCTGAGA
Source organism: Phyllobates terribilis (assembly GCF_046119375.1). Taxonomy (NCBI): domain Eukaryota; kingdom Metazoa; phylum Chordata; class Amphibia; order Anura; family Dendrobatidae; genus Phyllobates; species Phyllobates terribilis. Next base: position 506,002,408 of record NW_027362765.1, on the reverse strand, counting down.
GAAAACAGATGCAAAATAGGAATTAAAAAGTTTGGCCTTCTCAACATCCTCTCTTACCATTTCTCCATTTTCATCCTGTAAAAATCCTATAGCATCTTTGACTTTTCTTTTACTTTTGACATACCCCCAAAATCCTTTTTTATTGCTTTTGACATCTCTTGCAAGCCTTAATTCATTGTCAGCTTTAGCTAACCTGATACGTGCCCTGCAGGATCTGCAGACTGCATTATAATCTTCTTTAGATATGCCTCCCTCTTTCCATTTAATAAACATTTCTTTCTTTCTTTTTAGCATGTGTTTAAGTTCTGTGTTCATCCATCCTGGTTTCCTTAAAAGCTTTCCATTCTTCCTACTTTTCGGGATTGTTAACGATTGTGCTTTGAGAATCTCATTTTTAAAAATTTCCCATCCTTCCTGGACATTTTTGTCCTTAAGGACATCCAGCCATTGGATCCCTCCTATTCTCTTTCTGAGTCTCTTAAAATCTGCCTTTCTAAAATCTAACCTTGAAGTTTGAGTCTTCACATGTCTTCCTCCTCTAGTTATCCAAAATTCTATAATAGCATGATCGCTGCCTCCTAGGGTCCCAGCCACCTTTACCTCCTCAACCATTTCCTCCCTGTTTATAAGGATTAGATCCAAAGTAGCAGATCCCCTTGTTTTCTCCCCTACCTTTTGGAAGATAAAGTTGTCAGCAAGAGAGGATAAGAATTTGCTTGACCTGTTAGTTTTACTTGAGAGAGATTCCCAACAAATGTCTGGATAGTTGAAATCTCCCATGACCACTACGTCATATTTTTTGGAGAACTTGGTCATTTGATACATAAAGAGTTCATCCATATCTTCAGCTTGCCCAGTCAATGTCAACCAAACTCATTGACTAAGGTAGGACCAGCCGAACACCTGATGTGTATGGGGGTCTCTGTACTCTGTCTTGAATGCAGTTATATTTCATCCTGCCCAATCATAATGTTCTTGGTGAAAATAAACCTTCACCAGAGGAGTCTTGCAGCTGTTTACTCCCATCTCCCTATTGAGAACATATATACCCCTGACAGAGTCGGCCATGCATGTGTATGGTCAGCTGTCAACTGGAAGAGCATTTGGCCAACAGCCATCTGAAGTGTAAAGCCAACTTTAGGGTCCATGCACACGGCCATTATTTTGTGACAAAATGGGAACGATTTTTCGAACTATTTGATCAAATTAGTTTTGTGGATTTATGTTACCATAACATTTGTGCTGACAAGATCTCACAAGTTCGAGTCAAATTATAACTTTCTGGTTTCATTATAATAGAAAGATTGCTGCTCATTCAAAATACTCCATATATCAAGGCCGACTAAAACATTTCCTGTCACAAATGGTAATTTTGTTTTGTTTTCCAACCGTGGACAAGATGTGGCCAAAAACCTCATTTATCAGAACTTTCCAAGAGTGAAACGGACCTTATTGCCCATAGCAACCAATCACAGTGCACCTTTCATTTTTCCAGAGCAGTTGATTAAATGAAAGCTGAGCTCTCATTGGTTGTCAAGGGTAACAAAGCAAAATTTTAGTCCTGGACAGTTTTCATAAATGTGTTACTAGTGTAACTGGTCCATTTTCACTGTTTTATTAAAGGGGTTGTCCAAGGGATAGGTGATATGGCTGATCGGTGGGTGTTCCATCGCTGGGACCCACACCGAACCCTGACAGACTACTTTTGTCCTCATTACAAAATACCATGGCAGGGTGGATGCTTGACTGCTGCTCCATTCATTGTCTATTGGACTGCTGGAAAAAGCCGAGCACAGTGCTCGGCAGCCCCATAGTGAGGGAATGGAGTGCTAGTCAATCATGTGCACTATCGCTGCATTTTAATGGGGATTAGTTCATGTGCCAGCGGTTGGGCCCCCAAAGGTCAACATGTTATCTTGTTTTCACTACTTGTTTTCACTGAACAACCCCTTTAACTAATATCAAGGACTACATTTTTAGATAGATCAGCAAAATATATAGTTTTATTGCTAATCATAGACTAATGCATCCTACCAGTCTTATAACCTTTTTCACTCCTGCCGTTGCTGCTGATATTGTTCATGCTAATGGCTGTACATGTATTTTCTCAACCTATAACTGATCAAATTGTTTTTTTAGACTAACACTCGTCTTTAAGAGTGGGATTGTTATATCTTTGACCGTCTTACTAGATCACATAATACCGCAGCTCACTAGACGGCTTCCTGAATTGTGTAACCATGACAACACACAGAAGGTGTGACAGGAAGAAGCATTGTATCCGCGCACTCATGAGAGCCTCCATATAATTCTGTATCAGATGACGGTGACACTGCTGTGACGTTGTAACATAACACCGGTTTATCAAATAAGATGATTTCTTGGAAGGATGAAAGCAGATTGTACAATGCGGCACAAAATGACTTGCGTTGTCTTTTGTAGTGATGGTGGAATGTTCTGAATACGCCATTTATCAGAATAATATTATAATGGAGTTTGTCGCGTTGTCTAGTTGCCATTATTTTTCTGGTTAAGCCTTGGCTGCAAAATTCTTGAGACATAGTGAAAAATAGACTTGATTGTATGCCTCTTTGTTTTCACAAAATAACCCGCTGTCAATAAGCGGAATATGTGTGCGACATATGCGTGCACTTTACCTACTTCTTCACAGCCATTAAAAGCATAAGCAGTGGTTATGTGACCGGCTGAAACTACAAACTCACTGCTTCAAGGAATCAGCCGCCATGACTGCAAGTGTTTCCAGCAGCATGGCCTCATGCATTTCATAGAAAGTCACTGTCATGGTGACAGATTTCCATTGAGCCCATTGTTATTCGGGCCTGAGAAACCTCATCCTAGGGATGGAGGATTCATTGCACTCAATTCAGCACACTCAGACCTTGAAATTTAAATGGATTATTTAAAGGGAACCTGTCATCAGGAAATGACCTATGACCATGGCCCCACTATCAGTATTTCATCAGTATTCAGTCAGTATTTTTTCTCAGGAGTGGGTGCCAAAGCCAGGTGAGGAACAATCAGAGAAAAGGTATAATAGAAACAAGTCACCAATTCTGCATTTATCACCCACTCATGGTTTTGGATCCCACTCCTGAGAAAAAATACTGACTGAATACTGACCGAATACTGATTGTGGGGCCGTGGCCTATAGCTTAGATAAGATTTTTCTGTTACATTTTATTTTCACTAAACCTGTGTATATGTGTATGTAGTGTGTGTGTTAATATACTCATCTACCGCTGTCCACTCCAGTATCCAGCACAGTTCTGGTCCTCTTCTCAGTGACACCACTTTTTAGACTATCCGGGTCACTCTATGGTCTATCTGTGAGTCGGAAGTCTCTTTTACAATGTAAGTCTATGCAGGGGCGGACATAACATTAGTGCAACCTGTGCGGTTGCATAGAGGCCCAAGAGGTAAGGGGGTCCATTTCCAACGCCAAAGCAGGTGGAATTGATGAGCTATTGGGCTGCAAAGGGCCCATAAACTGTTTTTGCAAAGAGGCTGACATCTGTCTGTGTCTGCCAGTGAGTCTATGTATCCTCGTTTTGATGCTCCATAGGGTTACATTGTAAAAGCTACTTCTGGGCCATGCAGAGCTAAGCATGACCCGGAGATTCTGCAGAGCAGTGATGTCACTGAGAAGAGGAGCAGAATGGCGCTGGATACTGGAGAAGATGGCGGTAGGTGAGTATATTAACACACACTACACTACATACACATATACACAGGTTTAAACCATGTTCACACATTCAGTATTTGGTCAGTATTTTACCTCAGTATTTGTAAGCCAAAATCAGGAGTGGGTGATAAATACAAAAGTGGTACCGTGTTTCTTTTATACTTTTCCTCTGATTGTTCCACTTTTGGTTTTGGCTAACAAATATGGATGTAAAATACTGACCAAATATTTAACATGTGAACGTGGCCTTAGAAAGAAAAAAAATGCAAACGATAGTGTCATTGCTCTTAATGTACATGTGCATCTCCTGAAACTGTAGTATGAGTCTTAAAAAGCTCCAGTGGCCAACGTGATTTCACTTTTTTTTTAATTTTTAATAAAAATTGTGTTACGGAAGAAAAAAGCATTGCAATATTAAAAAAAAAATACATTTAACACAAAAACCTAATTAAACAATGGGTAATTTTCTGATGACACATTCCTGTTAAGTCCTGTGTTTTCCAAGTCCACATCAATAATTAATGATTTCTCCTATTTTTGATACTCATTACATCCTGTACTTAGGGTATGTAATAACCCCCATAAACTTTACTAAACATCATCACATGTGTTAACTGTGTTTAGTCTTTGTATATGTGTATAACAAGGAACTTATTTCCTTATTAACCAAGTTTGCCTCCTATATAGGTTTGCACCTGATAATGAATGTCAGTCACTTGCTAGGACACACCTATGCATACAGTGCAGTCCACCTGTTCATACACTCCCATACTGCTGTTATAGCACTGATCAATGACTTCATTGCAGCATCTCGATTACTGGAAATACAAAAGATAAGATTATCTGCATAGCATTCCTGCATTTATGGCTTCCTTTCTATTGGCAAAGAATTGTCCGAAAAAATATATATATATTATCAGAATGGGGCATCTTTTGGCCATTAGATGGAATAATTCTGAAGGTTTACCACCTAGTTGTACAAAATTCAAGGAATCTGTCACCAGGTTTTTGCCACCTAATCTAAAAGCAGCATAATATAGGGGCAGAGACCCTGATTCCAGAGATGCTTCACTTACTGTGCAGCTTGCTGTAGTTTTGATCAAATCATTGTTTTATGAGCAGGAGATTATGACTAAACAACTAGTAAACCTGCATCCTTATAGTCCTTATAGTCCTTCATTTTCATTAGATCTGTTTAACCCCATTCCCACCACTGATTTCACAGAAAGCTGTCAGTCAATGGTTTGGGTGGGGTTATACAAGGCTCAGCATTCAACTGGTAGATCTGCAACAGATAAAATACTGGTTTTATCAAAACTGCAGCAAGCAGCCAAGTAAGTGGTATGTCACTGGAGTCAGTGTTTTTGCATCATGCTGCTCTCAGACCGGATGGGAATCCTCCCATTGAGTGCACTGTGCGCTGTGAGGATTCCCCGGTGCTGGGATCAGGAAGTCATTTGATTTCAAGTATGTGATTTGCATACTTCTGGCCACATTCTGACTAGACTATATCCTTCCTCGCTCAATTCACTTGCATTGAGGCTGCACACATCTAGTTGGCATGTGACTGCATGTATGGAAATTGCACACTTACAGTCACGCACCAGCTGCTCCCGGCTCCAGTACCGGAAAATCGGCAGGACACGTCTAGTCGGAGTCTGACTAGAAGTATGCAAATCACATACTTATGGTCACATGACAGCCATCTCTCCCGGCGCCTGCACTGGGGAATCCTCACAGCGCACAGTGTACGCGATGTGAGGATTCACAAGTCTGCAGTCATATAGAGTAACTGCAGATTTATAGCTTAAGACAGGACAACCCCTTGAAGAATGGACGACAACCCAGATGGCCACATTTATAGACTGCTGATATCACTCACACATAGAGTGCCACTTCTTGTCAGCAATCCCATTGAACTATGCTGTAGCAGACTGTACTGACACATACCTTGGGACATTAGACATGTAGACTAGGCCTTTTTTATAGATAAATATCATAAGCTGTCCATTGAATTCTGAAGATTTTTCATTATTTTTTATTACATTTTTCATATTATCGTGCATTTCACAACATACACAGCAAATACGAGTATGCAAACACTGGGTGCCAGTTTTACAGCATTTTTTTCTTTAGGAAAAATGTCTAAGCTGAGGCCTTAAAATCACAAGAGTTTAATATTACAAGCTTTCCCAAGAGCGTTTCCAAATTTCTTCAGACAGTTTATCTATGTGGTAATGTCTAAACTGGTGGTTTTTTTTTTTTTTTTTTTTTACAGCATTGAGAAATGTTCAAATAGCGATAATTCAATTTTATAGTCTGATTACATTTTCCAGTGATAATATTATTTCATTATAAAAAGATGAGCTGTAATAATGAATGGTAATAAAATTGGTTATATACTGGTTGTACATGTCCAGAAATGTATCCCCATTATCTGCTATGATGGAAAAAGCAACATGAATAGATGCATCTATAAAGTTATTGTTCAAATTAAAAAGCCAGCTAATCTGATTAATTTTTCTTTATTATGTTCCAACTCATTATGGAATTCTATGGGAAGTCATTGAAAACGTCACATACATCACAGATCCCACGGTGGAGCAGGAGGGCACAATTATTGCAAACTTGTTATCAGTCAATTAGCAATTTTGACTATGCATTACTACACTGAATTCAGGCAGCTCGCTGGTAATAGACTCCTCTGGGGAACTGTTAAAGAACTAAATATATAGTACTGTAGCCAAGAAATATGCATAATTTCATATGCAATCTAATTTTTTTGTTAAATGGAATCTGTCAGCAGGTTTATGAGGTATAATTTGAGAGCAGTATAATATAGGGCCAGAAAGCATGATTGTAGGGATGTGTCACTTACTGGGCTGCTTGGTGTAGTTTTGATAGAATCCCTGCTTTGTCTGATGTAGATGTAGCAGTGCTCAGAATGCTGAGCCCTGTATAACCCGCCCACACCCATGATTGGCAGCTTCCTGTGTACACTGTGCATTGTGAGCAAGCTGCCAATCAGTGAAAGGGGCGGGGTCACATAGATTAGCCTGACTGATCTGCACCAGAGATGTAGTCCTGTAGTGTTAATCAGGCTCTCGTGCCCTATACTATGCTGATCTCAGATTAAATAGCAAAACCCTGCTGATAGATTCCCCTTAAGAACACAGTGCAGTGATATAGGGTATGGGAGAGTGTAGAGGTTTCTGCTTCATTCTGCCTTGCTGTCTAAGTAGACCCAATTTCCCCTATACTCCATAATAAGATACGAATATTACAAATGGCACATGGTAGGCATTGAGGCCTAAATCCTTCCAGTCATATTTGTAAGTTTCAGTCATACATTGCATAACTTTTAAATTTGGTAAAGTTTCCCTTTTTCACAGTGCTAAAACAGGTAGAAGAATCTCACAAATGTTCAATTGAAGATAGAATCTAATATCCTTTGGCTCCCCGACACCTTAGCTAGTGGTTGGTTGAAAGCTTGTTTGTCTGACAGCTATCTTTCCTGACTCCCCCGTATACATGACTGCAGGCCAAGCATGTGTGTGATCTGAATGGGCAGAATGGAGACATCATCTCTTGGGTGAGAGTCAGGAGGCCCAATAGATGGTGGGCGAGTTTGGCTGATTTTAATATAAGGTGATTGGAGGCCTAATGCAGGCCTGCACGACATACGAACCGTGGGCTGCATGTGGCCCGCCAAGGAGTTTGTTACAGCCCACAGCACCTGGGAGAAGCCGCTCCCATTCTTCCTATATTTATGTATTCGCATCTTTCTGGTTTTGACACTACATTCATGTACTGATGGTGGTTCTGGCACCGCACTCATGTACTGAATGTGGTTTTGATCTTGAACACATACAGCAATCCATAACGTACTTCATAGCTATGTTAAAACTTAAAAATCTTCACAATTTAAAGATTTGAGATTATAAGGAGGATTTGGCGAATTTCTGCTCCAAAAACTAAGTTATACTAAGTTAGCTTGTATTCACACAAATTTTTTTCGAGGAGAAACTCTCCAAATCCTCCTCAAAACTTGGTTCTGGTGATGTATTGATGGTGGTTCTGGTCATGTATTCATGTAAGTACCCCTTTAAAAATGTTTGTGGCCCTTGGGATTGGTTCAGTGTGGCAATATGGCCCTTGGACCAAAAATGTTGTGCATCCCTGGCCTAATGAGTGGATTATGTCTCTGTTCAAAGATTTATTTATTGGGTTCCATTGAAATTATTGTAAACATAGAAAGAAAAGACAGTAGCAGTAAATTAAGGGTCTTTTATTTAGCTGTTATTGCCCCATTTTGCAAACATTTGCAAAATGTGTTGCAAAACTCTTGTAATCCTTCTTAAATGGGTTGTCCACCTTTTTAGGGACTTTTTTTAATCATGTAATAGGGGATATAAATCATTTTTGCAATTGGATTTCATTAAAAATTGTGCACTTTTTGCCTTCTATAGCTTTTGTGTTGCACTATATATTGTTGGCTGCATTACGATAGTCTGATAGGAAATTTGCAACTTTTTTTCATGCAAGTTAAATGTGCAGGGAAACAGCCTACAAAAGCCAAATGGTGCAATATTTTTAATGGATACTAATTACAAAACTGATTTTTAGCCCCAAATTCGTGCATTTTAGTAAAAAAATAATAATTGCCCCTAAAGGTGGACAACCACTCTGACTTTCATTTCCCTTCTCCTCTCTCTCTGATTTCCCTGCTTTCCTTTATCCTGTAAAAGGAACACATGATCAAGACATGATTTAAAGTATATTTTCATTTCCCATTTCATTATCTATAGTTAAAATCATTTTGACATTCTCTACTTTCCACACTACCCACTGTTTCGGATTTAAGATGGACAGTAAATGATAGACATAACTTAGCTTCCCCCCTCTCTGCACAGTAACCTCTGCACAAATCACCGAGCATGTCTGGCACACTCTCCCATAGAAATCAATGCGCCCAGATATGAAACCTCCAATGTCATAGGGCTATCGTAAAGCATATCTCTGAATGCTGCTAACAGAGCAGCGGCTCAATCAGGATAGCCACCCCCACATGTCCAGAGAATAGACAAAAAGGCAAGGTGTCAGTATTCACCCCGGATGGGCCTAGAAATGTTCATGGCATGTATGAGCACAGCACAGTTTCTCCAGAGCTGAACATTTCTAAGCCTGTGTCAGTATATTACATGCTGGTTCTCAGATATTAGACATGTTCAATCTTGCATGTTAGTCGTTGAAAAATTCCTATATGATCTTTGAAATTTCTTGTAATAAGTCACAATAATTGTGTCTCAGTAATAACACAAAACCCTGGTTGAGAATCACAGAAGCCAAAAAAGCTAAAAAAAAATACATTTATGGCAATTTTTATTATAACTTTACCAGACAAGTCATTAAAAAAAAAGCAAGTAAACATAGTATTATCCCTAATGTTTGGGTTGAGTGAGTGATACATAGCACGGGATTTAATAAAAACAAAAAAAGGGAGAATTTCTATGTGTCTAACGTCTAACCATTGACGTTCGTGGTTTGCTTCTCCCTGCCCCACTCCAGGTGATTGACAGGTTTCTCCTTATATAGACAAATGGGAGAGATCTATCAATCTACTGGAATGGTGCAGGGAGAAGCCAGAATAACCACAGCTTGCTGCAATCGCGCGGCCAGGCTCCGATTCATGCTGCCCGTGGTCCAGGCAGGCTGAATCCAATGACAGGTTCTCTTTAAAATATGGTCAAAAATTAATTCCACTCATGAACATGTAAAATTTTGTTGTTAGGTAGAGTTTAAAAAATAAATAAAAAATGATGGGGCCCCTTTTCCCTCAACCTTTGTCACAAATGAAGACTTTAAAGGTCCCTTTCATAATAGAGAAAAGTTGACTGAACCTACCGATTTTGGCACCAACAATACATGTGTTTAGGAGGATCAGGAGAGCTAAGTGTCAGCAGTCGGTAATCTATGATATATCGCTCCCTTAAGGGTAAATTCCGATGTCATAGACACGTTTTGCCGTGGTTATACCTTGAAAAATCTAATTTTTGTCACTTGTAGATTTGGATTTTTTGTGCAGATGTCACCATTATCCAGTCATATAGATTGGATAGCTATCTCTACCGAGCGTCCCTGTGTTCTCTATGAAAGAGTCGCTGTCAGATTCCTCTCTGCCAAACAAATGGATCTGCTGATGAAATTCCAACAGATTACCAGATCCTTCTCTCACTGTCAGGAGAGATTTGGAAGACTCCCATACACATTTGATGGTCAGACAATTCAACCAAAAATGGTTGGTTCGGTGGACTTTTATGGAAGCTCTATGGGGGCCTTTAATTTTGCAACAAATCTGTCAATATAATGTAAGGTCCTTCATACACAATATTTTTATGTTTTTTAACATGTTATACGGCTAGTAATCATATCTGCTGGGTGATTCTGGACCTTTCAGACTTAGGTAATGTTTTCTTCTTCTTTACAGATTGATAAGTACCTGTACGCAATGCGACTTTCAGATGAGACATTATTGGACATCATGTTCAGGTTCAAAAAAGAGATGGAAAATGGTCTCTCGAGGGACACCAACCCAACAGCAATTGTCAAGATGCTTCCAACATTTGTGAGATCCATTCCTGATGGCTCAGGTAGGCTGGACGATATTCTTATGTTCTCCTAGGGCTGCACTAAAGTCCACTCTCCCACATTTTAGCTCAGGTTTTTTCCAGATTATATGTTTAAGCAGATTGATGGGGATTATTTTTTATTCGAGCAGCTAGGTATTATCACATTCAGATTATTCATAAGGGAAAGTATTTTTCTCTAATGCTGTCAAGGTTACACACAATGGGGCATATTGATCACTACTGTATGCCTTTCAGGTCTTTTTCACATCCAGTTTACTCTTATAGAAATACGCTGCTATTCACATGGACAATTTTTACACGGGCGTTTTCAAAAACGCAGCATGAGCTATTGTAAACCATTTTACTGATGGAATGCGCCCATTAAAGTGTATGGGGAATGCTTAAAATATGGATGCATCAGTATTGCATCCACATTTGATCATTTTTTGATCAGTTTTTGCATCCGTATTTGCATTTATTGCTATTATTTTCTATTGGGCAAGAATGGATCTGTTTTTAGATGGCTTGCCAGATATGAACATTTTCGTGCATTCTGTAGATACTCGGTGTCCTACATTAAGCAATATTCCCTTGTAGAAGAAGGCTCAAAAATTGAGTGCAATATTGGTGCATCTGTTGCATGTTCAGTTCCATAGGTTCATGGTATTAAGGTTGAAAGAAGACCCAAGTCCATCAAGTTCAACTTAAACCCTAACATGTTGATCCAAAGGAAAGCAAAAGCCCATGAGGCAGATGCTAATAGCTCCATATTAGAGGAAAATACCTTCCTGACTCCACATACAACAATCAGACTAGTTCCCAAGATGAACGTCCCATCACAGAATCTAGTGCCCATAATCTGTAATATTATATTTTCAAGAAAGGCGTTTAGTGACAAGACCATTATATCATCATGTGGCAGAGAGTTCCATAATCTCACTGCTCTTACAGTAAAGAATCCCAATATGTGATGATGATTCATTCTTCTGTCCTCTAGACCAGAGGTCCCCAACCGCCGGTCCGCGGACCAGGACCGGGCCGTTGGGGTTTTTCAGCCGGTCCGCGGGGAGAGGGGGCCCCTCCAGCCTCCAGCAGGGCCGCCATCAGGGCATGACTGCCCTGACTCCAGTATGGGGCCCGGCCGGTAGGAGCCCCCTCGGAGCCCCCCTCTTGTGCGTCTCTCTCCTCATGGGGCCCCCGGCCGCATGCTAAGCGCCGGGTCCGGGACATCTTAGCGCTGCGCTGCTGCGGCAGCACCTTCATGATTCCCCTGACTTCCGGTCATGTGACGGCGCCGTCACATGGCCGGAAGTCAGGAGAACCTGGTGTCAGCGATTTGGACGAGCGCCAGGATTCTGCAGGGATCGCATGGGGGTAAGTATAACAAGTTTTATTTTTTTTTAAATACAATTAACTAGGAGTGGGGGGAATGGGAGATGCACATGGGGGGAGGGGAGAGATGAGAGATGCACATGGGGGAGGGGAGAGATGAGAGATCCACATGGGGGGGAGGGGAGAGATGAGAGATGCACATGGGGGAGGGGAGAGATGAGAGATCCACATGAGGGGGAGGGGAGAGATGAGAGATGCACATGGGGGAGGGGAGAGATGAGAGATCCACATGGGGGGGAGGGGAGAGATGAGAGATGCACATGGGAGGGAGGGGAGAGATGAGAGATGCACATGGGGGGAGGGGAGAGATGAGAGATGCACATGGGAGGGAGGGGAGAGATGAGAGATGCACGGGGGGGTGAGAGATGCACGGGGGGGTGAGAGATGCACGGGGGGGATGAGAGATCCACGGGGGGGATGAGAGATGCACGGGGGGTGGATGAGAGATGCACGGGGGGTGGATGAGAGATGCACGGGGGGGTGAGAGATGCACGGGGGGTGGATGAGAGATGCACGGGGGGGTGAGAGATGCACGGGGGGTGAGAGATGCACGGGGGGGATGAGAGATGCACGGAGGGGATGAGAGATGCACGGAGGGGATGAGAGATGCACGGGGGGTGGATGAGAGATGCACGGAGGGGGATGAGAGATGCACGGAGGGGGATGAGAGATGCACGGGGGGGGATGAGAGATGCACGGGGGTGAGCTGCACATGGGGGGGTGAGAGATGCACATGGGGGGGTTATGTTTACATAACTTTGTTGCCTTATGAAGGGCGGGGGGGCCCCCAAAAATTTCTTGCACAGGGGCCCACTACAGTCTGTGTCCGCCCCTGGGATGAAGTAAATGCAGCTGAACAGCAGCTGTCAGGACAGCTGCCCTGTCCTGCTGCAGGGCGTGATGGGGCCTCAGTGATGCGGCTCCTGGCACAGCACATTATGTGGGGCTCCTGGCATAGCTCCTGGCGGGGACCTGGTCTACACTATATGATAAGTATGCACTAAACTCCAAATCCTTCCATTACCCCGCCCCCATATGACCAAAGCCCCGCCCACCCCACCCCCTCCTTGCTGGGCCATGGAAAAATGATCTTGCTTCAAGCCGGTCCCTGGTGCAAAAAAGGTTGGGGACCACTGCTCTAGACGTAGATGATGCCCCCTTGTTACCGGTGCAGCCCTTTTCTGACTGCCCCATGTCTTTTGACGATGGGTGGTCAAGGTCCTGAGTCGAGCACATGATTGCCAGGTGTCTGCCAGGGATAGAATAGCTACTGGGTTTTAGCAGTGTTTGATCACTATAGGGGCTGTTTGTCCTACACCAAGGGTTCCTTTGAATTCCCCAGTTATAGTAAAAAATTGAGCAATAGAAAAAAATCAATGTGCCCTGGAGATCTTTTATGCCCTCAGTGAGCATGCTGTAATCACTCCATGGCACACTGATTGACGGCCATCTGTGAACACAAACACACATACACACTGAAGAGCAGGCTGTCAATCAAAGTGTAGGGGAGTGATTACAGCATTTCACTGTGTAGTGAACCCCCCTGTAGCTACACCTTGGTTGCATAACTTCATTATCCCAACACTTCAGTTTTTTGTGTTTAAACCCATGTAACTGCAGCACGCTTTTGGATTGCAATGTGCGTAAAAATATACAGCTTTACATATACAGCACTGCGTGTGGTTCGGACGTGGAATGGCTTCCTGTCACTTATCTGTATGTATTTGAATAGCAGCATTGTGTGACCTTATCCGGGTAGGAATGACCCACTTTCTTCTCTCCTCCTAAGTAGCTAGAGCTATTGCCTTTACAGCAGTAGCTAATCTCCTTCACAAGGTGCATTGGAGCAGAGCTATTACTCCATACTTTCCCTGACTGCAGGATTTTACATATCTTTGTAAAGTGTGTGACATTATTTGGATATAAAAAATATTTTCTTTTATTTTTAAATTCATCATAAATGGTTGCTGGTCATGTTATTTATGGATGGAACTGGCATCCACCTACCCAGCATTCATGTTCTGGGCAGACTGAATGGTTCTCCATGTTTGTGCATAACTTTGTGGCTGGGAAAAATGCAAACTACTTTGAAATCTTTGATCTACATATTAATTGCATGGAGATTTCAGACAGATTTATGGGCATTAATCTAGTCCACCTGACTTATTCTATCATTCCAATACCCAGTGGCTAGAGTCTGATGAGCCCCAATGCAAGATTTGGACTGGGCCCATCCCCCCCATCACCCTCCATCCTGGAATATATGTCCCTTATCCTGGCCCCATCCTGGTATATATATCCCCCAACATGGTATATACAGTACAGACCAAAAGTTTGGACACACCTTCTCATTTAAAGATTTTTCTGTATTTTCATGACTATGAAAATTGTACATTCACACTGAAGGCATCAAAACTATGAATTAACACATGTGGAATTATATACTTAACAAAAAAGTGTGAAACAACTGAAAATATGTCTTATATTCTAGATTCTTCAAAGTAGCCACCTTTTGCTTTGATGACTGCTTTGCAGACTCTTGGCATTCTCTTGATGAGCTTCAAGAGATAGTCACCAGAAATGGTCTTCCAACAATCTTGAAGGAGTTCCCAGAGATGCTTAGCACTTGTTGGCCCCTTTGCCTTCACTCTGCGGTCCAGCTCACCCCAAACCATCTCGAATGGGTTTCATGTCTGGTGACTGTGGAGGCCAGGTCATCTGGCGTAGCACCCCATCACTCTCCTTATTGGTCAAATAGCCCTTACACAGCCTGGAGGTGTGTTTGGGGTCATTGTCCTGTTGAAAAATAAATGATGGTCCAACTAAACGCAAACCGGATGGAATAGCATGCCGCTGCAAGATGCTGTGGTAGCCATGCTGGTTCAGTATGCCTTCAATTTTGAATAAATCCCCAACAGTGTCACCAGCAAAGCACCCCCACACCATCACACCTCCTCCTCCATGCTTCACGCTGGGAACCAGGCATGTAGAGTCCATCTGTTCACCTTTTCTGCGTCGCACAAAGACACGGTGGTTGGAACCAAAGATCTCAAATTTGGACTCATCAGACCAAAGCACAGATTTCCACTGGTCTAATGTCCATTCCTTGTGTTCTTTAGCCCAAACAAGTCTCTTCTGCTTGTTGCCTGTCCTTAGCAGTGGTTTCCTAGCAGCTATTTTACCATGAAGGCCTGCTGCACAAAGTCTCCTCTTAACAGTTCTTGTAGAGATGTGTTTGCTGCTAGAACTCTGCTAGAACTCTGTGTGGCATTGACCTGGTCTCTAATCTGAGCTGCTGTTAACCTGCGATTTCTGAGGCTGGTGACTCGGATAAACTTATCCTCAGAAGCAGAGGTGACTCTTGGTCTTCCTTTCCTGGGGCGGTCCTCATGTGAGCCAGTTTCTTTGTAGCGCTTGATGGTTTTTGCAACTGCACTTGGGGACACTTTCAAAGTTTGCCCAATTTTTCGCACTGACTGACCTTCATTTCTTAAAGTAATGATGGCCACTCGTTTTTCTTTACTTAGCTGTTTTTTTCTTGCCATAATACAGATTCTAACAGTCTATTCAGTAGGACTGTCAGCTGTGTATCCACCAGACTTCTGCACAACACAACTGATGGTCCCAACCCCATTTATAAGGCAAGAAATCCCACTTATTAAACCTGACAGGGCACACCTGTGAAGTGAAAACCATTTCCGGTGACTACCTCTTGATGCTCATCAAGAGAATGCCAAGAGTGTGCAAAGCAGTCATCAAAGCAAAAGGTGGCTACTTTGAAGAACCTAGAATATAAGACATATTTTCAGTTGTTTCACACTTTTTTGTTATATAATTCCACATGTGTTAATTCATAGTTTTGATGCCTTCAGTGTGAATGTATAATTTTCATAGTCATGAAAATATAGAAAAATCTTTAAATGAGAAGGTGTGTCCAAACTTTTGGTCTGTACTGTTTGTCCCTTATCCTGGCCCCATCCTGGTATATATATCCCCCAACATGGTATATATGTCCCTTATCCTGGGCCCCGTCCTGGTAAATGTCCCTTATCCTGGTATATATATCCCCCATCCTGGTATATATATCCCACAACCTGATATATATGTCCCTTATCCTGGGCCCCATCCTGGTATATATATCCACCATCCTGGTATATGTCCCTTATCCTGGTATATATATCCCCCATCCTGGTATATATATCCCCCATCTTGGTATATGTCCCCTGTTCTGCTGATGTTCTTTAAGATATAAAAAAAATTAAATAAACCATTATACTCACCTCCCCCATCCTTTTCTGAAGCCAGCAGCTGACTTCAGCGTGTAAGCGACGGGAGCGCATTACGTCACTGCCATGCGTCCATGGTCACGTGCACGCAGACGTCAGCTGATTGGCCGGTAGCTTGTATTGCCGCGCACGGACCCAACGGATCTGTGCGCCACAATACACTTCAGCTGGATCCAGCTGAAGTATTAGCTGGTGTCGGCGAGCCTCTCACCTGCCAGACCTGGTTGTGGTGGAGACCTCTACGACCGCGGTATTTACTCCCCTGCCGATACCTTTACAATATCATGGGCGATCACATTAGTACCAGAACAGCTAGGCCTCATTCAGACATCAGAGATTTTCCTTGTACTTAAAGGGAATCTGTCACCTGTTTTTTGCCAAGCAGAGAGCAAGATAATGTAGGGACAGAGACCCTATTTCCAGCGATGTGTCACTTACTGGTCTTATTGCTGTAGTTTTGATAAAATCAAACTCTGACAAGCTACCCTGTACCTGCGGAAGAAAAGCATCCTCACAGCATGATGCCATCACCATGTTTGACGGTGGGGATGGTGTTTTCAGGGTGATGTGCAGTGTTAGTTTTCTGCTACACACAGCATTTTTCATTTAGCCCAAAAGTTTTACTTTGGTCTCATCTGACCTCGAGCACATTCTTCCACATGCTAGCTGTGTCCTCTACATGGCTATTTGCAAACTGCAAATGGGACTTCTAATGGATTGCTTTCAAAACTGGCTTTATTCTTGCCACTCTTCCATAAAGGCCAGATTTGTGGGGTATACGACTAAGACTTGAAACAGACTAGCATATGGCATCCGATGCGAGAGCATTGGATTCCATATGCTAGTGACTCTCGTGTCATGCTACTGTGCTCCGATCCGCTCGCATGAGAGAATCCCAGCACAGCTGCGGAGGAGATAGAGAAATTAATTGTGCGAGTGACTTGTATGGGTGCGAGTGAGTTGAGTCTCGCTGCAAATCGCAGCATACTACGATTGTTCACTCATGTTGAATCAGCATGAGAAAATAATCGCAAATACTTGCTACAGTGTATTGCTTTTTCAAGGCACTGTATGCACAAGGAAATTCATAACTGCTAACTGACCAGTTGCTATTTGTATGTTTTTCATTTTTTCTGTTAAAATGCAACATAGGAAGTTTGATTATGTTGTCTCGACATGTCCAGTCTTTTTTTTTCTCTCCAAAGCCAAAGGTAGATGTTGGAGACCATCCTCCATACACATTAGATTATGAAGGATATGGTCACACCTGCAGTCTTGGCTCTATTTGCAGATCCCGAGATACTGCACTATTTTTCCTAGTAGGTATGTACAATCTTTTTTTTCGGGTAAAATTTCAGGCGCCAACACAGAACGCCAAAGACCCTATTAGCAGTCAGTTGGATGTGTTGCGTGCCATTGATTTCTGTCTTGTGACATATCTGTCTCTCTGCCAATTTCTGGCTCTGTGACAGAGTAGAACAACAGAATTAACGAACAAAGATGCGAACAGCGACTAATCTAATGTGCAAGGCCTGCTTTAGGGATGACAGTAAGATGAGACTTCACTGATTTTAGCAGGGGCCCATGTATATTGGAAATAGAATCTAAAGGACATTAAATAGGCTGGAAGGAAAATACTTAGAAAGACTTGAAAGATGTCTCCAGATCCCAGTATTTGACTGTAACTAGCAGGGCTGTGGAGTCGGAGTCGTGGCGTCGGAGTCGGTGCCCATTTTGGTGGACTCGGACTTGGAGTCGGTATAAAATGGACCGACTGACTCCTAAAATATAAAATAAATTGGGTTCAGTTGTACAATGCAGGATGTGCTGTAAATGTTTTCATAAGAATTTGGGAAAGTTATGAAATGTCCTATAAATGTCTGTTCTGTTCCTGATCTAAGGGTCTCTGCTTTTAGTTGAGATGAATCTGTGCTGCACTTTATGTACACGCTCAATAGTGAGGCGGTGGCAATGCTGTGGATTCGGGAGTCAGAGAAATGTCGGAGTCGGAGGTTTGGCTTACCGACTCCACAGCCCTGGTAGCTAGGTCTAATGAACTCTGCTGGTAAGGCTTGAATAGTCAACATTATCTTTTCCATAAAAGAACTATGGGAAGAACTGCAGCCTATGTCAAAGAGAACCTGTCTTGTAATGTAAAGTGCTGCAGTTTACCTAACAGGTGCAGAAAATCTGCAACATCAAAAACTCACCAAATACCCATCATGGGAACGCAGTTTAATTGTGCTTTCACACTGCGTCCTTCTCCGCGTTCAGTGGTCCCATCAGAGTTTACGTCCAAACCCCCAGCAAAACGGGATTCTGCGTATGCACCAATGGTGCCATAGACTATAATGGTGCAGGCGGAGTCACCGTGTGCTCTGACGTGCATAATTTTCGGCCATATATGCCTACTGGAGGCGAGCACCCAGACGTAGTAGATTGCGTCTGAGTATCTGTGTCCAGTAGGCGTTTACACCCGAAAACGATGCACGTTAGAGCCAGCGCTGTGGAGTCTGAGTCGTGGAGTCGAAGTCGGAGCCCATTTTGGTGGAGTCGGAGTCTGAGTCGGTATAAAATGGACCAACTCCGACTCCTAAAATCTAATATATAAAGCTGAATGTGTGTGTGTGTGTGTGTATGTATGTATGTATGTATGTATGTATGTGTGTATGTCTGGACCCCGAGAGCATCATAGGCTATGTTGTGAGGCGAAATTTTAACCCCGTGCGTTCCAATTCACCAAACAATTTTTCCCCTATCTACATAATGGGGGAAAAGTGAAAGGAAAAGTGTTGGAGGCAAATTGACAGCTGCCACATGTGAACAAGGGAGAATTAAAGAATGAGAGCGATGGCGCCAAAGCGTATATACCGTACAGTTGCTAAGGTGGGGCCCCGACATGGGATACTCATACTCACCACAGACGAGGATATGAACACACACACAAAATGCGCCACACACTACCACGTGCTTGAACACACATACCAACCTCAGCACACACAAAACGCATCTCACAAAGATTTATCAGGCTGCCAATAGCAACCAATCACAGTTCAGCTTCTATTTTGCTACAGTTAATTAATATGAGCTGTGATTGGTTAGTATAGGCAACAAAGGACATTCTCAATATAACAAAGCTTGTGTAAGGTAATAAGATGTCAGTTAGGGTGTGCTGGTGGAAAGGCTGATGTCAGTCACATTACTTCTATGTGAGAGGATATAGAAACTGCCAGTTCCAGACTATTTTTACCACAATAATGCCTCATAAGAAAAGGAATTTCATGGCACGAATGTCAGCTGATGCGAAAAGAAAAGCTGCATTACGGGCCAATTAAAAATGTGAAGACCAAGAAGCAAGGCTGACACACATGAGAACAGCAGCTGCTTCCTCAACAGCCAATGAACTTTCTGAGCAGAGGGAAGCGAGGCTTGCAGACAAGAGAACAAGAGCTGCTTCCTTAAGGGCCAATGAACTTTCTGAGGAGAGGGAAGTGAGGCTTGCAGACAAGAGAACAAGAGCTGATTCCTTAAGGGCCAATGAACTTTCTGAGGAGAGGGAAGTGAGGCTTGCAGGCATGAAAACAAGAGCTGCTTCCTCAAGAGCCAATGAACTTTCTGAGGAAAGGGAAGCGAGGCTTGCAGACATGAAAACAAGAGCTGCTTCCTCAAGGGCCAATGAACTTTCTTAGGAGAGGGAAGCGAGGCTTGCAGACATGAAAACAAGAGCTGCTTCCTCAAGAGCCAATGAACTTTCTGAGGAGAGGGAAGCGAGGCTTGCAGACATGAAAACAAGAGCTGCTTCCTCAAGGTCCAATGAACTTTCTGAGGAAAGGTAAGCGAGGCTTGCAGACAAGAGAACAAGAACTGCTTCCTCAATAGCCAATGAACTTTCTATCTATTTGTTTTGTGGTTTTTGTGTGTAGAATAAATTTTTGTTAACACATTCTATTTTGCTAACAGCAGTTATTAACCCGGGCGAAGCCGGGTAGTACAGCTAGTATATAATAAATTGGGTACAGTAGTTAAATTCAGTTTGTGGGGAATATTTTTTCATAAGAATTTGGGAAAGTTATGAAATGTCCTATAAATGTCTGTCCTATTCCTGATCTAAGGGTCTAGACTTTTAGCTGAGATGAATCTGTGCTACAGTAAATTTATCACTTAAACATGAGTCATGTATGAGGGAGTCGGAGTTGGAGTCGGTGTCATGGAAATTGAGGAGTCGGAGTTAGAAGTTTGGCTTTCCGACTCCACAGCCCTGGTTAGAGCACACGATGATTCTTTTGGCATCATTTTAGTCAATGGCCCATCGGCGCATATGTCTGAATCCTGTTTTGGGGGGCGATTAGACATAAGCCCTGACAGGACCACTGAACGTGGAGAAGAACGCAGTGTGAAAGCACTCTCAAAGGGGTTTTCCCGTGAACAAAAGTTATTTTTAATCAATAGATCTTGGAATGATAGTAAGTTCCACAATTGAATGTGTTTAAATAAAATGTTCCTGTGCTGATATAATCTTATATATATGTAGGGACATGGTCTGATCATACCACATCTCCTGGGCAGGGGAGGAAGCAAAAGAGTATACAGACATTACAGCAGGGAATCACAGCTAATTCTTTCTTTGAAGTAAAACATTGTTTATAAACAGGCAGGGAAAAGTTTTTACCGCAGAAAAAGAATCCTCTGTGATCCCCTGCTGTAATGTCTGTATACTCTTTTGCATCCTCCCCTGCCCAGGAGCTGTGGTATGATCAGACCATGTCCCTGTACGGTCAGACACAGCCATTACACAGTACACAGCAGGGGCACATTTATAAGATTATCTCAGCACAGGAACATTTTAATTAGACACATCCAACCGTGGAAATTATTATTATTCCAAGATCTATTGATTAAAATGAACTTTTGTTCGTGGGAAAACCCCTTTAAGTGTATGATTGCTGTATAAATCCAAAACAAGTAGTTGTTCTTTTCTGTTGCAAATAAACAGTCAAAACTCTTGGCTTTTGGGACTATTATGTAGTAGGGCAAAGATGGCATTTATCCCATGTAGACCTTTTAACCTGTTCGGGCGATTTGCTAATTTAAGAAGTTTGATGATATCTACCCTGACATTTGAAAGGTGACATTTCTGGCCAGTGTTGTCCGTGTCTCTGGTTTCTTATATTCCTATATTTAGCCTGGAGGCAATGACAGCTGAGCAAGAGGGTGGTTAAAAATATAGGGCGCTCACAAGGAGGACAGGGGTTCAGATTGAAGGTCTGAGAAATATGAACATCTGCTCATCCATTATCATGGCATGTATATCTATATATGTATATTCACACATTACTTGCATATATTGTATATGGGTGCAAGTAGTCGTAGATCATCCTTACAAGTACACATTATAACAATTGATTTTTTTTCTGGCAATATTAGGTTCCTATTACACCATGAGCAGAGGATTAATATAAAGCTCCAGGGCACCTACCTGCCATGTGTCATCTATAGCGCTTCCAATGCTGCCGACCGGGGCCCAGATGTGACTGCTACTAATGAAACCCCTACAGTTGTGCCCCTGGTTGGGGCGCCTGTAGACGAGCATATCAAAAATCGTCCGAATTTCATTCAGAAAACTTGGATGACTTTTTTTTACTTTTCATCAGATTTTCATCCATGTGCCATTAGTGTGTCTGTTTTTTTCCATCCATGTGCCATCCGTGTGATGTCCGTGTACGACCCGTTTTCATACAACTACATTAAAACATGTAGATGATCACATACAGTTTCCTAGGTGGTTTATAATATAAATCTATCTGTAAGAATCAAATGCCGATTTATATGCTCTTTTCCATGAGGTCTATGGCCAATATGATAAGGTATTGATTCTCCTAACAAAATAGAGAAGAAAGGACTCCTGGCGTAAACCTGCCAGAAGAACACTCCTTAGTCTGTCTAGTATAACTATGGGCAGCATTGGTACATTATAATATAAATTGAGATGTATTTATTTTAAAAGGGAAAGGTTAAATCACACTCAGATGCCCCCTAATGTACAATCCCGCCTGCACCACTCTTTCTCTGCCTTTACAAATGTCATACACAGAAATTCATACGCAGTTGTCTATTTTCATAAGCATCCTGAAAGCTTTCATCTCTGACATTGGTCATATCTGTATTCAGGGTTGGACTGGCCCACCAGAGAACCGGAGAATCCTCCGGTGGGCCCTGGCTTCCCCTTCAGGAAAGTTCATAGTGCAAACCTTGCAGCTGCTATGGGGCTCTTAAGTGGGGGACAAAGGTGGGCCCTCAGAATCAAATCCTCTGGTAGGTCCAATGTTCTTCAGTCTGACACTGTCTGTATTTCTATAGTAGTGCAGGTATGTTACTTGCAAATGCCATTCATCCAGATCGCTTTCCCTACTTATCGGCCCTGGAGATAGATAAAGTGTAACCTGAAGCTTCTAAGCCCCAATGGGAGGTTTGTACCAGCCCCAGCCATCTCCTGCAATGTATAGAATCTGTATTGTAACCGCGGACAGTGTATTCTGCTGATTTCGCTTCGGATCCATGACAATTCCACAACAAAATCCACCTGTGGCTGTTTAATCGGAAAATGACCTATAGTTTAATTCAGGTTCTTATGTTAACTATATTTTATTTTTAAATTGATGGTTTTCATTATACTTCAATTTTCCATACTACTGTCTATAGGTATTACATATATCAATAATTAAATTTGCAGTTTTCACGCAGTCAACTAGGCCTTATACTAGACTCATACCTGTTCTCTATGGACGACTTTTCACCAGTCTCATTATCATCACAGTAGGATTACAATCAGGAGCGGACACAGACAGGCGTGGGCCCCTATGTAACAACAGTATATGGGCCCTTTGCAGTCCGATCGCTCATCATTATGCACAATTCCACCTGCTTTGGAGATAGATGTGGGCCCCTTTGCCTTTGGGCCCCTGTGTGATTGCACAGGTTGGACCAATGATATGTGTAAGTGTGGGTCTAATATTAGGTAAAGTGGTTAGTGTGACAAATGGCATTTTTTTAAAACATAGACAATGATCTAAAAACAAAAAAAAATGAAAAAATACTTTTAAGCAATAGGTAATTTTAATATCCCTATTCTTCATCGTCGAAATATATTTGCAAACTGATGATGAGTGTTAGCCTTTGACTGTCCAAACAGTTGGGAGTTACATGTTCTGTGGTGTCTAGATAAGAGTTTTGAACAAGGGAGGAGCCACTGTCCCAGAACATAAAACCACGACCAACATCCTCAGTTATTAAGCAAAAAAACCCCAACAGATTGACAGCGTTTCTTAGGAACGATCTCTTATTCACAGTTGCTACATTTCAGCTCACACTTGGGACTAAGCAATTTAGCCATTCATTGGCTTTAGTGCATGTCTTGTTACATTTCAGTGTTATCAAGAAAAAGGAGATAATCAGAAAGTAGGCCTTGTTATAAAATGTAATGCGATTCCTCTTCCTATCTTACCATTACCACAAAAGGATAATTGTTTTGACACTAGTCACTATTCACGGACAAGCCGTGAGGCAGGGTAGTAAAACGTTCCAGGGTCAGATACCAAGAGAGCACATAGTAAACTAAAGAAGAAAGACAAAGGTGAAGTCATGTCACGGTCCGAGGTCAGAATACCAGGAAGATAGCAAATCAGAGCAAAGGGGCTAGGCAAATGGATAGTCAGAACAAAGTTCAAGGTCAGGCAGCAATAGATCAACAAACAGAGCACAGAAATAGAAGACAAACCACTGAACAGATGCTAAGTCTGGCAGAGATCTGGGAATGACAGCTCAGCTAAGTAGCTGGGTAATCACCTGGAACACCTGAAAGAAGCTCAGCACCTCCCAGACTCAGATTGGATGGCTGAGCTGTCCATCAAAACACTGACAGCTCAGCACACCCCTGCACCAGATTGGATGACTGAGCTGTCAGTCATCGCGTCCAAGACACACTGAGCAGAGGAATCGTGACAATTGAAGCATGTGTCTGGTGCGATATCAATAGCTGCTGCTGCCGTCAAGATGTTCTGGCTAAATTATTTAATAGGCATTCCTTGGTATCTCAAAAGAGTCAGATTTCTACACTCAGTGAGATCAAGATCATCACAACTGCTTTGATCTGTTTTATTTTTCTAAAAATTTATTTTAAAATCTGAATCTATGGTAACTTGTTATAGCATGTAAATCTCAAAGCATAGCTGATTCTACCCTACATCTGACCACACACATTACATAACTGTTGTACACCTTCTGATATTCTTCTACCCCATACTTTACACTGCAGTTATGCTCAGTAAAGCAAAACAGACTATAGATTGAGATTTAAACCTGGCAAACATGCACAACTGATTATTGCTTTAAGGCTAAGTCTACATGTTATGTACAATATAGAGATTACAGTGTCACATTGCATCTAAGAATTTCCTATGGTTTTGTGACCTGCGACCTATCCCGACTTCAGCAATTGCATATGTTTCCAAATGTGTTTGATTTTCTGCCAGTGGTCGCAAGTCACATGTGACTCGCCATAGATTTCAAAGCAAGTGGCATGTTACTGTGGCTTGCACGCTACTTGTCTGTGATTTGGCTGTTTTTTTACAGTAAAATCGCAGATAAAATAGTCACTCTACAGCAAGTCACAGATACAGTAAGTTCCACAAATGTTTTTGGCCATACGACTTGAATGAGAATTGTTATATCCATGTACCTTTAGCTTAAATTAATAACAAAAAAAAAAAAAGTCAGCAAATCTACTAAAAGTTTGGGAAAAAACTTTTTCTTACTGGAATGTGCACATTATAAATTCAGACTGAAGGCAGCAAAACCGCAACGGAACACGCACCTATTGAAATAAGGAGTGAAGAAACATGTGCGGCACAAACCAGAATATGTTAAACCTTTGATTCCTCAAAGTACCCACCTTTTACTCTGATGATGGCTTTACACACACTTGACATTTTCTGAAGCAGCTTCATCAGGTCGTTACTTGGATTGGCTTTCCAACAGTCTTGAATGAGTTGCAAGAGGTGCTGAGCACTTGATGGCTGCTTTGCTTTCACTCTGTGGTCCAACACATCCCAAACCATCTTGTGTTGAGGTCGTGTGATTGTGGATAGTATGTCATCTGATGCAGCACTCAATCCCTCTCCTTCTTGATCATATAGCCCTTACATATCCTGGAGGTGTTTTTTGGGTCATTTTTGCAACACAATATTGTTTTACTAAGGGCAGACCCAGAGGCGTAGCTAGGGTTTTGGTTCAGGGGGGGGGCGAAACCTCTGAGTGGGCCCCTAACCAGGTAACCCTGATTACAGCTATGGTGGTGCACCCAGATAGTGGATGTAAGGGAACTTCAGCAGATGACCGGTATGTTACTGAAAATAATCTCTATACAAAAACCAGCACTGATATTACCCCCATATGGTGACATATATTGATAGATGCCAGTCCAGTCCTGCAGAACATATAAGAGATCACAGCACAGTTATATATAGTACCTTACAGGTGACGTTCTTTCTGATTAAATTGTTCACTTTTCCCGTCTTTTCCATCTGGCCCAGACCAACATGACAACTTCTCCATCCAGGACTCAGAGTCTCAGGTCTGCAGAGATCACAACAAAGACACATTTGACTCCTTACATTTCAGGCCTCGTCCCCATCTATTCCCAACCTGCACAAACCCCTCATCCTGCTGATACCCCAATACTGAGCCGCTGCTGCTGTGTGTGTCCCTATTACTGCACCTTCTTTGTGCTGTCTAGATGGTAAAACAACCCTCTAGAATATAGTAATGCCGTGTGCAAGTTCCCTAGAAAACAGAGCCCACATTTTGCCCCCTAGAAAGTAATAGTGCCCTGTGTGCCCCTCTGACAGTCATAATAACCTGAGTTCCCCTATAACAATAAGTGCCCACTTAAGATTTAATAATTTCCTGAGTCTCCCCCCATGTACAGCTCCCCTCTACACAGTATGATTCTCTCTTATACACAGTATAATTCACCCTCACTGTATAGTGCCCCCCACACAGTATATCGACCCCTTAGAAGCCTCCAAAGTGATATCTCCAACACTGTATGATGGACCCCACACTGTCCAAAGACCCCACATTATCTCCCACATTGTATGATGGCCCCACACTGTGCAAAGACCCCACATTATCTCCCACACTGTATGATGGCCCCCACACTGTGCAAAGACCCCACATTATCTCCCACACTGTAAGATGGCCCCCACACTGTGCAAAGACCCAACATTATCTCCCACATTGTATGACCCTAACTGTAATCCCCACACTGTACAAATAGTCTTCATATAGTGTAATGCCCCCCCCATAGGCAGAGACTGTAGTATAATGTGCCCCCCCTTATAGGCAGAGTCTGTAGTATAATGTGCCCCCCTTCATAGGCAGAGTCTGTAGTATAATGTGCCCCCCCTCATAGGCAGAGTCTGTAGTATAATGTGCCCCCCCATAGGCAGAGTCTGTAGTATAACCCCCCCCCAATAGGCAGAGTCTGTAGAATAATGCCCCCCATAGGCAGAGTCTGTAGTATAATGCTCCTCCCTTCCCATAGGCAGAGTCTGTAGTATAATGCTCCTCCCTTCCCATAGGCAGAGTCTGTAGTATAATTATCCCCCCTCATAGGCAGAGTCTGTAGTATAATGTCGGCCCCCACCCCCGGGCAAAAAAATGAATAAGCACAATGCTCACCTCTCCTCCTCGTTCCCTCGCTGCTGTAAGTGCTGTGCCCGGCCCACACATCTTCAGCACAGCGGGCCGGGTTCCAAGTGATGACGTCACCTACGTCAGACTCAGAGGGGACTGATAGGAGAGGGAGCGTCGCGCTCCCTCTCTCATCAGTGAACTTGTGGCGGTGACGGGCGGGAGGCCCGATGCTGGCACCGGGACCCCCCCTCCTGCTTAAGGGCCGCATATCGGCCGCCGGGCAGTGCAGAGACATAGTCTCCCTGCTCTGCCCGGAGTGTAACTGTATCGACGTGCTGCGCATGCCGGATACAGTTGCACAGCGTACCTCCGGGTGGGCCCCCTCAAAGCGCTGGGCCCGGGGCCACCGCCTCCTCTTCCCCCCCCGGTAGCTACGCTACTGGGCAAGCCAGTTGGGATGGCATGTTGTTGAAGAATGTTGTGGTAGCCATGTGCCTTGAATGTGAAATTAATCACCAACAGTGTCACCAGCAAAGCACCCCCACACCATACCACCTCTTCCTCAACGCTTTACGGTAGGCACCACACATGTAGAAACCATCTGCTCACCTTTTCTGCGTCTCAAAAGACATGGTGGTTAGTACCCAAAATTTCATATTTTGAGTCATCAGACCACAGTAGAGGTTTCCACTAACCTAATGTCCAGTCCTTGCGTTGTTTGGCTCAACCAAGTCTCTTCTTGTGGTCCTGAGTGATGGCTTCTTTGCAGCAATTTGACCGTAAAGTCTTGCTTCTCGCAGTCACCTCTGGAAAGTTGATGTTGAGATATGTCTGCTTCTTGATGTCTGTGCAACATTTATGAAGGCTATTATTTGAGGTGCTCTCAATTTTTCAATTTCTGAAGCTGGTAAATCTAAAGGAGAACTTATAATCTGCAGCAGAGGTAATTCTTTAACTTCCTTGCCTGGGGCGCTCCTCATGAGAGCTAGTTTCATCATAGTAATTGATGGTTTTAATGACTCAACTTGAGGATACCTTCAAGGTTTTAGCAATTTTCTGGATTGACTGACGTTCATGTCTTAAAATAATGGTGGACTGTGATTTCTTTTTAAAATTTAGTGGTTCTTGTCATATTCTGTTTTGATGGTGACAAACACTTTCTCAAGGCGGATGATGCCATAAATCAACTCTTGACTATGCATACCTATACATTGGAAGCCATTCCATGCGACTCCCTGATGAAGCTTTTTGAGAGAATGCTAAAGGGATGTAAAGCTGTCATCAGGGGATACATTGAAGAATCTAAAGTTTAACAAATATTCTGCTTTGTTTCATACCTCTTTCTTTATTCTTGTTTCCATATGTGCTCCTTCTTGGTTTTGCTGTCTTCAGTCTGAATATACAAAATGCACATTTCAATGAAAACTATTGCTTGAACTGGTGTGTCATAACTTTTGACCTATACTCTGTATTATTTAAAATGATGATCAATCAGGGTAAAGCTGTCAGTCATTCAGAATACAAAACTTTTCCCTACTTGCTCGTGGGGTTCAGAACTCCCTTGCTCCTGACATTGAATAGGCTGTAGTTTTGGTACAAATTACGGCATAATTGGGACTGAGTCAGTTATCTGCGGTGGGCAGACGAGATGAACACTCATTTAATTTAGATGCCCCTTTGTGTTTTGTATAGATAGGAAGTGTCATGACTGTAAAAGAAAATACAATTAAAAAAAGAGGAAAAACAAGTACAAAGGATTGTATATAGGAGGTGCAGCCAATGTAAATATTTATTATGTGACAAACACAAAAACTTCCTGAAGAAAAGAAACCTCCTCTTGTGGTGACATGCCTGGCGTCCTCTTTCCCTGATGCTTTTTCTATGAGCCAATTTACCTGGGTGACTCTGCACATGGCACTTTATTACACATAGTTATTGCTTATTCTCTTTTATATATTCCTTTGTTACTGCATTACTTACTGCCTGTCCATGTACATTGCGCCTTTCCTCTTTACTGAATACTTGGCATCACTTTAGGGGTATTGTCCACTCATACATTCCTTGGATATCCACCACATGTACATGGCTCTATTGGTTATCATGCCGGTTGTATGAGTTATATCCCAGTGCCTATTTTCGGGTTCTGGTGCAATATACACAATTTTTAATGTTTTCCTCTTCTCTAGGCTTTTGTGTTTGTTATATAATAAATATTTACATTCTTTAAATTTAGGAAGTGCGACCGATCTATTGTACATGCCTTTCCTATTTTTTTGAATTGCATTTGTCTTAGACGATCTTTGGTTATCACTGCATCAATATACAGGTAGTGCCGGCTCCATTGCTACTTTTTGGCACCTTAAAAGAAAATACTCCGTAATGGAAAAAATATGCATAATTATTTATGTCCCTTCTAAGGGATGTTTCCTGCTCATTACTAGATTTGCTTTTTTCCCAGGATGAGCCGACTGTTTGCATTGCTTAATTCTATTACACTCAATATCAGATAACTTTCACCACATTAGCTGTGCATTAACCATTTTATGTACATTTTGAATTATCCAGTGTTTAGTTCAAGTAGCGGCAGCTCTGGATTCACTCGAGCTTGACAATGGGACATCTGTTCTGGTGTTTACTCGGTGTTACAAGTGCAGTAAAACCTCTGTAATTATAGGAAACCGTCCTATAACAGAAAGTCTAGTCCTGATCTGCTAAAGATATATGCAATTCTTGTCTTGTCAAACAGAAAAGGGAGACTTCATTGCACTGGATCTTGGTGGATCACATTTCCGTATTCTTCGAGTGAAGGTTTCACATGAGAAGAAGCAGACGGTTCAGATGGAAAGTGAGATATATGACACACCTGAGGACATTATTCATGGCACTGGAACACGGGTAAGAGTTTTGTATGCATAAAAAGGGTTTATTTTACTAAGCAGAAAAATACCCAGAGATCTTTGGCCCCAATTTTTCGTGTATTTCTGCCAAAAATTTAGCATAAAACACTTTAAAAAGCCAGAAAATATTTTCGTCCCGTGGCGTAGCCCAAAGGTTTTGTGACTCTTGGTGTTAGAGGGAGCGGTGACAGGGCTGGACGTGGCGAGCTGTGGAATCCCTTATGCCACAAATCTTACTGAAGTCGCCTTTGACTCCACTACGCCCCCTCATCAAGACTGGTGTGAACAGAGACCCTGATTCCAGTAATGCATAACTTAGCAGGCTGTAGTTTCGATAAAATCACAGTTTTATCAGCAAGTGATTAACAATATGGGAGTAGCAACCCTGCTGTCATACATTCTTCCATATTCATGAACTCTGTATAACCCCGCACACATCACTGATTGGCAGCTTTCTGCCTATGCACAGTGTACACAGAAAGCTGCCAATCAGTGGTGTTGGCAGGGTTATACACAGCTCATAATTCAGAGAACTGCTAGATCTGCAACAGAGAAAACTGTGTCACAATGACAGCAAGCAGCCCAGTAAGTGACACATCACTGGAATCAGGGTCTCTGCCCTACATTATGGTGCTCTCAAAAGGGGTAGCAAAACCTGCTGACAGATTCCCTTTAAAGCTATCTACAATATCCCTGGTGCAGATGTTATTTTGTTGGCTAGCATGTTCCTCTAAGCCCAAGGGGAATAAGAGTAGCTGAAGAGAGCAATCTATTAATATAGTTCACCTGTCGTTTCATTATGTGTCTTTCAATACTTAATGCTTCATACTAATGATCACATCTAATATTGGGGTAAGCCATTTTGGCATGTACTAAATTACGGTAGTAGCCTCCAGACTACAGGCAGCTGTCAGTCAATGGATGCTGCTGATGCGTCTGCAGGCAAGAGCAGAAAAATTGGAAGTTCTGTGTAGCCCTGTAATATATTCTTCCCAGTTACATTGACTATGCTTATTGTGATACGGGACTGTCATCACCCGGATTGGACTGTCACCGCGACATACTAGTGTAAGCAAAGAAGAAGCTAAACTACAACATTTTTAAAAATTACACCCTTCAAAGTAAAATCTGAATTATGGCCAGATAAACTATGGCTTGTAGATGGCAGAGGGATTTTCTTGAGTCGTTCTATTTGTTCTTGTTTTTCTTAATTTTTTTGACATCATGTAACAGATGTTGTGGTGTCGAG
The DNA here is from genome assembly GCF_046119375.1 of Phyllobates terribilis. Lineage (NCBI taxonomy): Eukaryota > Metazoa > Chordata > Amphibia > Anura > Dendrobatidae > Phyllobates > Phyllobates terribilis. The sequence goes on along the minus strand of NW_027362765.1, from coordinate 505,971,560 downwards.
GCAGCTCAGATCTATAGAACAATGGTAATTCCGTCTGGTCAGGCTGTCTATCCCCGGTGGTGGCATTGCTTAGGAACATTTTAAGAAACAATATTTCAGTAAACAGCCGACCATAACAATTAACCTTTGTGTTCTTTAGTTACTAGGATACTTCTTTGTACAGCCTTCTGTAGCTAGATCACCCCTGACAACAGCATGAGCCGAGCGGTAATATGGGCAGACATTGGATATTTGCTTCGTGTGCTTCCATTCCTATCATTAGGAAAAGGTCACACTTTAGAAGAGATGGCCCATGATCCATAAATGATAAATACTGTCCATCTGCACTGACCATGTCAATCTTTCTGGGGCCATAATGAAGTGATCGCTACAATTGTATCATTTACAAATATGACTGTGGGCGTTATCACATATTTGACATTCACAGTCCAAGTATGGACCTCAATGTCTGGACCGGCCACAGCTCTCCTGACCTAAGCTCAATACCCGCAATACTCAACCTCAGTACTCAATACTTACTGCTGATTAAGAGCCTGCAGCTACCCGGCCACCACCCAGCAGGCCCTAAATCAGCAGCAAGTAAAAACTGTCTGACTATTGATAACTTTGATTCAAACTTCCTTCCCTTTATGAAACACTTGGATTAGCAGATACAGTGCATTAGGATTGACCAAATGCTATATTAAATATAGGCACTTGCACCTTCCATTGACCATTTTTTCAATACATACTGGCACTTTCCATCATTCATTCATTCATCCCTTGTTTTTTTGCTGCTATTAAAGAAGTTGGCCACAACTTTTTATTATGCCCCCAATGTATCCCCCCGGGGCCCATAAGTGTCTTTGTAATTACCTTCAGTTGCAGTTTCTGCCACTGAGGTCACGTCAAGTGAGGTGTGACATCAGTGACGCGGTCCCCGCGGTGGATGCAGGGTTGTGGACGAGGTTACCCCACGCGTGACACCCGGCATCCACCGCGCGCTTTCCCGATGAACGATGAGAGGCAGAGCGCGCGGTGGATGCCGGGTGTGACACGTGGGGTAACCCCGCCCACAACCCAGCAGCCACCGGTGGAACGCAGAAGAGGGACCCCCGGCTGCAGCCGGAATCATGACGTGACGTCAGCAGATGTCAGAGCCGGCTGCAGCGGGGGGTCACGTGATGCCTGTGAGCGGTCAGTGATAGCGCCGCTCACAGGCAGTAACTGCAACAGAAGGTAATTACAAACACACTAATGGGCCCTGGGGGGATACATTGTGGGGTGAATAATAAGTAGTGGACAACCCCTTTAAATATAAGGAGTAAGTATACTTTATGAGACAGAAGTACTTGCACTTTCAAGAAAAAATGTTTTAGTATCTTTTTCTCCAATATTTACCAGCACTTTAAACTATTAGAACTGAATTTAACCAGGGAGGAAGAACACAACTTACCTGCTGTGCTACTTGATTGCTACATTTTTTTATACCTTTGCTTATTTTAATATGTTTTTATATTTAATTTCATAATAAAAATCTAATTTTTAAAAATTAATTTATGGCTCATTTTATGGAGACATTACGGGCGCTCTGTTGATGTGTTGTTGATTATTGCTATAGAGGCTAATCATATTTTGGTGACACTGTATACCAAAGCTATAGAGAAAGACATGGACATTTTCTAAGTAAATATACTTCTAAAGGTGCTATTGACATGAAATTCTCACTAGATGTTGGTAAAGGCTTTTGTATGAAGTATTAATTAAATTCCAGTAAGCGTATTCAATATTTTTTTCCCCTTTTCCCTGTGTCATTTCTCATTATCACATATAACTTAATTTATGGACATCTATGATTTGATTTCTTTGCCTGTGTGGATTGGATGTGTTGTTACATCTGGTGAAAATTTCATGTCAATAGCACTTTTAGAAATATATTTACTTAGAAGATTAATGATGTGTTTAATACTTATTGTACCTACTGTATATATATATATATATATAGTTTTGGCAGGTTAGGGCGCAATGATTTTACAATAATAATAATAATAATTCACTGAATTGGTGATGTGTTCAATACTTACTGTACTTGTCTCACTTTTTATGTAACATATTTATTTTATTATTCCTACAGTAATGTAGCATACTGTTTCTCTTTACTCCATTAGCTTTTTGACCATGTTGCTGAATGCCTTGGAGACTTCATGGAGAAGAAGCAGATCAAAGACAAGAAGCTGCCAGTTGGATTCACCTTTTCCTTCCCATGCAGTCAGTCTAAATTAGATGAGGTAACAAAATCCAAATACGACTAGTGAGTGATTGTTAGATAAGTAACGCAGCCGGCAGAGGAGTAGCTTAAAGTTCCGGGGTCCCAGTTATGGAGCAAACAGGCCTTTGGGCTCCTTTAGGCTCCAGAGTCAGGATACAAAAGCCACGCCACTGACTGGCCATCACTGCTGATTCACTAGCCTACTCTAATGGGACAGTGTTAAAAATCGTATCCCTCAGACAACATGATTATGTAGCCCTGTAAAAGATAAGCCACTCTCTCCCTTTATGGGCCCAAAGGGGTCCAGCAGCGAGCAATTGCATTTTAAAGTTGTGTCTGGAAGTGCATTTGGGTGCGACGATGCACTTACAGCTTCTCAGCCTCCTCTGTTTTTCCTACGTAGCAGCACCCTCCCCTGGCTGATTGATAGGTGATTTGCTTTGGTACTCAGCCACTGACCTGTCAATCAGCCAGGGGAGGGCGCTGGCAGATAGGAAATACAGCGGAGGCTGAGGAGCTGTAAGTGCATCATCACGCCCCAATGCACTTCCAGACACAACTTCACAATCCTTTTTTTCACCGATGAAGCAGTGCTTTGGGGCCATAAAGGGATTTACGGTCTTATCATACACAGGGCCACACAATCATATTAATGGTTTTGGAGGGAGAGGTCAATGTTTCTGACAATTATGATTATCTTACAATAGCAACTGAAGGGGACAAACTCCATTTTATTTATTTCCGCATTTCCCAATTAAGTAGGAGTATTTTTGCCACTTTGGTGTCAACGTCTCCAAATAAAATAACGTGAAATATACACAAGTACAACAGTTTTATCATAGTGTACCTCTCTGTCCTGGTATAGAAGGGTCACTGTATATCACTAGAATATGTCACGTATTTCGGTATGATTGCTACAGGGTGTGTTGCTCACATGGACCAAACGATTCAAGGCCAGTGGAGTCGAAGGGATGGACGTGGTTAAACTGCTGAACAAGGCCATCAAAAAACGAGGGGTGAGTTTGTGTTTTTGAGCAGAAATTGTAAGTATTCTGTACAGAAATGGATAAACGTCTAAATATGAACTTTCCATGTATTATGGCGAATATATTGAATTGCTGATATATCTCCGTTGCCTGGTAGGATCTATCAGTATGACCTACTCAGGGTTTCTAGAGCTATACTATTTTGGAAGTACAGTTGGTCACAGATAACTAACATTATGTACTGTGATTACTATATATGCATCTATGGTAAAATATTAATAATTTAATGAATGATGCTTTCATTTATATGGCTTATTCCTAAAAAGGATTTCACAATCCTCTTAAAGGGAATCTGTCACGAGGTTTTTACCACTTAATCTGAGAGCAGCATATTGTAGAGGCAGAGACCCTGATTTTAGCGATGTATCACTTACTGGGTTGCTTGCTGTAGTTTTGATAAAATCCCTGTTTTCTCTGCTGCAGATCTAGCAGTTCTCTTTGAATGTTGAGCTCTGTATTACCCCGCCCACACCACTGATTGGCAGCTGTCTGTGTACATGGGCAGAAAGCTGCCAATCAGTGATGTGGGCGGGGTTGTACAGAGGTCAGCATTCAGAGAACTGCTAGATCTGCAGCAGAGAAAACAGGGATTTTATCAAATCTACAGCAAGCAGCCGAGTAAGTGACACATCACTGAAATCAGGGTTTCTACATCTATATTATGCTGCTTTCAGATGGGGTAGCAAAAACCTGGTGACAGATTCTTTTTAAATACTTTTATATATACGTTAGTAAGTTATTACTTTCTTACTGCTTTTTTCTTGTTCATAGGACTATGATGCAGACATTATGGCCGTTGTAAATGACACTGTTGGGACAATGATGACTTGTGGATTTGATGATCAGCGCTGTGAAGTTGGCATAATCATTGGTAACATGATGCAATTATTTGTGTATAGAAGTCCAATGATGGATAATTTGTCAATTGACGTACTGTGATTTATCTTCTAAGGTACTGGAACTAATGCCTGCTACATGGAGGAGCTGAGACACATTGATTTAATAGAAGGAGATGAGGGGAGAATGTGTATTAACACTGAATGGGGATCTTTTGGGGATGATGGATCTCTGGAGGACATTAGGACTGAATTTGATAGAGAGATTGATAGAGGTTCCCTGAATCCAGGAAAACAGCTGTAAGTAACTTCACACATCTGGGGCAGTTCAGACCCTAAAATTCACTTTTTGCATTTGTTGACCCAAGTGTATGTGTGTATGGGAGAGTTGGGGAAATAGCTGTGTGCTGGATGAGTGTCCTGCCAACAGCAATTGAGGGTGTATAGGCACATTTAAGGTTACTACATTTTTAAATTGTTATAGCTCCTTTTTAGTAGTGTTGATAGGTGGGGTCCAAGTTCCAAGACCCCCACCAATTGCTCAAACCAAGTGGAAAAGGTTTTCAGAGGTCTGTAGGGGCTCAATGTAACCTTAGCTTGTACACTGGGAATTAGCTGAGCACTTTTTTGATCAATCAATGGCAATCAATGCAACCGGACCCCACCTGTTAACACTACTGAACAGGATCTATCAGATATCAAACCATATTTAAAGGTCTAGTTACCATTTAACTCTGAAAAATAGCAACTGGGATAATTCCAGACAATGCATATTAGTGCCCTGCACCTCAGATTCCTAATCACAATGCTGGTCCTAGGGACACATTAGTCACAACTACTAGGGGGCAACCAGTAACCCCCTACAGAAATGGCATTCTTCAATGCCAAGACAGTGGACAAGCAGAGCTTTTAGAAACAGGAGACCCATCTGTAGACAATCCAAAAAATGGTTTTAACCTATTTATTTGAAGAATAATAGTGTACATGTCCAGTTTTACGCAGCAATACAAAGTAGTGAGAAACATGAGCATCAGTTGATCGAAGAATGTAATATATATTTATATATATATATATATATATATATATATATATATATATATATATATATATATATATACAGTACAGACCAAAAGTTTGGACACACCTTCTCATTTAAAGATTTTTCTGTATTTTCATGACTATGAAAATTGTACATTCACACTGAAGGCATCAAAACTATGAATTAACACATGTGGAATTATATACTTAACAAAAAAGTGTGAAACAACTGAAAATATATCTTATATTCTAGGTTCTTCAAAGTAGCCACCTTTTGCTTTGATGACTGCTTTGCACACTCTTGGCATTCTCTTGATGAGCTTCAAGAGGTAGTCACCGGAAATGGTTTTCACTTCACAGGTGTGCCCTGTCAGGTTTAATAAGTGGGATTTCTTGCCTTATAAATGGGGTTGGGACAATCAGTTGTGTTGTGCAGAAGTCTGGTGGATACACAGCTGACAGTCTTACTGAATAGACTGTTAGAATTTGTATTATGGCAAGAAAAAATCACCTAAGTAAAGAAAAACGAGTGGCCATCATTACTTTAAGAAATGAAGGTCAGTCAGTCTGAAAAATTGGGCAAACTTTGAAAGTGTCCCCAAGTGCAGTTGCAAAAACCATCAAGCGCTACAAATAAACTGGCTCACATGAGGACCGCCCCAAGAAAGGAAGACCAAGAGTCACCTCTGCTTCTGAGGATAAGTTTATCCGAGTCACCAGCCTCAGAAATCGCAGGTTAACAGCAGCTCAGATTAGAGACCAGGTCAATGCCACACAGAGTTCTAGCAGCAGACACATCTATACAACAACTGTTAAGAGGAGACTTTGTGCAGCAGGCCTTCATGGTAAAATAGCTGCTTGGAAACCACTGCTAAGGACAGGCAACAAGCAGAAGAGACTTGTTTGAGCTAAAGAACACAAGGAATGGACATTAGACCAGTGGAAATCTGTGCTTTGGTCTGATGAGTCCAAATTTGAGATCTTTGGTTCCAACCACCGTGTCTTTGTGCGATGCAGAAAAGGTGAACGGATGGACTCTACATGCCTGGTTCCCACCGTGAAGCATGGAGGAGGTGTGATGGTGTGGGGGTGCTTTGCTTGTGACACTGTTGGGGATTTATTCAAAATTGGAGGCATACTGAACCAGCATGGCTACCACAGCATCTTGCAGCGGCATGCTATTCCATCCGGTTTGCGTTTAGTTGGACCATCATTTATTTTTCAACAGGACAATGACCCCAAACACACCTCCAGGCTGTGTAAGGGCTATTTGACCAAGTAGGAGAGTGATGGGGTGCTACGCCAGATGACCTGGCCTCCACAGTCACCAGACTTGAACCCAATCGAGATGGTTTGGGGTGAGCTGGACCGCAGAGTGAAGGAAAAAGGGCCAACAAGTGCTAAGCATCTCTGGGAACTCCTTCAAGATTGTTGGAAGACCATTTCCTGTGACTACCTCTTGAAGCTCATCAAGAGAATGCCAAGAGTGTGCAAAGCAGTCATCAAAGCAAAAGGTGGCTACTTTGAAGAACCTAGAATATAAGACATATTTTCAGTTGTTTCACACTTTTTTGTTAACTATATAATTCCACATGTGTTAATTCATAGTTTTGATGCCTTCAGTGTGAATGTACAATTTTCATAGTCATGAAAATACAGAAAAATGTTTAAATGAGAAGGTGTGTCCAAACTTTTGGTCTGTACTGAATATACACAAATATACTGTATATATATCTGTGGGTGGTATGAACTATGGGCTTGTATATTAAACATGCACCAAGAATTTCTCAAATGGTCATCAGTAGGTATGAACGGGCCCGTGGATGGTCGGGTTCGACCAAACTTTAGTCCAAAGTTTAGTTTGGGTAGCAGAACTGTACCCGAACTTAAACCTGGACCCAAAACCCATAGAAATCAATGGGGATTTGAACTTTGGAGCTGGAAAATCTCTTGCTCTCCCTCTCTCTCTCTCTCTGTCTCTCTGTTATCCTGGCCTGCAAACTGTAAAATGGACTTCCAGGAGAAGTCTATGTTCTCAGTTCAGCACTGGACACTAGGTGTCCGGTATGAACCCCGGGTTCGCTCATCTCTACATATCAGTGGTAATGACATGGAAGAGAATTGAAAACCATATTACCTTGTCGCCAGTAATCACATTTTTGCAATATCAATTTGAGCAATGTGTTTCTTTCTCTGCAGGTTTGAGAAGATGGTCAGTGGAATGTATATGGGAGAACTTGTCAGACTTATTTTGGTAAAAATGGCCAAGGAAGGACTTCTTTTTGAAGGAAGGATCACTCCAGAGCTGCTAACTAGAGGGAAATTTGAAACTAAACATTTATCTGCCATAGAGAAGTAAGTTACTATGTACATACAGCATATATCTATACACCTAGTTATAACGATACATGTCATAACGAGTCGTGCATGACCAGCCAGTATGTGCTCATTTCAATAATTCATATTTTCTTTTCAGGAGCAAAGAAGGTTTAAGCAAAGCCAAAGACATATTGACCAGATTGGGGGTGGAACCCTCCCATGAAGATTGTATAGCTGTCCAACATGTCTGCACAATTGTCTCCTTCCGCTCAGCTAACCTGATAGCCTCTACACTGGGTGGGATCCTAACTCGTCTTCGGGACAATAAAGGTGTTCCCAGACTGCGCACCACAGTTGGCATTGATGGATCTTTGTACAAGATGCATCCACAGTAAGTGTCCCTGCTGTGATTAATTGACCATTGATCTCTCTCCCCCCATCATCCTCCTCGCTTACCTTATGTTCTCAGACGTGGGTATTTGGAATGTTCTTTATGCCTGATTACTTTTACACCATTATTGCAAATAATTACTTTCTATTGTGCACTTATTCTAGATGGTGAAAACTTTCCTTTCTCTACTTTACTTAAATCCATTTTTCAACAACTATAATGATGGAAAAGACACATAAAGGCCATTAAGTCCATCTACTTCTGAGGCTGATGCCGACTGCACATTAGGTGGAGAAAAATGCCTTCCAGTTCATATAGTTCAAATGACGGCGAGCAGAATAAATCCCTAGATAAATGTCCCAACTAGAGAAATCTAGTACCCATAATTGGTAATAGTATTTCTTAAAATATGCAACCAAAACATTCCTGAACCTGTTCAACAAATTAACCATCACAATGGCTGATTTCTTGGGCAATCTTATTACAATGTAAAAATATATGAAGGAACAGTGCAGAGATCTTTCTAATGATCTTTTTAAGCTATGTTCACACATCATGTTTTTATCTGCGTTCATTTTCTGCAGCAAAACCTGATCTATTGCCAGGAGGTTGTTCAGGATTTTTGTTGCTGTTTTTTTGCATTTTTTGGTGCGTTGTTTCAGCGTTTTTCCAGCGTTTCTTTCACTGGTCTTTTGTCTCTGTTATGCATGTACATAAAGTTCAGTGAAAAAAAAAATCTCATTCTGGTTTATGCACAAAAAACTCTGAATGATAATGTATACAAAGCGCTGCAGAATATGTTGGTGCTATGTAAAGATTGTTATTATTATTACTTGGGTCCCGCATGGTTCAACTGACATTGCGGATAGATACAGTTAACCTGATATCTTCTCTTATATGTTTTGTGCAGATACGCCAGACGCCTACATAAAACAGTGAGGCGATTGGTCCCTGAGTCAGACGTGCGATTTCTGTTGTCCGAGAGCGGCAGCGGTAAGGGAGCTGCGATGGTGACAGCTGTGGCTTACCGTTTGGCTGAACAGAGGAGACAGATCGATGAGACCCTCGAGGAGTTCAACCTCAGTCATGAACAGTTGTTGGAGGTGAAGAGAAGGATGCGGGTTGAGATGGAGAATGGACTGAAGAAGAAGACTCATGAAATTGCAAAAGTCAAAATGTTGCCAACATTTGTTCGCAGTACACCAGACGGCACCGGTAATAGTCACCATCCAAATATGTGGAGCACCAGTGTAACTACAATAGGTGCAGGGGTTGCAATTGCACCCAGACACTGGAGTCTAGAGGGTCCAAAAAGTCCCTTTGGCCTGTATGAAAAGACCAATACTATTAAACACTTGCCATAATTGTGGCCCCCGTTGGAGCTTTTGCATTGGGGCCCATGAGCTTCAGGTTACCCCCACTGGGGAGCACAATACGTATTTTATGAACAACCATTATTACCTGTTAATCCTGGATTATGGACAAGGTCCTAAATCTAAGTTTCATATGTATAATGAAAGGAAAGTCATCAAAAATTGTAATAAAAGCATGGCACTTTCTGTTCTACAGTCATATTGCGTATATGACAATTCTGGGAATATGTGGCATAGCCAGCATATGACTATACCATATTTCCGGTGTCTCTGTAAATGACTTTTTATGTATGATGTTCATCCCTTTAAATAATCTGATTTTCTTTCCTAATTGAAATCAGATTCTAAAACATTGGTATGCATGGTGGTAGGCCTACATACACATTAGATCCAGGCTCCTCCAAATCGCCCGGCAAAGCCAATAATCTAATGTGTATGGTCAACTTTTTCTAAAGCAAGCAAGGTCTTTGTTTTTTATTAATTGTGTGTGACAATACATGTATATTTGTGTATGACTGCTTTGTCACATTTCATTGGTAACTATTCTAGAAAATGGTGATTTTCTGGCTTTGGACCTTGGAGGAACAAACTTTAGAGTTTTACTTGTCAAGATCCGAAGTGGGAAAAGAAGAACAGTGGAAATGCATAATAAAATCTATGCCATTCCTACAGATGTCATGCAAGGGACTGGAGATGAGGTAAGTCAGATAGATAATGCATTTATCCTTTGTGTGCAATAGGAAACCTTATGGTCTTACAGTGCCCTGAAAAAGTATTCATACCCCGTGAACTTTTCCACATTTTTTTCAGGTTACACCCACAAACTTTAATGTATTTTATTGGGATTTTATGTGATGAACCAACACAACGTAGCAAGTATTTGTGAAGTATTAAGGAAATGATACAAAGTTTTCTAGATATTTAAAACTATAAAACTGAAAATTGTGATATGCATTTGTATTCAGCCCCCTGTAGTCTGATACCCCTAAATAAAATCCTGAGTGACCAATTGCCTCCAGAAGTTACATAATTAGTAAATTGAGTCCACCTGTGTGTAATTTATTCTCTGTAAAACTACAGCTATTCTGTGGATGCCTCAAAAGTCTATTTGAGAGCATTAGGGATCAAACCGCATCATGAAAACCAAGGAACACACAAGACAGGTCAGGGATAAAGTTGTGGAGAAGAGTAAAGCAGGGTTAGGTTATAAAAAAATAGCACAAGCTCTGAACATCTCATGGAGCACTGTTCAATCCATCATCCAAAATTGGGAGGAGTACTGCAAACCTATCAAGACATGGCTGTACACCTAAACTGACATCCTAAGGAAGGAAAGCACTAAGTAGAGAAGCAGCCAAGAGATCCATGGTCACTCTGTAAGAACTGCAGAGATTTACAGTTCAGATGGGAGAATCTGTCAACAGGACAATACTCCACAGAACTGGCCTTTATGGAAGAATGGCCAGAAGAAAGTCATTTTTGAAAGCAAGCCATAAGAAGTCCCGTTTCAGTTTGCAAATAGCCATGTAGAGGACACAGCTAGCATGTGGAAGAAGGTACTCTGGTCAGCTGAGACCAAAGTAGAACTTTTCAGACTAAATGCAAAATGCTTTGAGTGGTAGAAAACTAGCACTGCACTTCACCCTGAAAACACCATCCCCACTGTCAAACATGGTGGTGGCAGCATCATACTGTGGGGATGCTTTTCTTTAGCAGTGTCAGGGAAGTTGGTCAGAGTTGATGGGAAGATGAATAGACCTAAATACAGGGCAATACTGAAGAAAAACCTTTTAGAAGCTGCAAGAGCCTTGAGACTGGGGAGTAGGTTTACCTTCCAGCAGGACAACATCCCTAAGCATCCTGCCAGAGGTACAATGGAATGGTTTAGATCAAAGCATATTCATGTGTGTGAATGGCTCAGTCACAGTCCAGACCTAAATCCATTGAGAATTTGTACCAAGACTTGAGAATTGCTGGTCATAGGCGCGTTCCATCCAATCTCACTGAGTTAGAGCTAGTTTGCAAAGAATAATGGGCAAAAGTTTCAGCGTTTAGATGTGCAAAGCTGGTAGTGACATTCTCCAAAAGACGTGCAGCAGTAATTGCAGGGAAAGGTGATCCTACAAAGTATTGAATCACAATTTTCAGATTTATGTTTTTAAAATATTTAGAAAACAATGTATCATTATCATTACATTTCACAAATACTTGTTACTTTGTGTTGGTATATCACATCAAATCCTAATAAAATACTTTTAAGTTTGTGGGTGTAATGTGAAAAAATATGGGTTCATGGGGTATAAATATTTTTACAAGACATTGCAACTATATATGTTAAAGCTGATCTTCCTTTTTCACAATCCTGACTTGTTAGACAAGTCTTTTGACGATAAGTAGATAAGAAAATGTCTCTGTGCAGGGACCTCTAGCAATCAGCTGTAAGAAAACATGCCAGTAAAGTCCCCAATACACATTAGACTAATGTCTAACAGTCTAAAGTGTGTGGGGGCCCACAACGCTCTCTCATCAGACTCCCCCAACATTTTAAGATGGATATCGATCTGTCGTCTCCAGTCAAATTTGGGCCCTATTAATATAAGTAAAATTTGAGTGCATATGACAGATCAGGGTGTGTTATTTGTCACTCCTGCATTACCAGTGATGTCACTGAGGATCAATAATTCTGTGTTTAGTTTCCTAACCAATATTATCATTGTCTTGTTTCAGCTTTTTGATCACATTGTTCACTGCATCTCTGATTTCCTGGATTACATGGGAATTAAAGGGGCGCGTCTTCCTCTTGGTTTCACCTTCTCATTCCCCTGCAAGCAAACCAGTCTGGATGCTGTGAGTTATGGGGGCAACTATGGGGTTGTGGGATTTGTCAGAAAAGTAATTAAATATATTTAGTGAACTATATTTAATAGTACTATTTGATTGGCCACACAAAGCTAATTTCTTATGAAACAATAGATCATAAGGAAAACTTCTGTGTTTTGCAATTTTTCTATACAGTGGGATATAATCTCCGGCAATAGCTCATAATTATATGGACATTGTTCTAATTGAGAACCTAAAGGGAGCTGAGTATTTAGTAAAACTGACACTGAATATATATATATATATATATATATATATATATATATATATATATATATATACACACACTGGCTGGAGATTTGGCAGGTTAGAACAGATATACTGACCTGTGACATAACAGTGCATATGTATATACAGGGGATCCTGCTTACATGGACCAAGGGCTTTAAAGCTACTGACTGTGAGGGTGAAGACGTGGTTAACCTGCTAAGGGAAGGAATCAAGAGGAGAGAGGTATGACAGAAAAACAAACTTTCTTATACTATGTGTCTTATACCTTCTTGTATATAACTGACAACGGCTTTTGGGCTTAATGTGAAGGTAGCACAACGCATTTGGTTAGGTAGTGACTTATTCACAATCCTGAACAATTATTAGCCACTCGTAAACTATAAATACACATTTAGATCATGGAATTGATTACAATTGTAATTTTTCTAATAAATTTTTGTTATCCCTTCCCCTAGTGTATGTGCACATGATGTATTTTTCAGGTGGATTCCACCTTAAATCTGACTGACCAACAGCTCAATAAATGTTAAAAATGATGAACATACAGTATGCACAGCAATGTCAAAATAAGTTGCTGTGCACATGTTCCATCTTTTTTTTCGCTTTTTTTAAGTGCTTCAGGTTTTCAAAAGCTAAAAGTGGCTAAAAGAAAGGGTCTGACCATTCTTTAGGCAGCTTACCCTTATAAGCCGCCACTGTTTTATATGTCAGATTTAAAAAAAAAACATAATGTGCACATACCCTTGTAGGTCCTCCTTTTCTCCCTGAAGCAGCACTTTTCTTGTCCTAAGGGCTCAATTCAGACGTCCATGGATCTCGGACTACAATACACAGACTGGCCCCAGCTCTCCTGACCGGAGTGTGACAGCTTCATATATTTCTATGCAGCGGTCACACTCCGGTCGGTAGACCCACGGCCAGTCTGTGCATTGGCGGTCGCCGCATCGTTTTTAACATAAAAAAGTGGTGCACGCTGCCCTAATTTTTCCTATAAAATGACTGACATCTTTATGGAAACCCAATGGATCCTACTATAGTCAGTAGGGTCTGTTGTGCCCAGTTTGTGTTTGTCATCAATGTGATGAATCTGTCTCCAGAATGAATTTTTTGTGTTCCTATAACAAAAGAGCAAATCAGAATTCCAAACATTATATTTATACATACAGGTGCATCTCACTAAATTAGAATTTCATCAAAAAGTTAATTTATTTCAGTTCTTCAATACAAAAAGTGAAACTCATATATTCTATAGAGTCATTACACACAGAGTGATCTATTTCAAGTGTTGATTTCTGTTAATGTTGATGATTATGGCTTACAGCCAATGAAAACACAAAAGTCATTATCTCAGTAAATTAGAGTAATTAATAAAAAACACCTGCAAAGGCTTCCTAAGCATTTAAAAAGGTCCCTTAGCCTGTTTCAGATGCTAAGATGTCCCCCCTGGATGGTAATATTAGGCCACGTTCACACGTTCAGCATTTGGTCAGTATTTGACATCAGTATTTGTAAGCCACAATCAGGAGTGGATCAATCAGAGGAAAAGTATAATAGAAACATGTCACCACTTCTGTATTTATCATCCACCTGGTTTTGGCTACAAATACTGATATGAAATACTGATCAAATACTGAACATGTGAACGTGGCCTTATAGTGTTTAACAGGGAGTTTCTTGGACAGATGAATTGCTTAGTGCTAATGAACTGATGAACATTACAGAAAATCATTTCTGGATTAATAATATGTCTCTATATCTTAAAACAGGAATTTGATCTTGATGTAGTCGCCATAGTAAACGACACTGTCGGGACAATGATGACTTGTGCGTATGAAGATCCAAACTGTGAGATTGGTCTCATTGTGGGTGAGTACGCAGGCTTTGTACATACAGTACAGACCAATAGTTTGGACACACCTTCTCATATTATATATATGTGCTATGTGTTATATTATACGGTATATATGTGCTATGTGTAATATTATACTGTATATATGTGCTATGTATTATATTATACTGTATATACAGTACAGACCAAAAGTTTGGACACACCTTCTCATTTAAAGATTTTTCTGTATTTTCAAGACTATGAAAATTGTACATTCACACTGAAGGCATCAAAACTATGAATTAATACATGTGGAATTATATACTTAACAAAAAAGTGTGAAACAACTGAAAATATGTCTTATATTCTAGGTTCTTCAAAGTAGCCACCTTTTGCTTTGATGACTGCTTTGCACACTCTTGGCATTCTCTTCATGAGCTTCAAGAGGTAGTCACCGGAAATGGTTTTCACTTCACAGGTGTGCCCTGTCAGGTATAATAAGTGGGATTTCTTGCCTTATAAATGGGGTTGGGACCATCATCTGTGTTGTGCAGAAGTCTGGTGGATACACAGCTGATAGTCTTACTGAATAGACTGTTAGAATTTGTATTATGGCAAGAAAAAAGCAGCTAAGTAAAGAAAAACGAGTGGCCATCATTACTTTAAGAAATGAAGGTCAGTCAGTCCGAAAAATTGGGAAAACTTTGAAAGTGTCCTCAAGTGCAGTTGCAAAAACCATCAAGCGCTACAAAGAAACTGGCTCACATGAGGACCGCCCCAGGAAAGGAAGACCAAGAGTCACCTCTGCTTCTGAGGATAAGTTTATCCGAGTCACCAGCCTCAGAAATTGCGGGTTAACAGCAGCTCAGATTAGAGACCAGGTCAATGCCACACTGAGTTCTAGCAGCAGACACATCTCTTCAACAACTGTTAAGAGGAGACTTTGTGCAGCAGGCCTTCATGGTAAAATAACTGCTAGGAAACCACTGCTAAGGACAGACAACAAGCAGAAGATACTTGTTTGGGCTAAAGAACACAAGGAATGGACATTAGACCAGTGGAAATCTGTGCTTTGGTCTGATGAGTCCAAATTTGAGATCTTTGGTTCCAACCACCGTGTCTTTGTGCGATGCAGAAAAGGTGAACGGATGGACTCTACATGCCTGGTTCCCACCGTGAAGCATGGAGGAGGAGGTGTGATGGTGTGGGGGTGCTTTGCTGGTAACACTGTTGGGGATTTATTCAAAATTGAAGGCATACTGAACCAGCATGGCTACCACAGCATCTTGCAGCGGCATGCTATTCCATCCGGTTTGCGTTTAGTTGGACCATCATTTATTTTTCAACAGGACAATGACCCCAAACACACCTCCAGGCTGTGTAAGGGCTATTTGACCAAGAAGGAAAGTGATGGGGTGCTACTCCAAATGACCTGGCCTCCACAGTCACCAGACCTGAACCCAATCGAGATGGTTTGGGGTGAGCTGGACCGCAGAGTGAAGGCAAAAGGGCCAACAAGTGCTAAGCATCTCTGGGAACTCCTTCAAGATTGTTGGAAGACCATTTCCGGTGACTACCTCTTGAAGCTCATCAAGAGAATGCCAAGAGTGTGCAAAGCAGTCATCAAAGCAAAAGGTGGCTACTTTGAAGAATCTAGAATATAAGACATATTTTCAGTTGTTTCACACTTTTTTGTTAAGTATATAATTCCACATGTGTTAATTCATAGTTTTGATGCCTTCAGTGTGAATGTACAATTTTTATAGTCATGGAAATAAAGAAAAATCTTTAAATGAAAAGGTGTGTCCAAACTTTTGGTCTGTACTGTATGATCTACTCAACCCTCAGATTTTTAAGTCTTATGCTTATATAAGCTTCCCCTTTGCAGAATCACATAATAATAGCACCATGGATTTAGTGGAACATATTTAGTAATACTGTCTAATTCTTAGGTAGTGCAATCTTAAAGCCCCCATTCACTTTAGACTAACATCAGCCGAGCCCACCTATATCGATGGGCTCGGCTGACAGTCTAATGTGTATGGGGCCCCAGATAGAAGGTGCCCAGGAGTCTGGCATGTCTGATTTCGGACTGCCGACCCTTTTGTTCTCTAAGAGATAAGTAGTCACCTGAGATGTCTGGTAGTGGCTTTCTCACAGAGAACATAGGAGCACTTGGCAGAGTGAGCATGACAGTGTATGGAAGAACTTCGCAAGATAGCTGCTGGCCGAATGATCAGCCGAACAGCTATCTAATGTGTATAGAGGGATTTAAACTGGACAATCTTAGCATAACATTTTTCAAAGTGGTTCATGCTTTTCATAAATCTGAGATGTTCTAAAGGGAATCTGTCCTCAGGTTTTTGTTATGTAATCTGAGAGCAGCGTGATGTAGGAGCAGAAACCCTGATTCCAATGATGTATCACTTACTGGGCTTGCTTCAGTTTGGATAGAATCCCTGTTCTCTGCTGTAGATATAGTACTGGCCAGAATGCTGAGTCCTGTATAACTCCGCCCACACCCCAGATTGGCAGCTTCCGGTGCACACTGTATATTTTCAGCAAGCTGCTAATCATTGTTGGGGGCGGGATTACTAGGACTAGGTTGCAAGCAACATCTAGTCCGGCAGTGATAATCTCCTGCTGATAAAACACTGATTGATTGTAGTAAGTGACACATCCTGGAATCAGTGTATTTGACCCTAAATTATGCTGCTGTCAGATTGAATAGCAAAAACCGGCTCAAAAATTCCCCTTAAGACATTTATTAGTTGTCTTCTTATATAGGTACCGGCAGTAATGCATGTTACATGGAAGAAACAAAGAACATAGAAATGGTAGACGGCGATGCAGGGAGAATGTGCGTCAACATGGAATGGGGAGCATTTGGAGACAATGGATGTCTGGATGATATCCGAACAGTATATGACAAAGCAGTTGATGAACTGTCTCTAAATTCAGGAAAACAAAGGTATATGGCTGAGACATCGGACAAGATCTCATATACAAAGTTGTGTTTATCTGGATTTGATTCACTCTCATTTTTGTACTTTCTAGATACGAGAAAATGATTAGTGGCATGTACTTAGGAGAAATTGTAAGAAACATTCTAATTGATTTTACGAAGCGAGGATTTCTATTCCGTGGCCAGATTTCTGAGGCATTGAAAACTACGAGTATCTTCGAAACCAAATTCCTTTCACAAATTGAGAGGTAGGTAATGAGTATGTGCATACGTGTGAGGGTATTTTAGGGATTGTCTTCCTACACAATTGAAATGTTCCTCCTTTGTTTCTGTTATGTTCTGCAACTTAGAACTAAGGAATAGGAGGGAAAAGCTGTCCCTGCACTGAGACTCAGCTTAACCCTACGCTGGGGAGGGTGCCCTAGTCCTTATGAATAGCCCCACCAAAACTCCTGCACTGAACTCAAACGAAGACCTGTAGGAAGGGGAAAGGGGTCCCTAAAAGATCTAAGGACTGGGAGCAAAAGCAGGAGACCTCCTAACAGAAAAGTTAGTTGCAGAAACGAAGATTAAAGGGAACAAAACTGGTGGAACAAGAAGTCCCAGGATAACAATTGTCCAAAGCACAAAGAACTAAACAAGGCTACTTAGCCAGAGCACAAGGGTAACAACACTGATGTCCAGTGGGGAATGGGAGCCAGGTGCTGAGTAATAAACAGTGCAGAGATCACGTGACCAAGGAACCCAGCACCAGAGGAAGAGACTAGAAGCCAGCAAACCACAACAAGATGGCCGATAGTAAAACAAAATAGATTCTAACAGTTTCTGTCCAAATATCTCAGATGTGGGATGTCTCTATAACTTGCCTTTGGTGACACTATTTCTATGCCAATTTCATTCACAGTGAATCATTATCTTCTAGGCTAGACTCGGACATGACATATCTAAGGGTGCATTTACACATCCATGTGAAATATCTGAGTTATGTCACTTTTTTTACCCATAGATTGTCACAGACCCATTCAGACATCACTGAAAATCATGGATCTGAGAATGAAATCAATGAAACTCAGAGCATGTCCTCTTCTGATCCGATATTGAGGGTCAGAATAGGACATACTCATTGGCCTGTGCACTATCTGATAAAATATCGGGCAGCACACCGACGTTCACATTGATATGCAAATGCATCCTGAGGCTTTGCTCACCAAGGGCTTCAGGAATCCTGTTTACTTGTCTTTCATTTCTTATATTCAATCAGTGGGTTCAGCAATCACAAGCCTGCCACAACTCCAAGAAAATCATTTTTAAAAAGAAATACATAATAAAAAAAAATATTTGCAAGGGTTGACATTTCCCACGAACAAAAGTATATTTTAATCAATAGATCTTCGAAAAATAATAAGTTCCACAATTTGTTGTGTTTAAAAATAATCTCCCTGTGCTGAGATAATCTTATAAATGTGCCTCTGCTGTGTACTGTGTAATGGCTGTGTCTGACGGAACACGGTCTGATCATACCACATCTCCTGGGCAGGGGAGGAAGCAAAAAATGTATACAGACAGGACAGGAGGTGATCGGAGTTTATTTTTATTCCATTTTCCATTGATTAAAATATCCTTTTGTTCGTTGGAAAGCCCTTTTAAAGGAAATTTGTTAGTAGGATTTCAATCCAGCAATACCTTTACATGGCCAGTCTGTTCCTCGGTTACTGAAAAATCAGTGTTTAAATTGATATGCAAATGACACTGTCCATCTGAAGCCTCTGTCACTCCAGCTCTATTCCCCGTCCAGCACCACCTCTTTCTGCTTAACTGATGGCCCCTATGCCTGAAGTCAGACAGCATAGATGCTGTCAGCTAAGCAATAGGAGGCGGTGTCCATCAGGGAATAAACCTGGAGTGACACAGGATTCAGATCTGCTATAACTTTTCAGCTTCATATACATATCAATTCAAACATTGATCTCTCAATAATGGAGGAACGGACTGGCCATGTAAAGGTATTATTGGACTTGTCTTTGAAAGAGCTACATGTGCATATAAATAGTTTGGGGTGAAATCCTGCTGACACATTCCCTTTAAAGGAAAACTGTCAATTGATTCATGCTGCCCAAATCACAGGCTGCATGAATCTGACCTTGGCTGTATAATTTCAACCAGGTACATTTTTCTCTGAAATCCTGAGGCAGAGATAGGACTAGTCCGATGCTGCATCGTCCAGCTTCTCCTCACTCCGCTCTAGATCATTGACAGGTCTTTCCTGTGTACATACATGGGAGAGGCCTGTAAATCACCTACAGGAGTGTCGGGGGCGGCAATGGACTAATCTTGTCTGTGCCTATGTTCCTGGATATTTAAACCATGTTTTCTCTGAAAACCCAAAGCTTTTCAGAGAGAAACATACCTAGCTGCAATTGTCCAGCCATGCTCTGTGATTCATGCTCCCCGTGGTTTGAGCAGTATGACTCAAGTGACAGGTTCAACCTTTCTCCCTCAACTGTATATTTTGTCTAATTTAACTGTAACCCACAATGTTATGTGTATCGAGGAAATCGTCCAGCCCTTTTTTTGAAAGCTGTTATAGTGTCTGCCATCATTACCTCTTGTGATCGGCATTCCAGAGTCTTACTGCTCTGACTGTAAAGAACTCTTTCCTGTTTAGCTGCCGAAATCGCCTTTCTTCCACCCGTAATGAGTGCCCCCTGGTCCTTAGTATGGTCTTTGGAAGGAATAAGAGATAACACAAATAAATACTAAATGAATACTAACTCTGTGATACTAAGGAGATGTTAAGACCATGGTATCTCTTTTCATTCAGTGATAGGTTGGCATTGCTGCAAGTACGATCGATCCTTCAGCAGCTGGGTCTGAACAGCACCTGTGATGACAGTATAATCGTCAAAGAAGTCTGTGGCGTTGTATCAAGAAGAGCAGCACAGTTGTGCGGAGCAGGAATGGCAGCGGTGGTGGATAAGATCCGGGAAAACCGAGGCCTGGACCATTTGGAGGTCACAGTTGGTGTTGATGGAACTCTGTATAAATTACATCCACAGTAAGTAAAGAGATTTCTGTGTCTTGTAGATTTACATTTTCCATGTATCCAAATAGTTTTTTTTATAGATATCAAATTTTCTCATACAACTAAAGAATTAGTAAAGAGGGAGGGTGGACTGGATATGGGAACATGGAAAGAAGTGTGCCTGTAGGATGGGAGTGAAGGTCCCCAACACACCCTCTAAAATTGTCTCATAGATGATAAACAGTCATCCTTATTTATGGGCTCCACATATAAACTGTGAATGTGAAGCTTGGTCAACCCTTCATTAGTCATTACCAATAGTCTGAAGGTGGGAGATCTTGTAAAGTGTGGTTCTTGGACATGCCTTTTCCAAGCTAAGGGTTGTCTCTTGTCATAGGTAACTCAGGCCAGTCCTTAAAGGAGTATTCCCATCTCCAAGATCCTATCCCAATATATAGTAGGTGTAGTAATAATAATAATAATATTAGCAAATATCTCCAATTAGAAATATAGTATAGTATTTTTGATTCGCCATCTCTCTTACCTCATGTGCAGGCATCGCAGGACCTTAGGTATCCATGGTTACGACCATTAGAAACTAGCTAACTAACTGTGACTTTATCAGTGGACGTAACCATGGATACCTAAGGTCCTGCAATGCCTGCACATGAGGTAAGAGAGATAGTGAATCAGAAAAACTATACTACATTTCTAATTAGAGGTATTTGCTAATATTATTATTATTACACCTACTACATATTGGGATAGGATCTTGGAGACGGGAATACCCCTTTAAGCGCTACTGTTAAAGGAGTAGTCTCATCAAAAATTGTAATCTATAGTTCGTCATAATTATCTATGTATAGGTGTGTAAGTGTATCAGAATACTTACCGACGTCATCGACTTTCCCAGTTAGCAGCATTGCTTTGGACCCACGTGAGCGCTCTGCAGCATTGCCGGCTCACATAGCACCTACTGTGCTGCTTCCCCAGTGTAAGTCTATGAGATTCAGGACGAGGTGCCATAGACTTACATTGAGAAAGCCACTTCCAGTTCACACATAAACAAACAAAAGTGTCTCATTCTTTTCTGCTATACCGATGGCCTAATAATGGCCCATAGGCCACCAACATGAGATTGGTGGGGACTGGCTTCTAGCACAGAGAAAATAATAAAGGGGCACTTGCTGGAGCACCACGTCATTTTCAGTTATATGAATGACTATGGTTTCAGGAATCTGACCCCAATCTGATATTAATGAACTTTCTAAGGATAGACGATCAATACCGTAGTCACGAAAATCCCTTTAATCTATCTTCTACATCAGGATTACAACTAGTCCACTGTAATGAAATATCTGCCAGGATTACAGTCTTCACAAAGTCATGCTGTAAGAACGCTGTCTATATCGAGTACTGGAAATGAAAAGCTTCTTCATTTATTCTCGTTTATGAAGAAACATGCAAAATTACTAAGTGCCTGATAGATTACACAGTATTTGCTAACCCTAGCAGATCGACTTCAAATGTTGAACATAGCACTCTGTTGCCAAAGGTCTTTAAAGGGAATCTGTCAGCGGGTTTTTGCTATGGAATCTGAAAGCATCATAAAATAGAGGAAGAGACCCTGATTCCAGCGATGTGTCACTTACTGGGCTGTGTGCTGCTGTTTCAATACAATCAGTGTTTTATCAACAGGAGATTATCACTTCAGGACAACTGGCCTCCTGACTCCTAGCTATCACTGAAAGAGTACCTCAACTCACAATATTGGAATCAACCCAAAATCATACACATATCACTGACTGAGGTGGATATAAGATATTAAAAATTAACTTTTATTTCAAATAATTGCAAAAAAAATTTGAAAGAAAACTAGTCCACCGTGCTTATTTACAGTCTGTTCACTAGATCCCTAAGAATAGCTATAGTGAACACTAGTATCCTAAAACGGACAAACAAGTGACTCAAAAATAATAAATCACAAATTTTTAAAAATATATGTGACCCTATTAGATACACAGAGCGAATGGGGGCCTAATATTATACTGACAAATTGTAGATATTCTATAAGTCAAGCTATTGCACATTGCCCCAAGAGTTAGTAAAGTTGGTATAAGAATAACCAAGTATTCCAGCTAACTACTACAACTCCTGGCAAAAATTATGGAATCACCGGGCTCGGAGGATGTTCATTCAGTTGTTTAATGTTGTTGAAAAAAGCAGATCACAGACATGGCACAAAACTAAAGTCATTTCAAATGGCAACTTTAGGGCTTTAAGAAACACTAAAAGAAATCAAGAAAAAAAATGTGGTACTCAGTAAGGGTAATTTTTTTCAGACCAAGCAGAGGGAAAAAATTATGGAATCACTCAATTCTGAGGAAAAAAATATGGAATCATGAAAAACAAACACACAAAAGAACACTCCAATACATCACTAGTATTTTGTTGCACCACCTCTGGCTTTAATAACAGCTTGCAGTCTCTGAGGCATGGACTTAATGAGTGACAAACAGTACTCTTCATCAATGTGGCTCCAACTTTCTCTGATTGCTGTTGCCAGATCAGCTTTGCAGGTTGGAGCCTTGTCATGGACCATTTCCTTCAACTTCCACCAAAGATTTTCAATTGGATTGAGATCCGGACTATTTGCAGGCCATGATATTGACCTTATGTGTCTTCTTTCAAGGAATGTTTTCACAGTTTTTGCTCTATGGCAGGATGCATTATCATCTTGAAAAATGATGTCATCATCCCCAAACATCCTTTCAATTGATGGGATAAGAAAACTGTCCAAAATATCAATGTAAAACATTTATTGAAGATGTAATGACAGCCATCTCCCCAGTGCCTTTACCTGACATGCATGGATTCCACTCAGTATCAGCAGATTCTTGACAATAATGTTCAAGAATCAGTGATAAAGTTGAAGTTACGCAGGGGATGGATCTTTCAGCAAGACAATGATCCAAAACACCGCTCCAAATCTACTCAGGCATTCATGCAGAGGAACAATTACAATGTACTGGAATGGCCATCCCAGTCCCCAGACCTGAATATCATTGAACATCTGTGGGATCATTTGAAGAGGGCTGTCCATGCTCGGCGACCATCAAACTTAACTGAACTGGAATTGTTTTGTAAAGAGGAATGGTCAAAAATACCTTCATCCAGAGGCTGTTATTTTTGCAAAAGGAGGTTCTACTAAATATTAATGTCACTTTTCTGGTGAGGTGCCCATACTTATGCACCTGTCACATTTTGTTTGAATGCAGATTGCACATTTTCTGTTAGTAAAATAAACCTAATTTCAAGGCAGAAACATTACTGTGTCCAACAGTTATTACATATATCAAACTGAAATAGCTGTTGCAAAAACACCAATTTTTATAAAACATTAAGCTTAAGATTAATAGGGGTGCCCAAACTTTTTCATATAACTGTATATGAGTCCAATGGGTGTCCTATTCAGTGATTTACAGTGAATTCCCTGTATGACTGTGCATGCAGAGTTAGCTGTCAATTACTAGTAGAACCGCCCACTGGACTCATGCATAAAACACCAGAGATTTCAAAGAATAAAATACATGTTTTACTGACACTTTTCCAACAAACCTATATATCATTCTGCTCCGCTTCTCATTCTCTATACCATGCTGTCTGCTGATCTGCCTGCATGTACAACATGACAGGTTCCCTATGATACATTAATAATATATAATAATAATAATTTTCATTTCCGCACATTTTATATTTCAGAGGGGACTTGTACAAACAATAAATATATAACAGAGTAAACACATAACAGTAATTTAACAGATACTAAGAGGAGTGAGGCCGTGCTGCTCGCAAGCTTACACTATGAGGAAATAGAATAGAGGAGACACAAAAGATAAATGGTAAAAAGTGCTGGTATTGTACGGTGCAGCCATCAATATAATAAATAGGGTATTCACATAATGCTGCATGAACCAGTCACCAGACAGTATGTGTACAAGTACAGACACAGAGGCCTATTAAGTGCATGGAGTGTGTGTAACAGATGCTATGAGGGACCAGATGTGGAAGAAAATTTTGGAAGGGCAAAATGGGAATAGTTACATAAGTGGGGTGAGATGATAGGCCAGTCTAAAAAAGTGTGTTTTTAGTCTTAGATCATTAGCGGGACAGAGGGCATTGGCAGGGTGATAGAGATGAGGGAGGTGATGTAGGGTGGTCCTGAACCATGGAGTGCTTTATGGGTGAGAGTGATAAGTTTATATTGAACTCTATATCGGATGGGCGACCAGTGCAATGACTGGCACAGGGTAGAGGCATCGGTGTAGCGGTTGGCGAGGAATATGATTCTTGCTTCTGCATTCATGACGGATTTGGGAGTGGAGAGTTTAGTAAGAGGGAGACCGATTAGTAGAGAGTTGCAATTATCCAGATGAAAATAAATAGGAGCAACAGTAAGTCAACGGTATGAAAAAGTAGAATTCTAGAGATGTTTTTGAGGTGTAGGTGACATGAGCGAGTGAGTGATCGGATGTGAGAAGTGAAGGAAAGATCTGAGTCCAATATAACCCCAGGACAGCGGGCATGCTGCTGGGGAGTAATGGTAGAACCACACACGGAAATGGCAATATCGGGCATAGGTAGGTTAGTGAAGGGAGGAAACACAAAGAGTTCAGTTTTTAACAGATTCAGTTTTAGATAGAGGAAGGACATAATGTTATAGACAGCAGAAAGACCAGCACTGGTATTTTCTAGTAATGCAGGGGTGATGTCCGGAGCAGAGGTGTATAATTGGGTGTCATCAGCATAGAGATGGTACTGAAAACCGAATCTGCTGATTGTTTGTCCAATAGGGTGGTGTATAAAGAGACGAGGAGGGGGTCTAGAACTAAACCATAAGGAGCCCTAACAGTGAGAGGAAGAGGAGCCAGCAAAAGATACAGTGAAGGAGCGATCAGAGAGATAGGAGGAGAACCAGGAGAGAGCAGTATCCTTGAGCCCCATAGAGCGGAGCATAGTGAGGAGGAGCTGGTGATCGAATGCTGCAGAGAGATCCAGGAGAATCAGCAGGGAGTACAGATCATTAGATTAGAGACTTTAGTGAGGGCAGTTTCAGTGGAGTGTAAAGCGCAGAAACCAGATTGTAAAGGGTAAAGAAGCGAGATAGCAGATTAAAGAGGAGTAAAGCAAGTGTTCCAGAAGTTTAGAAATGTAGAAGAGATTAGAGACAGGTCTCTAGTTTGCAGCGCAGTTCTAGTCAAGGGATGTTTTTATAAATAATGTGTGTATGCTGGCATGTTTGAAGGAGGAGGGAAAGATATCAGATGAGAGAGAGAGGATAAATATTTTAGTTAGGTGAGTGTCGACAACTGGGGATAGGGACTGAAGGAGATGCGAGGAAGGGAATGGGGTCACTCACTGGTGCAGGTAGTAGGACGAGAAGATGCAAGGAGCCTGGTAACTTCTTCTTCCATAACCGGTTGAAAGACAGAAAGTGAGCTAGATGGAGTGCGGGAGGGAAGAGGAGCCATGATATTGTTGGATATGGTCAATTTTTTCTTTGAAATAATTGCCCAGATAGTCAGCGCTGAGGTTGGTGGTTTGGGCTTGCACTCTAGGACTCAGGAGGGAATGAAAAGTGTCAGGGTCGTTTATGATTTTTGGATAGTGAGGTGATGAGGGTGTTGAAGTCGGCTTGTTTGAAGAGGTGAAGTGCAGAGTTCTATGTTTTGAGCATAAACTTATAATGAATGAAATCTTTGGCCAGATTGGATTTTCTCCACAAACGTTTGGTGTACCTGGAGCACCATCGGAGAAAATGTGTTTTCAGTATGTGCCAGGATTGCCGCTGTCTGTGCCGAGTTGTTCTATATGTTTGAGATGCAGCTTCATCCAGGGCACTTTGCAGTGTTTCATTATAATGTTTCAGAGCAAAGTCAGGACATGAGAGGGATGAGATTGGGGCCAATGATGACTGCAAATTCTTCATAAGATTCTGGGTATTGATGGCACGTAGATTTCTGTATGTGTGGTAAGTGGGGAAGTCCTGAGTGGGGTGACATTTCTTGATAGAGAATGAAAGAAGGTTGTGATCAGAGAGAGGGAGATGGGAGTTAGTAAAATCCTTCACTGAGCAGAGCTGGGAAAAGATCAGGTCCAGAGTATTCTCGTCTTCATATGCAGTAAAGTTAGTAAGTTGTGAAAGGCCAAGAGAGGAGGTTAGAGATAAAAGATAAATGGCAGATGGGGAGAGGGGATCATCAAAAGGGATGTTAATGTCCCCCATGATGAGAGTGCGGGGATGTCACAGGATGGAAAATGTGGCAGCCAGGTGGAAAAGTGATCGAGGAACTGACAGGAGGGACCCGGAGTGTGATAGACAACCGCCACTCGCAGGAAGAAGGGTCGGAAAAGTCTGACGGTGTGGACCTCAAAAGAAAGGAAGATAAGTGAGGGTATCGGGAGAATAGCCTAAAAAGCACATTTTCTTGAAAGGAGCAGATTAACACCTACACCTGGCCTGTTGTCATGTCTGGGGGTATGTGAAAAATGTAGGCTACCATACGAGAGAGGAGCAGTGACAGTGTTGTCTGCTGGATCCAGGTATCAGTAAGAGTCAGAAGGTTAACGGAGTTTGAAAGAACAAAGTCATGGATGTAGGAGAGTTTGTTACACGCTGACAGTGAGTTCCAGAGAGCACATTTAAAGGATACGGAAGGTCTTGGGGACAAACCTTGTAGATGGAAACTTTGCAGTGTGCTGTATCCTACCTCACCATGATTGTATTAATGGCTTTGATATTGTGGAAATGAAGTAGTTCAAAAATATTTTCTTTCTTTGCAGCTTCTCCAGAATCATGCACCAGACTGTGGTTGATCTTGCTCCAAAGTGTAATGTATCCTTCCTCCTCTCAGAAGATGGTAGTGGGAAGGGGGCAGCTCTGATCACTGCTGTTGGATGTAGACTTCGTGATGCTGAACAAAATTAAAGATTGGATCATCGTGCTTGTATTTTTTTCTGCCTTCCCAGCACTTTCATTACAAGAAGTAATTGTACCAAGGGTGGAACTTTCCAACTCTATTGTCTATAGAAATGTAACCATGGGGAAATAGACGACCACCATAGGAAGAGTATTGAGTAGCATTGGCTGTTACTGGACTCCTGTCTGCATCACTCCCCGACTAACATAACCTATATTTAGGCCATTATGTGTATAATTTATTCTTTTGTTTTATATTTTATCAGTTTGTTGAAATTTCTTTACAGTTTCCCAAATAATTTCACTTATTCAGTTAAGCCTCTAAAACTGGATCTCATCAGCCATACAGGAAAGCAATGTAATAAGCGAGTTACTTTACTCCATTCTGTACTACCACCAGTGGCATTATACACGTAGATGTAGTCCTGGGCATAAAGGGCAGTCTGAGAGTGAATAGAATATATCCAGTGGCACAGGACACACTGGCACACCCGATGCCAGTGGCATTTCTCATTGCTTGTATGAATAATGTTGTGTTGTTAGTATGTATCAATTCCACATGTCGTTTTGTTCAAATTGTCAGGCAAAATTCAACCTGTTCATGGGGCGGCACTTTTGTAAGCTGCTATACTTAATGGCCCCCAACATCTGAGATGTTGTATACTTTTCAATGAATATTTTGTTGCACTGTGATTGGATGTGTTAAAGGTGTGAATTTCTGTTTTTAAAGTCTGTATTTAAAAAAAAATGCCTGACAGATTCCGTTTAGGTCAGAAAACCATATTATGCCACATTAGAGTCACTTATTGTATTTATCCACTCAATAAAGTTTTCCAATGTGTGTCTTGTGGCCCAGAGTGATGACTGTTCTTATATATGGTAACTCAGTTATACCCAAGTATACCCAAGTAGGGAGTCTCTGACCAGCCCCAAAAATCTGAAAACCCAAATCAAACGTATCACAATCACTACTTTGTAATTTTCTAATAAAATGCTAAACAAGAAGGGAATGGTAGAGAGAAAAGATTACTGCTAAATGCATGAGTGTTAACTTTTAAGGGCAGGTACAGATGGCCGTAGATTCTATCATCCGAGAAAATCGAGCCAATTATGCAAATGACTCTGATTACTCAGAGTGTCAGCACAGTGTGATCTAATTCTCTCAGATGATGAGAAGATGGAGAAAAACAATTCTCTATCTTCTCCATTCTGTGAGACCGTGGAAATCAGACGGCACTCAGATGTCATCTGAGTGCAGTCTGATATTTCCCACTCACTTATTGACTAGCATGGCCAAGTGCGATCTAAATATTGGATCAAACTCAGGCATGCAGCAATTTTTTCCTCAGACAAGATCAAAAAATCAGACATGGGCAAAGCCCCATAGCATAACATTGGTCCGGGTGCGATTCAGTGTTTTGTAGGATCGCACTCGGACCGAAAGTAAACATTTGCCCTAAAGAGAATCTATCACCAGTTTGTTGCTGCCCCATCCAAGAACAGCATGGTGTAGAGGCAGAGATCCTAATTTCAGTGATATGTCACTTACTAGGCTGCTTTCTGTAATTTGGAAAAAGTCACAGTTTTATCCTCTGCAGCTTTGCTAGTAATCTAAATGATAAGCTCCTGCTATGTAGCCCTCGATGTGTAGCTTTGGCTATTCTCACCCCCACTATTGAATTGCAGTTTTCTGCCAATAGAGAGTGTAGGCAGAAAGCTGTTAATCAATGACATGGATGGGAATATACTGAGCTCATCACCGAGAGTACTAGCAGAGCTGCAGGAGTTACTGCCCAGTAAGAAGCACACCACCCCATCATAGTGCCTGTTTTATGCTGCCCTTAACTTGTTAAAGGGGTATCCTCAAATTTGAAAATTATCTCCCATCCAAAGTATAGGAGTTAATGTTTCGATCCCTGGTGGTCCAACCGCCGTAGACCCCTCCGATCCTGAGAACTGGGGCTCTTCAGAGTCCCTGCTGAATGAAGCGAAGGTCAATCATGTGCACTACCTCTCCATTCACTGTAATAGGAGGGTTCTAATAGTTTCTAATGGTTCCTTCTACCACATTGGAAGAGAGAAGTCTTAAATGGCACACAGTGGTAGACGGATCGTCATCTTACACTTTTTGCATTGTGGGCACTTTTAAGATTTCCCCTCATGAAAACTAAGGGACCTAAATTAACTTCTAGTAAAAAAATCTTGACAATGGGTTGTCCCATGACTGACATTTATGGTATTAACAAACAAAGCAGCACACTGTAACACTAAGTATGCGAACATGAAATATACGAAAGACGTCACTTAGAGAGACTTAGATGTCACTTAGAGAGGAGTTCACATTGAAAGGGACCTGGTATTTTGAGAAACGCCTTACCGTGGCTACCGGGTACACATGAATTGGCCAATGTATGCGCTAAGATTTCTCATTTATTTCTATTTTCTAGAGCAGTAATGCTATTCATATTTCATAGATTTCATGTTCGCATACTTAGCGTTACAGAGTGCTGCTTTGTTAGTTGTATATTGAGGAAGCTGCTCCTAGTTAGCACCTGTTCACACCTATTTCTTGTTTTGGAAGTGCCGGACAGTTTTTTCTGTGACATTTATGGTATATCCACAGGAAATGAGATCCTCTGGAACCCACACCTATCTCTAGAACAAGCATCTGTTGTAATTGGTGATCGGAGAACCCACTCTAGAGATACTTGTGGTTCCCAAAGGTCCTGTTGATACTCCATAAATGTCTGTAATCAAACAACCCCTTTAATCCTCCATCATTACAATTTGCACTATTCATTTTACAGGAAGTGTTCTCAAAACATCCTTTATATAAAATGTATTCAATAGAATATTTGATGGGGGAGAGTAAATCATAACTCAAAAAATCGAAAACCAATAACCAGAATCCACCAGGATGCACAGAGCAGAAGACAGGAAGCATAAAGCCATGAATGGCAGTCCAATATACAGTATTTCAGTATAAGCAATAGGCCTTTATTTTAACAAGCTGAAAACAGTAAGTAATGGGTCTCAAATTTTTCAGACACTGTCCATAGTGCATTGGAATTCCCACCTATATGATTACAAAAAAAATGGAACTTCACACAAACGAATCCTCCCAAAATCTCCCAGAAAAGTGCTCTTCTTCTAAAATGACTCATTATTGAAATCAGGTTTCTGTGTCAAATGCATTTTTTACATTTTGGTAATTTTTTTTCTTTTTCATATCACTATCTTTATTTAAAAAGGAGTTTTCAGCAAGCTTCTTATCAGCAAAGGCAGGATTACAATGGCAGGTAAAACCTCTACACACAGCTGATCCACTAATGACAATAGGTGATGTCACACCGGACCTTGCTGCCTCTTCCTTCACATTGACCACTGCACACGCTCATTAAATGCTTTAAAACAAAACATAGGGTTAGAGTCCGTTTAATGTGGATAATGTCAATGTGTTGTTTCCTGAAACAATAGGAAGTTAGAATATAAAAATGACTCAGTGGCCAGTATGAAAATTGCAAGAGTTCTGTTTTTTTGTTTTGTTTTTAAAACGTAATACAGACAGTGATATGGAAAAAAATATTGGCAAAAATTAAAAAACACACACATATATATATATATATATATATATATATATATATATATATATATATAAATTTTGTTCTCTTAGTATTAAGAAAAATCATTACTGTTATTATTGAGGGGGGAGATGTTACCAGAAGTATGCAGGAATCAGGGAAGAGGCATGGTCTGAAAAAAGGACACAACTATGGATAAAAATATTTCAGTGCTGATTTTTTTTATATCTCTATCCTACCGAAAAGGCTTGGCAGGTATAAGGTCAGTTAAAAAAATAAATCTGCATTTCTATTCTGGTCCCATTAAACACCATTTATTTATAATTTCATGATAAAGCAAGAGCTGCTTAAAATACCTGCAGCCAGCAAATATTAAAGAGATGTACAGATGGCTGTTCCGATTTTTTTATGTTCTCAGAACTTTAGAAGCATTTGGCTCTTTACTACGTGTTACTATAGCAACAAGCTCGTAGTTCCATCTTCACTCCTACACATCATATTCTCATTGGTTGTCACTAGGAAATTTATTATAGCTGCAATTCAAAAGAATTTACTATTCATAGCAGCAGCCTTAGCCTATTTTCAAGTTTTGAGGTGCAATCAAATGTATTACATACTGTAAATGATATGAGCCTAGTGTAGCATACAAGAATGGTTCTGCCAACGACAAAGCCACCTTTCTTAGATGGGACCTAATCCTAAACAGACAAAATTAACTTTGTGAAAAGGCCTCAAATAAACTCGGAAATAATAAGAGAAAAACTGTTCTGGGTGCCTGACATTTTTATATGTGCAGCAATAGCATAAATCATGGATTCCATATTTGCAGAGTGCCATTCATTGTGCTGAATTCCTGCTTGTACTGCATCCGTGGCATACAGGCTTACATGCACTGAATGCATTACTGCTGCACATCTACACTCATGACTTTGACGTGCTTAAAGGGATTGAGGTGCAGGAGAGGTAAGTGTAGAGCGGTCATAGATGGGAGATGACCTCCTGACCTGTCTTCAATCAAATGCTGATTCCCATAAGGAAAGAGATTAGAACATAAAAGTAGATAATGCAAATATATTTAAAGACATAAAATTACATAGATATTAGAATTATCTTTAGTCCATATAAGATAGTCCTACTACAGATGCACTAAAATATACCCGCAAGAGAAAAGTTATTGCACTTAGAAGTGACCACTGGCCCAAAATTGTGACTGTTTTGAAGAAATAGCTCCCAGCAGATAGTGTGTTGGGCTGTGCATAGAGCAGAGGAAGTAAGCGAAGAAGATAGAGTGTTTTTAGGGAAGAAGGAGATGTGTGTGCTCATGTCGCATGTTGTTATAGGCATTTATGTCCTTGAAGATAAATGCCTATAGTTCATATCAAGTTATTCTTCAGCAAAAAAAAGTTTAATTTTAAATGGTGGTTTCCTCTCATGAACTGGTTAACATCTGGTCCTGGAAAACCAGCAACATCAGTTACATGCGGCCTGCACAGGTTTGAAGCAAGTTTGAAAGCCCAAGGTGCGAAGTGCCCCAGGAGTGGTGACTCTAGGGTGCCTTAACTCACTGGGCATGACAAACCCACTTGACTTTGCACAGCACTTCACTTTTTCATACTTATTTGAGCACATACCCTTTTCTGGCCCTCTTGGCTAAGATGGGGATTTTTTAAATTCCCGATTGAAGGTCTGGCTAGTATTACATTAGAAACACCTTCATTATTATACTGCCGTGTTTTTCAGAATATAAGACGCACCTTTTCCTCAAAATTTTGGAGGAAAGTGGGAGATGCGTCTTATAGTCCGAATGTGGCTGTGGATGGTGGTGTGTGTGGGAGGAGCCGCAGCGAGGGAGGAGCGGGGCACAGGAGGCAGGAGCCGCCTGCTGCAGCCAACACTGTGCTCGCTCTTAAAGGAAAATGAATATTCACTGCTCCCCACGCCCATGGGCATGGGGAGCAGTGAATGTGCATTCTCCTTAATAGCGCACACAGTGTCCGCCCATTATCTTTAGTAGCGGACACCCGTGATCGCCGAGCCACTGGAGGAGCCACGGCTCTGGCTGACACTGTGCGCGCTATTAAGGAGAATGAATAGTCACTGCTCCCCACGTCCATAGTCCGGGCGTGGGGAGCAGTGACTATTCCAGCAGCTGATCTCAGCGTCTGAGGGAACATGGCAGTGACATCATGCGTTGCTCACACAGTGAGATCAGCTGCTGGCAGCAGAACAGGACGCAGCACTGGAGCGAAGGGAAGGAAGGTGAGTAGAATTGTTTAATTTTTTTGTTTGCACGGTGATGGGGGTGCCATTCATACCAGTATGGGGGTGCCATGCATACCAGGATGGGCGACCATGTATACCAGGATGGGGATGGTGGTCACGTATAACAGGAAGGGGGGGGCATATATACCAGGATGGGGGCATACATATACCAGCATTGGGGCATACATATACCAGGTTGGGGGATATAGATACAGAATTGGGGGACATTAGTCTTATAACAGTGTCAGCAGCAGACCCCACCCCCCATAGTTCATTGTGACCACATTTTTTGCTTTAATTTTTTTCTATTTTCCTCTTCTAAAACCTAGGTCCAGTGTGTTTTATAGTCCGAAAAATACAGTAATTGTTTTTTTTTATCTGTGTGTTACCCTTTGAACATGGGTATTTGTCACTAGAGTTTGTCAGGGTGCGGTTCCCTTCTGAGGGGGAATGTGATGCCTGAGGGGAATGTGAGGCCTGGGTGAGGAATGTGTGGACATCAGGTTCCACTCCCCCTTGACCCCTGGCTCTCCACTTTTGGGAGGGAAGCCGACCTAGACGGCTCCTAGTTCCCGCTTGGGAGGGAAGCCAGACAGATGCTAGAACTGAGGTTGGGTTTCCCATGGCTTCACCTATGGGAGGCTACTATCCCCTGACTCTCGCTGTGGTCTTCTGGCTTGGAGGGAAGGAGATTAGTTTATTCGGGGCCTTTCACCTGTTGGAGAGGGCTATGATTGACCATATCGTAGTGCACTTCTTTTGGCACTTGTCACTTTTTTAAGTGCACATGGGTGTAAAGGGTGCCATCCAAAAGAGGTTTCCTTGTCACTGGCAAATGGGCTCATACACTTTGATGAAAAATTGCACTTGATTTTTTTGCGTAGAACAAGTGTAATTCATGTATTCAACGTTTGCACAGTGCTGTTGCATTGTGTTCATATTTACGTCTACACTGCAGCCACAGCACAGCATGCTTCAACCTGCATATTCATTTTATATTGTACATAATCTTCAGTTTTGTGGGGGAAGAAAAAAAAAAAAGAAACCACACATTCCTTACTGATCCCTCAGTTCTGCTCCATCTATCCCTCAAGTTCCCTACTGGTCTCAACTTTCTACCATAGACATGTGTGAACACTGTAGTTACAAACTGTGGTTACAATATTGGAAGTGGAGCACCATAGAATCGGTAAAATATTTTTTTCATTATTATTATTATTATTTCAGAACATTCCAAGCTGTTTTTAATATTTTTCCATGCTAGACAATGCCGTTTTAAACTCATTTTTCAAAAATGTTCAAAGGCCACTTAAAGAAGCACTCCTCCTCTCATCAAAGTTTTAATCCTCATAATATATTGCAGTCATCATATTATATAGCACTGTGTACTTACAATTGCTCATTTTGCCTTTCTACCCAGAAAATTCTTCTCTTTTCCATTAAGTCTATGACATCGCGTGGTTAAGAACTCACTATCTGCATCTTTCTGAGCTCTGTGTAGAAATAGGAAGTCTCTTTTCCATGCATGAATCATCATTAAAACTACACTGGAGAATCCTCTACAGCACGCAGCACACCTGATGTGAGGATTCACACAGCGTGACACAAGTGTCTTATCCACTCTCCTGAATAGTTGTAATTGTAGTAGTATAGTTCCCAACTGTTCCATTTTCAGTAGAACTTTTCTGATTTGAGGGCTCTGTCCCAACTTCTAATACTCACCACCCTCTCTCCAAGGTCGTAATCGCTCTGTGGCTCCACCTCCTCTGGAGGTGGGGCAAGATCTCTCTGCTCTGATATAAATTAAATAAACTATTCCAATTCTCTTGTGATCTCATCTCCCAAGAGTCAAACTCATGATTAAAGGCAGCAGCTTTAGCTATGTGCCACAGCCCACAATGATAAATATATGAAAAATTGGTAATCTTGAGCTGTATTGCAAGCAGATTATATAGATACAAAGAGATACATTGTATGTAGCAGTGTATTTCTATATCCCTGTATTCTAGAGGTGAAGAAAAGTCCGATTTTTTTGTTCCTATAAAACTACTAAATATAATGAAAAAGAATTCCGAAAATGTAATTTTCTCTTTTTTTTGTGAGTCTCCACGGGACTTGAACCCACAAATGCTATAATTGCAGCCAGTAGCTAAAGCTACTGAGACACAGGCTCCAGTCACATCCCTGGGAGAATTTTGCATACTTGATTTGTATTGCAGCCACTAACCTCACAAGCAGATACTTGTAAATAGAGCTACATTGTATATAACGGTGTTTTTCTATGTCATCATACAACCCCTGGAGTGATTCCATATTTTTTTCCCTCAGCTTGGTCTGAAAAAAATTACCCTTACTGAGTACCACATTTTTAATCTTGATTTCTTTTAGTGTTTCTTAAAGCCCAAAAGTTGCCTTTTGAAATGACTAGTTTTATGCCATGTAGAATCATAGAATCATAGAATGGTAGAGTTGGAAGGGACCTCCTGGGTCATCTGGTCCAACCCCCTGCTCAAAGCAGGATTCACTAGATCATCTCAGACAGATGTCTGTCCAGCCTCTGTTTGAAGACGTCCATTGAAGGGGAACTCACCACCTCTCGTGGCAGCCTGTTCCACTCATTAATCACTCTAACTGTCAAAAAGTTTTTTCTAATATCTAATCTGTGTCTCCTCCCATTTAGTTTCATCCCATTGCTTCTAGTCTTTCCTTGTGCAAATGAGAATAAAGATGATCCTTCTACAATGTGACAGCCCTTGACATATTTGTAGACAGCTATTAAGTCTCCTCTCAGTCTTCTTTTTTGCAAGCTAAACATTCCCAAATCCTGCAACCATTCCTCATAGGACATGGTTTGCAGACCAGTCACCATTCTGGTCGCTCTTCTCTGAACTTGCTCCAGTTTGTCTATGTCTTTTTTAAAATGTGGTGCCCAAAACTGTACACAGTATTCCAGATGAGGTCTGACCAAAGAGGAGTAAAGACCGATAATGACTTCACGTGATCTAGACTGTATGCTTCTGTTAATACATCCCAGAATTGTATTTGCCTTTTTTGCTGCTGCATCACACTGTTGACTCATGTTCAGTCTATGATCTATTAGTATACCTAAGTCTTTTTCACATGTACTGTTGCTTAGCTCTATTCCTCCCATTCTGTATATGCTTTTTTCATTTTTATTGTCCAGATGTAGTACTTTGCATTTTTCCCTGTTAAAAACCATTCTGTTGGTTGCTGCCCACTGCTCCAGTTTATTTAGGTCTTTTTGAATCCTCTCTCTCTCTTCTCTAGTATTAGCTATCCCTCTTAGCTTTGTATCATCAGCAAATTTAATCAGTTTACCCTCAAATCCTTCATCTAAATCATTGATAAAGATGTTGAACAATACAGGTCCCAGGACGGAGCCCTGTGGTACCCCACTTGAGACATTCATCCAGCTGGATGTGAAGCCATTTACAACCACCCTTTGAGTCCGATCACTAAGCCAGTTATGAATCCACCTAACAGTTGCCTGGTCCATTGCATACTTGGTCATTTTTTCAATAAGGATGGTGTGAGATACTTTGTCAAATGCTTTGCTGAAGTCAAGATATACTATATCTACAGCATTTCCCTGATCCACCCAGTCAGTGATTCTGTCATAGAAGGAAATTAAGTTAGTCTGACATGACTTGTTAGTTACAAACCCATGCTGACTCTGGTTAATCACTTCATTCTTATCCATGTACTTACATACATGTTGTTTAATAATTTGTTCAAAGATCTTTCCTGGTATAGAAGTCAGACTCACCGGCCTATAGTTCCCTGGGTCCACCTTCTTCCCCTTTTTGAAGATAGGAACAACATTTGCTCTTCTCCAGTCTTCTGGGACTTCTCCTGTTCTCCAAGAATTTTCAAAGATTATGGAGAGTGGTTCTAAAATTTCTTCTACGATCTCCTTCAGTACTCTGGATTGTAATTCATCTGGACCTGGAGACTTGAACTCATTTATGTTAGCTAAATATTCCCTCACAATCTTTCTGTTTACAGATAACTTGGATTCCTCTATTCCTTTAAAAGGACAGTGAAGATCAGTTGATGTTACATTTTCTTTCTGAGAGAAAACAGATGCAAAATAGGAATTAAAAAGTTCGGCCTTCTCAACATCCTCTCTTACCATTTCTCCATTTTCATCCTGTAAAAATCCTATAGCATCTTTGACTTTTCTTTTACTTTTGACATACCCCCAAAATCCTTTTTTATTGCTTTTGACATCTCTTGCAAGCCTTAATTCATTGTCAGCTTTAGCTAACCTGATACGTGCCCTGCAGGATCTGCAGACTGCATTATATTCTTCTTTAGATATGCCTCCCTCTTTCCATTTAATAAACATTTCTTTCTTTCTTTTTAGCATGTGTTTAAGTTCTGTGTTCATCCATCCTGGTTTCCTTAAATGCTTCCCATTCTTCCTACTTTTCGGGATTGTTAACGATTGTGCTTTGAGAATCTCATTTTTAAAAATTTCCCATCCTTCCTGGACATTTTTGTCCTTAAGGACATCCAGCCATTGGATCCCTCCTATTCTCTTTCTGAGTCTCTTAAAATCTGCCTTTCTAAAATCTAACCTTGAAGTTTGAGTCTTCACACGTCTTCCTCCTCTAGTTATCCAAAATTCTATAATAGCATGATCGCTGCCTCCTAGGGTCCCAGCCACCTTTACCTCCTCAACCATTTCCTCCCTGTTTATAAGGATTAGATCCAAAGTAGCAGATCCCCTTGTTTTCTCCCCTACCTTTTGGAAGATAAAGTTGTCAGCAAGAGAGGATAAGAATTTGCTTGACCTGTTAGTTTTACTTGAGAGAGATTCCCAACAAATGTCTGGATAGTTGAAATCTCCCATGACCACTACGTCATATTTTTTGGAGAACTTGGTCATTTGATACATAAAGAGTTCATCCATATCTTCAGCTTGCCCAGGTGGCCTGTAGTAAATGCCTACAATGGTGTCCTTTCCGTTGTTCTCTCCTTGTATTCTTACCCAAACAGTTTCCACAGAACTCCCAGTCTCTGAAGCTTCAATCTCTGTGCAGATATACGCTTTTCTAACATACAATGCAACACCTCCTCCTCGTTTATCAATTCTGTTTCTTGCAAATAAGTTGTATCCTTTTAGCCTTTTATTCCAATCATGTGTATCGTCCCACCAAGTTTCAGTGATTCCAATGACATCATATTCTTTTTCCTGCATTAGTAGTTCCAATTCTCCATGTTTGTTGCCCATGCTTTGTGCATTTGTATAAAAACATTTTAGTTTGTGATTGGTTTCTCTTCCTCCCATATTTTTATTATTTAGATTTTTTTGTTTTTGTTCTTCTTTTCCACTTCCAGTAGCAGAGATCTCAATAGTATTTGTCAGCTGTATGGCTTTTTCTGGCCTTTTGCTTCCCTTCCCACATTGTTCTAGTTTAAAGCTCTTCTGATGAGTGTAGCAAGGCGACTTCCAAATACATGTTTTCCAGTCTTCGTAAGGTGCACCCCATCTCTAGCAAGTAGTCCATCGTATAGGTAATTCATTCCGTGATCCAGAAATCCAAATCCTTGTTGACGGCACCATCGACGTAGCCAGTTGTTCACCTGTAGAATCTTATTCCACCTCATTGTTCCATGGCCATCCACTGGGAGGATGGATGAGAAGACCACCTGCGCTCCCAATTCTTTCACTTTCTTGCCTAAGTCTTCAAAGTCACTGCAGATGGTTTCCAGGTCCTTTCTTGCGGTGTCATTTGTCCCCACATGTATTAGCAGGAATGGGTAGTGATCTGTAGGTCTGAAGAGTCTTGATATCCTGTCAGACACATCTTTAATTTTTGCTCCTGGAAGACAGCACATTTCTCTTGAGGTTATGTCTGGTCTGCAGATAGCGGCCTCTGTTCCTCTTAACAGGGAATCCCCCATGACCACCACTCTCCGTTTTTTCTTCACAACGTTCTTCTTTCTCCATCCAGGAGGATTCTGAGGGCTTACAAGGTTATTCATTGCTGGCAAAGTCTTATCTTGCTGTATTTCTTCATGGTTCTCCTGCGTGAGAGCCTGGTACTGGTTCCTGAGCAGTATGGGTGCTGACTGCCTCTCGATCCTCCTGCTTCTGTGGGTCACATGCTTCCATTCCTCTGTTTCGTCAGGTGCAGTTCGAATTTCTTCTCTTTCTGAATCATGAAGAGATAATTCTGCTCTGTCTAAGAACTCTTCACCTTCCTTAATGATTTTCAAGGTAGTTAACCTCTCTTCTAGATTTCGCAACTTTTCCTCCAACAGGGACACAAGCTTGCATTTCTGGCATGTGAAGTTTGGCTTTTCCACTGGCAAGTCTGTGAACATGTAGCAGGATATGCAGCTCACCAAATGGCTCCTGGACTCTTCCATGTTCTTATTGTGTCTGTGATCTTCTTTTTTTCAACAACATTAAACAACTGAATGAACATCCTCCGAGCCCGGTGATTCCATAATTTTTGCCAGGGGTTGTATTCTAGAGGGAGGATAAAATTGATGTTTTTCTTCCTATAAAATTACTAAAAAATTATGAAAAACAATTATAAAAATGCATTTTTTTTTTTTCTGTAAAGTTTCCCTGGGACTTGAACCCACAACCTACAACATTGAAGGCAGGAGCTAAAGCTACTGAGCCACAGACTCTGCTAACCCCACTTGGAGAATTTTGCATACTTGATCTGTATTGCAGGCAGTTACCCACAGGCAGATCATACTGTTACACAGAGATACATTGTATCTAACAGTGTATTCCTATGTCCCTATATTCTAGAGGGAGAATAAAATAAATGTTTTTCTTTCCATAAAATTACTAAAAATAATGAAAAACACTTGCAATAATTTCATTTTAATGTGCTTTTTTCAAAAAATAATAAACATCACAAATCAGCAAATAACACGGACATATTTGGTGTCCCTTGTTATTTTAACGACCCGCAAAACACAGCGATTAGACTATTATGGTGATCAGTAAATGGCATAAAAAATTATGTCACTGATATTTTTCCTTTATTAAACTTATAAAAAGTAATAAAAATGTAAGACTGAGACCGTGTTCACACGTGGCATAAATGCTGCTACTGCGTTTTTTTCTGCAGGTCTCCGCACCATACGACACATTAACAATCTTTTCTGATTATTGCGTGTTTGTTGTGTTTCATTTATGTGTTTTCCCCTATATTTTGGTGCAGACATGAATCCGAGTTTTTAATAATAGAGAAAAGCTTTGATTCTGCACTACGGTATTTTTTATTCCCTTTCGTTTTTTCAGGCTCCGCATAGAAGAAGCCCATAGAGAAAAAAAGCACCAAAACCACACAGTTCAGCAGCGTCTTTATACGCACAGAGGGCGGAGATCTCATGAAATCACATTTTACTTGGACATTTAGACAGTGTTCACACGTAGCGGAAATGCTGCGTATGTTCTGTTGCTTTTTTTGTACAAAAATTCTGCTGTGTTTAACTGTCCAAGGAAAGTGGGTGTAATTTCATGAAAACTGCTCCCTCTGTGCGTTTAAAGATGCGGCTAAAGTGTGTGGTGTTGGAGCTTTTTTTTCTTTAGAGGCTTCTACGTGGAGCCTAAAACAAACGCATGTTAAACCTGCAGTTACTTTTTTAAGTGCAGAATCAAAACTTTTCTGTACTATAAAAAAACACATTTGAAAGCAGCTTCACATCTGCACCATAAAAAGCATCAAATAAGGGGGAAAATTCATAAAAAATGCAGCAAAGATGCAATAACCAGAGAAGGTTGTTATTGAGTAGTTTGGTGCGGACACCAGTAGAAAACAAAAAACACAGTATTTATGCTATGCGTGAACATGGCCTTACAGACACCAAAAAGCCAGATGTCGTATAGAGAAACCACATAAAGATGAGAAAGTTCTGGCGCCTCCGACTGTGAATAAGGGAACAAAAAATAAAACCCCAGGTCTCAACTAGAGATGAGCAGGACGCACAAATGACGTCACTCCAGCTCTGGCTAATCAAAAGCCGCACTGGGGACGCCGGAAGGTAAAAATTTGTGGCCTCCCATCCAGCCACCTGGTACCACTGACCTGCACGCTGGACTAAAGTCCCATGAATCCGCTCATCTCTAGTCCCAACTGTCCCAGATACAGTGGACAGTCCTGGATTTGGGTCTACGCCTTGCAGTCTTGGGTGTCATCTGAATGTCCCTCACTGCCACGCCCCTCTGATGGATAGAAAGAAATGATAAATGGGTGTGGATTGGGGCGTAGCCAAAATTTGCCAGAGCGCTCTGCTCTACGCATAATTTGTCCCTTTTCCGGTTCCTCAAAAGTTGTCAGGTATGGCAATAGACATAGGGAAGGTTGACATCTAAAACTAAGCAATGGCTATGTCAATGCAATGCTAGAGTATATTTTCCTAGCACTCTG
The DNA here is from genome assembly GCF_046119375.1 of Phyllobates terribilis. Lineage (NCBI taxonomy): Eukaryota > Metazoa > Chordata > Amphibia > Anura > Dendrobatidae > Phyllobates > Phyllobates terribilis. The sequence goes on along the minus strand of NW_027362765.1, from coordinate 505,930,138 downwards.
TTATTCCTCTTAGAATTTAAAAAATAAATTGACAACTGGGTGTTACCAAGTTTGGGTGTGTCAATGTGAGCACTCATGCTGTCCAATCAGTGTTGCCAATGCCATGTAGAGACACACCTCTTTGACAAAATTGATAGTCACACCGGTTATTTATTCATCTTACTATACAGGAGGAATAACAGAGGAATCGCACAAGACAAATGTAAGAAAGGTTCCCCAGAAGTGTTATATCATGAAGAACACAAGTATGTAGTAGATCAGAAGTAAAGCAGTGACAGATCCCCAGACAATGGATCTACTGGACATTTTTACAAATACATAGCACATATAATATATAATACATAGCACATATATACATAATATATAACACATACAGTAGTGTTCAAAATAATAGCAGTGTGTTCAAAAACATGAGTTAAGCACAAAATCTTTATACTAGTTTTTATTTACATGCATTGGGAACATTGCACACTGTTTTCTAATTCAAAACATGAAGAGAAATGTATATAATTTTGAACTACTTTACAGAAAATAACAAAAATGAACATTGGGCTGTTCTAAAAAATAGCAATGTCTGCATTTGTCTTTACAAACTCACAATATGTACACTTTTTTTTTTGGAGGATTTAGCATTCCTGTGAATCACTAACCTAATATTTAGTTGCATACCCACATTTTTTTAGAACTGCTTCACATCTATGTTGCATAGAGTCAAACAACTTCTGCCACCTGTCAACTGTTATTACAGCCTAGGATGCTTTGACTACATCCAACAATTTTTCGGCATTTGTTGGCTTTGCCTCAGAAACGGCATTTTTTATGTCACCCCACAAGTGTTCTGTATATAATATAATACATAGCACAAATACATAGCACATATATACATATTAAATAGCACAAATATATATAATATAATACATAGGACATACAGTTATATGAAAAAGTTTGGGCACCCCTATTAATCTTAAGCTTAATGTTTTCTTAAAATTGGTGTTTTTGCAACAGCTATTTCAGTTTGATATATGTAATAACTGTTGGACACAGTAATGTTTCTGCCTTGAAATGAGGTTTATTGTACTAACAGAAAATGTGCAATCTGCATTCAAACAAAATTTGACAGGTGCATAAGTATGGGCACCCTTATCATTTTCTTGTTTTAAATACTCCTACCTACATTTTACTGACTTACTAAAGCACTTTTTTTGGTTTTGTAACCTCATTGAGCTTTGAACTTCATAGCCAGGTGTATGCAATCGTGAGAAAAGCTACTTAAAGTGGCCAATTGTAAGTTGTTCTCCTGTTTGAATCTCCTCTGAAGAGTGGCATCATGGGCTCCTCACAACAACTGTCAAATGATCTGAAAACAAAGATTATTCAACATAGTTGTTCAGGGGAAGGATACAAAAAGCTGTCTCAGAGATTTAACCTGTCAGTTTCCACTGTGAGGAACATAGTAAGGAAATGGAAGAACACATGGACAGTTCTTGTTAAGGCCAGAAGTGGCAGGCCAAGAAAAACATCAGAAAGGCAGAGAAGTAGAATGGTGAGATCAGTCAAGGACAATCCTCAGACCACCTCCAGAGAGCTGCAGCATCAACTTGCTGCAGATGGTGTCACTGTGCATCGGTCAACTATGCTGTGCAGATGACACAAAGTTATGTAAAACAATTAATACAAAAGAGGACAGTGCAGACCTACAGAGGGATTTGGATAAGCTGGGTAGGTGGAGCATTAAATGGCAAATGAGGTTTAACGAGGAGAAATGTAAGGTCATACATATGGGAAGGAAAAATGGAAGTCACCAGTACTCACTGAATGGGAAATCATTGGGGAATTCAGAGATGGAGAAGGACTTGGGCATCTTGATTGATAGCAAACTAAATTGGAGTGCCCAAAGTCAGGCCACTGCTGTAAGGGCAAACAGGGTAATGGGATGTATCAGAAGAGGTATAGCTGCAAAGGATGAGAACATTGTTCTTCCACTGTACAAAGCACTGGTCAGACCACACTTGGAATACTGTGCTCAGTTATGGGCCCCAATATATAGAAAGGATATAAATTAGCTTTGGAAAGGTACAAAGGAGGGCAACAAAATTAATAAAGGGAATGGAGGGACTGCAATACCCAGAGAGGTTGGCAAAACTAGGACTATTCAGCCTGGAAAAGAGAAGGTTGAGGGGGGACATAATAAATGTGTACAAATATGTTAGGGGACAGTATAGAGATCTTGCCCGGGATTTGTTCAAAAGGAGGGATATTACGGTAACAAGAGGGCATTCACTAAGACTGGAAGAGAAAAGGTTTCAGCACCAGCATAGGAAGGGGTTCTTTACGGTAAGAGCAGTGAGAATATGGAATTCACTGAGTGAGGAGACGGTAATGTCAGATTCACTACACCAGTTTAAGCGGGGACTGGATGCATTTCTAGATACCAGGCAGATTTCAGCATATACTTAAAAATAAAATAAAATACTAGGTTGATACAGGGATTTATTCTGACTGCTGGTTTCAGAGTCGGGAGGGAATTTTTCCTCAGGTGAAGATTGGCTAAATCATTTGGGGTTTTTGCCCTCCTCTGGATCAACTTTAGCAATTACAGAACTAACAGGTCGAACTTGATGGACGCAAGTCTTTATTCGGCTTTACAAACTATGTTACTATGTTACTATGTTACAACGCACTTTGCACAAGGAGAAGCTGTATGGGAGAGTGATGCGAAAGAAGCCGTTTCTGCAAGCACGCCACAAACAGAGTTGGCTGAGGTATGCAAAAACACATTTGGAGAAGCCAATTTCTTTTTGGAAGAAGGTCTTGTGGACTGATGAAACCAAGATTGAGTTGTTTGGTCATACAAAAAGGCGTTATGCATGGCGTCAAAAAAAACACAGCATTCCAAGAAAAACACTTGCTACCCACAGTAAAATTTGGTGGAGGTTCCATCATGCTTTGGGGCTGTGTGGCCAATGCCGGTACCGGGAATCTTGTTAAAGTTGATGGACGCATGGATTCCACTCAGTATCAGCAGATTCTTGACAATAATGTTCAAGAATCAGTGATAAAGTTGAAGTTACGCAGGGGATGGATCTTTCAGCAAGACACTGATCCAAAACAACGCTCCAAATCTACTCAGGCATTCATGCAGAGGAACAATTACAATGTTCTGGAATGGCCATCCCAGTCCCCAGACCTGAATATCATTGAACATCTGTGGGATCATTTGAAGAGGGCTGTCCATGCTCGGCGACCATCAAACTTAACTGAACTGGAATTGTTTTGTAAAGAGGAATGGTCAAAAATACCTTCATCCAGTATCCAGGAACTCATTAAAAGCTTCAGGAAGCGACTAGAGGCTGTTATTTTTGCAAAAGGAGGATCTACTAAATATTAATGTCACTTTTCTGGTGAGGTGCCCATACTTATGCACCTGTCACATTTTGTTTGAATGCAGATTGCACATTTTCTGTTAGTACAATAAACCTCATTTCAAGGCAGAAACATTACTGTGTCCAACAGTTATTACATATATCAAACTGAAATAGCTGTTGCAAAAACACCAATTTTAAGAAAACATTAAGCTTAAGATTAATAGGGGTGCCCAAACTTTTTCATATAACTGTATATATATATATGTGCTGTCCACTCTCCCCAGTCCTGCAAGCTCGAAGCCTCGGGGTAACTCTGGACTCTAATCGCTCCCTCAAACCACATATCCAAGCCCTTTCCACTTCCTGCCGACTCCAACTCAAAAATATCTCCTGGATCTGCACATCCCTCAGCCACGAATCTGCAAAAACACTAGTGCATGCCCTCATAATCTCCCGCCTCGACTACTGCAACCTCCTGCTCTCTGGCCTCCCCTCTAACACTCTCATGCCCCTCCAATCTATCCTAAACTCTGCTGCCCGACTAATCCATCTATTCCCCGGCCTCTCCTCTCTGTCAATCCCTTCACTGGCTCCCCATTGCCCACAGACTCCACTTCAAAACCCTAACCATGACATACAAAGCCATTCAAAGCCTGTCTCCTCCATACATCTGTGACCTAGTCTCCCGGTACTTACTCCCCTCTTATCTCTACTTCCCACAATCACATACAAGATTTCTCCCGTGCATCCCCCCTACTCTGGAACTCTCTACCCCAACATATCAGGCTCTCGCCTACCGTGGAAACCTTCAAAAGGAGCCTGAAGACCCACCTCTTCCGACAAGCCTACAACCTGCAGTAACCACTGCTCCACCATACCGCTGCACGACCAGCTCTACCCTCACCTACTGTATCCTCACCCATCCCTTGTACACTGTGAGCCCTCGGGGGCAGGGTCCTCTCTCCTCCTGTACTAGTCGCCGTCACGTTTTTAGTTCAAGATTATTGTAATTGTTTTTGCTATGTATACCCCTTTTTCACATGAAAAGCTACATGTAATAAATGGCGCTATAATAATAAATAATAATACTAATATAATATAATACATAGCACATATATATAATACATAGCACATACTGTATATATAATATAATAAATAGCACAATATATAATATAATACATAGCACATATATAATATATACCGTATTTTTCGGACTATAAGATGCACCGCACCATAAGATGCATCTAGGTTTAAGGCTGAGTTCACACGATGCGTATTTCCTGCGTTTCCGCGGCGTTTTTGCAGTTGCGTAAACGCCGCGGAAACGCATGAAAAACGCATGGTAGAAGGGAAGCAATGTTCCCCAATGGAAATCCGCATGTGCTGTGCCCATGATGCGGATTTTTCCGCAGCGTCAACGCTGTGGTCAAAAATCCGCAGCATGTCAATTAATTTTTGCGGAAACGCGGCGATTTCGCCGCCATTGACTTGCATTAGAACGCGCCAATTCCGCAAGACAGCATTTGTACTTGCGTTATTGGCGCGTTCTAATATGCGGATGGTACCCGAGTGTGGAGGAGAGGAGAGTCTCATCCACACCCAGGTACCATTAAAAAAGCTGTAAAAAAAAGAATAAAATAAAAAATAAATGTATACTTACCATCTGTCGGCCCGCGCAGCGCTCCCGCTTGGTTCCCGGCACTTGCAGTGAGTTGTAGGACCTGCGGTGACGTCAGAGTCATGTGACGGGTCACGTGACGCTGACGTCGGCAGGTCTTTCAATTCAAAGTTGCCGGCAGCCGGGAACTTTGTAAAGCAGGACAGCGCGGGCCATCGGAGGTAAGTATATACACTCTCTCGGGTCACACTATATAAATCCATGCTGTTTGCATGGATTATATAGTGTGACCTAGTTGTCAAGCACTTTCCAGGTGATGCTAAAATCGCCTGGAAAGCGCTTGTCAATCTGCATGCGGAAACGCATGTCAATCTGCATGTGGATCCGCATGTATTCTGCAGGAAAAACGCATGCACAATCTGCATGCGTTTTTTCTGCCAGGGAGATGCAGAAATGATGCAGAAATTTTCTGCTTCATTTCTGCATCGTGTGCACATACCCTTACAGGAGGAAAATACAAAAAAAAATGTAAGCAAATGATGCACTGTTAAGTGTGTGGGGGGGTCTGCTGCTGACACTTTTATAGGGGTAATGTCCTCCAATTCTGTTAATGTCCCCCATCCTGGTATATATGGCCCTCTCCTTCCTGTTATACTTGACTCTCATCTCCATCCTGATATGCATGGCCCCCCTCATCCCCATCCCGGTATGCACGGCATCCTTCATCCCTCTTCCTGGTATGTATGACCCACCTGTTCCCTCTGACCCATACCAGGAAGAGGGATGAGGGGGGCCATAAATACCAGGAAGAGGGATGAGGGGTGCCATAAATACCAGGAAGAGGGATGAGGGGTGCCAGGCATACTAGGAAGAGGGATGATGCGGGCCATACATACCAGGATGGGGATGAGAGGGGCTATACATACCAGGATGAGGGGTGCCAAGCATACCAGGAAGAGGGATGAGGGGGGCCATACATACCAGGATGAGAGATGAAGGGTGCAATACATACCAGGATGAGGGATGAGGGGTGCCATACATACCAGGAGCCGCGCTGCAGGTAAAGTGTGCGCGCTATTAAGGAAAATGAATATTCATGGGCGTGGGGAGCAGTGAATATTAATTTTCTCTGGTAGCGGGTACAGTGTAGGCTGCAGCAGGTGGCTGCTGCCTCCTGTGCCCCGCTCCTCCGCTGATCCCCACACAACCCCCACCACCCACAGTCACAGTATATATATATATATATATATATATATATATATATATATGTATATATCTCGGACTATAAGACGCACCCCCCACTTTCCTCCAAAATTTTAGAGGAAAAAAGTGCGTCTTATAGTCTAAAAAAATACAGTAATACATAGCACAAATATATAATATAATACATAGCACATATATATAATATATATAATACATAGCACATATATAATACATTATACATAGCACATATATATATAATATAATACATAGCACATATAATACATTATACAAAGCACATATATATAATATATAATACATAGCACACATATATATATATATATATATATATATATATATATATATAATATAATACACAGCACATACTGTATATACAGTTGAAACCAGAAGTTTACATAGACTATATAAATAGACACATATGCATGTTTTTCTCAATATCTGACATGAAATCAGAACAAACCTTTCCGATTTTTGGTCAATTAGGATTACCATAATTTTTAATATTTGCCAAATGGCAGAATAATGAGAGAGAGAGAATGTTTTAAGGTATTTATATTACTAACAGCAAAGTCAAAAGTTTACATACACTAAGATAACTATGCCTTTAAACAATTATGGACTGCCCATATGATGATGTCATGTGTTTTGAAGCTTCTGTGGATGTATTTTAATGCACACCTGAAACATAATGCTTCTTTGCGTAGCATCATGGGAAAGTCTAATGAAAACAGCCAAGATATCAGGAAGAGAATTGTGGACTTGCACAAGTCTGGCTCATCCTTGGGAGCAATTTCAAGATACCTCAAGGTGCCTCGTTCATCTGTACAAACAATTATACACAAGTACAATCAAGATGGCAATGTCCAGCCATCATACCGCTCAGGAAGGAGACGGGTTCTGTGTCTCAGAGATGAACGTGCTTTGGTCCGACATGTGCATATCAACCCAAGGACAAAAGCAAAAGACCTTGTGAAGATGATGGCGGAAGCTGGTAAGATTGTGTCAATATCCACAGTGAAACGAGTACTGTATCAACATGGGCCGAAAGGCCACTCTGCCAGGAAGAAGCCATGACTCCAAAAGAAACATAAAAAAGCCAGATTAATATTTTCAAATGCACACAGGAACACAGACCTTGTTTTTTGGAGACATGTCCTGTGGTCTGATGAAACTAAAATAGAACTTTTTGGGCATAATGACTATCGTTACGTTTGGAGGAAAAAGGGAGAAGCTTGGAAGCCTAAGAACACCATCCCAACTGTGAAACAAGGGGGTGACAGCATCATGTTGTGGGGTTGTTTTGCTGCAGGAGGGACTGGTGCACTTCACAAAATAGATGGCATCATGAGAAAAGAAGATTATGTGGCAAAACTGAAGCAACATCTCAAGACATCAGCCAGGAAGTTAAAGCTTGGCGGAAATGGGTCATCCAAATGGACAATGACCCGAAGCATACTGCCAAAATGGTAACAAAGTGGCTTAAGGATAACAAAGTCAATGTTTTGGAGAGGCCATCACAAAGCCCTAATCTTAATCCTATTGAAAATTTATGGGCAAAGCTGAAAAGGCAGGTGCGAGCGAGGCAACTTACAAACCTGGATCACTTACACCAGTTTTCCGACCAACTATTGTGAGAAGCTTGTGGAAGGATATCCCAAACGTTTGACCCAAGTCATTCAGTTTAAGGGCAATGGTACCAAATACTAATGAAATGTATGTAAACTTTTCACTTTGCAGTAAGTAATAAAAATGCCTTAAAACATTCTCTCTCTCTCATTATTCTGGCATTTGGCAAATATTAAAAATGATGGTAATCCTAATTGACCTAAAACGGGAAAGGTTTATTCTGATTTCATGTCAGATACTGAGAAAAACATGCATATGTGTCTTTTTATATAGTGTATGTAAACTTCTGGTTTCAACTGTATATAATATATAATACATAGCAGATATGTATATATAATATAATACATAGCACATATATAATACATAATACATAGCACATATAATATGTAATACATAGCACAGATATATAATATAATACTTAGCACATATATATATAATACATAGCACATATATATAATATATAATACATAGCACATATATATAATATATTATACATAGCACATATATATATAATATAATACATAGCACATACAGTACAGACCAAAAGTTTGGACACACCTTCTCATATAAAGATTTTTCTGTATTTTCATGACTATGAAAATTGTACATTCACACTGAAGGCATCAAAACTATGGATTAACACATGTGGAATTATATACTTAACAAAAAAGTGTGAAACAACTGAAAATATGTCTTATATTCTAGGTTCTTCACAGTAGCCACCTTTTGCTTTGATGACTGCTTTGCACACTCTTGGCATTCTCTTGATGAGCTTCAAGAGGTAGTCACCGAAAATAATTTTCACTTCACAGGTGTGTCCTGTCAGGTTTAATAAGTGGGATTTCTTGCCTTATAAATGGGGTTGGGACCATCAGTTGTGTTGTGCAGAAGTCAGGTGGATACACAGCTGATAGTCCTACTGAATAGACTGTTAGAATTTGTATTATGTTAAGAAAAAAGCAGCTAAGTAAAGAAAAACGAGTGGCCATCATTACTTTAAGAAATGAAGGTCAGTCAGTGCGAAAAATTGGGAAAACTTTGAAAGTGTCCCCAAGTGCAGTTGCAAAAACCATCAAGCGCTACAAAGAAACTGGCTCACATGAGGACCACCCCAGGAAAGGAAGACCAAGAGTCACCTCTACTTCTAAGGATAAGTTTATCCAAGTCACCAGCCTCAGAAATCTCAGGTTAACAGCAGCTCAGATTAGAGACCAGGTCAATGCCACACAGAGTTCTAGCAGCAGACACATCTCTACACCAACTGTTAAGAGGAGACTTTGTGCAGCAGGCCTTCATGGTAAAATAGCTGCTAGGAAACCACTGCTAAGGACAGGCAACAAGCAGAAGAGACTTGTTTGGGCTAAAGAACACAAGGAATGGACATTAAACCAGTGGAAATCTGTGCTTTGGTCTGATGAGGCCAAATTTGAGATCTTTGGTTCCAACCACCGTGTCTTTGTGAGACGCAGAAAAGGTGAACGGATGGACTCTACATGCCTGGTTCCCACCGTGAAGCATGGAGGAGGAGGTGTGATGGTGTGGGGGTGCTTTGCTGGTGACACTGTTGGGGATTTATTCAAAATTGAAGGCATACTGAACCAGCATGGCCACCACAGCATCTTGCAGCGGCATGCTATTCCATCCAGTTTGCGTTTAGTTGGACCATCATTTATTTTTCAACAGGAAAATGACCCCAAACACACCTCCAGGCTGTGTAAGGGCTATTTGACCAAGAAGGAGAGTGATGGGGTTCTACGCCAGATGACCTGGCCTCCAGAGTCACCAGACCTGAACCCAATCGAGATGGTTTGGGGTGAGCTGGACCGCAGAGTGAAGGCAAAAGGGCCAACAAGTGCTAAGCATCTCTGGGAACTCCTTCAAGATTGTTGGAAGACCATTTCCGGTGACTACCTCTTGAAGCTCATCAAGAGAATGCCAAGAGTGTGCAAAGCAGTCATCAAAGCAAAAGGTGGCTACTTTGAAGAACCTAGAATATAAGACATATTTTCAGTTGTTTCACACTTTTTTGTTAAGTATATAATTCCACATGTGTTAATTCATAGTTTTGATGCCTTCAGTGTGAATGTACAATTTTCAAAGTCTTGAAAATACAGAAAAATCTTTAAATGAGAAGGTGTGTCCAAACTTTTGGTCTGTACTGTATATACAGTATAATATAATACATAGCACATATATACAGTATAATATTACACTTAGCACATATATACCGTATAATATAACACATAGCACATATATATAACATATAATACATAGCACATATATACAGTATAATATAATACATAGAACATATATACAGTATAATATCACACATAGCACATACAGTACAGACCAAAAGTTTGGACACACCTTCTCATTTAAAGATTTTTCTTTATTTCCATGACTATAAAAATTGTACATTCACACTGAAGGCATCAAAACTATGAATTAACACATGTGAAATTATATACTTAACAAAAAAGTGTGAAACAACTGAAAATATGTCTTATATTCTAGGTTTTTCAAAGTAGCCACCTTTTGCTTTGATGACTGCTTTGCACACTCTTGGCATTCTCTTGATGAGCTTCAAGAGGTAGTCACCGGAAATGGTCTTCCAACAATCTTGAAGGAGTTCCCAGAGATGCTTAGCACTTGTTGGCCCTTTTGCCTTCACTCTGCGGTCCAGCTCACCCAAAACCATCTCGATTGGGTTCAGATCTGGTGACTGTGAAGGCCAGGTCATCTGGCGTAGCACCCATCACTCTCCTTCTTGGTCAAATAGCCCTTACACAGCCTGGAGGTGTGTTTGGGGTCATTGTCCTGTTGAAAAATAAATGATGGTCCAACTAAACGCAAATCGGATGGAATAGCATGCCGCTGCAAGATGCTGTGGTAGCCATGCTGGTTCAGTATGCATTCAATTTTGAATAAATCCCCAACAGTGTCACCAGCAAAGCATCCCCACACCATCACACCTCCTCCTCCATGCTTCACGGTGGGAACCAGGCATGTAGAGTCCATTCGTTCACCTTTTCTGCGTCGCACAAAGACACGGTGGTTGGAACCGAAGATCTCAAATTTGGACTCATCAGACCAAAGCACAGATTTCCACTAGTCTAATGTCCATTCCTTGTGTTCTTTAGCCCAAACAAGTCTCTTCTGCTTGTTGCCTGTCCTTAGCAGTGGTTTCCTGGCAGCTATTTTACCATGAAGGCCTGCTGCACAAAGTCTCCTCTTAACAGTTGTTGAAGAGATGTGTCTGCTGCTAGAACTCTGTGTGGCATTGACCTGGTCTCTAATCTGAGCTGCTGTTAACCTGCGATTTCTGAGGCTGGTGACTCGAATAAACTTATCCTCAGAAGCAGAGGTGACTCTTGGTCTTCCTTTCCTGGGGCGGTCCTCATGTGAGCCAGTTTCTTTGTAGCGCTTGATGGTTTTTGCAAATGCACTTGGGGACACTTTCAAAGGTTTCCCATTTTTTCGGACTGATGACCTTCATTTTTTAAAGTAATGATGGCCACTCGTTTTTCTTTACTTAGCTGCTTTTTTCTTGCCATAATACAAATTCTAACAGTCTATTCAGTAGGACTATCAGCTGTGTATCCACCAGACTTCTGCACAACACAACTGATGGTCCCAACCCCATTTATAAGGCAAGAAATCCCACTTATTAAACCTGACAGGGCACACCTGTGAAGTGAAAACCATTTCCGGTGACTACCTCTTGAAGTTCATCAAGAGAATGCCAAGAGTATGCAAAGCAGTCATCAAAGCAAAAGGTGGCTACTTTGAAGAACCTAGAACATAAGACATATTTTCAGTTGTTTCACACTTTTTTGTTAAGTATATAACTCCACATGTGTTAATTCATAGTTTAGATGCCTTCAGTGTGAATGTACAATATTCATAGTCAAGAAAATACAGAAAAATCTTTAAATGAGAAGGTGTGTCCAAACTTTTGGTCTGTACTGTATATATAATATATAATACATAGCACATATATATAATATATAATACATAGCACATATAATATAACACATAGGACATATATACAGTATAATATAATACATAGCACATATATATAATATAATACATAGCACATATATATAACACATAGCACATATATACAGTATAATATAACACATAGCACATATATATAATATAACACATAGCACATATATACAGTATAATATAACACATAGCACATATATAATATATAATACATAGCACATATATAATATATAATACATAGCACATATATACAGTATAATATAACACATAGCACATATATACAGTATAATATAACACATAGCACATATATAATACATAGCACATATATACAGTATAATATAACACATAGCACATATATATAATATATAACACATAGCACATATATACGGTATAATATAATATATAGCACATATATACAGTATAATATAACACATAGCACATATATACAGTGTAATATAACACATAGCACATATATATAACACATAGCACATATATACAGTATAACACATAGCACATATATATAATATATAATACATAGCACATATATAGAGTATAATATAACACAGCACATATATACAGTATAATATCACACATAGCACATATATATAACACATGGCACATATATACAGTATAATATAACACATGGCACATATATACAGTATAATATAACACATAGCACATATATACAGTATAATATAACACATAGCACATATATAATACATAGCACATATATACAGTATAATATAACACATAGCACATATATATAATATATAACACATAGCACATATATACAGTATAATATAATATATAGCACATATATACAGTGTAATATAACACATAGCACATATATACAGTGTAATATAACACATAGCACATATATACAGTGTAATATAACACATAGCACATATATATAATATATAACACATAGCACATATATACAGTATAACACATAGCACATATATATAATATATAATACATAGCACATATATAGAGTATAATATAACACAGCACATATATACAGTATAATATCACACATAGCACATATATATAACACATGGCACATATATACAGTATAATATAACACATGGCACATATATACAGTATAATATAACACATAGCACATATATAATACATAGCACATATATACAGTATAATATAACACATAGCACATATATATAATATATAACACATAGCACATATATACAGTATAATATAACACATAGCACATATATACAGTGTAATATAACACATAGCACATATATACAGTATAATATAACACATAGCACATACATACAGTGTAATATAACACATAGCACATATATACAGTGTAATATAACACATAGCACATATATATATAATATATAACACATAGCACATAGCACATATATACAGTATAACACATAGCACATATATATAATATATAATACATAGCACATATATAGAGTATAATATAACACAGCACATATATACAGTGTAATATCACACATAGCACATATATATAACACATGGCACATATATACAGTATAATATAACACATGGCACATATATACAGTATAATATAACACATAGCACATATATAATACATAGCACATATATACAGTATAATATAACATATAGCACATATATATAATATATAACACATAGCACATATATATAATATATAATACATAGCACATGCATACAGTATAATATAACACAGCACATATATACAGTATAATATCACACATAGCACATATATATAACACATGGCACATATAAACAGTATAATATAACATATAGCACATATATATAATATATAACACATAGCACATATATACAGTATAATATGTCACATAGCACATATATATAATATATAACACATAGCACATATATACAGTATAATATGTCACATAGCACATATATATAATATATAACACATAGCACATATATACAGTATAATATAACACATAGCACATATATACAGTATAATATAATACATAGCACATATATAATATATACTACATAGCACATATATATAATATATAATACATAGCACATATATATAATATATAATACATAGCACATATATATAATATAACACATAGCACACATATATAATATATAATACATATAGCACATATATACAGTATAATATAACACATAGCACATATATATATATAATACATATAGCACATATATACAGTATAATATAACACATAGCACACATATATAATATATAATACATATAGCACATATATACAGTATAATATAACACATAGCACACATATATATATAATACATATAGCACATATATACAGTATAATATAACACATAGCACACATATATAATATATAATACATATAGCACATATATACAGTATAATATAACACATAGCACATATATATATATAATACATATAGCACATATATACAGTATAATATAACACATGGCACATATATACAGTATAATATAACACATAGCACATATATACAGTATAATATAACACATAGCACATATATAATACATAGCACATATATACAGTATAATATAACATATAGCACATATATATAATATATAACACATAGCACATATATATAATATATAATATATAGCACATGTATACAGTATAATATAACACAGCACATATATACAGTATAATATGACACATAGCACATATATATAACACATGGCACATATATACAGTATAATATAACATATAGCACATATATACAGTATAATATAACACATAGCACATATATACAGTATAATATAACACAGCACATATATATAATATATAACACATAGCACATATATTCAGTATAATATAACACATAGCACATACAGTACAGACCAAAAGTTTGGACACACCTTCTCATTTAAAGATTTTTCTGTATTTTCATGACTATGAAAATTGTACATTCACACTGAAGGCATCAAAACTGTGAATTAACACATGTGGAATTATATACTTAACAAAAAAGTGTGAACCAACTGAAAATATGTCTTATAGTCTAGGTTCTTCAAAGTAGCCACCTTTTGCTTTGATGACTGCTTTGCACACTCTTGGTATTCTCTTGATGAGCTTCAAGAGGTAGTCACCGGAAATGGTTTTCACTTCACAGGTGTGCCCTGTCAGGTTTAATAAGTGGGATTTCTTGCCTTATAAATGGGGTTGGGACCATCCGTTGTGTTGTGCAGAAATCTGGTGGATACACAGCTGATAGTCCTACTGAATAGACTGTTAGAATTTGTATTATGGCAAGAAAAAAGCAGCTAAGTATAGAAAAACGAGTGGCCATCATTACTTTAAGAAATGAAGGTCAGTCAGTGCGAAAAATTGGGAAAACTTTGAAAGTGTCCCCAAGTGCCATTGAAAAAAACATCAAGTGCTACAAAGAAACTGGCTCACATGAGGACCCCCCAGAAAAGGAAGACCAAGAGTCACCTCTGCTTTTGAGGATAAGTTTATCCGAGTCACCAGCCTCCGAAATTGCAGGTTAACAGCAGCTCAGATTAGAGACCAGGTCAATGTCACACAGAGTTCTAGCAGCAGACACATCTCTTCAACAACTGTTAAGAGGAGACTTTGTGCAGCAGGCCTTCATGGTAAAATAGCTGCTAGGAAACCACTGCTAAGGACAGGCAACAAGCAGAAGAGACTTGTTTGGGCTAAAGAACACAAGGAATGGACATTAGACCAGTGGAAATCTGTGCTTTGGTCTGATGAGTCCAAATTTGAGATCTTTGGTTCCAACCACCGTGTCTTTGTGCGACGCAGAAAAGGTGAACGGATGGACTCTACATGCCTTGTTCCCACCGTGAAGCATGGAGGAGGGGGTGTGATGGTGTGGGGGTGCTTTGCTGGTGACACTGTTGGGGATTTATTCAAAATTGAAGGCATACTGAACCAGCATGGCTACCACAGCATCTTGCAGCGGCATGCTATTCCATCTGGTTTGCGTTTAGTTGGACCATCATTTATTTTTCAACAGGACAATGACCCCAAACACACCTGCAGGCTGTGTAAGGGTTATTTGACCAAGAACGAGAGTGATGGGGTGCTGCGCCAGGGGACCTGGCCTCCACAGTCACCAGACCTGAACCCAATCGAGATGGTTTGAGGTGAGCTGGACCGCAAAGTGAAGGCAAAAGGGCCAACAAGTGCTAAGCATCTCTGGGAACTCCTTCAAGATTGTTGGAAGACCATTTCCGGTGACTACCTCTCGAAGCTCATCAAGAGAATGCCAAGAGTGTGCAAAGCAGTCATCAAAGCAAAAGGTGGCTACTTTTAAGAACCTAGAATATAGGACATATTTTCAGTTGTTTCACACTTTTTTGTTAAGTATATAATTCCACATGTGTTAATTCATAGTTTTGATGCCTTCAGTGTGAATGTACAATTTTCAAAGTCATGAAAATACAGATAAATCTTTAAATGAGAAGGTGTGTCCAAACTTTTGGTCTGTACTGTATATACAGTATAATATAATACATAGAACATATATAATATATACTACATAGCACATATATATAATATATAATACATAGCACATATATATAATATAACACATAGCACACATATATAATATATAATACATATAGCACATATATACAGTATAATATAACACATAGCACATATATATATAATACATAGAGCACATATATACAGTATAATATAAAACATAGCACACATATATAATATATAATACATATAGCACATATATACAGTATAATATAACACATAGCACATATATATATATATATAATACATATAGCACATATATACAGTATAATATAACACATAGCACACATATATAATATATAATTCATATAGCACATATATACAGTATAATATAACACATAGCACACATATATAATATATAATACATATAGCACATATATACAGTATAATATAACACATAGTACATATATATATATAATACATATAGCACATATATACAGTATAATATAACACATAGCACACATATATAATATATAATTCATATAGCACATATATACAGTATAATATAAAACATAGCACACATATATAATATATAATACATATAGCACATATATACAGTATAATATAACACATATCACACATATATATATATATATAATACATATAGCACATATATACAGTATAATATAACACATAGCACACATATATAATATATAATACATATAGCACATATATACAGTATAATATAACACATAGCACATATTATGCTCCGGTCCTGGTAGGGGAATATTTTTGCTTCTGTTCCCTGCTTGTTTGATCAGACATGTGTATGTTGGTACCACAGCTGGGCCATTGCATTAGTTGCCTCATGAAGACATTCAGGGACCATATTATAAAAGAATCATTTACCTATTATAGGGGCATTGCAGATTATCAGTTCTTTAAGCCCTATGTAAAACAAATAAACAAAAAGACAAGTATATCCCATTAATACTGTACTTTCCATTACTGCCATCTAAGAGTTGCTATATCCAGAGCAAATAAATATACCACAGGATGAATGCTACACTCACCAGTAAATGACCCAGATATCACATGACCCAGAACCGTTCTCGTGCTCAGTTCATTGGACAGCAGCCCAGTCACTTGCTCCGTCTGCGTAGGCAGGGTTCTCCCCAAATCCTGCGTCTCTTCTTTCAGTACGCAAGTGTGCTATTCACGAAACTGCGCAGCGATCCAGTCAGTGATGCGAGGGTAGGGAAGGATATTGTGCGCATGCGCACATGTCACAGCCTCTGGGCGGACTCCCAGTTATCAGGAGGAAGGTGGCGACCGTCTGGCATCCTGCAAGGTGAGGAGCAGCTCTACATAGCGGGGGCTCTGGGGTGCAGGGGGGCACTCATACAGGAGCATGCAAGAAATGTTTTTGAGAGATTGACCAACAGATCAAGATTTCTATATTCTGCATGTGAGATATTTATAAAGACATAAACAAGATATGCTGGATTAGGATTGTCTTTTAAGAAATATCATTATTATCTTAGTTATATTAGTTATTATCATTACATTTGGTAAAACATAGCATCAGTCATAAAGAAAATATACGTTTGCATGTGTGTGTGTATGTACATATATGTATATGTGTATATATATATATATATATATATATATATATATATATATATATATATACACACCCACTCACACATTAAATAAATACATTTACATATATAGTTGTAATAGAATTTCAGACTGTTGTGATCCAGCCTGTATCTACTGATAGATGGAAAGGGAACCTGTCACCAGCTTTTTCTCTTACAAACCCTGCCCATCACCTATAAGATAATGTGAATAGGGTTCCTACAGCCCCTTTATGTCCTCAGACATGCCCCTGCATAGCTCCGGAAATGTGTTTTATACATATCCCCCACTGCATGTAAATTACGCGGTCCATCCATCCACACGGCGCTGGACTTCGGGCACCGTGTGGATGATGTACAGACATCATCCACTTACTTCCAGACAGAAGAGGCGGCATTTGTAGGTACTGGAGCAGCGCTGATCAAAATCTGAATTCGCCCATCGGACTGGACCACTCAATTTACATGCAGCGCGGGATATGAATAAAACACATTTTCAGAGGTATACAGGGGCACCTATGAGGACATAAAGAGCCTGTAGGAACCCCATTCACATGTTCTTAAAGGTGATGGGCAGGGTTTGTAACAAAAAAAAACTGGTGACAGGTTACCTTTAAGGTGGTGGTGGGTTCTGATCCCCTCCACCAATTCCCTGACACCAGGGGCGGACATATCATTGGTGCTACGGGGCCTTCTTCTGTCTAGTCCACCATTTCCTGACACTACTGTTCCAGAATTATCTGGTCTCTACTTTTGGTCCCTGACTTCCAGTCAGTCTGAAGTTGCGGTTGTGAGAGGGCGCCGCGGGACCGGAGCAACGCCAGGAACAGCTGAAGGCACCAGCTGCTAAGTATAATACTAGGGGCAGCGAACTTAGATTAGTGGCACCACTCCAGCGCTGAAATATAAAAAAAACAATGGAGTGGTGCTTTAAATAGGTGCCTCCAATGGATGTCATACAGTGGTTCATAAGGTCCCACTATAAAATATATTATATTATTTGCTTTGCTAAATAACTTGGTATGGAATAGAATAGTGTACAGCAGAATTCTTTACACTGTTTTGCAGCATGCCAACGTATAACGGTCTGATGGAGGCAGAAAGATCAACCTTTTGGACTCCGTCAGGCTTGTAGACCCTATAGACACTTTTATCCTATATGACAGGTGCTTCTTCCGGTCTACACACGAACCAGAAATTAGAGCTTTTAGTAATGGCTTTTTAGCAGGAATATCAAATTCCCAAGAGCTGCTCTCTAGGCGCAGAAGAGAAAAAGAAATCTATATCCTGTGAATGGGTTAAGCAAGAGAGCACAACTAATAAATTGCGATTTTGGCCTGATGACTACAGCATATAGGAAATATTACCAGAAGCAAACATGGACTTGCTCCGTCGTCAGATAAATTAAAGTTTATGAATGTGGTGAAGTTTCAAAATATTCCCCCTTTAAAGGGAAGCTGTCATCAGAAAATTACCTATTATTTAAGTCATTTTTTTTTTGTATTCATGTATTTCTTAAAAAAATGGCAATGTTTTTTTTTTTATATCAGGATTTTTAAAATAAATAAATAAATAATAATAATAGTAATTTTCACTCTGGCCACTGTTTTTTTTTTTTACCTTCAAGAAAAGTTTTCAGCTGGCTCCCTATCAGCAAAAGCAGGATTATAATGACACCTCTATACACAGCTGATAACAAAGAATCAACCAATCACAATAGGGGATGTCACAACTCACCTCCTCCCCTTTTCTATATAATGACTTTTGCACATTCTCTTTAGATGCTTTAATGCAAAATATTGAATCTGAGTCTGTTCATTGTGGCTTATACTTGTGTTGTTTCCTGATATAAGAAGTTAGAGTCTAAAAAAGTCTCAATTAGCCAGTGTGAAAATTACAAGAATTCTATTTTTATTTAGAATATAGATTGTGATATGGACAATTGGCAAAATAAGCAAAAAAATATTTTTAACACAAAACCTGATTTAACAGTAGATTGTCATTATTATTATTATTATTATTGCACCGTTTATTCCATGGCACTTTACATGAGAAAAGGAGTATACATAGCAAACAACAAGTACAATAATCTTGAACAATAGAAGTCGCTGACTGGTACAGGAGGAGCGAGGACCCTGCCCGCGAGGGCACACAATCTACAAGAGATCTGATTAGAACTTCCCTTTACGCTGAATTTGTATACTGTTACCAATGGAGGTTATTCTTTGTATAGGAAAACGCTACACAATTTTGTAATGTATTGTCTCTGTCTGTTCCTTGTTTTTTTTTTTTTTAAGGATATTTATTTGCTGAAATCGGAATGTTTATAAATGGTTCACTTCATCTGAAACTTTTATCATCATTATCATTATTGTTGTTGTCATCATCATTACCATCACTACAATGGCTGCATGTTGGCAATTTCTTAAAGGGATTGTCCGGCCTTAGGCTACAAGTCTGTAGTCACTCGAGGTAACTGCAGACTTGTGAATCCTCACATCGCGTGCAGTGTGTGCTGTGAGGATTTTTCAGTGTCGCCGCTGGGAAAAGGCAGTCATGTGACTGCTGGTATGCGATTTGCATACTTCCAGCCACATGTCCTGCCTTGCTCAATTCACTTACATTAAGTCAGGTTGTGCACGTCTAGTCGTCATGTGACCACATGTATGCAAATCTCATATTTGTGGTCATGCCCCTTCCACTCCCGGCACCAGTACCGGAGAATCCTCACAGCACACAGTGCACATAGGATACTAGTCTGCAGTCACTCTAAGGACAACCCTTGTAATATTCATGTAGGCAAGGATCTGCAATAAATTACATTGTTGTGTTTTGTTGTTGTTTCACAGACTGCTACAAAAGGAGAGTGATTTTTTTTTTCTATCATGACCCAGTTCGGAGCGCCAAGGAACCCTGTAAACTGGGTCTCCCACATCACGGCAGCTGTGGTGTCACAGCCAGGTTTGTTATATTAATTATAGTTATACATTGCTCTTTTTTTTAATGTCATCTTGTTGGTTTTCTGGATTTTGCTTTTACTCTATAATCAGCAGATGGTAAGTGCAACTTTGTAAAAGGGATGCCTTAAAAATGTATAGCCACCAATGGCCACCATTGTAATACCCTATGTAGTCAGTCAGGTCTTCGCAAACACAAATGACACAAAATTGTGTGTAAACCCGCCCCTCTTTCTACGACACTCCTTATAAGTAAAGCA
The DNA here is from genome assembly GCF_046119375.1 of Phyllobates terribilis. Lineage (NCBI taxonomy): Eukaryota > Metazoa > Chordata > Amphibia > Anura > Dendrobatidae > Phyllobates > Phyllobates terribilis. Next base: position 505,909,002 of record NW_027362765.1, on the reverse strand, counting down.
TTAGTTCTTTAACCTCTATTGGCCTTGTATTCTGTTCATGAACCAGGATGCTCAGGATGAACAGAGGTCACACTGTAATAGGAGTACTGATATGCATTTTAATAAGGTGGATGTCACGATTCCACCACTTATTGTGTCTTATGGACTTAGTGAATGCCAGCTCAGCCGTCCTATGGATTGCAGGGCGTGCTGGGCTGTCAGCATTGTGAGTGACAGATCTGCCGTCCTATAGTATGTAGATAGCAGAGGTGTGCTGGGCTGTCAGTTTTGTGTATGGGATTTCCTTTCAGCCCAATTAGTCCGGGCCTGCTGGAAATCCTCCAGGTGTCGCCCTTTCAGGGTGATTGCTTGACCTTTTAGCTGGCTGGCTATGCGGGGACTATTGCAAGTTGTAGCTTTCAGCTTAGTGGTGTGTTACTCTGTGCTCTGAACTCTGATAGTCTGATCTTTGCTGTAGGACCTTGGATTTGCCTCTTGAATATCCATTTGTATGACCCCTTTTGCCTTGATGCAATCTGACCTTGCAATTCTGACTCCGTACTGTGACCTGACTACACCTTTGTCTCTTCCTCTGTTTATGACTTACCCTCCTGGCTCCTGACCTCGGACTCCTCGACTTCCCCGACACATGGCTTGTAAATGAGAAGTGACTCAGCGTCACAGTGGGCACCAACAATATTTAAAATTATATAAATAGTATTAAAAAAGCATGCTGCATCTATAGCTGATATCTATGGGACTCCTGGAATTCCTTTTTATTGTTCAGAATTTATTTTAGCAAACTGGGTTTTCTTTTGCTAACAAACACAATATTAACATGGTACTAGAAAATTCCACTTGAATGTTTTCCTAGTCACACTGTGTACGTCCAGGTGCTCACAAAGGGCTTACATTTCACAGTACCTAAAAACTTTTCTGTTTACCTCCCCTCAACAACAGACCTCCGGCATTTTACTCACTTGTTTAATGACAGGCTCTGGGAAGCAGGAATGTTGTATTTCCACTTTTGGTTAAGTTGCCATAATATTTGTGCAGGAATTCAGGCGCTCCCTACTAATGGCAACTCACCGAAAATGTAACCGGCTAAACATCACAGAAAACCACGGGTCAGAATTTCATGGGGATATGTTAAAGATACTTGTATATCCAGATAAGTGAAATCACTGGCTATAATTTGTAAGTGCACACATCAATACTATCAAATCACACTACATGCATCCTGCTCTCCAATATATGTGCAAAACGTGGATCTTTTATCCAGTGTTCGCCAAGTATTGGGGGAAAAATCTCTGAAGTTGACCCTGAAACGCATTAACAAAATGTTGTAGTCTATCTACCACATATCTGTCCATCTATCCATCCATCTACCTATATATTTATATATCTATCCATATATCAATACCTATCTATCCATCCATCCATCCATCCATCCATCCACCTATCTACCTATATATCTATCCATATATCAATATCTATTTATCCATCCATCCATCCACCCTTCTACCTATATATCTATACATATCTCAATAGCTATCTATACAGTATATCTATCCATATATCAATATCTATCTATCTATCTATGCAATCACAAAGTGGTATAGGTAGTGCTGGTCATATTTCATATATTCTACATTGTGCATTGCCCCTTGGGTCGTGCACCCTATTATCCACCCATCTTACAAAGACTATTTTTAATTAAGCAAAGTGTAACTGGACCCTAAGCTTCCCATCTTCATTTGAGGTCTAGGCTCTGATTTAGGTAAATCTTTAGTATAGGGTCCTATATAACAAAGGTCAACTTGTCGTTGGCAAATGGGCTTGAAATATGTATATAATGTGTGTAGACTGCTGCTGTCCAGTGTTTGTATATATAAAGCTGTGTTTGTATATTAAAGGGAATATCAGTAAGATCATCCTCCACCCCCCAAAAAAACTGCAGCCGGCAGGTAGAGCTGAATACTAATGGCTTGTATTGTAAACGCTGTCAGGATTCAGCATGCTCTAGTGCTTGCCCGAAATGTGTCATAGCCTTGAAAAACATCTTTAAGGTGATGAGGGTGATTTCTTACAAAGCAATTCCTTAATGTATAAATTTGTGTGAAAATCATATAGAAAGGATCCGTGACTAAGTCAGTATACAAAATTAAAATAATTCTTTGATGACCTCCCTGACCATGGCTGTACTTCTGCTGTGATACATAGGGTGCCTTACATTGTGTTAGCCTCTGAAGAGCGGGGCGACGTAGACAGTGGTTAGTGACCCCACCGTCTCATAACCTGGGGTCATGTTCAGTAGGAGGAAGGATTTCTGTATATATATTGTATATATTGACTATATACTTACATCAAGTTTTGCTACAGTTGAGTTACAAACACCACCCGTATACAGCTCACATTCTCCATGCCTGATACTAGGCCTATATTCACATTCATACAAGCAGTTTTATTCTCTCAGTCGATCACGTTGCGGATCAGAAAGTAGAGCCCATTAGACCACTAACTACATTTGGCATTGATTTCCAGCTATGTCTCGGATATATGTATAATTCATACTCAGTAATATGATGGCTTTACAATTCTATTATTATCCTTTGTACTAGCAGCAAGAGATCCAGCTGTTGTGGAGCGGACAAATTTGCTGAATATGGCAAAGCTCAGTATAAAAGGACTCATTGAATCGGCTCTGAGTTACGGCCGTACCCTGGACTCAGATTACCCTCCTCTTCAGCAATTCTTTGTTGTGATGGAACATTGCCTCAAGCATGGGCTTAAAGGTACAGTACACGCCGTCACTACTGCTCTGTTCATACATGTGCAGACATTCGCCTGTGTGATTTCATTCCGCACAGTGTCTAGTAACACTTCACCAAAACTGAATAAGGTATTTCTGCTCATTACAAGCCTTGATTGACCATCAGTGCTGGTTTAAAGGCCCAGATGGTATGGACTGTATAGGAATGAATGCTTGTTGATAGATTGTTGGCAGGGATGCCAACTGTCCAGAAATTCCAGGACAGTCCGTAAAAATAGGGCACTTTTTTTGCCCTGTCCAGGGTACGCTCACGCATGTGAGAGAATCGGGCCAATTATGCTAATGTCACTCAGATCAAACTCTGTCAGAGTTTAATCCTAGTGTCACCTTACTGTGATCTGATTCTTTAGCATGAGAGATTCGCAGCACAGGTGCGGAGAAGACAGAGAACTTAATTTCTCCTTCTTCTCCATTGTCTGTGTCCTTGGTAATCGGACTGCACTTGGATGACATTCGAGTGCAGTTCGATGTTTCACACACACCCATAGACTTCTATATTATTGGATCTATTTGCAGCATGCTGCAATTGTTTTCTTATGCCGAATCAGCAGGAGAAAACAATTGCCGATCTGCACTGCTCCATAGTATAACAGTGGTACGAGTGCTAACCGATAAAACATCACATAGCGCTTGTCTGAATTATACGCTAGTGTGAGTGAGACCTTAAAGGGGTACTCTGGGAGACAAATTCATATGCATAACTTCATGAACTATAAAGGCTTACATCCATAGCAGTGATTTTAATTGACAGTATCTGCTATTCAGACTATTCACTGTGACAGAGATGCAGGTGCTGAGTGCTCTCCCTGCCTTCTGTGATCTGCGTCACAGATCAGGGGTGTGAATTGCTCCTGGCTCCTAATACAAGCCAGCCCCCTGATACCACCTCCCCCATACAGTCACAGATCAGGGAGTTTGGCTTGTCTTGCTTGTAATGCAGGCTATGCCCCCTGACCAAGCCAGATGTCAATATGAATACATTTTAATTTTCTTGGATTAGGCTGAGTGCCCACTATGCGTTTTTCAAGCGTTTTTGCCGTGGAATTTCCGCAGCGAAAACGGTTAAAAAACGCTTGGTAATACGTGCCCCATGGTCCCCAATGATAATCTGCATGTGCTGTGCACATTCTGCGGAAATTTCCGCTGCGGATTATCATTGCGGAAAAATACGCAGTATGTCCATTAATTTTGCGGACACGCAGCGTAATTGCCGCCATTGACTTGCATTGAAACGCTTGATATCCGCATCACTGCATATGCACACGCGGATATGAAGCGATTCAATGTGCGGATGGTACCCGGGTCTGGAGAAGAGGAGACTCTCCTCCAGACCCGGGTACCATAGAACCTGTAAAAAAAAATTTTTTAAATAAAAATTAAAGATTATATTTACCTTCCGATATCCCCC